>NC_073313.1:204907025-205552025 GCF_027595985.1 Sorex araneus
TAGATCATTTGGAGCGCCTCCTGCCTTGGTCTGAGCTCTGCTAACCTGTGTAAAAGCTCTGCGTGTGTAAAAGGCCGTGTAGCTTGAGGCGCGATGACAGCCAGTGAGACAGCCAGAAAATGGGACTGCTCCCAGCCCTGCCTGTGGGGACAGTGGGGTGCTGAAGACTCTTCTGATCTCCTCACTGTGGGCCAGCAAGTTCGATGGCGTTTAAAGACGGTGCTTTTATTTCAGGTGTACCAACAGTTCCATTGTTGTCACAAGTAAACCAGTCCCTTGCGTCTGTGCCACCAATGAACCCAGCTACTGCATTACCAGGTAATTGGCAGAAAGTCTAGAGATGTGTGTAAAAGTAGCCTTATTAATGCTCTGCATCTTTAAAAAAAAAAAGTGACTCATACCTGTGTACTGGTTGCTTTTGTCTTTTCATTTCATTTTATCTCTGCAGTAACTTGGTGATAGATGGTAAAGAAGGGGCGACAAGGTTTTAGCCATCCACTCGCTAGCTGCTGGACTTTAGGCTGCTTACCCCAGCCAGCTCCCCGACCCTCCAGCCCATGCCAGAGTAGCATGGGGCAGGGCCAGGCGTCCAGTCCACTCCATTCCCCAGAACCTCCTCGCTAGGACTCTCTGGTAGCTCTGTGTATGAACAGACGTATCCTGGGAGAGAACACCCCTGATTTATAGGATTTTCAGTAGCTCTGACATTAAGATAGATTTTTTTATGTCTCTTACTGAGACATAAAGAGACCCAGTCCCTTTATCCAGTAGCATAGATCAAATACTGTTTCCCTGATCAAATATACTTGCATTGTGAGAGCCACTGGCTATATGCCTGGCGTTTCCTTTATAAGACACTGAGTCCTTCATGTTTGTTCTACTCACGGGCCCGGGGAAAAGGGGGAGTATGGTACGATGGGGCCTGGGTAATTTGGGTGAAAGGGGTACACGGGAATTCTTCACCCGTTTTAGCAGCTGACTGGAATGATTTCAGAACTCGGGAGAGCCGGTGAGACTGTAGACCACAGCCACCATAGGAGAGAACTCAGCTGTTTTTCCAGACACTGGGCCCGATCACTCCTGCTTCCTGGTGTTCAGCACTTTAACCACCCGCTGTGCCCTTGAATCACTTATGTATAGAAAGATGCTTCCGTCCAGTCGGCCGAGCTGTTGGTCTTGTACATTAATGAAACTGGCTTCTGTGCAGGAGGTGGACCCGGGTTCCCTCACTCTGCCGTGGGTGGGCGGTTGTTCGGGAACAAGGACTGGCTTCCTCTCCCTGGTGCAGTGACATGCCTCCTGTTGTCTCCCTTCTCCTCAGGTCTGATCCCTTTCCCAGCAGGACTGCCTAACCTGCCAGCCCTCCCCAACCTCAACCTCCCCACACCACACGTCATGCCAGGTGTCAGCTTACCAGACCTTCGGAACCCGGGTATGTTGCCGATCTTACACTTCTAAGGGCTCTGACCAATAAAGCTTGACCCAGGACAGCCAGTCCTCTACTTCAGTTTCTCATAGAAAGGGTAAATCAGTTTGACAAGGGCTTGTGGTTCTCCTCTTGCTGGCCCCCCTGTTCTTCCTGTTTCTTCTCCCTGCTCCCCAACAGCTGAGATTAAAGACCAGTGGGGCTGCATCGGTGCTCCTGAACACCACTGTGCAGCTAACAGGCCACTGCAGGGAGGCAAGTGGACTCCATGTGGTGTTTCTCACCGTGGGGACCACTGCCACCAGGGAAGTAGTGAGACGTGTTTCTGTGGACCAGCCCAGAAACCCAGCCTTGAAACATCAGCCTTGCTTAGTGGGCCAGGGTAGTTATTTAATCACGATTCTTCATTAACAAATGTTCGTATGATCAAAGTTCATTTTAGCAGCAAGTAGCATAGCAGCTATTGCAGGGGTTTGCTCTCAGATTCTCTGCTGGTGAGAAGGAAGCGCCAGAGTGATGCGCTGGCCGTCTCTAGCTAATGTGCTTCCAGACTGCCTTTGACTTGGAGATGGCCCGTGTCCCAGCTGAGGGGGTGCAGTGAGTGACTTTCTGTCCCTGCCACGCACTGTGCCTTTTCTGCCTGGAGATCCACACCATCCCCAGGTCTTGATTCCTCGCCCTCAGTAACCTGTTTACTTCTCACGAGGGTTTCCGAAAGCAAAGGGAGGACTAGGAAGCCCAAAGGGGCCTCTGCTGTGCTAGGCCTCCCTTGTCCTTCCCCTGGACCCTGAGCTCTTGGCTTCTTCCACTTCCCGAAGTCACAGACCCTCAGAGCTCGGAGGGTCTCACCAGGAGAGCAGTACTGCTTGACACCAGTTACCCAGCCTGCTCTCCCAAAGCCATGCTCTCCTGCCTTCTGCATTTTCAAGCCCCCCACATGCACTCACCAGCTGCAGACAGTTCCCCCTCCAGCCCCAGGCTGGCGTCAGGCTGAGCTCCTCTGGCCCTTTCCGAGGAGGCAGCCCTGTGTCTGCTCTTCTGGGTGAGGTGCAGGGGAGCTGGTGTCATATACCCCCCCTCCCCCCCGTCCCCCAGCTCCCAGCCAGGAATCCCAGACCCAGCCAGCCTTGCAGTTTGTCTTCTCGCCTCAGCTTCAGTTTCTTTAATGAAATGCAAAGGAAGAAAAGTCACAGGAGGACTGCTGTCCTTTTGGTGTTGGGAGGATGTGTGACCTCTGCCGTTTTTGTCCTAGGTTTGCCACCTCTTCCTTCCTTGCCACCCCGAAACCTGCCCGGCATTGCACCTCTCCCCATGCCGTCTGAGTTCCTCCCGTCATTCCCTCTGGTTCCAGAGGTCTCTTCTGCAGCCGCCCCGGGGGAGCTGCTGTCCTCCCTGCCCCCCGCCAGCAGCGCACCCACTGACCCTGTCACCACCATCGCGGCAAAGGCAGACGCTGCCCCCACACTCCCTGTGGATGTGACGCCCCCCATGCCCAAGGCCCCCGCCACTGTGGAGGACAGAGCCAGCGAGTCGGCCCCAGCCAGTGAGAAGCCCGTGTCTGATGCGGCGACGGATGCGAATGCCTCGGAGTCCCCTTCACTTTGAAGCAGTGCGTGCCTGCCCGTGGAGCGCGTCTGGAAATGCAAACCACCATTAATTTCATACTAGTCTGTACTGTATCTGTAGGCGTCCTGTAAATAATCCGGAGGGGAAAACTAAATGAGAGGACGAGGACGTGGGCTTCTATCCTTCCCAGTCAGGGTGGGGCTGGCAGGCCGGGGAGGGAAAGGTCAGAAAGTGCTTGTATTTTAAAACAACCAAAAAAAAAAAAAGTCTGTAAGGGTGACTTGCTGCCAGGTTTCCACTGCCATTCTCGGGGTGTGCGTCTTTGGGGAAGGGGGGGACAGGGCTCTCGCAAGGCTCCCTGTCCCCGTGCTGCTCCTTCTGTAAGAAAAAGAGATGTTTTATGCCTAGTACCCACATGCAACGTTTCTTGTATTTTGTAAACCCATTTGCAAAGAATGCAAACCGCCCGAGTGGACCGGGAAGGGAAAAAGAGATTTTACTTTCAGTCTCTGTGAATCACATCTCTATTAAGGTTTACACAAAAATCCAGATGAAGATGTTTGTTAAAGTTACACCATGTGCCCTCTTAATCGAACATCTTTTTATTCAGCCTGTTCACAGATCCTTGTTGGGAGCTTCCAAAACTACTCAGACAACGTTTTGTAACTGCTGCTGTTGCTTTACACGACCACCATAAAATGGCATTCCAAAAAATAAACAAATAAAGGTGATGTCGCACACTTTTCAACCAGAAGGTGGCACTTTATGGCTACTTAGAGCCCTGCCAGGAAAGCATCCATACAGCAATAAATTCCAGTGATTTTCCTTTTCTTCTCGTGGTCCCTTGCCGTCACAACTCCTGATCATCACTTGCTCCTCACTATGTCACACATCTTAAATGTCATTTTCATGTCTTCTGTTTGTTTGCTTCCTCCTAAGTTTTCTAAGAACTGGTAAGTGAAGTGGAATTGATTTATTGAATGAAATTAAATGTATATTATGTTCATTTTTAAAAAAAAAGACAAAGGAGATTCACTGGTTATTGATGGGATCCTGGTACAGCAGCCTGGTTCACGCTTGGCAATGACTGAGAGCTCCAGGCCCAATCAGAGCACTGCACTGTGTGCAGTATAAATATGTCTCGAATATTTCTCTTAATGAACATTTTTTTTTAAGGAGCTTATGCTCTCTAGGGCATATAGTCACAGGCATATTTAGATACAGTTTTTTGCTTTCGAGGACAGGCAGTGTCGAGCATGTCATTAATCTCTAAATGATGATCAGATTAAAAATATATATATATATATATATATATATGTATACGAGAGCAGATACTTCAGTGGGAAATGGTCATTCCTAAGTTCCTGACTCTTATTGGAGACACAGCTCTTGGGGAAAGGTGACGGTGCTGGTCCCGTCGTGACAGGGGTGTCCCCGTGAGTCAAGGGGGTGCTGAGCCCCACAGAGGGGCTGACCACTCACAGACTTGGCCCTGGTGGGCTCACTGGATCTCTCAGAGCCTCTACTTCCTTCCAAAAAGAAATCTTAGCACTTGAGTCCCTGTGGCATCAGGATTCAATCTGTGGACAGGACCCGACCTCCCCCCCCTCCACCCCCACCAATCTCACCCCAGCACCCCACCCACCCCGTCCCTCTGAGACTAACAGGACTCCATGGCCAGCCAGAGAGTTGAGAATCACGGGAAGTCAAGACTGACCTTGGCGCCCCTCTCTGTGGCTCAGCAGTGCCCACATTCGTGCAGAGAAGGAGGAGGGGCACACAGGAGACCTGGGCTTGACCCCCAGCACTGAAGGAAAAGGAGAAAGAAAACAAGATGCTGGAGCGAGGGTTGGCAGGGGCCTCGGTTGGGGGCTGGATCGGTCACTGCGAGTAGTGAAACTACAATGACTTGGGAGTTGGTTTCTCTCCCCTGTCGGGGTATTGGAGGTGTCAGACCGAGACAGGTCTCTCAGCCCCGCCTTGTTCTTGGGTATGGTTTCCATTTCTAAGGGGAGGTTGTCGACCAGATGGAGCTGGAACCCCGACTCTGCCCTCCTCCTCCCAGCCAGAAGAGAAAGGCGCGCCTGCCTCTCTCTCAGGGCACGATGCAGAGCATGTTGGCTCGCATCCTTTCGGCCAGGTGCAGAAGTGGCTGCCTCTGGCTGCAGCAGAGAAAGGGAGGCTGTCCTACCACGTGTCCAGCTGACACAGGCCAGAAGGGGAGTTAGTGGGGCCCAGGACTCATCTGGGCTGGGCTGCACCAGAGAGGAAGGGTGCTCTGGCCGCAGTGCCAGGACTCCTAAAAACTGCCGCAAACTCCTCAGCAGCAGGCCAGGGACCACTGAAGCCTGGGAAAATTGTGATTGGAGAGTGACAAGTGCTAAGACTGCACAAAGATTAGAATCCGAGGGTCAGGAATTTAGAGCTTTGTCTTAAAAGCAGGAGCCACCAAATGCTTCCCATGGGGGCTGGCTCAGATCTGCATGTGAGAAATCCCACCTTGGAGCGTGTTCCCCCACTTCCCACCCACCCCCAACCCCCGCACTTCCCTGGCAACCCTCCAGGGCAGCCAACTCCAAAATGAGAGCAAAGCAGAGGAAAGGAAAGAGCTTGAAAGGAGATTCAGGGAACAGACTAGAGGGAGGTGGTAGGCGTCAGCCGAGGCCTCATGGAGACACTTTGATGTCTTGACCGTTCCCTTTTTTTTTTTTCTTTTTGGGTCACACCCGGCGATGCACAGGGGTTACTCCTGGCTTTGCACTCAGGAATTACTCCTGGCGGTGCTCAGGGGACCATATGGGATGCTGGGATTCAAACCCGGGTCGGCCGTGTGCAAGGCAAACGCCCTACCTGCTGTGCTATCGCTCCAGCCCCTCCCTTTGAGTTCTGTCCTCTTTTGTGCTTATTTCATTACTTACTTATGCTTAGTTCATGACTCCTTACCCTGAATTTGAAAATTGAAATAAAATCGACCTTCCTCCCTTGTGCGCCAGCATTCAAATCTGGCTCTGCCTTGGCCCGCGGGGGAGGCTTCCTCGCCCTGCAGAGGGCGCCACTGACTCCCTTAGGATCCCCTCAGTTAGATGTGGATTCCCGGCAGACCTGGGACTTTGAAAATCTTCCCTGCAGATGAGAGCACTCAACACTGGCTCTGCCTCTTGCGCAAGCTCTTCTCTTGGGCTCCCGTGAGCAGCAGAGAGCCTCGGGCTTGGACCTGCCTCCCCTGACTGGCACCACAGAAAGGTCATTTCCTTTTGCCACTTAGCCATGTGCTCAAGGTACAAGAGGGATCCTTGATTTCCAGTCCTTTTGCATTAGAACTAGAAAGAGCAATTCCCAGAATTGCCACCAGTCCTTTCTTTTACAAGCCACATGGGGTCCTGAGCAGGGTAGGAATGAGTAGTCAGTCGAGAATATCGGGGTCACAGCCAGTGGCAGGGCAGGTGGGGCTGGACCCAGACTGGTGTCCCCTGGGCTCCCCTGCTGACATCTTTGCTGCAGATGGCTGGGGGCAGAATTTCCACCCAACTGAGGGCAGCTGCGGGCCGAGAAGGACGGGAAAGTTCACCTCTCCAGGGAGTTACAGGAACCATGGTGCCCTCTGACCATTTGTCATCCACTCAAAATCTGAGAGAACATTCCATTCTCTGCTGGGTATAAACAGACCCCAGCATTTTGATGTTAGCAGAGTTAACACAAACTGGCAAACAGCAGGTGTCTTACCCTACACCTTTGGGTAATAGGAATGTTACACGGTCTAGAGGAACACAGGCCTGGCGTGTAAGGTCATGAGTACAATCCCCAGGACTGTCATATGTGCCACACACGATCCCGGCAGCCCTGCTTTCTTTGATTCTCAGGGCTGCGAGCAATTTTCTGTTGCACCAGAACCAAGTATGTGTGAGCACCACCGAAGGATGCGACCCCCAGTGAGCACCACAGCTAAAAAACTGTGATAACCGTGGCCAGAAAGAGTGAGCACTGCAGCTGGGATGCACGTGCCTCGACTCCCCAAAATAAAACTGAAAAGAGAGCCAGCATGCAACTGAAAGAGCCAGCCTTGGTGAGCATGGCAGCCAAGGGTGCTGGCGAGCATCACCACCTGAGGGGTGAGCCCTGCAAGCACCACAGCTGAATGGGGTGGCCACGGCTCCCTCGCTTATCACAGCAGCAGCAAGGGGAGGTTGGGTGGGGTGGGGAGGCAGGGTTACTATAGCAGCTCCACATGCTCTCTGCTTGGAACATAGCCCAGCCGTCAGGGTGCTTGCCTTGCATGGGTGGACCACACATGTTCACACCTGTCCTGGTCCCCAAGCCCCCCCCCCCCCCCCGCCAGCCCCCGGAGAAATCCCTGAATACCACCAAAAGACAAAAAGAATGAAAAAAGATAAAACTCTCTTCTTGTGAGCTGGATAAGGAGTGAAGGTGCCAGAGCGAACTCTCCTGGGACAATCTGCCCTGTGGAAGGAGAGCAAAGTGCCTTCCCCCATGCCCCTCCCCCCACACACACATTCTTCCTTTGAACTGTGTTTTTTATATGGAAGGTGTGAGTTGCCAACATTTGAAAATCAGGGCATTTGACTTTAATCTAGATAGCTGTTGTCCTTAAAAGTCCTAAGATCCGGGGCTGGAGTGATAGCACAGCCGGGAGGGCGTTTGTCTTGACATGGCTGACCCGGGTTCAAATTCCAGCATTCCATATGGTCCCCTGAGCACCGCCAGGAGTAATTCCTGAGTGCAGAGCCAGGAGTAACCCTTGTGCACTGCCGGGTGTGACCCAAAAAGAGAAAAAAAAAAAGTCCTAAGATCCCAGGGGCTGGGAGGAGAAGATTCAGTGACCTAAGCGCCTGCCATGCAGCCACGAGGCCGAGAGTTGGGCCCCTAGTGCTGCTGCATGCTCTGAGCGTGAGCCCAGCAGTGCTGCTCTCAGACCCCTGCACTGCAGGTGACTTCCTAGCATGCCACAGCTGGCTGTGTACAAGCACAGTCACTAAAGCTCAGCAAAAGAAGGAAGGAAAGAAAAGAAAGAAAGAAAGAAAGAAAGAAAGAAAGAAAGAAAGAAAGAAAGAAAGAAAGAAAGAAAGAAAGAAAGAAAGAAAGAAAGAAAGAAAGAAAGAAAGAAAGAAAGAGAAAGAAAGAAAGAAAGAAGGAAGGAAGGAAGGAAGGAAGGAAGGAAGGAAGGAAGGAAGGAAGGAAGGAAGGAAGGAAGAGGGGCTGGAGCGATAGCATAGCGGGTAGGGCGTTTGCTTTGCAGGCGGCCAACCAAGGTTCGAATCCCAGCATCCCATATGGTCCCCTGAGCACCGCCAGGAGTAATTCCTGAGTGCAAAGCCAGGAGTAACCCCTGTACATCGCTGGGTGTGAGGAAGAAAGAAAGAAAGAAAGAAAGAAAGAAAGAAAGAAAGAAAGAAAGAAAGAAAGAAAGAAAGAAAGAAAGAAAGAAAGAGAGGAAAAAAAGAGAGAAAGAAAGAGAGAAAGAAAGAGAGAAAGGAAGGACATGCCAGGGCCGGAAAGATGGTTGCAGAGATGAAGAACTTGCCTTCCATACAGCCAACAGCGCTCAATCTCTGACACCTCATGTTGCCCCAGGAACCACTGGAGTCCCTTCCAAGCACTGCTGGGTATGGTGTAAACCTCCCTCCCCACGAACAATGTACAAAAACTGTGGCTCAGAATATCAGTCCTGCAAGCCTGTGTGAGCACCACAGCATGTGTGTGCAGGTACCACGACCAAACACATTTCATCCCAGCCTCGAAGCATGAGCATAGAGACAGAAGGGGGAGTTTAAAGTACAGAAAATAGGAAACGTTTTGTGGTGGAATGACGGGGGAAAGGTTCGAACAGTGGCTGGTGACACAGGACCCTCAGCCACCATTTGGGCTTACATTATCCCATTCGCCTCAGTCCCCCCCCACCACACACACACACCTGACCCACGCATGCTGCCACCTCCCCGGCTGGCCCACACCTGCATCTGCAAAGCCTGTTCTTTTCGCCTGGTAGGCACAGGAGGGAAAGTGGGAGGCCAGATTTCCAAATGCTGGAGAGTCCAGAGCCCAGGAGATTCAGGATCAGAAGTGAGGTCAGCTGTGGGCTTCAGCGTTTGGGATTCATTAATTACGGAATGGACGCTCAGCGGGACCAAATTTGCAACCATGGTTCCAACTGCAAACCCGAGGTTCTCTGGGCTCGGGTAATAAACAGGGACTGTGGCAGGAATTTGCCTTTCTTCTGCCTCCTTTCCAGGGCCCATTAGTCATTCATCCCAGCATTCTTTGCAGGGATCTGGGAGAGGGTCTGAGGGGCTCTCAAGCATGGGGGAGAGAATTGCTCCCTCCGAGGTCTGAGGAAACAGCTTCAAGATTCAGTTGAGGGGCTGGAGAAATAGCACAGCAGGTAGGACGTTTGTCTTGCACACAGCAGACCCGGGTTCGATTCCCAGCATCCCATATGGTCCCCCGAGCATCACCAGAAGGTAATTCCTGAGCTCAGAGCCAGGAGTAACCCCTGTGCATCATCAGGTGTGACCCAAAAAGAAAAAAAAAAGATTCGTTGAATCTACCAAGTGTAGAGGCAGAAAGCCTTAAGAGAACTCATTGTTTCCCTATACATTCAAGTTGCTCAAATTAAAACTTTTGGATTTTTTTTTATTTTGCTTTTGGTTTGGGGGCCACACTCAGTGATATGTAGGAGGTACTTCTGGTTCTGTACTCAGGGATCACTCCTGGCGGGCTCTGGGGACCATAGCAGGTACTGGGGATTAAAGCCAGTTTAGTTGGCCACGTGCAAAGTAACCTGCTGTACTATCTCTTTGGCCCCTAAAATTTTGGGGTGTTTAGTCAGCAAAAACAATAGGGTAAAATTAATCTAGTGGAGAAATGGGAGGCTTTCAGAGCCAACCATGCTGAAGGGACCTATGTGCCTGTCACACATTCCACTAGGGACTCCTTGAATTAGACTTTCCCTAAGAAAGAGTCATGGAGGTCAAAAATGCCCCTGTGGGGTTCAGATCCAGACCCAGCGACATAATAGCAAGAGTGGATTATCTGGGTATTGCTTCCTGCGTGAAGATTATCGGAGATGAGATTCACTGCCAGGCAGGCACATGAAGTAGACGCAGCTCTAACATTTTGGAAATCAATGAAACAATGATGTTTCATTAGAGATCAGCTCCTGAACGTCCACCGAATTGAGAGGGGCTGGGAAAATATATGTGAGAGCAAATACCCATCTGGTTTTGTGGAGGAACTGAATGGAAGGAGAAGACTCTTTTGAGCCCAGGGATTTGCAGCTCATCATGGAGTTTATAAAACATTTACCCACCTAGGTGTCTGCTAGGCTTATTCTTCTCCTGGAATGACCAGAAAGAAAATGAAATGAATGAAATTCATTTTTTCTCATTTTGAATCTCAACAACACAGATAGTATAACCCAAAGTGTGTCAGTGGGGGAGTGACACATGTCATTGGGTCACTGGCATGCAGCAATGGTGCAGGAGGGGACAGGGGAGGTGAGTGAAGCTGGAGCACGGAGGGGAGGGCGGGCTGGGAAAGAAGGCTGTCACTGCTGGGCAGGTGGCTCTCCAGCTCTGGCTCATGGGTTTGGCTTTTCTTTTCTTTTTCTTTTTTTCTATTTGGGTCACACCTGGCGATGCTCAGGGGTTACTCCTGGCTCTGCACTTAGGAATCACCCCTGGCGGTGCTCAGGGGACCATATGGGATGCTGGGAATCGACCCCGGGTCGGCCGCGTGCAAGGCAAATGCCCTACCCGCTGTGCTATATTGCTCCATCCCCAGGTTTGGCTTTTCTAATTTTTTTTTAAATTTTGAGACATAGCCTTTGGACCTCTCGAGTCGCTCCCAGTGCTGCTTGGGGAAATGCCATGCGGTGCCAGGGATCCAACTGGAGCCTCCCTCATGCAAAACATGCTTTTCAGCCCGTTGAGCTCGCTCTCTGGCCAGCTTTCCCCCAGTTTCAATAGAAGATAGATGTTCTATGGACCAACCCGCATTTTCAAAAATAGACTTGCTCTGGATGAGGATAAAGAAGAGTCCTTTACATACTTTGGGAGGAAGGGGGGGGGGGCGAGGGACAAACGGCCTAACCCTTACATACTTCAGTGAGAGAAAGAAATCCAAGTGCCCGCGCAGATGTTGGCGAGTTTTCCTTTGAATCCTAGGGAACCCCGGCAGGTGGCACTGACAGCTCCGCTTAACGGGGGCTTGCGTCCCCCATGCCCGCAGCGGGAAAGCTCTGGGGTCAGGAGCCGGCTCCAAGGGGGGTCGGAGGGTTGAGGGATTTTGGTTCGGGGACCGCCAAGCCTCAGCTCAGTCCCCACGCGACAGCCACTTTCGCTCCGGGACTCGGTCCTCCGCGCAGCCCGGGCGTGCGGCCCAGCGGGGCTCGCAGTGCGCGTCCTGGACACCAGGTGGCGCCACGAGCCCGGGAAAGCCGCGCCCCGTCGGAGGCCGCGGGGTCTCCGGGCCGGCCTCGCAGGGCCCTGGGCGGGGCAGGGGTGGGGGCGCTTTTTTGTTCTGGGCTTCGGGCTCTGGGACCGCGACCCCTGCCCGCCCGCCCGCCGAGCGAGTGGGAACCCGGGGTCGCTTCCGCCACGGCCATCTCTCGGCGGCTCGTTCCCGAGTAAACGCGGGCCCGCGGGGGTGGGGAGAGCCGAGACTCCACTCAGGGTCGGTGCCCCTTCCCAGCTCCACCCCTCCTGCCTCCCGCGCCCCCCCCCCGCCTCACCCCTACACCTCTCCCCCTACAGCATCACCCCTCATGCCTGCCCCCTCACTCCCCATGCCTCTTCCCCTACAACCTCATCCCTCACGCCTGCCCCCTCACCCCTACACCTCTCCCCCTACAGCCTCCCCCCTCCCGCCCCCCTTCACCCCTCAAGTCTCTCCCCAGTCTCATCCCTCACGCCTCCCCCAGCCTCACCCCTGCACCTTTCCCCCTACAGCCTTACCCCTCACGCCTCCCCCCTCAGCCCTCACACCCCTCCTCTCCACCTCACCCCTACACCTCTCCCCCTACAGCCTCTCTCCCTACAGCCTCCCTCCTCACACCCCCTTTACCCCTCAAGTCTCTCCCCATTCTCATCCCTCATGCCTCCCCCAGCTTCACCCCTGCACCTCTCCTCCTACAGCCTCACCTCTCACGCCTCCCCCAACCCCGCCTCACCCCTATACCTCTCCCCCTATAGCCTCACCCCTCATGCCTCCCCTGCCTCACCCCTATACCTCTCCCCCTACAGCCTCACCATGACCTCATGCCTTCCCCCTGAGACACCCCTCATGCCTGCCCCCTGCCTCACCCCTCACATCTCTCCCCACAGCCTCACCCCCGCACGCCTCCCCCAGCTTCACCTCCCATGCCTCTCCCCCACACAGCCTCACCCCTCATGCCTCTCCCACACAACCTCATTCCTCATGCCCCTCCCTTACACAGCCTCACCCCTCACACTTTCTCCCTCCACAGCCTCATCCCCCCACTCATACCCGCTCCCCCAGCCTCACCCCCTTACACCCTCTTCCTCCTTGCTCTCTCTCCTCACTCCTGCTCCCCCCTTGTTGTCCCCCCAGCTTCTCCCCCACTCACGCCTTCTCCACCCAGCTTCACCCCCACTCACACCCTCTCCCCCAGCCTCACCCCTCACTTCTGCTCATCCCCCAGCCTCATGCCCTCACGTTGGTTCCCCACCCCCCACCCCCCAACCCCCACGTCCTTGCTGTCTCTCTAGCCTCTCCCATACTCGTGCCCTCTTCCCCCCAGGCCTCAGCACTTCACGCCCTCTCCCCCTTGCTGTCCTCATCTGACACCCTTACTCCTTTTCCCCTTGCTCTCGCCCAGCCTCACCCCTTCATGCCCTATCACCCCCACCCCGCCTCACTCCTCACTCCCTCTCCCCACTTGCTGTCCCTCTAGCCTCTCCCCAAATCATGCTTCCCCCCCTTGCTGTTCCAGTCTGACCCCTTGCCCCTTCTCCCCTTTTGCTCTCCCCCAGCCTTACACCTTCACACCCTTTCCTTCCTTGCACTTCCTCCCAGCCTCTCCCCACCTCACCCCCTCTCCTCTTTGCTATCCCTCCCAGCCTCTCTCCTCCTCAAGCCCTCTCCCCCCTTTCTCTTCCCCTTCCCGCAGCCTTACGCTCGATCTTTCCCCTTGCTCTTCAGCCCTAGACCTCGCCCTGGACTTAGAACTTGGGGGTAACACCACTCCTCCATCGCCCCCGTTATCCCTGAGCGGGTAAGGCTGAGCCTGGGCCTTCCCCCCTGCTCCGCCCCTCCCCGCGCCCGACCAGGCGGACACGCCCCTGCGTCCTTCACCAGCAGCCTGCCACGGAGTTGGGCGGGGCTTGGGTCCAAGTGTCAGGATCCCAAGGTAGCCCGCCACGTGGCTGATCAATTAGCAACGGTATCCGGTGGGATGGATCTAAGAGGCGGAGGGCGCAGCACGCTTCCGCCAGAGGAAATCGAGGAGGGCTCCCCTGCGGAGGTGACATTAGTCAGGACTTTGAAAAACCACGGCTGGGTGGTGGGGGCACCCTCGAGCAGAGTGGGAGGTGGTGTCGTCAGGGAGGAACAGCACCGGCGGGCCAGGTGTGTGGACACCGTGTGTTCTGGAACCGCGGCGGGGGGGGGGGGGGGGGCTGTAGCGGGAAGGTGCGCTGCGGGGTGGGTGGGAGTCGCCGTGGGCTGCAGGCGGGGTTGGGCCACTCTGGAGCCGAGATCGCAGTCCCGCGGCGCTGGTAATAAAGGGGTTTTGGTTCCGGTTCTGTCGGGGAGTGAGTTCCGAGAGCTGGACCTGACAACAGTCGGCGGCTGGGGGAGCCTCCCTCTCCGCGAGCGGACCTGTCAAAAATGGACCGTGGGCTCCGGGGAAGCGGACCCACAGCGCCCGGCTCCGCGGTGCCGAGATGCGGCTCTGCCCGCCCCGCCCCGGCCTCCCCCCGCCCTCCCCCAGCTCCGCTCTGGCGGTGGCTGCGGGTCTCAAAGGCCTGGGAAGGCCCCCAAACTAGGCGCGAGGGTGTCACCTCTCAGCTCCCTTCCCACCAGCTCAGACACAGCCTCCGCCAGTGTCGCTCCCGGGGCTCAAAAGCCCCAGTGAAGGGGACAGAGAAACCGTACAGCAAGCAGGGTGCTTGCCCCTATGGTCCCCTGGCTGCCAGGTGTGGCCCCTGAGCACTGCCAGGTGTGGCCCCTTCCCCCACCCCAGCCAAAAAAGAAAAGAAAAGAAAATGCATAAACCCCTATGAGAACTGGAGCGGTTGCAGAGTAGAGCAGTGCTTGCCTTGCACCCGGCCCGCGCGTGTTTGATCTTTGCCACCACATGATTTCCCCCCATTCCCCCACCAGGAGGGAATCGGCCATGCAAACACACACACACACACACACACACACACACACACACACACGCACACACACGCACACACACGCACACACACACACACAGGTGTGCGGTGGGAAACTAGTACAGTAGGGGAGGCACCTGCTTTGGCACCAGCTTTGCATGGCTGAATCTGGATGGATTCCCCCGTACCGCTGACGGTTTCCTGAGCATGCCAAAACTCACTCACCCCTGAGCACAGAGCCTCTGGGCACTGCTAGGTCTCTGTCTGTCTGTCTGTCTCTGTCTCTGTCACTCTGTCTCTCTGTCTCTCTGTTCCTGTCTCTGTCTGTCTCTGTCTCTGTCTCTCTCTGTCTCTCTCTCTCATATGCCAGAACAGAGCACTCAGGTGATAGAGCACTGCCCAGTGTGTTCCAAGTCCCTTAGTCCAAGTCCATCCCCGGCACTGCGTGTGGTCACCGAGCACAGTCAGTGGAGTCCCCACCCTTTGGGTTCGGCCTCTATTTTAATTTAAAAATTAATTAAAAACTCGAACACCAATGCCTGGGTTCGTCCTCTATGCTGTGTTGAGGGTTTTTCGGGTGGTGGCGGATGGTCTTGGGGACACAGGGAGTCGCGAGGGGAGGTGGCTCCTGGGTCACCTGCTGTGCTGGGAGGCCAGTTTCACTGTCCCTGTGTCCCAAATACTCCATTCCTGCTCCCTGGGTTCAATCAATGGGTTCCCTTCACTGCAGCGGACCCTCTCCCAGGGGACCCACAGAGTCCTGGGATACCTTAAGGGGTGTGGTTCCCCGACCCCACCCCTCCATAACTGCCTCACAGCTATCAGGCGAGGATTGGATATCTGGGGATTAGAAAAGGGGTGGGAAAGATCTTTCAGATCCCCCTTTTCCAGGGGAGACGGGAGCAGCATGTTGGGGTGCACTCGCCGAGGGCTGCTTACTTACACTCGCTGCTGGACTCCTACTAGCACAGGATGAGCAAGTTAAAGTGATTAGCAGTGCTCACTTGCAAAAGGTTCCGTTCAGAGACTTTTTGTATGGCGAAATGCAGGCTGGGAAAATGAGCACAAGTTCTCAGCACGAAGGACAAGAACTCAGTCCCAGAGCATGTAAAAGCAGAGGCTCTCTGCTTCCTCTTAGAACATAAGAGCTCCGAGAGAGAGGCATTTGCGGGCAAACATGTTGAAAGATGACTGTGGGTGCTGGGGGGATAATACAGCGGGAAAGGCGCTCGTGTTGCACACAGCCAACCCAGTTTGATCCTGCAGGCACCATATACGGTCCCCTGAGCCCCCCTGCCAAAAGAAATCTGAGTGCAGAGCCACGAGTAAGTCCCGAGCAGCCACTTCCAGCCCCAGACCAAAAACAACAGAAACAAAAGGCTACTGGGGTTAGATCAATGATATCATCATCTGGGAGTTAAACAGTTCATGTATGCAATAAAAGTGATGAAATGACCTGAGACCTTATTAGAGAATTAGCAGAGAAAGAGTTTTCAGTCACTTAGTTAATATGTTTCCCGGTCATTCAGCATCTTCTAGTGCCAGACACTCCTTGACATTAAGGAAGCAGCAGTGTGGAGAAGTGAAAAGAGCCTTTCTTTTCTGTACTGCAGCTTTCATTGTACTTCTAAGTTTTATTTGAGGAAAAGATTGGTTTAAAAGTATAAATGTTTCCATATTTTAGAGGAACCATGTCACCACCCCATGCTCAGAGTGCCAACATATCATCAAAAGCCCCAGGGGCTCTTCAGCTGTGCCCCTTCCCAAAGGACCCTCAATTCTGGGGGCAGAATCTAATTTGTTCTCCTTGAACATTTCCTATCCCTCCCTTGTTCTGTTTCATATCCCACAGATGAGTGAGATCATCTGGTATTTGTTTTTATCCTGATTTTCTTTGCTTAACTCCATACAAAAAAAAAAAAAAGCAAAATTTATCTTTTCTAAGGGTTTGTGTGTTTATATCCTGTCATCTCATCTTGGCCATTCGTCTGTTGCAAGGAAAGATTAATTAACCTCAGTGATTTCTGATTTCTCCATGCTAACATTGGATCAACAGTTTCTCACCTGAAGACTCAAGGAAAACAGTCAGAGTTGAAGTCTGGTTCACATTGAACCAGCATTGGGGTCAGGGTTACTGCCTGCCATGGCTGCTAAATGTCTGGGTGTAACTTATGGTCTCATGATCCTCTAGCAGCACATTCAACTAGTTGACTCAACACTGCAGACTGAACCCACGAGGGCAGAACCATAGCTAGAAAAAAGTTTATGTCGACTATGGAACTCCAACCCGTGTGGATCAAGGTCAGCTGTGCATCTCAGATTAGAATTCCCTAAACAATTAACATGCCGCTAGATATACTTGCCAATACCTCGATTTGCAGCTGAAAAATATTTTTGTAGCTCTGATCACTAGGCAAGGACTAAGATTAGTCACATTATTTCATGTTCAAAGTTAACAATTTTTGTTGAGAAATGATTTTGTTGTAGGTGGCTAAGCCTCCAACATTTCCACTGTACTTTTTTTTTTTTTTTTTTTTTTGCTTTTTGGGTCACACCCGGCGACGTACAGGGGTTACTCCTGGCTCATGCACTCAGGAATTACTCCTGGCAGTGCTAAGGGGACCATATGGGATGCTGGGAATCAAATCCGGGTGGGCCTTGTGCAAGGCAAACACCCTACCCGCTGTGCTATCACTCCAGCCCCACCACTGCGCTTTTTATTTGGTGGCACTGATCACAAAACCATCCACTGTGTGGTCATTTCTCAGGACTGGGACACTCATCTATGTGTTGGCCTCTCTTGGATGCTGTCCTACACAAAGGCTTATTTCACAGACTCCTTAGAGCCCAGAGAGTGTCTGGCAGGGAACAGCACCCGGCAGACACCTTATTGGATGAAAGAAGGGTCTTTGAGGGGCTTTCTGACGGGGCTCATCTTACCAGGCTAATTTTCACAAATCTAGACTAGGCGAGCTATACAAATCCTGGATGCATTATTTTCTAAATGCTCAGAAAGGACTTGAGGAGGATGGAATGTTCTTTAGGACTGAGCTGTTATTTATCCTTTTATTATATTTTATCCTTTTATTTAATTAATTTTTTAAAACTTTTTATTAAATCACTGTGAGATAGACCCTTACAAAGCTGTTCATGTTTGGATTTCAGTCATACAGTATTCCAACACCCACCCTCCCTCCACCAGTGCACATTTCCCAGCACCAGTGTCCCCAGGTTCCCTTCCATCACTCACACTCCCACACCTGCCTGCCTCTATAGTAGGCACTTTTCTCCTCTCTCTCTCTCTCTCTCTCTCTCTCTCTCTCTCTCTCTCTCTCTCTCTCTCTCTTTCTCTCTTTCGCTCGCTCGCTCGCTCTCTCTCTTCCCCCCTTTTGGGCATTGTGGTTTGCAATAACCAATATCCTTTTAATTTTGAAAATTCTTCTTTGGTTTACTTGAATTCATTCATAACTAAACCTATACACATTATGTATTGCTACAATAACTACAGTTAATCTAGCTGACATCTGTCACCATATAGATTTTTGTGTGTGTGGGTTGTTTTGTTTTTTTTTGGTGTTTTAGTGAAACTTTTCTTTTGGCTTTGTTTGGAGTCACATCCAGCTATCCTCAGGGCTTGGAGGACCATCTGGGTTGCCAGAGATTGTACTGGGCCAGCTGTGTTCAAAACACTGTCCTTGCTGCACTCTCTCCAGTCCCAGTGACTAGGTCTTTCATCAGTGACATTGAGAATCTTTCCATGTTCCTATGGGCCAACTTGTTCATAATTTGGGAAATGACTATTCACTTCTTCTGCTCATTTTAAAATAAGACTGTTCTTTTGTTAATGGGTTAATGCAACTTGAACATTAACTCCTTATCACACATAAGATTTGTATACATTTTATCTTATTTTGTTGGTTTCCTTCTCATTGTGCTTGTGATTTCCATTTTTCCATCCTACAGTCAGTGGATGTACCACTGACTTATTTTTGCTTTTACTGCTTTTGCTATTGAAGTCATATCTAAGAAACCATCACCGAGCTATCGAAAGCTTGCTGCCTATGTAGTTCTTAGGAACTTTATGGTTTCAGGTCTTACGTCCAGGTCTTTAATCCATTTTAAGTTAATTTTTGTGTATGGCATAGAGTCCAATTTTATTCTCTTGCTCATGGAGGGCCAGTTTTACTGACACCTATTTATTGAGAGACTGACCTTATTATATATTCTTTTTTTTGGGGGGGTTCACACCCGGTGTTGCACAGGG
Organism: Sorex araneus; assembly: GCF_027595985.1. Lineage (NCBI taxonomy): Eukaryota > Metazoa > Chordata > Mammalia > Eulipotyphla > Soricidae > Sorex > Sorex araneus. The sequence continues at coordinate 204,925,636 of NC_073313.1, forward strand.
GTTACTCCTGGCTCATACACTCAGGAATTACTTCTGGTGGTGCTCGGGGGACCATATGGGATGCTGGGAATCAAACCTGGGTTGGTCGCATGTAAGGCAAACGCCCTACCCGCTGTGCTATCACTCCAGCCCCTTATTATATATTCTTGATCCCTGTGTTGAGTTAGTTGACCATAATTGTGTAGATTTGCTTCTGTCCTATCTAATCTGTTCCATAAATCTCTGTCTTTTTTAGTTCAGCTTTTTTGGGCCACACCTGGCTATGCTCAGGGCTTGCTCCTGTCTCTACTCAGGAATCATTCCTGCTGGGGTTCTGGGGCGATATAGGAAAATGGGGATTAAGCCCAGGTCAGCCATGTGAAGGCAAATGCCCTACCCCCTGCACTATCACTGAGTCTGGTCTCTTTTTATTTCACTGCCATCCATACTTGTTTGTTTTATTTTGCTTCATTTGGGTGTCATATCTAGCAGTGCTCTGGATTCAATTCTGATTTGGGATCAAGGGGTTTATATGCAATGCTGGGGGTTGAATGTTGATGGTCTTAATTCCTGTACTGTCTCTTCAGCTCAACACCCTACTGTTTTGTTTGCTATAAGTTGTAATATAGTTCAGAAGTAGAGGCAGCTTTGTTCTGTCTCAAGGTTGCCATGACTATTCTGAGGCCTTTCTGGTTTCATATAAACCTTTTCTCATTTTCTGATTGTTCTGTTTCTGTAAAGAATGCTGTTGGTGACCTGGGAGAGGATCACCTGACCCTGGTTCAATCCCAGGAACCACATAGTCCTTTGAGTATTGCCAGGTGATCCTGACATTAGGGAGGCCTTGGAGGTCCCAGTATCACAGGACCTGGCAGACCACATGCCTGGTCCCTAGCACTGAGCCGTCAGGTCCAGATTACTGAGTCTCACTGGACATGGTCCCTAGAACCTGTGCGTCCTGCTTGGGCGGGGCCCCTCCCAAATGAAAAATGCCATTAGAATGTGTGATAGCACAGTGGGTAGGGCATGTGCCCTGCTCTCGGCTGACCCGGTTTCAATTCCTCTGTCCCTCTTGGAGAGTCCGACAAGCTACCGTGAGTATCCCGCCTGCACAGCGGAGCCTGGCAGGCTACCCATGGCGTATTCGACATGCCAAAAACAGTAACAAGTTTCACAATGGAGACATTACTAGTGCCAGCTTGAGCAAATCGATGAACAAAGGGATGACAGTAACAGTGACAGATTAGAATGGAAATTACATTGGATCTGAAATTGCTTTCAGTAGAATGTTATTATTATTATTATTATTATTATTATTATTATTAGTTTTAGGGACACACCTAATGGTGCTCAGAGCTTGCTTCTTTGTGCTAAGGGATCACTCCTGGTGGTGCTCAGGGATCCATATGTGGTGCCAGGTGTCAAATGAAGGTTGGCTGCATGGATGGCAAATTCTTTACCTGCTGTACTATCACGTTGGTCCCTAGAATGGACATCTTAAGAATATCAAATTCTTCCAATCATTGTGGACAGAATATCTTTCCATTTCTTCTCTGTCTTGAAGCTTTCAGTGTACTGGTCGTTCACCTCTTGGTTACATCTATTTCTAGTTTTTCCTTTTGAATGCGATTACTATAAATGGGTTTGTTTTCTTAATTTCTTTTTGATGTTTTGATAGTATATAAAACATATGTATATTGTTTTGCACCCTCCAATTCACTAGATTAGTTCTAACATTTTTTGGTGCAGGCTTTTGGAGTTTTCTTTCTTTTTTTGCTTTTTGGGTCACACCCGGCGATGTACAGGGGTTACTCCTGGTTCTGCACTGAGGAATTACCCCTGGCGGTGCTCAAGGGACCATATGGGATGCTGGGAATCGAACCCGGGTAGGCCGCATGTAAGGAAAACGCCCTACCTGCTGTGCTATTGCTCCAGCCCCTCAGAGTTTTCTATATATAAAATCTTGCCATCCACAAATACTGAGTTTTACTTATTTACAATCTAAATGCTCACTTAATTGTTCTTGTGAGAATACTATGCAATTCTATTCTATGCTGGATAAAACTGAACAGAGGGATTTGACTTTTTTGGTTCCTGATTTGGGGAAAGGAGGCTTTGCTTTTTACCACTGAACATAATGTTAGTTATGAATTTGTGATATCTGGCCTTAATTTTGTCAGGGTATCTTCTTTCTATACCCACTTGAGTTAAAACTTTTTTTTTATTATATATGTTAAATTTTATCAGATGCTTTTCTCTATCTGTTGAAATTAATGTATGATTTTAATTCTTGTGTTGAATGATGTATCATGTGTATTGTTTCTGTCTAATTTGATTGCATTGTGTAATCCTTTAAATATTGTTGATTCTGATGTTTTTGTTGAGATTTGCACCTACGGTCATAAGAAATGTGAGCAGGTACTTTTACTTTTTTAAACAGGAGCCACCCACCGTGGCCTTCTGGGGGCCCAGAGCTGCTTCTAGAGTTGCTCAGCTCAGTGAGGTGGGCCTCTGGACAACAGGTCAGGACTAGGGTCCAGCTGGACAGTGCCCTGGCCCAGAGTGCTCAGGGCCACCAGGGTCCTATGAGGCAGTGATGGGGGTTTGCAATGCTGGGGACAACTTCAGGGCTTTGTACGTGCAAGGCCCACATCCACCACTGGTGCTTCCTCCCAGCTGTCTCATTCTTGTCTGGGTTTTATATTAGAGTAATTGTGTGATCTTGTAAAATGAATTTTGAAATGTTTCTACTGGCCCCTCTGAAGGTCTTTGCACAGGGCTCAGTGTCTTTAAGGGTGGCAGCCTGGTTTGTGTAAGACACTTGGGTGAGGCCAGATGCTGTGTCCACATAAGCCAATGTAAATTCTGAACCCTTGCTCAAGAGGGAGTGGTCCATGGAGAGTGAATCTTTACTTAACACCGCCTGGGGCCTTTTTGGAAACTGTGACTGTGAGACAATGAATAATGAAAAGCAGTTTTCCCAAGGGCTAATTGCTATACTTAAGCATTCCTATAGCATATTGGCTCATAAAATATAACTAACGTTCTAAAACAAAGGCCTCAGGGCTGGGAAATGGTATAGGGCTAGGATCCACGCCTTAGGACAGACCTGTGTTCAATCCAGGACCACATGGGCCTCCAAGCACAGCCAGCTGCGGTCCCAGATGGCCCGAGAGGAAGTGGGGTCAGCTGCAAGTTTGGGGCCTTCCCTGCTGTACTCCCTCTCTGGCCCCACGGAACTGTATTCTTTTGTGGAAAACTCCTAAGTGGGTGTCTCTTGAAGTGCTTGGGAACCAGTGCTGTCCTCATGATTCACCACCATCTGGGCTCCTCAGATGAATGCCAGGGCCCAAAGGTGCAATGCTGGGCCCAGGAAGCTCTACACACGTCTGTCTGCACATGCACGCACTCGGCTGCAACGCTTAGTGGAGTGGAGGCTGCACTCCGGTTGTGATGCTTGCTGGGGCTCACAGCTGAGTTGGAGGAACACACTCATACACTCGTGGCTATGGTGCTCCCCATGGAGCACACTTTGTGCACACTTGGATGAGGTTTGTCAGACTCCTCCACCCCCACTTTCTGTGGCAGTGTTGGAACTCAGTTCACAATACCAGCTCACGGCCTCATGCGTGCAATGCAGGTACTTTGGGTCCTTAAGACCTATTTTATTAAAAGATGTTTTGGGGGGAGCCACACCTGGCTGTGCTCAGAGAACAATCCTGGTGGGCTCAGGGCACCATATGGGATGATGGGGATTGAACCCGGGAGTGCTGTATGCAAGGCAAGCGCCTTACTATTACTGTGCTTACTGTACAGTAAGTACTTACTGTGTATAATAGTACAGCTGTACTATTGCTCTGGCCCATTAACAGCAATCAATGCATGTTGAAGAGAAAGGTCCATCTCTTCAATAAATGTAAAAAAAGAGACTGGTCCAGCATATACAAATAAAATTGGACCACGGTGCCTAACTTTTAATGTTCATTGCATAGAAACATGTGTTGTCATGTATGGCTATTACTGCAATTTTACTGTTAATTTACTAGTTCTAACAGGTTTGGGTGAAGTCTTTTTAAAAATTTTTTATTAGAGGATCACTGTGATGTACAGTTATAAACTTATGAACTTTTGTGTATGCATTTCACTCATACAATGATTGTTTACCCATCCCTCCACCAGTGCCCATTCACCTCCACCAATGATCCCAGTATCCCTCTCACCACCCCCACCCCATCCCCCACCACCCACCCTGCCTCTGCTGGCAGAGCATTCCCTTTTGTTCTCTCCTTTTGGGTGTTGTAGTTTGCAATGGAGGTATTGAGCGGCCTTCATGTTCGGTCTATAGTCTACTTTTAGTTTGCATCTTCCAACCCGAATGGGTTCTCCCAACATCCTCTACTTGATGTTCCCTTCTTTATCTGAGCTGCCTTTTCCCCCAGCACGTGAGCCCAGTTTCCAAGCTATGGGGCAGACCTCCTGATCCTAATCTCTACAACTCTTGGGTGTTAGTCTCCCACTCTGTTATTTTATATTCCACAGATGAGTGCAATCTTTCTGTGTATGTCTGTCTTTCTGACTCATTTCACTTAACATGATACTTTCCATGTTGATCCACTCATATGCAAATTTCATGACTTCATCTTTTCTAACAGCTGCATAGTATTCCATTGTGTAGATGTACCAAAGTTTCTTTAACCAGCCCTCTGTTTTGGGGCACTTCCCCCCCCATATTTTGGGTATTGTAAACAGTGCTGCAATGAACATACAAATGCAGATGTCATTTCTACTATACTTTTTTGCCTCTCCAGGATATATTCCCAGGAGTGGTATGTTGGGTCAAATGGGAGTTAAATTTCTAATTTTTTGAGAATCGTCCATATTGTTTTCCAAAAGGGCGGAACCAGTTGGCATTCCCACCAGCAGTGAAGGAGAGTCCCTTTCTCCCCACATCTATGCCAACAGCGGTTGCTTGGATGAAGTCTTTAGTATTTTGGTATATTCCACCTACAAATATTGTTTTCTTTCTATTTAGCCAGGTCATGACTTTCTATATTGTGTTAAATAGACATGATGAGAGCAGGCATTTTCCTCATTGATCCTTCTTCAGCTTTACGCTGTAGAGAATGTTAGCTGTGAACTTGTCGCATCTGGCCTTTTGTTATGTAGTGGTATAGTCCCTGTGTACGTACATGTTTAAGAGGATGCTGAATTTTGCCAGCTGTTTCTTCTCCAGCGACTGAGACTATCACGATTTTATTTTGGGGCTACAGCTGATGGTGCTTGGGGACTACTTCCAGCAGGGCTCTGTGGTCCCAGAGGCCACACCCAGGCCTCTCTCATGCAAAAGCATGCAGTCAGCACTTCCCCCTTACCCCCTCCCCCCACCACTATAGGCTTGGACAAAGTGCTGTTGCATTCAGCAGTTTGAACTTTCTAGCCTCAAGATAGGTAACATGCCTTCAATCTTTTGTTGACAAAGTTTGCAGAAGCTGAACTATCCTTGCACTCTAGCAATAAATCCCACCTGATCATGAAATTAAATTCATTTTTTAGGTTTTGAGGCCACACCTGATGATGCTCAGAGGACTGTATGGGATTCTGGTAATCGAACTCAGACTGACAGCATGCAAGGCAAATGCCCTAACTGCTGTACTGCATTTCCAGCCCCCAAACTCTTTTAATATACTTATTTTTCCTCCCTCCTGACTTGTATAGTCACCGGAGATAATGCTTTGTAATTTTCTTTTGCTGTGGTGTTCTTGTTTGGATTTAGTATTAGGGTAATGCTACTTTCCTGAGCATCAGTGTTCCTTTTTTTTTTTTTTTTGGGCGGAGAGGCGGTACCCTTGGCAATGCTCAGGGCTTACTCCTAGCTTTGCACCCAGGAATTACTCCTGAGTAGGACTTAAGACAGGTTAGTTGTGTGCAAGGCAAGTGCCCTACCTGCCGTACTATCACTCCAGCCTAGGTCAAAGTGGTTTTTAAAGGAAATCACATGATCTACTTCTTCTAGATCTGTTTACATACATGTTTACATGTGTGTGTGCATGTGCATCGATGTATATTTATGAACATTATCCTACATGAGACTGGCTCCTTTGTGTCAGTGTTTAGTGTTTGCTGCAAGTATACCATAAATGCCCCAGATGTTTCTATTTGTGTGGGTTAACACTTCTCCCCTCTGTTGACTTGGGGTTGCACATCAGGTTGTGCTGCTCACACGCTTGACCAGGATGCTCCCTGAGGTTTGCATTTCTTTCTTCACTTGCTCATTAGGGTGCTCTGAAGCCCTCTATGCCCACCAGAAGCTGTATTTCTTGCATATGGCACTTACACATTTTTGTAGCAGTGGTGCTGAGTGAGGTTGTGACCATTGTGGTGCTTACATACTTTGGCTGGAATAATGGGGTTGGAAGTCAATTAGCTGCTGGTGCACCCAGCAGAGCTGCCAGGGTCAATCACAGGACATGAGCGACACTGGGGATTTGTACTCCTGACCATACGCTTCCAAAGTAGGCCTTCTGCATCTTTGATCTTTTACACCTTCCAATTGTTTCTATTCTTTCATGTTTGGTCTGTGTATCCTTATATCTGAAACCATTTCTTGACAGTAACCTATTTTAAGTATCTAGTTACTGTAGCTCTTCTAAATGTTGAAATTCAGTCCATTTAGTTAGTTATTGATAGGTATGTGTTTCTGCCATTGTCTTCTGATCGGTTTGTATTTTCCACCCCCCCACCACCTTTGACCTGTCCCTTTATGACTTGATTATCCTTAGTGGGATGTATGCTTAGACTGCCCCTTCCCCCTTTTTGTATATCATACACTTTTGTGGCTAACTCTGAGGCAAGCTTCATTTCTTACAAAGCTTTTTACTAACATGCATGAACAGCTATATCCCATATCTGTGAGGCTCAAAGGAATAAAAATATAAACTATGACAATGGTTAAAATTCAGTCCCCAAAAAACAGTAATTTTACATGAACGCAGGTCACTGTGGTATCATCAGTCACGATGGCTTGGATATAATCTTGCTACTCACAAGGTGGAGTTCTACGGAGAGGGATCCGGTATTGGACACGCAGCACAGCACGCATGCGCCTGAACATGCAGCCTTCCCTGAGCTGCGTGGAGGAGGGACATCTGAGTTTGCCTTTATCACTGCTCACAGGCAGGGAACCTGTTAGGATAGAGAAGCACTTCCAAGTTGATGGTTGCTGTGTGCAGGCTCAGAATGACCATTCCAATGCTCTCATGCCTACCTCAGCCGTGTCCCTAAGTGACCCGGAAGCCTTTGACCCTACCTTCTACACCACGGCCATTACATGTCCTGGTTGGTAGGAGCCCAGGCTGTGATAGCTGAAGATGCTTCTGAGTTTGTCCTTGGTACAAGGTGCCTCAAAGGCAATTACAGATGTGAAAAGTAGGCCTAGAGGCAGTGTGATGTCTCTCAAGTCATAGAATTGTCACAGTCACCAAGTCAAGGTTTGATTTTGCTTTCCCCACTTTCATTGTTCTCGTTAATGCCCCCCCCCAAAAGTAGTGGATTTGGGATGAGAATAACAGTACAGTGGGTAAGGTGCTTGCCTTGCATGCAACCAACCCATTTGGTTCCCCTGAGCACCACCACTGCAGAGGCAGGAGTAACCCCCGAGTACTGTCAGATGTGGCCCCAAAACCAAAAAGAAAAAAAAGTAGGTTTAGTTGTTTGCAGACGAAGACATGTTCTAGGATGTAGTATGAATAGCATTATTTTGAACATTCAAAATGACCAATACTTAGAAAGTCATTCTCTGGATCAGGTCATTGTAACACCTAAATTTAATGTCTGTTATTTTTCCAGCAATAGTGTGTTCACACCCCCTGACCATGTCATGGAACTTAATTCAAACATACCACACATACTTCACTAAGGACAGTGGGATGTTGGCTACATACATCTACTGCTTATTCAAAGAAAAATTTAATTACAAATACTAGGGCCAAAGTGATGGTACAGTGGGTAGGGTGTTTGCCTTGCATGCAGGTGACCCTGGTTCAACCCCCAGCATCCATATGGTCCCCCCCCAACACTGACAGGAGTAACTCCTGAGTACAAAGCCAGGAGTAACCCCTGAGCATCACTGGGTGTGACCCTCAAAATCCCAAATCCTTATGGCATATGTGGCCATGGTGTGAGCTTTATTCACTATTAGAGCTTATACAAGGAGCTTTGTTCTAAATTGCCATACTTTCTTAACTTCCATTTTCAGGTAACCTAAATTACAATTGTTTTGAAATCTGAGTCAGGTTGCTATAAAAGTGATTTCTTGAAATCAGGACTTACATCATCATAGGTAGGCAGAATGCAGCTAACATATAGAATAAAAACAACAGAATAATTCTTTGAGTGTTAAAAACGATGATAACAGCAGCTCATTGTAATGTTTATAACTCACAGGACATGGTTCTAAGTGATTTATGCGTCACATCATTTATTTCTCACAAGTATTCTGTTAGTAAGGTGCTCATCTTTCAATTCTTGTGCTTTTTCTCTTGGTCACAGCAGTAATGATCCAGATATCCTGAGGTGCCAGGGACTGAACCAGGTCTCCTGTAAGTAAAGCTTCTCCGGCTCACCAAATTCCTCCTGTTTAAGTTGGGGCTTTTGATGGGGAAGCTGCTATACTCATTTATTATCAGGGGCCACTCCTGGCTCTGCACTTTGGGAACCATATGATACATGGGCTTGAATCCCAGACTCCCAATATGCTCAGTCCGTTAAACTATCCCTCCGGCTATTGTGCTATTCCTTTCTGGTTCTTCTAATGACACCCAGTGGTGCCAGGGAGTCACACAGGTGACTCTTCAGGGGATCACAAGGTGCCAGACTGAACCAGGCCTCCCACATGCTTAGCAAACGCATTCAGCTCCTTGAACCTTATTCCTGACCTCTCTTTGCCAACTTTTGAAGTTGGTTTATACAGTTACTCAATAATTAAAATTTTTGAGAGATAAAAATTAAAATCCTTGAAAGAGAAGAAAGGGAAGGGATAGTGGTGAAGAGGGGTGGTGATATATACGTGGAGATGAAATGTATTTTAGGACAATAAAAGCTAACGAAAATTAACCGACAAGTTGTATAAATTCTAAAACTGATGCTAAATTCCTGAATTTCAGGTACTAGAATTATAATTGTAGTTTTTTGGTTTAATTCTACAGAATTGATCCTAATTATCAGTCTCAAATATCTTGATAAAAAGCTAGGTGATAGAGACTTCATGATTATAGTTTAGGAAAATTATCAAATAATGTCAAGAACTAAGGTAGGTTTAGAGAAAGGTCTGCTAGTACAATTTTAAAGGCATAAAGAGGGCTATCTTTTTAAAGACAAAACAAGGTCAGAGAGCTCAATGTGCTGAGTTCATGCTTTGCATGTGGGAGGCCCAGGTTTAATTCCCAGTCAAGCTCTGCTGGGAACAGGCCCTGAAGTTGCTGGCAGTGCCCTACCCACCGGCCCCCAAGGGGAAAACCCCACAATACAGCAGTATAATTAAATTCTAAGAGTAACAATCTAAAGGGATACATATAGCCTACATTAGCAGTAAAACAGCTTGTAATACCTGATGGTAAAACATTATTGCATTTACTAAGTAACAATGAGTAGTGAAACACACACAATATCCTCTTTAAAATGTTTCACTGAAACTCAACCATTTGGCTTAATGTAATGAGGTATTTGTAGAATTATTTGTTCACGTTTTATGATGCGCTTAAATGAAAAGATGGAAAGTATTCATTTTAGAAGGGGAAGGCAGCCAGTAAGAAAAATATTAGATCAAGTTTTTATTAAAAAAAAAATCAAGTACCTAATCAATTTCTAACTTATTGAGATGGTTGCTACCCTTCCTCCGCCTCGCCTTATACTCACTTTGTGCACACACACGCATACACATACACACTCAAGTAGTTAATTCACATCAAAATAAGATTTAAAAAATAGTTGCAAAAGCCTGTACATTTTTCATTATATCAGTGCTAACTTTTAAAGGGAGGTAAGACCTTTGCTATTATCTCAGAGATTAAGATATGCTTTATTAAATTCTGAGGACAAAATTCTTAAGTTCAGAAAAATCAATTTAAGCTTCAAAAGATATTAGAATCAGATTGTCAGTGACTAAAATTATTTGGTGATAAAGACCAATTCCCACGAGAAGATAATTATTCAGTTAGCTATTTTTAACTTGCTGGGTTACTGGTATATTACTTATTGAAAACTTACAGCACTTTAAAAGAAAAACTTTAAGAGGAAGGGTTGGTAAGTTGAATCATCTGTACAACTTTGATTCTACACTTGATCTTATCCAAAAGGCTGAGAAATGATTATTTACTGTAAACCTAGGTAAGGGAAAGGAGTTTCATTTTATGGGATTTTCCTTGTCTGGTTTTTGGGACTATTCAACCTCATATTAAATTTACATGTCGACTCAATAGCTCACCAGAATTTAATGAAACTGGGCATATTCTTTTAATTCAGGTTTATTATGAAACACATGGTACTTTGATTCAGAAAGGTGAAAACTGAATGAAATTTGAAAATTTTGGGCATTACCTAAAGCTATCGTTTCATTACTGTGTCAATGATTTTTTTTTAGATTAGGATTTCTCCCTCACTCTACAGAGTATATTCGTTAATTCACTCCTGCTAGTGTCACCCAGCATTAGGCAGTAAAAATACCAGGCCTATTTTTTGTTTTGGTTTGGGGAACTGAATCTGGGCCTCCCCTATGCAAAGTTTGCATTCATACTTTATTAGGTTTAGTTTACTAGTTTATCAATTCTTTAAATATACTTCAAAAGAAGTATATTCAACAGATTTTTTAAAGGAGCCATATCAATCAATAGCCTGAATCTTGAAAGCTCCCTTTGAATGTAATTTTCAGTCTTTTAAATTTTAACTGTCATTGTTTATTACTCATTGTTTTATTACTGTTTTGGCTACATTCTCTACAATTTCAGCAGCATCGTAAAGAGACAATGTGTCTATGTACAATGAGAAAAAAACACACAAAATGGCTTGTAACATCAGAAATAAGAGCCTAAGTTCAACTGTACAACATTAAAGAGAATCTGTGGCGAGCACAACCTCCTTTTTCTTGGCAGCATGAACAACTTATATATATGAGTTCAGCATTATGACTGTGACAGTGAAGAGAGATCCTCATAGGAGTGGAATACAGAATCCTGAAAAATTCTTTCTATCATACAGGGCAGTTAGAAATGTTCACATTTTAACAAATCTGTACAAACCACAAGAAATTTGTTGTTTATTAGGATGGCCATCCTACCTTGCTTGGTATCTTCTAGGACGTAGAATAACCACAAAGGATTTATAAATCTAGCACATATGTACTCTGGAGTCCTAGAACCCAAGGAACTGACTTAGAGAAATCTCTATGCCCCATATGGCTCACTTTTACATGCCGTGATTATTAATGAGTAAATGCCTGTTTTTCCTATCTCTCTATGATGTACAGTCAACTTGCACCTTTAAGGAGGTCATTTGATTAGCAAAGAAGCAACATCATTTAGCAGCAATTAAAGCGCCTTCAAGAAGACTTAAAAAAAATACAATATCCAATTAGAAAAGCCATATTTTTAAACATTTGTACAAGAATAGGCTGCTGAAATTTGGTAATTGAATTATGACATCTGTACAACAATTTACAATAGAGCTAGAAGGGAATTTCATTATCCTGCATAGAACTGGTCTACATTTGGTTACATACTGTCATCTGTTAAAATGAACAAGGCCTGGTGATAAAAGAAAAGTATCTGTTGAAAGCACTGGAGATATTACAATTTAGTGGATTCAACTGATTTCAAAACAAGCAGCTCATTTTGTCCAAGGTGTAAAGTATGTAGGAGTAGCTCTCCTGTTACATAACCAGTGAAGAAAAACGGACATGTGATTTCGAGGTACAACTTGGTAAAAGCCATAACAGGCAAATGACAAAGTCTAATTTTGTCCAAAGATTCTAACTCTCACATTCTATTTCTATAAAATACAACTTTCACTGTCATTCAGTTCTTACTTTGGTTTCAGCAGATTAACTGCCGAATGCTGAAGAATGTATCCAGGCACTATAGTTCCTATGTTAGAAATGTCTCATTTTTTAAATGTGTTTTTAAATAATGAAAAACTACCCTTCCTTCATATTAGGACTCTCTAACATCAACCAAATGTATTATAAACGTTATTTACAGTGTTTTCCCAAAGTAATGATTTTTCTTCTTTAACATGGTCTTCCTGTTTTTGTACAACAGGCAGTCATTGCTCAAAGTTATAGTCAAAAGTATATTTATTCATTGTCCATGATCCATCTCATACCCAATGATGTATTATGAAGAACTTCAGTTCTCAACCATGTCCTCTGTAAAAATGGTAACAACAAGAACAACAACGACAACAACAAAAACCCACTCAAAGTGTTCTCAAACTCAAGTATACATCTGGAAGCAATTCAAAGGTATCATGCCAATTTGAAGGAGAGTCAGTAAGTAATTATGCTTGAAGAAGGAGGTGTAGGGGATGCTGTCAGCCCGACCATGTGTAAGTTTCCTGAAGAATTGGATCTTCTCATGTGCGGGAGAAGGTATGGGTCACTTGCCAACTGGTGTACATCAAAGCGATCTTCTTTTCGGTATGCCAAACAGCGTCTTATAAAGGCCTTAAAGAGAAGTCAGCAATTAGAATTACCTTTCCCTTTAAAAATTAATCAATACAGATGAGCAGATTTAAGAAAATAAGATTTGAACTGCTAAACAAATGAAATCTAACTTTTTCTCCCTGCAGCAATAAAATTTTCATTCCAAATTTAAGTTTCAGCCCCTATAGAATTTATTTTGCAGTCTAAATTATTACAACTATATAAACATATTGCCGAACCTGCGTTTCTGCTTAATTTTTTTTTTTTTTTGCTTTTTGGGTCACACCCAGCGATGCTCAGGGATTACTCCTGGCAGTGCTTGGGGGACCATATGGGATGCCGGGGATCGAACCCGGGTCGGCCTCGTGCTAGGCAAACGCCCTCCCTGCTGTGCTATCGCTCCGGCCCCTGCTTAAATAATTTTACAAAATTCTTTCTCTTGAATTTTCTAAAATAGTTTAGTCTTGCCAGAGGGAATGATATTGTATTTAGCCATGTTTTTTCCTTACTAAGTATAAAAACTATCTTTCGATGAAAGGGGACATCTATTAGTATTTAAGATTACACTCTGAAAACGCCAATGGCATCACTATCCCCCCCTTCTTAAACTAGTTTATAGGGTCAAAATGAACTAAAGAAGGCACACAAATCATAAATATACAGAATAAAATGAACTGCAACTAGATCAAGACAATGAACTTCGCCAGAAGAAGCTCCTGATCCTTTCCATGCACTGGATCTGGGTCTAACTGAGGTACCACTGACTTTAACTTTTACTACCACAAGTGAATTTTGCTTGGTTTGAATCTTATCTAAATGAAATAGATTGTTTGCATTTGCTTTTTCAATCCATGTTTTCTGATCCATCGATTTCAAGATAAAATGTTTAGTTTGTCTTGAAATTCTCAAGTTATACATAAATTCATGTACACAGCATAAATTCAAGTTCAATCACAGTTAATTAATACCTTGTTTGCTGAAAACTCATTAAAATATTTTCTCTATTAGTAATCAACATCTAGCTTACTAATATTCAATCTTTTTAATCCTTTAGGTCTTTTCTATTAAGATGATCAAAAGAAGGAAAAAAATCAAGAGGAAATAATATGCTGAAAAGAAGAAATAACATGTTTCACAGGATGAAAAGCTATCACAAGCAACATTATGTTAACAAGGAGGGAATATACTTAAAGAAGCCCATAGCAGGTGAGAAGAGATTATTTGGCAAAAGTATATTCTGTAGTGAAAGGAGGTTATATGAAAACAAGCAAATGTCACTATACCAGCCTTTCCAGGTTTCAGAAACATGACTCTGACACACTATGACTATGAGGTGTCTAGAACCAGAAATTCAAATAAATGGAATTTCTCTTTGGTAAATTACGCCCATGGCCATTTTTTTTTGTCAGATTCTTTATAAAAAGTTCTTGCATGGACTAAATTAATTTCTGTTCTAACTCATTCTATGAACAGAAAGGGAAGAGAAAATTCAGATGCCAAGATCTTTAAAAGGAGTCAGATTGGGCAGGAGCAACAATACAGTGGGTATGGTGCTTGCCTTCCACACAGCTGACCATGGTTTAATCCCCAGCATCCCATATGGTTCCTTGAGTCCTGCCAGAGTGATCTTGTGTGCAGAGCCAGGAGTAAGCCCTAAGCACCACCAGGTGTGATACTTAGTTCCCAAACAAAACAAAGAAGCCATGTTTTTCCTTTTTCTTTCTTTTTTTTTTTGCTTTTTGGGTCACACCTGGCAACGCACAGGGGTTACTCCCTGGCTCTGCACTCAGGAATTACCCCTGCGGTGCTCAGGGGACCATATGGGATGCTGGGAATCGAACCCAGGTGGACCGCATGCAAGGCAAATGCCCTACCCAACTGTACTATTGCTCCAGCCCCGCCATGTTTTTCTTTTTTTTGTTTTTGGGTCATACCTGGCGATGCACAGGGGTTACTCCTGGCTCTGCACTCAGAAATTACTCCTGGCGGTGCTCAGGGGACCATATGGGATGCTGGGATTTGAACCCGGGTCGGCCGCATGCAAGGCAAATGCCCTACCCGCTATGCTATCGCTCCAGCCCCGCTGCCATGTTTTTCTTTATAGAAAGAATAATGCTTTCAAATATTAGTTACTTTAATTTTCAAAATCTTTTAAAAGTTGTTCAAAAAACTTGAAAAGCCAATAAATACATGGAAGAAACTGAGCTAAACTATGAGTAAACACAATATCCAGTGGACAACGATCTTCATATGTGCAGCATCTGCTTATATGTGCTCTAAGAATATAGAAACTGTCACTGTCACTGTCATCCCATTGCTCATCGATTTGTTCGAGTGGGCACCAGTAACGTATCTCATTGAGAGACTTTTTGTTACTGCGTATATCCAATACGCACAGGTAGCTTGCCAGGCTCTGCCTTGCGGGCTCGATACTCTCGGTAGCTTGCCGGGCTCTCCAAGAGAGGCGGAGGAATCGAACTCGGGTCGGCCGCGTGAAAGGCGAACGCCCAACCACTGTGCTATCGCTCCAGTCCATAGAAACTGTATTATCTAAAAATTACACTCATCAGCTTAGACTATTGAGAATCAATATCACAAAGTAAGTTTCATGATCAGTGTAACAAAGTAGTAGTGAAATACAAGAAAAAGTTCATTTGTTATTAATTAGATACTAACAAGGTAGCCTTAACTCATAAACTGCTGTAAGTAAGCAGGGCTAAGGAAGATAGGACAGTTTTATCAAGAGCTAGAACACAGGTCAAGGGGATAGCTCAATGAATGGCACAAGCCTTGTATGTGCTGGGTGAGTCTGAACCTTGGTATCACACATATACAGACTCTTCTCTCCACCAGCAGCTCATCCTTAGGCCCTAGCACTGAACTGCTTTGCAGGTTTGGACCAGTATTGCTAGGAGTAACATTGAGAACTGCCTGGGAGGTCAAAACAAAGAAACAAGTTGGGCACTCTGGAGCCAAAATTCTGCTATTTATGAGCTGATAAGATTCTAAATAAGGCTAAAGGGTTACTGATCTTTTTTACTTTATAAAAGGGGAACAAAAGCAACAAATACGCCATAATACCATCCCCAAGTGATAGTTATATCTTTATTTCTTAATAGTTTGCAAATGTCTTGGGATTTTTGTTGTTGTTTTTGGGACACACCTGGTTGTACTCAGGCCTTACTCCTGGATCTGCTTTTAGTATCACTCCTGGCAGGGTTCGTATGTGGTGCTGGGGAATCAAACCAGGGTCAGATGCATGCAAGACAAGCACTCTGCCCATTGTACTATCTTTCTTGCACCAAGTCCTCAATATTAACAGGTTTATAAAGAGATGATGTGCCCAGATCTTGTTTTTCTTTCCCTGATTTTCAAAATAAACCAGTATAGAGAACAAATGTGGGTCTTCTATAGATGAAAACGACCACAACCAAAGGCCTAAGCAACTCCTGTACTACCTTCCCACTGTATAGATTTTCCCTGCAATAATCCCCTTTTCTTGTCAATACATACTTCATTTTAAATACACTTACGACATGACATTTATCTCATAAAAGTTATTTTCATATATTTATACCTTTGCTTCACTGCTTACAACTGGTTTTACAGGGAACTGGACTTCTGTGGCTTTTAATATTGTATTTTCTTGAAGAATGTCTTGTTGAGATTGGTTGTGACCAAATGGCTAGAAATAATGAAAATGTCAGTAAATTTAGTTCATAAAATACTTAACCAAATCCGGTCAATGAATTTCCAAGATATGACTGTTATTTAAGAAAATCTTATCCAAGGGGAACACAAATACACAAATGGCTGCATGTCTGGCAGATATGATACCCCAGGTTTGATTCTAGATACTAATGACCTGAAGCATGATTCTTCATGGGAGATCCATCCCCTCCCCACCCACCCAACACCAATCTAACCTCTGTTACTTGGGTGTTGGGATACAGTTATCATGGAAACAAGAATAAATTGAGGGCATGGTAAGAAAACCCATCTAACCAATTATTTAAACAGGGCAGAAACACTGTTAACAAGCAGTAGAAAATCCTAGATCTGATGACAATATCGAGGATGGGGAGAATTTTTTTTTTTTTGCTTTTTGGGTCACACCCGGTGATGCACAGGGATCACTCCTGGCTCTGCACTCATGAATTACCCCTGGCGCTGCTCAGGGGACCATATGGGATGCTGGGAATTGAACCCAGGTCTGCCACGTGCAAGGCAAATGCCCTACCTGCTGTGCTATCACTCCAGCCCCAGGTTGGGGAGAATTAAGACTAAGTTTGGTGGCATCCCCTTGAAGAAGCACAGCTGGATGATAAAACGTTAGGACTGTACCTGTATTGCAAACCAAAAGTGCTACTGACAGCAACTGCTGTAATGAGCTTTTAATACAAAGCTTTGCATGCAGGAGATGAGAGTTGGATCTTTAGCACTGCATGGTCCCTAAGCATGGAACTGGGTGTGGCCACCAAACAAAAAACACAATAGCAAGAAGCAGGCCTTACTTACTGATAACATTTTGCATTTAATGGTAAAATCAACGTAATTTTCCAAGTCTTGTGTATTCTGTACTTTAACTTACCTTTCTACCATACAGACACTGAAAGAAGATGACTCCGACTGACCAGACATCAACCTTGTTGGAAATCTTTGGTGGCTCTTTTCCAACTACAAAACACTCAGGAGGTAAATACCTATTGTTAATAGGGGAGAGAGAAAGGGAAGGATACTGTCAGCAGCTGTAACTTAAAATCTAAGTGTAGAATCTTAGAAATCAAATTTTATCCTTACTCAAACCTTAGGACTTTCATCAACAAAAATCACCAAATGTATTTACATTTCTTGTGCCATTTGATTCTATAGTCAAAGCACACCACTTTGTGATAAAGTATACAATATATGTATGTGATCGACAGAAATGAAAAGGTGTTAGAAATTAGAGTACCATCCCTTCACCAGTTCAAACTATAGGCAGTTCTCTCTCTTTTTTTTTGGGGGGGGGGGGTCACACCCGGTGATGCACAGGGCTTACTCCTAACTTATGCACTTAGGAATTACTCCTGGCAGTGCTCAGGGGACCATATAGGATGCTGGGAATTGAACACGGGTCGGCCGTGTGCAAGGCAAACACCCTACTTGCTGTGCTATATTTATTTAACAGCCCCGGCAGTTCTCTTTCTTAAAATACTGTTTAGTAACTCTTTTTCTGGGGTGGGGTAATTAACACATCTGGCAGTGTTCAGCGTTTACTGCAGTGCTTGGAGGACCACATGCAGTGCTGAAACTGGAACTGGAGTTGGCAGTAAGAACCTTAACCCCTGAAATTATCTCTCAGCCCTGATCTTTAACCTGCACAGCACTTGAGCCCATTTTTTTTTGGGGGGGGGTGCAGGGTACACCCAGAGGGGGCTTAGGGAACCATAAGGATGCCAGGTACTGAACCCAGATCGGCCACATGCAAGGCAAGCATTCTTTCTCTCTCTCTCTCTGGGTCATAGAGCTCATCTTTCGTAACACACACACACGCATTCTGGGTGTTTGAATACTGAGGGTTCACTAGGAAGTGCTTGGGAGACACTTAGGAAGTGCTTGGGAGACACTGTGATGGCTGGGATTGAATCTGGGTCAGCAAGGTAGGAGTCTTACTTAACCCCTGTACTATCTCTTCCACCCTTATCTTAATCTAGTAACATTTATGCCCCCTCCTCCCCCATTGCACCTTTTCAAAATCACTACACAAAGCAATTCACTTTCTCTAATGCCTTCCTCTAACCCTCCGACTCAGTTTTCTTCAAGACTTGCTCACTTGACCTTAGATAAGCCTTGGCAGCTTCCCACCAGGAAGTGCTTGCATACTAACTGCTGGTTAGTATGACATTAAACTAAAAATCATAATCAAGTGAGAAGTCAAAGAGTTCTTATTTTTTGTGCAGTTTTAAATATAGGAAGTATGTGAACTATGTTGCATATTCAAAAGTGCCATACTTATAAGTATAAAGAAGAGAAAAATGAATGTCAGCTCAGGCTTTAAGTAAAGGTCCATCATAGATGCAAGCACCTCCAGGTAGATGTGTGGCTTACCTAGACCAAAAATTCTGTAAAGGAGTACACCTAAGTTGGAATTTACTTTTTTCTTTATAAAGTTTTATATTCAATAAAAGCTGAAAGACTTAAATTGCAGCCAAAGACAGGTATTTTATAAAAAAACATGTGAAATATCTTAAAGAAGACCCACTAAAGGTACTGGCAGAAATACTCTTCTACCCTCACCTCCAAATCAAGTAAAAAGATTTCTTAAACAGTGTCTGTTTGGTGTAGATTTTTGTTTTTATGAGGGGCACACCCAACTGTGCTCAGGTAGCATATAAAGTGCCAGAAGCTGGGTCAGCCGCACATAAGACAAGTGCTCTGTCCTATCTCTCGGGTCCCTTGTGTAATTTGTGTGTGTGTAACTCCAACAAGAATAAACCCTGAGCACTATGCTTCACTGTCCATACAGGTAGAAGGGGGTAAACAAGAAGAACAATTGTAGTAACAAATATCACACACCCCTAAGTGACACCAGGATTTAGTACTTGGTTGCATTAGAGACCAAAGAAATCTGGCGCTCCTTATAGCTTCATCTTCTGAGAATGAAAACAACGTCATCCTCAGAAAAGCATTACAAAGGATATTCTACTTTATTACTAAGTATTAGCTAGAAAACTTAGTATAAGTAGGAACTAAGCTTAAAAAAAGATGTGGTATACATTATATAATTTCCTATGTGGAATACTCAACACATGCCCTTCTTGCTTTGACAAAGAAATGTAAGTGCCTGTCTCCTGCCCACTAATGAGAGAGAAACAACATAGTGCATCTGAAGTGGGACTGAAGACCTATTATTTAGAATATGGTTTTCAAGCTTATATAAGTCCAGGGTCCTATCAAGAATTCTTGTTTTTGTTAATTTTATGAGGATTCGATCTTATCGCTAAAAAGTCTAAAAAAACACTGAGTTTCAGGATGTTACTCTGACTAGTTTGATAGATAATATAATGGGTTTTTAAGACTTAAAGAAGTGTATTTTAATCTATTTCTAGAAAAAGCCCAAAACTTTAGATACTCATTTGCTAAACTAACTTATTCTGAAGACAAAGTTTGTTTTGGAATTTTATAATAATCTATATTCTCCACTTTGATGAATTCTTCCACTTCAGTAATTTTAACAAATTTGAAAATCACAATAAAGTAGTTTTCATGAGCATGTAAACTGATGGGGATGGCATTCATTTACATGTAAAGGCATGAAGATATCAAACCATCTCCAAGCCACTATCAAAAAAGGTCTACAAAAATTTAGCCATAAAAACCACACCTGAAGAATTTAAAAGTTTGTGGTTATTGCTTATATACTTATGAAGATGTTTTATTCACATAAACATAGTTATGATAAATATACTAAAACTACAAGAAAATTCACAAATTCTCCAAACTAAGGGTTTCTGGCTATTAAGCGCTAAAAGTTATTTACTAACACCAAGTCATCCTCCCCGGTCCCTCCAGTTTGCTGGTGTTTGCAGGGAAGATCAGATGAGAAGAGCACTGATGATAGTAGTCTCTTGATTTCCTATAGGTAATCTCAAAGATAGATGACAATTAAACTCTTACAAAAGATGGCACGCATCTAGAAACTTTCGTGTATTCTTAATATACTTGCCAGTAAGTGCCTGCTCCTTGGGAAGTTAGATCCATTCCATCTACGCCATAGCTATCATCGTCCATAATCTTGGATAGACCAAAATCAGTGATTTTAATTTCTCCACATGCTGTTCCATCTACCAGAAGAATATTTCCTAGAAAAGAATATAAAGATCTTTTAATGTAAGAGATAAAAATTTTTTTATACATAGATGAAAAAAAAAATCACCCATTTCAGTGATTATAGCCTGCTTTTAAGTAATACCAACACAAAAGGTAAATGAAAGCATCATATTTCTCCCCCAATTTAGATTAAAATCTGCAATGGTTATGCAGTAACATGCAATCTATATTGACAAGATGGCTTTTGGGAAATATATAATATTTATTTTTGTATTTTGGGCCACACACAACTGAGTTCAGAGGCTACTTCTGGTTCAGTGCTCCGGAGGACCATGCTTCAGCCCTGGCACTCCACTGACTTTAAAAACTAAACTAAAAGTCCCATTTTTCAGTTAACATGGAGACAGCATAGGGATTAGAGCACATGCTCAGCTTGAATGAGCCTAAGAATTGAAGCCCAGCATGAGATGTCACCCTGAGTACCACTGGGTGTGGTCCAAGTATTTAATAGGTCAACTGAGAATTGCTGGAGTTACCCCAGTCTCTTGGTATTGCTGTGCCCCCACCCCTCCAGGTCATTTTTCAGTAACTTAATATGACTTAAACCTTTATTTACTCTACTAACTTGAGGAAAGGGTGGATAAAAGTTCCGCACGCATGGTCCCAGAGCAACTGCTGTCCTGGACCGATCAACAGAGGTAAAGGAAAAATTATTAAGTAAGAGTCAGGTAAAAGTCAAGATGTGGCTCATGTGGTAGGGTACAGGCATGCCCCACCCACCACTAGGAGTGGCTCTATAATCCCAATCAATGCCAGGTGGCCCCCACAACAAAAGATTATTAGACATAAATCATTAATTACCTGGCTTTAGATCATAATGTATAATAGGGGGTTTGATTTCATTGAGATATCTTAGTGCATTTACAATCTGCATTACAATAGACCTAGCTTCTTTCTCTGACATTAATTTATGTTGCTTCAGATAGAAATCCAAATCATTGCCTTCACAGTATTCTAACACTGTACAAAACCTACAATGGAGAAAAAAAAAGATGTGAAATATTATCCAAAAATTCAGAAACAATGGAGAAATGAAATGAAGGGTATTTGTCTTATCATTGAACAGGGAAAATAAAAGCAAACGTATCTTTTCTTGAAACAATCCTTATAATCACTTACGTGTCTGTATCCAAGGAGAAATAATCATAGAGTTTGACTATTCTGGGATGATCCAGTTCTTTGTGTATCCTATATTCTCTACAGGCATGTCTATGGAAAGAAAACTCATTAATTCTCTGTGATCATTAAATATATATTCAAATTGATAAAGACCATAAAGTGTAATATTTACTTGTGGTAGTTTTCCTTCTTCTCATCCCTCCAACTTTTATTAAGCTGATGGATCTTCACAGCTGCATACCTTTGTTCATAAAGATCAAAAGCCTAGGGTTGAAGGCACACAAGAGGTAGGACTAGGGACCAATGGAAGTGCTTTAGAGGATACATTTGTCTTAAGAGAGACACGTATGATAGTTTTGTTGTACTTTGGAATAAGATAAAACATAATTTTCTGTAATCATGTCTGCTAAGATTATATATGTCCTATGACATTAACAGAAATAAGGTGAAAATTCCATGGTGCTAAACTAGAAAAATTCTTAATCTGAATTTTCATGTTCAAATTTTATAAATGCAGTGCTAGATCACAATACAACAAAACTATTATTTGTTTTTAATATGGACCTGCTCCCACCTATTATTGGCAGTAATAGAAAGCATCCTAGAAAACAGTGGCTGTAAAGTAAGCCATTTTTTTCCCTGTATTTTAGACCCGCACTTCCCCTGCTTTTTTGAAAATGAACAAATTTCCAGCTGTTTATAAAAAGGCTAGAGTGCAAGAATGATCAGTTTTAAGGCTTTAGGTTATATTGTGATTATTAATAAAGTGGTCCCCTTAAAAAGAAAAAAACTCTTAGAATATATATTCATATCCTGTTTCCTTCTTCCACAAATCAATTTAACATAAAAATAAGCAGTACTATAAGGGTTTATTTTATTATGAAACTATAAAATCATGAGGTTAAGAAGCAATATAGGATGTTAAACTAAGTAAGAATATATACTTTGGAGTCAAATAAACTTATTAGCTGATTGATTCTGTATTAATGCACTCTTTATAATGTCTGCCTCATTAATAACGTCCGGGTTGTTGAGAGGATTAAATGGTAAAGCAGAAACTATTTGGAATAATAGATGAAGCATAGTAAATACGTAGTAAATACTGAGTAATTGCATAACTACTAATAAAAGTGAAGCTTAAAGAAACAGATACAAAGGTCCAGGGCCAGAGAGATAGTACAGAGGGCAAGGTTCTTATATTGCATGCAGGCGACCTGGGTTCCATCCCTGAGTAGAGTGCCAGGAATAAACCTGAGCACTGCTGGGTGTGGCCCCCAAACAAAACAAAAATTCATGTGAAAGCATATAGGATGAAACTAAAAGTAGTTACATATCTCCATTTTCTAATTTCTTTCTTTTTTGGGGGGTGAGGGGGCACTCCTGGTTGTGCTTAGGGGATTACATAATGTGCTGGTGATTGATTCCAGGTCTACACGTACATGGCAAGTACCTTACCTTCAGTACCTTCTCCAGCCCCTGCATTTTTTTTTTTTTTGGTTTTTGGGTCACACCTGGCGATGCACAGGGGTTACTCCTGGCTCTGCACTCAGGAATTACTCCTGGCGGTGCTCAGGGGACCATATGGGATGCTGGGATTTGAGCCTGGGTCGGCCGTGTGCAACGCAAACGCCCTACCCGCTGTGCTATCACTCTAGCCCCGCCCCTGCATTTTCTATTTCTTACATAAATCATTTCTTAAAGTCTTACCTGAGTTATAGATAATGGAAATACAACTGACAGAGGGTTGTCATAAAAGCTATTAACTGAGGTGACTATACAAGTGAAACAATTACTGGTTTATGATTAAAGCAAAGGAAACAGCAAAAATAAAAACTAACTCAACTAAGGCTGTCACTACAGGGTAAGAGGATAAAAATGAAAAGAGGTTGTTTTGGTAGGTAGGATGGCAGTGGAATTTCGGTGGTATGAGGAGTATTTGGAGGTGATCAGGAGTAAATGAAGAGTAAATTTTAATAAATCTCCAAAATCCTATAGGGTTATTAACCAATAATAAACCATATTTTTATTTTTTAAAAAGATAAAGCAATTAGTAGGTTCACAAACTAGGCAAGTTCTGGCCTAAGGTAGTGCCAATTTTACTTTTCAGTTCCATTGTGAGCTATTAATGATCTTTCCTAATATGTGGGTAAACCACTAAGTGCTTGAGGATGAACTACCATTAGAATGAGAGAAACAGAAATTGGAAAAGAGCCCTAGGGTCAATTTTGATTGTCAGGTGAGTAAGATGAGGCGCATGCCTAATGCTTGTCCAAGTTAACAACCACCAAAAAGTAGATACTGGCTGAATGAAGATCAGAATTGGAGTTCTCTGAATAAAAATCTGCAATTTTCACAGAGCGAGAACTAGGATCCAGGATACTTTCAGCAAATCAAGGCATTATCCTGGTCTCACTGAAAAGAGGAATTTCAATAATAATTTGGCGGCCGTAATTTACTAAATAAACACTGATGTAATTTACTAGTAACTATTTTAACTGCATAAGCATTACACCCCATCTTAAATACTGGCACAAAAGAAAAGTGCGATATGGTCACACCCTACTTATTGGCAAAAAATTGGCATATCTCTGATGATTACGTAGCGAAATGTAGCAGTTAATTAAGCACAAGGACTTTGTGGTGCAGGTACTGTTACTACTCCTAGATGAAGACAGTAGGCAGAGGATGGCACAGGAATCAGGATTAGTTAGGATTGAAACCCATAAAATTTCTATCCACTAACTATCCTATTTTGATACACAGTGAAATGCAAACTGTCACAACTTGAAAGGGAAGGCAATAGGATAGCCTTCAATAAAAACTGAAGATTAAGGTTGAAAATATGACCTTCAATATGATTTCATCCTGATGAAGAGAAAATGGGAAGCTATTGAGACTTTTAAAATAGGGTTGTTTGGTAATCAGGTTGCCTTCTGTCTGAAAAGTCATTTACTACAGTATTAAAAAAATATACACTGGAGAAACTCCACACCCCAGAGAAAGTGTCAGGAGGCTGGGGCAGAATCACAAGCCAGAAATGAGGCCCTGAGCCAAGAGACAGAGGAGAATGGTCATCACGGATGTTAACAGCAGACATCAGAACTTGGTTATGTGTTGGGAGGCGGGGCGGAACAACAGGAAGGTGAATGGCAATGGTACTTTTTAAGCAGGCAGCAGTTTCAGAGGAAAAGTTTTTTTTGGGGCGGGGGCAGGAGGGGAGAGGGGGTGGGACTGGGCCACGCCTGGCTGTGTTGAGGAATGACTCCTGGTAGTACTCAGGGGGACCATATGTAGTGCTGGGAATTTGAACCAGGGTTGTAGCAGCACACAAGGCATATGCCTTACCTCCTATACTATATCTCTGAGGATAGGGTTTTTAAGAAGAGGAAGAGTTGGGGTCACAGAGATAGTACAGTGAGTGAGGTAGCAGAGACCCAGGTTTGATCTCCAACATTGTATATGGTTCTTCAAGCTACTGAGCATTGCTGGGTTTGTGGCCCTTCCCCTCTCTCCCCCACCAACCCTGCCTCTATCTCCCACCAAAGAGGAGGAAGACAATTTCTATTTCAGATATGAATTTGCAGGGGCTGAAGGCCAACCAACTAAGTTATGTACATAACCAGATACGAAGTGCAGAACGAAAGTATGGGCTATACATAAATCTCTTATCTAACTATAGCTGTAGCCAGTATGTACCAGAGGGTGAAAGCAAATAGATGCTATGAACTGGAAGAGAGTGATTTGAGACAGAGAACACAGAATGATGAGAGAATTCAGGAACTACATTACTTAGTGTTTGGGAAGAAAGATACAACTGAATGGGAAAAGAACAAGCTACAAAAACATGAAACACAAGTGAAAATTTCTACATAGGCATCTACAAATTTCTGGCTTTAAAACAGAAATTTGTGTTGGAGTGCAGACTTCATGTATTTGAAGTCCTGGGTTTGACTCCTGGTACCCCTGCCTCCAAAACAATAAGGCAGATATTTGGGTAAATTCAGGACATGTGAAAAAACTGACACAGTTTAAACTAAGAATATAACATTTTCATAAATGAATTCTATTAAGTGGCACTTGCCTGTCTTGATTTCAATGGTAAGTAGGCAACAAGTTATCAGGGTGGTTAGGCAGGTGTAGGATAGTCTTTAGACTTTTGAGATATGACAAGGGGTGATGTCTATCTACAAAGGTCTACCAACACAGTCACACATTTTTCCCCCCGGTCATAAGTCAGGACATAAAATAAATTAAAAATATAATCAATACACAAAAACAAGTACTTCTTCTTCTTTTTTTTTTTTTTTGCTTTTTGGGTCACACCTGGTGATGCACAGGGGTTACTCCTGGCTCTGCACTCAGGAACCACCCCTGGCGGTACTCAGGGGACCATATGGGATGAATTGAACCCAGGTCGGCTGCATGCAAGGCAAATGCCCTACCAGCGTGCTATTGCTCCAGCCCCCCAAAACAAGCACTTCTTAATAATGTACTTATTTTTATGCTGTACTAGTATGAAAAAAAAATTTTATGTTACCTTATACACTTCACTAAAGCCACCTCTACCAAGCAGATGAAGTAATAAATATCTTTCATTTAATGTTGGGTGATCTTTGAACCTAAGGGTGAGGAAAACAAACACTCAGGTAGATGAAAAGACACACAAAAAAGTACCTTACAATAAAATTTCATTCCCTTATCCTCTCTCTTTTCTAACTCAGTACAAATTTCAAATTCCACTCCATACTTTTTATCCCTTCACCTCCATGACTATAGTTAACATTCTGCTGTTCACAAAACTTAACTTATATAGCTGAATATTCAGGCTAACTGACCAATTAAAGTACTTGAAATATACTTCACAACAACTATACTTACCAAGTGTTTTATACAGTTATGTGTCTATTCAGTAAGAATTACTTCCCTTGGAAAATTTTTATATCGGAAGTTATGGTTAATCAAGATTTTATAATTTGACACAGTAATACTTCAATTAGTAAAATGGCCATCATAATTGATTAAATACTCATGCACTCCTGATATGTCAATGATAGTTTTATTACTATGAGCGCAAATAAATTGAACAACAGCATCAGAGTGCAGGGTTTAAGGCATTTCTATGCTGCTGACCCTGGTTTAATATCTGGTCCTGCAAAGTCCCTTAAGCATTGCAGGGAACAACCTGAGCACTGCTAGATGAGGCTCACAACCCCGAAAATAAACAAATAAAAAATGATACTGCAACCATTCTAAATATATGTTAATTGGATTGAAAGTTATATCCACCGACAGGTTTAAACATATTTTCACAGAATAATCAAATGTAGGTTAGTTACACTCCACATGCTTTATTAGAGTATTTATCAGGTAAAAACAAAGCTATTTTATGATATAATTTCACTCACTTGATACATTATAATCTAGCTATGATTTCTAGGCAGATGAATAGAAATGTGTCTTTTTATTTTTTAATTTTTTTTTTAGTTTTTGGGCCACACTGGCAATGCTTAGGGGTTACTCCTGGCAGTGCTTGGGGACCATAAGGGATGCCACGGATGAATCTGAGTTCTAGGTAGACACCTTACCCACTGTTCTATATTGCTCTGGTTCTTGAAATGTGTCTTTTTAAGCAAGATATCTGTTTCACACTACATCACAGCTACACTTCAATTCTGATACTTAAAAGTCATGAAATTTTAAATTACATGACAACTCTTAAAATGGTAGATGGGGGCTGGAGCAATAGAACAGCGGGTAGGGCATTTGCCTTGCACACGGCCAACCCAGGTTCGATTTCCAGCATCCCACATGGTCCCCTAAGCACTGCCAGGGGTAATTCCTGAGTGCAGAGCTAGGAGTAACCCCTGTGCATCGCCAGGTATGACCCAAAAAGAAAAAAAAAAAAAAAGGTAGATAGCTTTCCTGTAGTCTACATCAATTACAACTTAGTATGCTTTGCTTAATTTCCATCTTGTTCAGTTTTTAACTTCTTAAGGTCCCATCAGTCAACTGGTATTTTTGCTTAATTTCTAAAGCATTTAATATTTTTGGCATGTAATTATACAAACCAAAATTATACAGACACTTTTAACTTGTACTTTCCCTA
Organism: Sorex araneus; assembly: GCF_027595985.1. Taxonomy (NCBI): domain Eukaryota; kingdom Metazoa; phylum Chordata; class Mammalia; order Eulipotyphla; family Soricidae; genus Sorex; species Sorex araneus. Next base: position 204,953,403 of record NC_073313.1, read on the forward strand.
TGCTAATTACTGAATAATGTTGAATACATGACTTACTGTAATCTATTTAGTCAAATAAATCCTCCTCAACTACTGTAACATTACCTTCAGCATTATTCAAGTCAGTCAACAAGTATTTATAGCATGTCAATCAAGTACTAGACTCTGGTTTAGGTTCTGAGGATACAGCAAGAACAAAACCGAATCCTGGACCACAGAAGAGCTCCCAAAGGACTGAAGCATGAGGCTTGAATCTCAGGTTCAGCACTATATGGGCCTCCAAGCAGAGCCGGGAGCAGTCCCACGTATCGCCAAGTGTGGCCTCCAGAAGAAAGCTACTACATCCCTACTCTACAAGCAGCTTATAGGCAGTGCAAGGAGACAGATATTAACTGAAAAATAAATTCATAACTCCAAATAGTGGTAAGTATTGTGAAACAAAGCAAGGGAAGGATAGGGAAAGTAAGAGAGGGAATGGAACTGAAAGAGGGAAAGAAAGAGCTGCTGTTTTAAATATGGAGTCAAGGGATATCTTCTCTAGTGAAGCATGATAAGAAGCAAGTATATTTTTCATATATTTAGAAGGAACACTTAATTCAACTAAGCACAAAAGCCTTAAGAAGATGAGCTTGACCTGTTGAAGAGTGCCAGCTGTGTAAGTTGTAAGTGAAGAGAAGCTTGAGAGATGAGGTGGTGAGGTTAACAGAGGCCAGTCAATACAAAAAACCATAGGAAGCCATTGGAAGGACTCATGATTTTTTTCTAAATGTACTACATGGCCCAAGACAAAGCTCACCACAGCAGGGGAGAAAACTTTTATCATGAAAAACTGTAAAATACCAACAACTTACTGAGAATTATCTTCATTGTTTATTCTTTTAAGCTCTCGAATATGAAGATTTCTGACTCTTTCCAAACGTTCAAGTTCTGCCTGAATTTCTGCTTCTTCCTGAAAATAAAAAGAGGGACTATAACAAGCTCAATTTATTTGCGATATAAAGAAAGTATTTTTACCCATGTATCATTACCCCCCCATGATGGAAAGAATAGTATACATAAAATACCATAGAGTTAAAACACCAAAGTGCTCTTTTCAATGCCTGAAAGATGGAAAGACATATGGCAAGTCTATTTCGAGAAACCATCCTACACAGAAAATCTATACCTAATGAGATGCTGAATTTTATTCTTATACTACAAGAAATCTATTTTTATAATGTCTAAACTAAAGAAAATGCAAGGTAGTCTGAAACTCTTAACAGAAAGTAGGCAGAAAATTAGATTTTTGTTCTATCCAAACTCTAAGTGGGAATAATTTTCAGTATAAAAAAATGAAATCAAGATATTTTTACAATAGTTAAAAGATGATGAAAGGGAAAAGAGAGAATTACTGATTATTCATAATCTTACAGTAGTTGGTAGAAACACACACAATCTCGGCACTAAGCTTGGATAAATTCCAACAAAATCCCAGAGACATCACAGCAAGCATTTCATAGCAATTTTTCATGTCTTAAAGCACATTAAAAAGCACTACTAGATAACCAATTTCTCTCTCTCTGTCTCTCTCACATACACATACATATACATAACACATATCTGTTTTTAAAATACATATCCTATCCTTCAATAAAAAAATTATAACCTATTATCACTTATAGGATGAAAAAATATACCACTTTTCAATGGAACATTCTAGAAATACTTAAAAAAGCTAGTTTAATTTTTGGGCTATACCTGCTTAGCAGTGCTCAGGTTTCTGGGGGGCTTTTGGGAGGCTATAACCTGCTGGGGATTGAACCAGTATTGGCTGACTAGCACCATAATCCTTGTACTATCTTTTTTCATCCTCCTAAATAACCAATTAGGATTTAATAAATATTTTTGGTAAATAAACATAGACTGCTCAGGCTTAATTGTATTATGTTATTGTTAGAAATTAATACCACGCAAAATAGGGATTATTTCTGAAACTGAACTTAAATTTTTACTTTACTCTTTCTGATTTATCCTCTGGTATTTAAAAACATCTTATATGTACATAAAAAACAAAAATGTTTTATTTTACACAAAAGTAGAAGTATAATAACTACCTAAAGCTTAGTATTTTGGGGTCACACATGGTTCTGTGCTCAAGAGTCACTCTCAGAGTATCTCTGGGGATCATATGTGATGCTGGGGATAGAACTGAGTTGGACACGAGCAAGGTAAATGCCTTCACCCTGGTACTATCTCTCCAGCCCAATACCTTAATTATTTAAAGATGGAAATCAATTACAAATTGTTGCAGAGATAATTAATGAAAATCAGGTATTACGTGACAAAATGAAAATTTTTTAAATGAATAAAAATCAACTTTGTAGGATTTGGGGAGATTTTTAAAAACAGATACATGGGGCTGGAGCGATAGCACAGCGGGTAGGGCGTTTGCCTTGCACACGGCCGACCCGGGTTCGATCCCCGTCATCCCATATGGTCCCCTGAGCACCGCCAGGGGTGGTTCCTGAGTGCAGAGCCAGGAGTAACCTCTGTGCATCGCCGGGTGTGCCCCAAAAAGCAAAAAACAAACAAACAAACAAAAAAAAGATACACTAGACCAGTGATTCTCAGTTGGGGAGCTATCTGTATTTGTATCTGCAGGATGGATATCCTAAGGATTGCCACAGATGAGAATCCGTAATCGGGAGGGCCACAACACAAGACCAGGGGCCAGCTGACAGGACAGATGACATGGTTGGAGAAACATGCACTTAACAATCTTAATTTAAATAATATTCCCCCATTTAATGAAACTTCATAGACGCTTTCTTGGGGGGTGTGGAGGGAGATGAACACAGCTGGTGGTGTTGGGGGTGGGTCACGGGGGTGGTAGGGATCTAACTGGGTGCTCTTTACATATAAGGCAAGTGCTCCAGCCCTTGGAGCTATTTCCCATTCTAATGTTGCTTCAGACACAAATATTTCTCATTTTAATTAAAAAGGCAATATCCTAGGAGATTAATAATGAAAGATTCATTATAAGGACACAAAATGTATTAAAAAGCTTTGAAACAATAAACCAAAACTTCAGTTTAGCTATTTTAATCATACAAAGTAGAGCAAGAAAATGACTATGAAGATATGCCCCTGAGGATGAAAAAAATTCTAAATTATTTACACCACAGAACAAGAAAACACTAAGTTTTTCTCTTCCCAATTAATGTGCAAACTAAAATGTTAAGCCGGTGAAATTTTTAAAACAATTTGATAAAACTGTAAAATACCAACTAAAATATCAGTTAAAACTCTTTTAAACTTTTTAATTTTGGGCCACACCTAATAGAGCTCAAGGATCATTACTAGAGGGACTTGGGGGAACCATATGAGGTTACCAGGGATGAAACCCACGTTGACCATGTGCAAGGCAAGCAGACTTACCTTCTAAATCATTATCTCTCAGGCCCCAACTGCCTCAGCTTTTATTTGAAATAACAGTATTTGGATCAGGATATAGTATATAAATATATATTTTTAAGATTCAATCAGTTTGTTGACACAGTTATATTTAATTTACAATTTTGGGTGATCTTCAGTTATTTGTATGATGGTAAAACTATGACAAAACAGTACTTAAAAAAAAAAAGTACATCTGTATAGCCTTGTCTCTTAAAATAATGTGGGAACTATGTCCCATAAAACCTTACAAAACAAAAGCACAGGGACACTTCATTCAGTCTGAACTGTACGTTGTAAGAAAAAACTGTGGGAAGAATTAGGGGGAAAAACCTGGATACTAGTCATTTAAAAGAAAATATCAAAGGAAGGAATTTAGTGTCATTTATAGATAGATATAAATCCTTAAAGAGACTAATAAGTTAAGTTAATTTTGTTGTAATTTAGTATCTATTAGACAGTATCTTGGACTTTAAAACAAAATGATACACTTTCTGGGGAGAAAGGTAATTCCGTAATTTCTCTTAAATCCCACTGAGAAGTATATATATATATTAGAGACTGAGGTTTGTGGCCCCCTGAAATTCCTATGTTTAAAGTTTAAATCCTAGTATGAGGATATCTGAGAGGTACTGTGAGAGGTACCAAGAGTGAGGCTGAACCATAAGGAGGGGTCTCATCATGGGAATTGCAGCCTTATAAGAGAGAGAAAAATCCCTTTTCTCCTGTCAATGGGGCAGAGGAAAGGCAGCTTCACCAGAAACCAAAACCAGCCGTATCTTGATCTTGGGTTTCCAGCCATCAAAAACCGCAAGAAAATAAAACTTCTGCTGTTTAAGCCACCAACTATATGGTAATTCTTTATGGCATCTTTAATAGATTAACACATAGATTTAGGCAAATATCAAATATTACTTCTCAGTACCCTTTCCATATACAAGGGACAAGGCAATAACCAAGAATATGTTAGCCTCAACAACAAATTTATCTTTGGGATAGATCATGTCCAAAAACCAATCCTTTAGATTATGCTCTCCTTGCCTGAGATGAACATTAGCCTCTGGGCCCTTCCCAGAATTAATCTTCTTCAGAGGGCTCTGAAGAAGAAACTGTGTCAAGGCTCACAACTGACTTCAATTCACTAAAGAATGAAATATTCAAAGGCATGGCAAAGCTAGTCAAGATCATGAAACCCAGCCATGCTCAGGGCTTGCTCCTGGCTCTGAGCTTAGGGGTCACTCCTGATGGAGCTCTAGGAACTATATGGGGTTCTGGGGATTGAACGTGGGTCAGTAACATGCAAGGTAATTTCCTTACCCGCTGTACTATCTCTCCCCCCAAACCCCCCCACCCCAGCCCCCACCTCAAACAGTGGTTTTTAAAAAGTGGTTTGCAGGTGCCAAAAAGTTTACCTGCAAAATAAGTACCTTCTAAAATTTTTAACTTAAATTAATTTTACATAGAAGGTAAATTCCACAATAAACAATTAGTCCCTCACCAGATATTGGGCATAGAAATGCTTTTAGTTTGTAGTCAAAGTCTCTTTTGGCAACTTAATAGGCACTAAGATCAATATTCTAAGTTGAAAGTAAGTTACAGTACATAGAATCTATATAAAACACCAGGGTGGATAAGGAATATCTTTGAGCATTTTAAAAAGGGCAACTATTAAAAGAATAGTGGGGTATGAAGGCACATGAGTCATAAAAACTTAGTTATAAAATGCATTTTCACATGTAAAACCGATATATTTCCTGAAAAAAAAAAAAAAACCTAAGCAAACTAGTTTAAACTTCATGAGCATTCTTGAGTGAAACCCACTTAAAATTTATTTTTGTTTTTGTTCTTTAGGTCACACCTGGCAGTGTTCAGGGCATATTCCTAGCTCTGTGCTCAGGGATCACTTCTACGGGGCTCCACAGGCAGTACTGGGAATTGAACTCAGGTCAGGCATGTGTAAGGCAAGCACCTTAACCACATATCATCTCTCTGGTCCTGAAAGTAATTGTAAAGAACTATCTTTCTTTAAAGCAATGATAAAATATCTATCCATACACACAAACACACACACATACACATATATATAATTTTAATTTTGCCTATATCTGTGAGGAATGATAATGGAAAGGAAATGCTGTATGGTTTATTATGAAGATAGTGGAAGTTGTTCGTAGGGCTGGAGTGATAGCACAGCGGTTGGGCGACTTTCATGCGGCCGACCCGAGTTCAATTCCTCCGCCCCTCTCGGAGAGCCCGGCAAGCTACCGAAAGTATCGAGCCCGACAAGCTACCCGTGCGTATTGGATATGCCAAAAACAGTAACAAAAAGTCTCTCAATGAGATATATGTTACTAGTGCCCGCTTGAACAAATCGATGAGCAATGGGATGACAGTGACAGTGGAAGTTGAGAAAAACAATAGATTGAAAAACCTTGAATAAACAATTCAATAGCACACACAACTGTATTATTTGGTCTAGGAAAATCAGTTCAGAATGAGGTTTTCAAAAAATGTTATAGGTGATGAGGTTGCTAAGTGGCTAAAGTGGCTAAATCCTCAAAAATGAGTAACTTCAGATACTGTATCAATCTCATGAAACTTCTTATAATGTTGTCCTAAGGAAAACAAAAGGTAAAATTAATAAAGGGAACTATTCTTAAGAGGTAATAAAAAATAAAGCTGCTGGGGGCTGGAGCAATAGCACAGTGGGTAGGGCGTTTGCTTTGCATGCGGCGATCCGGGTTCGATTCCCAGCATCCCATATGGTCCCCTGAGCACCGCCAGGAGTAACTCCTGAGTGCAGTGCCAGGAGGTAACCCCTGTGCATTGCCGGGTGTGACCCAAAAAGCAAAAGAAAAAAAAAACCTGCTGAAGATAAAGAATGGAGAACTACCAATTTGCTTCAAATTTGTTCTTACTTTATGTGTTCCAAGGTTATTTATACTATATGGTTTCCCATGTCTTAAAATATGAATGAGTGTTATCAATAGGACCAACCAACCAAGCAAAAAGCCTACAAACAAAAAGTAGGTTTGAATTTAAAGAAAGAAGACAGCGTCTGCCTTAGAGGCAGGCTGGGATGGGGGACGGAAGTGAAGGGAAACCGGGGACACTGCTAGTAGTAGGAAATGTACACTGGTGAAGGGTACATTGGAACAATGTATGACTGAAACCTAATCAAACTTTGTAAACTGTATCTCACTGTGATTTAATAAAAATTAGAAAGATTACGGAGAAATAAAGAAGAAAATAAAGCAGATTTTAAGATCACTGTCAACCTTTAAGTATGATTGAGAAACAGAGTAGAGAGAAGGGACCAAATTTAGGAGATTCAAGGGGGTTGAGAGCATCGGGTTTCTTTCACCTGTGTAAACACTCCCTCCACTCTCAATGCCAGTCACCTCTCAGTTATTGCTGACAAGAACATACTGTATCTCCCTCAGATGTGCTTAATTGGCTTAGATAATTATCTTAGAATCCTAATGGTTTCTTCTCAACACTTCATTTCCTTCTTGTTTGGGCAAATGGTAGTAAGGAAGGTGTTTTATTCTCTTCAAATGTATGAATACCTACACTAAAATCCCTAATCTATTTAAATAAAATCCTTTATTCTCACAGCAGCAAATAACAATTGATGAGCAAAATTAATACTTAAAACATGCTGAAAAGGAAAAGTGGTAGTGCTGTGTGAATTCCTTTATATTAAACATTAACAGAGACACCAAGTACTAGCACATGCAGGTACAATGACATACTTGTATCCGACAGCCCTTCTTCTAGTTTGCCACTTCCTTTTATCTTCCTTCAGAACTTTGGTGTACTCCACAGTTACGAAAAAAAGATTCAAATTTCTGCACAAATAGTTAAGAGCCTAGAGCCTAGTCTTTTAGATTTCCTTTGCTATATACATATGCTTATAACTGGCAAAGAGTGGCAATTCTGATTGGGAAGTGTTGGGTATCCAGCAACTGTTTTTTTTTTTTGGGGGGGGTCACACCTGGCGATGCATAGGGGTTACTCCTGGCTCTGCACTCAGGAGTTACTCCTGGCGGTGCTCAGGGGACCATATGGGATGCTGGGAATCGAACACAGGTCAGCTAGGTGCAAGGCAAACACCCTACCCGCTGTGCTATCACTCCAGCCCCCCAGCAACTGTTTTTTGCTTCTTTCGAAACAATGATCTCTAGATCAGTGTTCTTCAACCTCTTTCCACTTGCGGTCCAGCACGTGTCCTGACTGCTAGTCTACAGACCAGCAGTTATAATAAACAAGGCAGCAGTACAGTGGTTTTCAACTTATCTGCACTTGCAAATTGGCACCAGTTTATGTACTGGCCAAATGAAGACCACAGCCATTTTTTCCCCCTTTTTGGGTCACACCCAGAGATGCTCAGGGTTACTGCTGGCTCTGCACTCAGGAATTACTCATTCATTCATTCATTTGCTTTTCGGGTCACACCCAGCGATGCACAGGATGGTACTGGGGGACCATATAGGATGCTGGGAATCAAACCCGGGTCTGCCTCGTGCAAGGCCTACCCGCTGTGCTATCACTCCAGCCCCAGAATTACTCTTAGCATTGCTCGGGGGACCATATGGGATGCTGGGGATTGAACCTGAGTCACCTGCATGCAAGGCAAACACCCTACCCGCTGTGCTATCTCTCCGGCCCCAAGACCACTGCTTTTGATCGTCTTACAAACCAAATTAAATTCTGCCCTGGCCAATAGCTAACATGACTTCTAAGATTCTTCCCCCACACTTGCAAAACAAACAAACAAACAAACAAACAAACAAACAAACAAGACCCCCAACCACCCATTGCCTAGACTGCAAATGGCTGAATATTAAACACTACAGAAATAAAATAATTATACTTTTCATTTTGGAAACTGAATACTATCACGATAAAATGTATGATTATAAACGGGAAAACACAGAACCTGGAATGTATTTGTAGGTCCATATTGAGAGTAGGAGGCAGAATATAAATACTGCAGCTAGTTTCATGTTCTCTCAACACAAATTATCTTTTATACAATATTAAATTACTATTTAAAACATGTTGACACCAGTGCCATGATTTGTTTTAATGAAGCCATAACCAAGTGCATGCCCAGTGGCAGTGGTTTAAAAATGTAAGCAATAATGAGGACAAAATATCGTTTAAAATTCTAGCAATGTTTTTGGCACCTTTCCTGCCCACACATGGTAAGTTAGGAACCTCAGAACATTCTTCCTCAACTTTATCGTGTATAAACTTTTCTTTCATTTTTTTGTATAAAGTTTATGTACTTTCACCAGAATTCCTCTGAAAACTACTGCCGACACAATAAGTATCCTGTTATGTAACATGACTGGCTTTAAATAAGAGAATTCCTAAAAGAGTTCCTCTCGTAATGACCGAAGGTAAAGGTAAACATAGACTTGGAGATTAAGCCCCCAGCATTATATTATCCATACTTTCATATGTTTATTTAAACCTAGCATGACAATAAGTGTCACATATGCAAAACTTAACTGTTTGTGGTCATATTAGGAATTCATCAGTTGACAATGAAATTTTACAAAGACCAAAGGAGGTGTCAAAATATGTAGATTTGCTGGTGGGGAAGTGGGTGGTCAATTCACCTAAAACCAATACCCTGATTTTCCACTGTTCAAAAGATTTGTAGAAAATCCAGTCTTCCATTTCAGCTAGTTGCATGGTCCACTGTGAAGGAGAGATAAAAGGGCTGTGTGCTTGTTCTGACCTATAAAGATTTCATCATGGAAGATTATTACTGACGCTGCTGCTGCCTGTTAGTGGTTGTTTCACTTTGCAGGTGCCAATATGGGTCAGAGAAGAGGATTTCAGTGGCAAAGTTGTTGCTATATTGTTATCTCTTCAGAATGGAGGCACAAGGATAGATGAATACCACATGGAGCAAAAGGGGGATAGAAGGGAGAAAGAGAGATAGAAAGAGAGAGAGAAAGAGAGGGAGATTGAGGAAGATAGTCAGGTGGCATGCTGGCTGCGATTTTTGTTTTAGTAGAGAACTGAGAAGACCGAGAACTGTTTAGTAGATTTCTTCAGTCTGAAAGATACATGTGTTGGTACTGATGATTTTTGACTAATCCTGTTTGAATTACAAACTGGTATGATTTTTCAAAAATGTTCTGGTAGTTTCAAGGTTTTTATAAATTCTCTCTCTCTCTCTCTCTCTCTCTCTCTCTCTCTCTCTCTCTCTCTCTCTCACACACAGACACACACACACACAGAAATCACAGACAACACCATTCCCTATAACATTATCTGATGTTATTTACTGTTTTATTCAATATAAGGATTGTATGTATTCTCTCCAGCTAATAAAAAATTTAAACTCTAGAAAATGAAAAACTTGAAGACTAGGGTTGGGGGATAAGCTCAAGAGTTGTAACACAAGATCTGCTTGTGGGAACTCTGGTTTTCATACCCTGTACTACATGGTTCCCAAACAACACCAGGAGTGACTTCCAATCACTGAGCCAGTTATGAACTGTCCCCAGCACCATCAGGTAGCACTGTATCACTGTCGTCCCGTTGTTCGTCGATCTGCTTGAGCAGGCATTAGTAATGTCTCCACTGTGAGACTTGTTATGTTTTTGGCACATCGAACAGGCAATGTCAAGTATGGACCAAAATTCAGAACCCGCCCAAAATTAGAAAATAAAAAGCATTACATGGTACATGGTACTTACACTATAAACTCAAGTGACACAAAAGCTATTGGTTCTTAGTAACTTTGAAAATTCTTATTTATTTATCATTTGGGGATAATATGATGGTAACTAGCATTTTTAAGCAATAATATGAGATGACTGTTAGAAGAGACAGATACTCAATGCTTCATAAAGCACATTTACTGCAAAGGGACACGAACAAGTTTTGAGTAGATATGTTTATCAAAACTTTCTGAGCAACATTTATTGTGTAGCATTTTATTATATATATTATCATTCAATTAAAATCTGGAGGGATATAAGTGTGTATCCTAAATGTATATTTCTCTCAGTGTCTGCAGTGATTCTAATTTAGGATAATGTGCTTCTGCCCACCCGTATCCAAATGCTCCCAGTAAGACCCTATTACCAGGTTCATGGCAAAACCAGAAATACCATTTTCTGTGCTCTGTGTAGTCTTAGCCACAAAGAGCCTAGTCAGTTATTCATGCTTCTCCCTTTGATTTATCAGAGACAAATTTAATATGTCATAGACAGCTAGATCTTTTCTTACTCCAGCAGCAGCAGACTCAAATATTAATCACTATCTAGAAGATGAAAAATCTACTCTCTCATTCTAGATCTGTAAACCTGAACTCAAACCTCTGTAGACAATGAAAGTCTGCTGTGAATATTTTCTTTTATATCCTATACACCTGAAAATGATAATGATGCTCAAAAATGATAGTAGTTTATACAAAGCATCTATAACAAGGATGGTAGTTTTTCAGAGATTTATAGAAAGTTAAATGTGTTAATTTGGTAAGAAACCTTACAAAGCATGCTCATGTAGTTCTTGAAATCACAAAGATAAATAGCCTTTTTAAACTAGAATTTATCAAAGAATGGAATAAAAACAGGTAACGTAAAAGCTGCACTATAATTTGTTTCCTTAAATACCCAAATTCTACATGTGGTACAGGTATCACTGTAGGATAGTAAGGAGATCTGCTTCAAAATAGCAACAATTTTAAGGAGAAGAATATAGGAGGCTGGAGTTTAATCCTTACACCATATGCCACTCCCCCATGTTCCCCCATTCCCATGACACAGCACCACCAGTGTGGCCTTGGTGGCCCTAGCATCACATCACCAGGCTCAATGGTTAGGCTCACACAGTTGAGCTATGACTGGAACAAAAGCCAAGCACAGTCGCCAGATTTTTTTATTGTTCTTTTTTATTATGTCATATCCTTAAGCTACAAAAAGGGAAAAAATATGAGATGATCTTAATAATTCTTTTTTTTTTTTTTGCTTTTTGGGTCACACCCAGCAATGCACAGGGGTCACTCCTGGCTCATGCACTCAGGAATCACCCCTGGCGGTGCTCAGGGGACCATATGGGATGCTGGGATTTGAACCCGGGTCGGCCGCGTGCAAGGCAAACGCCCTACCCACTGTGCTATCACTCCAGCCCCAAGAAATATAAAGTTTTATAAGTGAAATAATTCACTTGTTATCCATCTAAAATATTACTGAAAAAAAGTATATAGGAATCACTAAAATAGTACTGAGGAAAGGTTCAAGTTTTGGCTTTTTGGCTACTAGCTATACTAATTTACAAAAATATATATCTGGCATTCAAAAAGCATTAATGTTTACTCTAGAATAGTTAAAACTTTAAAGGCCCCCAAAATACAATACTATATGATTTTCTTGAAACAGTTATCGATGAACAACGGGACGACAGTGCTACAGTGCTACAAGTACTTGAATCATGCCTATACAAGGGAAAGCAGAGGAAATAAATCATTTAGTAAATGCACCCACCGGTGAGCAATGTGTGTATAAAATATTTAAAATTCTTGGTACTGTAAAAAAGATGACATTAAATTGATTTTAATTTCAGAAGACAAAACGAGTAATAAGTTTATATTTACAAATTTGGTGATAACTAGAAATATGTTTGTTCCTAGCCATGGTCTTACTTTTGCATGCTTCAGCTTAACCCTCATTCCTTTTTTGACCCTCACTAAATAGCTATGGATTTATTTTATTTCTAACCCTACCGTATAGCACAGAAAGAGAACTGAATGCTATAATTTAATGAATTGTAAATCATCATCATCATCATCATTATCATCATCATCGTCGTCGTCATCACCCCATTGCTCGTCGATTTTCCAGAGCAGTCTCAGTAATGTTTCCATTCGTCCTAGCCCTGAGATTTTAGAAGCCTCTCTTTACTTTTCCTTCCCAACAGTGCAGCATTGGAGGCTCTTTCAGGGTCAGGGGGAATGAAACCCCTCATTGTTACTGGTTTTGGCATATGAATATGCCATGGGGAGCTTGCCAGGCTCTCCAAAGGGGAGAATCAGGCCATAAGATGTCTTGTGGCTGCAAACCACAAAGCGGTCACGCGCTTCTGGGACCTTGGTTTTATAGTCTCTGGATGTTGGCTGTTGATGGGATTACACGGTGCCAGTGAGCAATTTGTGGGTGTGACTGCTGTAGATACTGGAAAATCGAGGATCTGGGTGGAAGAAGCACGGTCCCGACCCGAGCAGGCTTGGAGATCTCAGCTCCGGGTCCTGCACACCTGGGTTCCTCTGCCAGTTCCTTCATGCGTGAGGCTCATTCAAATGTGTGGAGTGGGGGTATTCACTATTCAGTAACTGTGATTTGTGAAATACAATGAATGTCATAAATCACTTATTTCAACAAAGTAATAAGTCCACTTAGTTTCCTGTGTCCAAAAGACCTCAGGAAAGGTGACTGTTTCCTTTGGTACCAACAAATTTAATAATTCTTTTTTTGGGTTTCTTTTTGTTTTGGGGCCACACCTGGAGGTGTTCAAGGGATTCTCCTGGCTTTGCATTTAGGAATCACTCCTGGCTGGCTTGGGGAAATCACATGAGATGCTGGGGATAGAACCCAGGTTGGCTGCGTGCAAGACAAGCACTCTTGGTTTGTACTATCGCTCCAGTCCCAAATTTAATAATTCTGATTAATTTTTATTTTTTAATCTTTGTTTGCTTTTTGGGTCACATCCGGCCATGCACAGGAATTACTCCTGGTCTGCACTCAGGAATTACTCCTGGCAGCTATGTGCAAGGCAAACGCCCTACCCGCTGTGCTAATCACTCCAGTCTCTCTGATTAATTTTTAAGAGCTTTTTATTAAAGGGAGTGTAAGAACAAAAGAGTCACTTTGTCTAATCCTAAATGGACATACTAAACACTGTACAGGTTACATACACATCTAACATTCATGTTACAGATCTAGACTATGCTAGAAGCAATAGCTGGGGTAGTTTGTTATCAACTTAAACATAGGAGCCTAAGGAGCTGACAGAAGTGAAAACATCTTTTTCCAAATTCGAGCTTGGTCTTTTGTCTAAATTTTATTCAATCTACCTTATTTAGATTTCCAACTGTCCTTGAGACTACCAAATAGCAATAGCTTTGCTTCTCTCTCTCTCTCTCTCTCTCTCTCTCTCTCTCTCTCTCTCTCTCTCTCTCTCTCTCTCTCTCTCTCTCTCTCTCTCTCTCTCTCTCTCCTTCCTTCCCTCTCCCCTCCCTCTCTCTCTGCAATACTCAAGATACTCTGAGGTTACTCCTGGCTCTGCACTCAGGAATAACTCCTGGTGGTTGGGGAACCATATGGGAAGCTGGGGATCAAACCTGGGTTAGTCGAGTGCAAGGCAAATGCCCTCCACAACTGTACTATCACTCCAGCCCCCAAACAGCTTATTCCTAAAACATGTAACTTAGTGCTTTTTTAATGGTACAAGTGAAAAATTAATATGCAGTGGTTAGTAGGCAAGAAACTATTTTTATTTTTTTTTACAACACAATACTTTTTATTTAGTAGAATACTAATGGAAATACTAATCAACTAGAAGTACAAAAACATAAGGAATTCATTTATTATTGCCAGCTCTCCAAATTAATAACATCATAGTAATAAGTGTTTTTTCTTTATGGTATTTGTTATACTTTCATCATTTGGATTCAATAAGAAACTATTTATTTTTGATCAAGGTGATACTCCTTACTCAACTGTATTCTCTATATGTACTACTAGCAAGGGTTATTATAACCATTTATTCTTCTCACCCAAATAGTATCTCAGAAGAATATGATTTAAGATATTATTTTACAACATTATTAGCTTATCCACTTGCCCAAAATATTTCATAGTGGAGGACAAAAAAAAAGTTAGAACTCTAATCCAGTACAGTGGATGAAAGCTGGATCCCTTCCCCCCAAACAACCCCAAATCAGGAAAAAGACTGTGAAGGTTACAACTATTATAAAGAACAGCTAAATACAAAACTAGAGAAGTATTTAAAAAAATGGAAATTAGAAAAGACACAGTAACTCAGAACGGAGCAGATCATAATTGGTTAATAATGAGACATTTAAGTATACCTTATTGTAGAAAATAGGAAGTATTTCAGTGAAACTAAATATTTTAAAGTACCAGGAAAAATTTTAAACCAAACCAACCAAAATCAAACGACACTCTGAAGCACTATAAAGCAGCGAAGTACTTTTTGCAATACAAATAGCCAGTTCCGAATTTGAATGCTTTAATTTCAGATTTGTAATGGTTTCATAAAGTAAAACACATATTAAACTCTGTTAGTGATTTAAAATTTACCATTATATATGAAAATAATAGCCCTCAGTTAAAGCTCTTGGTGTGTACCATTCTCATGAAAGACAATTATTAGAAAAGAATTGGCCTATAGAAGGATATCAAGCATAGGTCTCTATGAATTCAATACCAAAATAGCTTAAGTGGGTGCTGGGGAGATAGTTCAGGAGCACGTGACTTGCATACACAAAGCCCCAAGTTAAAGCTCCTATACTGCATGGCCCCTGAGCACCAGTAGGTATGGCCCTCATGGTCCCCAGCATAGTAGGTCAATGCAGCACAACGCTGCTGGGTACTCGACTGACCT
Organism: Sorex araneus; assembly: GCF_027595985.1. Classification (NCBI taxonomy): domain Eukaryota; kingdom Metazoa; phylum Chordata; class Mammalia; order Eulipotyphla; family Soricidae; genus Sorex; species Sorex araneus. Next base: position 204,968,466 of record NC_073313.1, read on the forward strand.
GGATGGCCAGTTTGCAGAATATTGCCAATGATCCCTAGGCCCACATCCCCACCCAGTATTGTTTGGGAGGCTTCCCCTTCCTTCCCTCTGAAAGGAGCTAAGGCAGGCAGAGGAATAATTTCAACTCCCTCCATGCCACAAAATCTCTTCTTCCTTTCTATAATTCTATTACTGTTTTAACTGTTAGAGAAAACAGAACAAAGTTGCCTACTACATCTCAAAGAGCAGGATAAAAAGTTAGTAACTATAACAGAACAGGAAGAAATTTTACAAAAAAGATAAGGATTAACTGTTCAGATTAGGCTAAACTTTTCTAAACAGTGGTAACTGATCGTATCTGAATCAGAAGAATCTGGAAATAAACAACTTAGTGAGTGAGCAATGCTTATATATGTTCATATGTGTAAACACAGATATACACAAATTTTATAATAGTTTTTTGGTCTCTGTAATTAACCAGCAGGTTCAAAGCATGGTGGTAATATTACAAAAACAAGATGTTTACTATGGTTTATTATGATAGTAGCTGGGACCATAATGGGATTCTCTAACCCATCTCCCCTTACCCACTCAAAGGAGATCACACTATGATATATGTTCAATTACTTCACAAAAGTCAGTTTTAGCTAAATTTACTGTATTAAAAGTCAAGTAACCTAACAAGCAGAACTAAAAACAATTAAAAATGGGTCAGAGATAAAGAATTTTACTGCCAGTAACTTCATTTGGGGGGGGGGGGGGAATATACTCAATGAACCAACAATAATAAGTTGAGTTTATAAACAAGTACAAAGCTGAACATGATTAAAACTATAATAATTCACAGCAACATTCCCCTAAATCTTACCACTTCATACTATTATGGATGATTAAGCAACAAAATTTCCAATGCACATATTTTAACTGACACATTTAATCAGTTATGTATTCAGTAGCTTAGAGCCAAAATTATGCTATTTACTTATTTTTAATTGTTATTTCAACCTATCATGAAATGGACATAAACAATATAAAATTTTATGGTCATTAAAATACAGCATTGATTTAAAAAAAAAGGCCCATATCAAGTTAGTATAACAGAGTAATCTAAAGACCCTGGAAGCATACCTAGAAATCACCACCCTAAAATGGAACAAAGAATTATCAGCATCTCAATGTTGCCACAGGTAAGGAATACTATTTTAATATGTAATGTATGCATAATATAAAAATGCAACTTTAGTGCCCCTCTGGAATTTATAATTTTAAGTTTGGGCTCTTTCTCACTTTGAGTTCTTCAATAAGAGACTTGGAACATAACTCTCATTTCTATTAACAGACTAAAAATCCAGCATATGCATCACATACCTTTTTGAGATGTCCTAGTCTAAGTTTGAAAATTTCTTCCTGCTCATGATATTCTGCCAAAGTCAACCTGTCAAAAATAAAATTGTAATTCTAGATATTAAGATTATTATTAACAATCAATACTGTAAGATAAAACTAAATGGAAACACTAAAATGTTAATAACTTTCCACCCCAAACAAATATGAAGTAATAAACTAATTTTATTAGTTAAACAACTATTTAATAAGAATCATGTACAAACAATGATCTAGAATTTAGATCAATACCCAAACATTTTCTCTTCTTTTGGGGGTTATATCCAGTGGCACTAGGTTTCACACCTGGCTCTTCACTCAGGAATTACTCCTGGTGGTGCACAGGGGACCTTATGGGATGCTGGAGAGAGAATTCAGGTTGCCTTTATGCAAGGCAAATGCCCTACCTGCTGTACTGTCACTCCGGTCCCTCAAATATTTTCTCTTTACAATTCAGCCTCCACTTACATTGCCAGAGGGGAATGAAAAGACAGAAAAAAACAAAAGGAACTAAAATAATCTAAAGGAACAGTGGTATGAAGTAAATTAAAAAGGTGTATGGTAGAACTGAGAACTGAGTGCTGAAAGTAGTTAAAGGGATATACATGATAACCTTTCAGTACCTGTATTGCAAATCATAATGCAAAAAAAAGGAGGGGGAGAAGAGATGAAGGGAGAGACAGACAGAGAGACAAAGAGAGAGTGAAAGAGCGAGAGAGAGAAGGAGACAGAGAGAAGAAAAGTGCCTGCCACAGAGGTGGAGGGGGGAATTGAAGAAAAACTGGGGGCACTGATAGCAGGAAACCCACACTGGTTAAGGGACAGGAGAAGGGATTGGCATTGCAACATTGTATGACTGAAACCCATAGCCATGAACAACTTTGTAACTGTGTATCTCAAGGTGATTCAATTAAAAAAAAATGGAAATTTAAAAAAAGGTGTACGGTGCTAGTTTGTGTTTGGTATTAGTCAAGGTTGGAATTTTGATTTAAACACCAAAAAGACAACCATGCAAGGGCATACCGACTATGTTCTAGGCACAATGCCAAGATTTAGATGGAAACATGTTGGCACATAGAGGGAAAAAAACAAGCATCAGTACATGTCAAAGAGGCTCTGAGCAGTAGAAGGAATAGCAAGAACCAACTTATGCATAGACTTTCAAGCAAAGGAAAGAATTTCAATTTTACAGTGTGCTAGGAAATCATTGCAAAGGGAATCAGAAAATTTTAGGTTCTGACTCAAACAAACAAACAAACAAAAAACCTGTATTTTTTTCTCTGCTTTTAGAGATAGCCATGAATAAGCAATATAAAAATGATATAACTATAGCCACAGCACCAAATTATTATTTTTGGTTTCTGAGCCACATCTGGCTGTGCTCATGGGACCATGTGTTGCTGCGGAATCAAACACAGACCTCCAAGCCTGAGCTTCAGTCTATTGAGATCATTATCCAAACATTTTCTCTTTACAATTCAAGCTGAATTGGTCCAAAACACCAAATTCTTTTCTTTTTTTTTCTTTTTGGGTCACACCTGGCGATGCACAGGGGTTACTCCTGGCTCTGCACTCAGGAATTACTCCTGGCGGTGCTCAGGGGACCATATGGGATGCTGGGAATTGAACCCAGGAAAAAAACCACCAAATTCTTTTTTTTTTTTTTTTTTTTTGCTTTTTGGGTCACACCCAGCGATGCTCAGGGGTTACTCCTGGCTTTGCACTCAGGAATTACTCCTGGCGATGCTTGGGGGACCATATGGGATGCCGGGAATCGAACCCGGGTCGGCCGCGTGCAAGGCAAACGCCCTACCCTCTGTGCTATCGCTCCGGCCCCAAAACCACCAAATTTTTAATAAATAAAAATGGACATGAGACTTAAACCTTAAAAGTACCTCATGGTTATTTTATTAATTTTTCTAACCTGTAATTTTTTTTCTAGCGTGACTAAAAAAAAATTGAGCTTAACATATACAAACCATTATAAGATACGTACACATTTTTTTTTTTTTTTTTTTTTTTTTTTTTTTTTGCTTTTTGGGTCACACCCAGCGATGCTCAGGGGTTGATCCTGGCTTTGCACTCAGGAACTACTCCTGGCGGTGCTTGGGGGACCATATGGGATGCCGGGGATCGAACCCGGGTCGACCGCGTGCAAGGCAAACGCCCTACCCGCTGTGCTATCGCTCCGGCCCCAGATACGTACACATTTTAAGGAAAAAACCTGATTCTGGGGGCTAGGGAGTAGAGTGGTCAGGGTACATGCCTTGCATATAAGAGAACCCGAGTTCGATCCTGGCACTGCATACATCCCAACTCTCAGCACCACTGAAGTGCCCCAAACAATGGCAGGGTTGCCTTGTGGCCCCCGGTATCACTGGGCCTCAGTAGCCAACCATCCATCTACTAATCTAAGCAGCCTCTGGGAGTGCCCTTACCAAGTTTCCTCAGCACCACTTTGAGGGGTGAAGTGTGGGGAGTAGGGAAGTGTGGAAGGGTGGAAGAAGCAAAGAGAGGGAAGTGTTTCACAGTCAATTACTCCCATTTCATACCTCATTTTTGAAAGATATTTGTCAATTAAATCCCAAAGCCCTTATTTGTTAAGCTCCTGGTGTGATATACTCATGTTTTGTTTAATTCCTACATTATCATTTAGTACAAACAGTATTTCCCTTGTTAGATGCTATGAGTTTACTGATTCAAAAGAAGCAGTATTTCAAGAAAAACAAATTCTTTAAATGTTCAGTTGGGGGATAGAGCAATAGTGGAGCTAGGAAATCACTGCAAAGGGATCAAGGTACAAGCAAAGCAGGCAACTGATATCAGTGTGATCCTTAACATGATCCCCCAAACATCACCAGTATAGCCCAGCAATTGTGCCCCCTCTCCCCCAGAGACTTGCAGGATCTGAGTATGACATTCCCAGGAGAATCTCACTCCACTCTCAGGGTTTTGCTAGAACTGTGAGCCTGGCTTGTTCATTTTTTATTTCACTAAAAAGAACTTAATATTTTTCTGCCCAATTTTTCTGGGGGGGGGGAGGTTGGAGGTGCTGGGTCTCATTCAGTGATCTTCAGAGATTACGCCAAGCTGTGCACTCAGGAATAACTCCTGGTGGGCTTGTGGAATCATATGGGATGCTGTGGATCCACCTCTGGTTGCAGCGTGCAAGGCAAGTGCCCTACATGCTGTACTTTCTCTCTGGCCTCATTTACCCAGGTTTAGCACCACTGCTGAATTTTATTGTCATAGCTGACAGCTCTTAGTAAACTTAGAGAAGTAATTTTTCTAGTGTGAATGTCAGCAAAGAAGGAAAATAAAAAATATAGCACATGCCGTAAATACTTGAAGCCATGGGCTCAATTCTTGACACTCCATGCCCAACCCCATCCTATGGGGACACAACTTTAATATTAATCATTTGAGATATACCAACCAAATAATAAAAGCATAGCTAAGAATGCTGAGAAATTGGAACATGGATTTGTTGCTGGTATGACTGCAAAATAGTGTAGACATAAAAAAAATAGCCGAGGAGTTCTTCAACAGAAGACACTCTGTTTATGACAACATCACTTCATAATAGCCCAAAGTTGGAAACAACTTTAATGTTCATCAAAGAATAATAAATGGGTAAGTTGTGTATGAATACATTATTCACATATAAAAAAAGAATGATGTACTGATATACACTATTATTTGGATGCAACTCAAAACAGTACACCTAAGTGAAAGCATTTTTTTTTTTTTGGCTTGTTGGCTCTACACTCAGGAATTACTCCTGGCGGTGCTCAGGGGACCATATGGGATGCTGGTATTCAAACCCGGGTCGGCCGAGTGCAAGGCAAACGCCCCACCCACTGTGCTATCGCTCCAGCCCCTAAGTGAAAGCTTTTTGTATTAACTATGCAGAAGAGGCAAAAACAGAGAAAGTAGATTATTTATTACCAGGGGATGAGAAGGAGAAAAAAATAGGGAATGATTATTTAATGTGTATGATATGTTCTGAATTAATGGTTTTTAAACTAAAGGGAGTCAGTGGTAAGATAATACTGTGAATGCACTAACTGCCACTGCATTTTATATTTCAAACGGTTAATGATATGTTATATAAATTTCACCTCAATCAAAATGTATCAATGCGGAGAAGTAATGGGGGTGTGTGGGAGGCATAAAACTGGTCTGCCTCTGAAAAACCCAAATGTTAACAAATATAACTGAACTGAGAATTAATGACTTACACTATGTTCTACTGTGGTTTGCAAAACAATACCACCCTCAAAATCTATGTCCAGGCCTTGAGAATCTATATCCAAACGTGAAAATGTTAAATTACACAGCAAAAAAAAAGTTAAGGTAGCATATGGAATTAAGGCTACTGAGCAGCTGACTTTCTAATAGGCAGTTACTCTGGATTATTCTTATGAATACAATGTAAACAAGAATCCTTAAATAAAGAGCAGGTGTGACAGAATCAGTAATTCTGTGATGTGACATGACAGAAATGACTGGCTCTTGTTGGTTTGATGATGGAAGGGGATCACAAGCCAAGCAATGTGGCAGTCTCTAGAATAAAAGTTCCCAAACTGAAAAAACAAGCACTTAGTGGCCTCCTGAAAATAAGTGAACACACAGAAAGAGCTCATCAGTTGCATCAGATATACTGTTGATATCTCCATGCCAGCCTCCAGGAAATACAGCTCTAGAAGCTGGCAAAGAAAAAAAAATAGATCCTCTTCTTCAATCACTAGGATTAACACAAAATGATATTTTGACTTTAAGTTCACTATATATTTATAATCTCTAAAACTGTAAGACTGTAAGATAGTAACTTCAAAAAAATTTTTTGATTATAAATTTTGTAGTCAAAATTTATGGTAATTTATTACAGTAAACGGAAATTAGAAGACGAATGTATCTGAAATTGGCACATTTAAAAAAATGTAGAAGTGGCTTTGATTGGGCAGTGGGGAAGAACCTATAAAAAATTTGAAGATCATGATTTTTATTTGGACTGGAGTGATAGCACAGCAGGTAGGGCGTTTGCTTTGCACACGGCCGACCCAGTTTGATTCCTCCATCCCTCTCAGAGAATCCAGCAAGCTACCGAGAGTATCCCGCCCGCATGGCAGAGCCTGGCAAGCTTCCCGTGGTATATTCGATATGCCAAAACAGTAACAAGTCTCACAATGGAGACATTACTGGTGCCCGCTCGAGCAAATCGATGAACAACGGGATGACAGTGATACAGTGATAGTGTGATTTTTATTTATTTGATGGGGGTCGGGGGAGTTGGCCACCCCTCACTCAGGACTTGAACAGGATTGAACTGGGATTGGCCACATGAAAGATAAGCACCTTATCTCCTGTAGTATTTCTAAGGAACATTAAAACAAACAAAAAACAAAACAGCTTATAATACCTTGAGTAGCAGAATGTTTGCAGACATACGTATACTAATAATTCTTACTGTGAGGACTCAAAAGAAAATACTGAAAACTAGAGGAGTGAAGATCCTTTTTATTGTTAAAGTGAAACAGTGAAAATGTTTATACAGAGAGCCAAACTTGTAGGAAATGAACTTGGGGGGAGGGCTGGAACAATAGCACAGCGGGTAGGGTGTCTGCCTTGCACGTGGCTGACCCAGGTTTGATTTACAGCAACCAATATGGTTCCCTGAGCACCGCCAGGTATGACCCAAAAAGCAAAAAAAAAAAAAAGAAAAAAAGAAAAAAGAAAAGAACTTGGGATTTAGAATATTTCTGAAGTTTTGATCTGAAATTTTGAAAGGTTTGGAAACCACTGGTCTGTAGAAAAAGAAAGAGTTTAAAAAGGGGTACATTTGAGGATAAATATTGGGGAATGACCTTAAAGAAAAATAAATAGGCTCATTAAAGATCTCATGAGAGTGAAGGAAATTAAAGGAATGTAAAATGAAACATGTAAGAAACAGTGCTCTCTTAGGGATGGGTGTTCGAGCACTGTTTAACTGAGATTTAAACCTCAAAGCTTTGTAACTTTCCACATGGTGATTCAATAAAAGAATTAAAAAAAAATACAATTTAAAAATTAAAAAAAAAACAGTGCTCTCAACTAAAAAAAAAAAGAACCTATATTAAGATATAAAGAGGGATATAGGCTGAGGATGAGATCCTGGGTTTGATTTGAAGCTCAGTTAGACATGGAAAACTAGGGAAAGATGATTTTAGTGTCATTAACTGAATGACTATTGTTAATGAAGAGACAGAGGAACTACCTCAAAGAAAATGAACTCTCTCTTCAAGGATGAATGAAGAACTTCACACTTTCTCCTAATCACCCATGCTTTTAAAAAAAGCAACAAAATTGCTAATTTATGATAGGTTATTAATCTGGAAGTTAAAAAACATCAATAGCGTTGTTTTGACTCCAACTTATAAAATAATTTCAAAATTAGGAAAGGTCTGAAGGAAACAGATTTGAAGTACCAAAGGGAATATTAGCACCACCTGAGTTAGGGAGACGGCCCCCCACATGCTAGAGCACATGCTTTGCATGGAGAAGACATCGGTTTGATTCATCACACCACATGGTTCCCTAGTATTTCCCTGAGCTGCAGCTGAGCATCGCTGGGTGTGGCTCAACAACGTCCTCAGGCGCCTCCCGCCAACTCTCCCACGAGTGATTACCATTTTAAATGGAAAAAATGTGAAGGGTTACAATCAGAAAACTGGCTTGTACAATTAAGGAGACGTTAACACAATACTAACACAAAATACAGAAAAAGTCTGTGGTTTGAGTGTGTGTGAGCACGTGTGTAGCAGACTGATATGGAAAAGGTAAGAGTTTTCCTTTTTGTCTCTTTAGTAACTAGTTCTGAATAGAATGCACTAGATTCCTGTGAAGCATTTAGGCAGCACTATTAACTAAGTAAAAATAAGACTTTCAAAATTTATCTGTAAGTATTTGATACTCATGAGAAAAGAGGTCGGGAGAAAGAAGTTTGAATGTTAACACGTATGCAGTAACTCAGAAAGCTATTCAAGGAAAATATGAAGTGTAAGGAGAAAAGGGGCCGGAGACAGATCCCTACAGAATTTTACAAACTGGTAGAGAAAATTACGTATGTAAAAATCTCAAGAAGATACTGCCAGAGAATTTAAAGTGAAAATTCAGATAAGGATGTATTACCAAGATTAAGGCAAGAAGAGTCTTTTAGGGTACAGGTGGAAGTGGGACGGAGATAAAAACAACATTCAGCCAAGGGAAAGACCAACATTTAGGGCATTTACCATCAAGGAAATTGTTAACCCTAAAAACAATTTCAGGTGAGAAAGGAGAAAATGAAAAGACAAGAAGAGACTAAGCACACAAAGTGTTTAAAGAAATCTGATAATGAAAACGAGAGACTATGGAGCCTAGAGTAAAATTCATAACTAAGGGAGCTATTTTTTGTTTTCTAATAGAACTGAACTAAAAGAGGAAAAGGCACAAGATATGCAGTAGAGGATGAGAATCAGACCATGAAATTCTTCCAAAAAGGAAAAATACATTCATATAAAATACTGAAGGGGAGTGTATGCGCCCGTGCATCAAGTGTATGTATTTACTACTAACATAAATTGATAAAGTTTACGCTATGTTTAGATTCATCTATACATCAAAAAGTTTTAATAATGATGTTATATGGGGCATGGAAGCATGCTTTTCATATTTTATCATGTTCTTCCAAATATTCATTTTTTTAATGGTAAGCATGTAAACTTTTTTCAAATGTGTATGTCCCTTGAATTATATTCATTGTTAATGCATAAAAATTACCAAAAAAAGCAAAAAGGGGAAAAATACCTACAACTTGTCAAGGTACTGCTTTACAGTTGAAAAATATATTATTCACATTAGTTAATATTCAGAAAAAAATTATTGGAGACACTGAAGAGCAAAACTGGTAACTTTAATTGGGGCTGGAGCGATAGCACAGAAGGTAGGGAGTTTGCCTTGCATGTGGCCAACCCAGGTTCGATTCCCAGCATCCCATATGGTTCCCTGAGCACTACCAGGGGTAAACCCTGTGCATCGCCAGGTGTGACACAAAAAGCAAAAAATACTGGGGCTAATATATGCCCATTTTTAAAATTCAGAATTCAAATTTGGGAACTATTAATTTAGAGATAAAATTTCAAGACTGTCTTCCTGACTAGAGCTATTATATTACTTAGTTGTTGGTTTAATTGTAAGTAACATCCTTTACTAAAATGTATGGTCACTGTCAGTACTTTTAAAAAGAATTAAATGGAGGCTTACAGTTGTGGTAAATTCGGTCTAACAAAGGGATCATTTTCTGCTCCATTGACAGCTTTGTTTTTCCTCTGTTTTGGTTCTGAATTGGTAGAGGGTGCCTGAGAATTATTAGCAGTGGGAGGTTTGCGTTTGGCCAGAAGTTTCCTTTGTCTTTCAATGTCTTCCCTTTGTTGGTTCACCCATTCTTGCTGCCTGTATAGAAATAGAATTTAAAAACTGTATCAAACATTTTATTACTTTTCAGTTAAGATATAGAGACTCATATAATATAGTCTTAATTAATTGCATGCCTGCCCAACCCTGTTATACATCGTAATCCAGGTTTCATTTTAATTATTTGTTAAAACAGATCTTCCCTAAATAACCTGGACTGGGAAAAGTTATGTTGCCATAGATGATTTATCATATATAAATAGGCTATATCACTCCACGAATATAGAGACTACCGATATGTTATAGTGTACTATAATCTCAAGAGAGCCTGGCAAGCTACCAAGAATATCCCGCCTGCACGGCAAAGCCTGGCAAGCTACCCGAGGTGTATTGGATATGCCAAAAACAGTAACAACAAATCTCACAATGGAGAAGTTACTGATGCACGCTTGAGCAAACTGATGAACAATGGGACGACAGTCCTACAGTGTATAGTGTCAGTATCCAGCATATATTAGGTATTCAATAAGTTATTTGTTGAATGAAATAAATGAGCTATTAAAGAAAAAAAGTTTTAAATGTAGAGGGTTTTTTTGGCTATTCCCAGTGGTGCTAAGGTTTTAAACCTTGCTCTGTACTCAAGGATCACTCCTGGTAGGACTTGGGGACTGTATGAGATGGTGGGGATTGAAATCAGGTCTGCTGCGTGTGAGACAAACGCTTTACTTGCTATACAACCTCTCTCTGGTCCTTGAGAGTAGATTTTCATACAAGCATCTCATCACTTAATATTTGTAGAAAAACTTAATAAAAGGCAAGTATGAATCTAATAACTCATATTCTATGTTTATCTGTTAAAAAATTCTGGGAATGAATAAGCTATATTTTAAAAAAGAGAAAAAAAACCTTGATTTTTTAAAAATAAATTATTTATTTTTAATTAGTGAATCAACGTGAGGGTACAGTTTCAGTTTTATACATTTTTGTGCTTGTGTTTCCCCCATACAAAGTTTAAGAACCCATCCCTTCACTAGTGCCCATTCTCTAACACCAGTAAATCCAGCATCTCTCCCGCCCTCCCCAGTCCCATCTCCCCCCACCCCACACTGCCACTATGGCAGGGTATTCCCTTTTGATCTCTCTCTCTGATTAGGTGTTGTGGTTTGCAATAAAGGTGTTCAGTGGCCATTGTGTTCAGTCTCTAGTCTATATTTGGCATGCATCACCCTTCCCCCGCATGACCTCCGACCACATTTTACTTGGTGTTCCCTTCTCTGAGTTGCCCAGAATGAGAGACCAGCCTCCAAGCCATGGGGACAACCTCCTGGTACTTATTTCTACTATTCTTGGGTGTTAGTCTTATAGTCTATTATTCTATATTCCACAGATGAGTGCAATCTTTCTATGTCTGTCTCTCTCTTTCTGACTCATTTCACTTAGCATGATACTTTCCATGCTGATCCACTTATATGCAAACGTCATGACCTCATTCTTTCTAACAGCTGCGTAGTATTCCATTGTATAGATGTACCAGAGTTTCTTCAACCAGTCATCTCTTCTAGGGTACTCGGGTTTTTTCCAGATTCTGGCTATTGTAAACAGTGCTGCGATGAACATATAAGTGCAGATGTCATTTCGACTATACTTTTTGGCTTTTCTGGGATATATTCCCAGCAGTGGTATTGCTGGGTCAAATGGGAGCTCAACCTCTAATTTTTTGAGAATCGTCCATATTGTTTTCCAAAAGGGTTGAACTAGTCGGATTTCCCACCAGCAGTGTAGAAGGGTCCCTTTCTCCCCACATCCTCTCCAACAGCGAAAAACCCTTGATTTTAATGTAACAAATTTAGAGAGAACTGTGACAATTTAAATGAAATAAGAAAAAACAACAATATTACTGTTTTCTTTTCGAGAATCCACAGCTTATCATTTCTAAAAACTAATTCAATAGAATTAAAAAAATTAAAATTTTTTTCTGAGAAAGAAAACAAAGAAAAATATTGCATCTGTTACAAAAATATAGGATGAAGATTTTTAGTAGTTTGCCCAGAGCATTAAGTAGAACACCATGATGTTTTAAAAACCACTGCTCCCACAGCATTTTAAGATTTTATAACTGACACCAGGTTCCCTTTTAGATTATGTCCCCAAACTATAACTTAGAAACTATAACTTAGAAACTCTACACAGTTATGACACTTAGATCTAAAATAAATCAAGAGTTTCAATTTCCTTGCCACCCCCAATCCCATTCAAACTAGAACTACAGAACTTGTACTTCTCTTGGTAGAAATGAGTGTTAATAGCTTTACACACACTTCCTTCTGCTATGGTTTTAATTAGTAGTAGTAAAAGAGGTAGGAGTGGAAGAACCAAGAACAACTTAAGTAGATCTTCACTGAAAAGCTCAAGAATAGTAAAACCAGCACAAGACTAATCCAGTTTTCAATTGGAAAGGATAATAAACCTGTTTTAAAAAAAAAATCAACTTTTAAAGCTACTTTAGAGTACAATAAAAATGTTATAAACCAGACTTCCAGTTCATTATAAAATGATGTAACTCAAGAAAGAGCAAGAAGAGCCAGAGGGAAGAGATGCATGGGTAAGGATGTGAAACAGTGGGTGTGCCACTCTATAACCTCCACACATGCCTCATTCTGGAAGTGCTAGACTGACTTCAAACAGCTCACTGAAGTTTTAACCTCCTGCAAAATTTGTATTTATATTATGTTACTTAATCTTTGCTTTTAGTAGCATAAGTTCTTGCTTAGGAGACACTGAAATTTTGTTTTCTATAGAAATGTATCTTCCTATTTAGCTCAAACATTTCTTGTGAACACTACTTTTTCAACAATGTATCCTTTAATACTATTTTCACCTGTCATAAAAAAACAATTGTTTTGTTTTTAAACAATACAATACTTTCTAAACAATACTGTTTTGTTGTTTGTTTTTTTTTTGTCACACCTGGCGATGCTCAGGGGTTACTCCTGACTCTGCGCTCAGCAATCACTCCTGGCATTGCTCATTGACCATACAGGGTACTTGAAATCGAACCCACATGCAAGGCAAATGCCCTCTCCACTGTACTATCACTCCAGCCCCACTAAAACTTAATTCTAATGACACACACTACATAGGAACTTTTCATAGCACCCAATTAGTCATAGAAACCCAAATTTTGTAGCATCCCAAGGACACTGACCTTTATTATAGTATACCTATCACCAGGCACATCTGTGCTAAAAAAAAAAGGGCATATAATTGGCTGAGGTAAGTCATCCTATAGAAAGTATGTTAAAAACTGCCATCGAGAACAGCAAAGTTTAATGTCACGTTGTGTAAAATAAAGTTTTCCCTTTATCTTCCTTAATTGAGCTGACTCTTAAAAAGTTGTAGTATATGCTAGTATTCCTGTTTTTCACATAAAAAAATTTCTTTCCCCAGAAAAAACATGGAGCAGCAAAGATCCATACTCCTTAATATATAGTCAGTCTATCCTTACCTGCCACCATCTGAGCTCAGGAAAATATTATAACAACAAAGTTGTCTTTGTTTAATTTACCTCAAAATGCTCAAGGCTTATGTTCAGTCCAACTGATTTATGAGTTATTATATGAGGCAGGAGAGAGAAAAGTTTCTATCTCTTTATGTATGAATAGAGTGGGCAAGAGCTAAATTAAAACAAAAAAGATTAGAAAAAAAACTAAGCAAAAGAATCCCAGGATTTATAAGTTATAGCTACATATCTTCATATAAAAATTTTCATAGAAATATCTATTTCAAATAATATATAAAACTCAAAGGTAAGTTGAATTTCAGAAGATATACTTTTCTTCTGTTCTATCTTCTTTTTAAATATGTTAAATTCTATAATACCAGATAGTAAACATATAGAATATAATTCCAAATCTATAACCTAAAAGCCAATGGAATACATTTTTAAAAAAAATGTAAGAATGACTAACTTTACAAGGTTCTGAAATGCAAAGCCATCTGTCCATTGTTCAGTAAATGAAGCACCATGTCTAACTGTTGTGAAGTGCCCAAGGCGTAATCTGTCTTGCATACTCTTCTCTCTGCTTGACAGTTTTTCTTGCGTACTCTGTAAAAGTCAGGAGGGGTGGAAAATTACTCACTTTCACTCATGTAAATTTTAAAAGCATACAAGGCAAAGGAGTTACAGAAAAGATAAAATGTATTTTAACCTACCTTTTCAATAAGCAGTTTCTTGCTCATTGATATGCACTTATTTAATCGTTCCTTGTATTTTTCAAGTAATTTTTGTTGTTCATCTATTTGCCGTCTGAGATCACAGTTAGCCTAAAGTATAGGAGAAAATTAAAAGGTCTATAATTTAGTGTATTTTCGACACTTTGAAATAGGTATCTTATAATTTAAGTCACTGTGGATCACAAAGTTATTTATAATTGGATTTCTGGCATGCAACATCTCAACACCAGTTCCTTCACCATGTCCACTTCCCTCTACCAATGGCCCCTGTTTCCTTCCCACCCAACAGTCTGAGTACATAAGAGGTAATTTTAAAACTTAATTTTTGGTACTGCGCTTACAATGTTCTTACTGACAGGGTTTCACGTAATCACTTTACCACCTTCCTACACACTCTCTTCTTCTCAGCTGAACACTTCCCTCCACCACTGTCCTACTGGCTGCTACCCCTATGCTTCCTGCTATGCACAATTTTTATGTTCTTTGTTTCTACTGCTTTTGGGCATTTGTTATTCCCCTATGTTTCTTTATATCTGCATATGAGAGAGATTATCCTGGCACTTTAAATATTTTATGGTGTGGAGTTTGTGCCCAATTCAATCAGCTTAATCAATGGCTGAATAAATAGCAGTACTTCTACATTTTTTCTTTTTTTTGGCTTTTTGGGTCACACCCGACGATGCACAGGGGTTACTCCTGGCTCTGCACTCAGGAATTACTCCTGGTGGTGCTTGGGGGACTATATGGGATGCTGAGAATTGAACCCAGGTCGGCCACATGCAAGGCAAATGCCCTACCCACTGTGCTATGGCTCCAGCCCCAGCAGTACTCCTACATTAAAAAAAAAAATTATGTTTTGTGTAAGTTACATAAAAAATAATTGATTAAAAATATATATAGAAATATATATAAAAAATTAAATACTTGCTTAGCAGGAGATAATATAGTTAAATGCTATTTAATTATACAGCAGAAAGCATGTAAAATTTGTATGCACACCCCATGTGTTCAAAACCACATGTTAAGGTATATAAAGGTAGCTAAATAAAGTACATTACCCTTACTTTAGTTCAATTTTTTTATTTTTAAAACAGGGATGGGTCATGGGGAGAGAGCTCAACAGGCTGGAGTGAATGATTTGCATACAGAAACTCTGGGTTTCATCTCTGGTACCTGATTAGTTCCCTGAACCCACCAAGTGTGTCCCAGGAAACAACCAAAATCTTCTTGAAATAAATCAAGGTAACGTTTTACTCATTTGGTTAAAAATGAAATATAGGATCAGGAATGCAACTGTGGGAGAGCACTGCCTTGACTGTGTAAGGTTTAATTCCCCCTGCACTGCAAAAACAAAAACAACCTCACCCCCTCCACAAAATAAAACTTAACAAAAAAACATAAAAACATAAAAAACATGGGGGAAAAAAAACCGAAATGTGGTCTATAAATTATCTAAGAGTGAAAATACGTGAGCTCTTCGGAGTGGGGTGAAGATGGCTATGAGCACCCCTGGGACATCAGCACAAAGAAAGCATAGACACTGAAGAGGGCATAGCAACCTGCAAAGGTGAGAACCTTGTCATCACAACTCTTGGAAGACACAACTCTGGAATGAAGAACTGTGAGCAAGTCCAGGGCTAAGGAGTGCTTCCCCTTAGGGGAGGGGAGTCTCAGAAGTCTCAGAAGCTGAACGAGGAGAGAGAACCCCAAAGAGTCCTCTAGGTTGGTATCAGACAGAAAACACCAACCTGGGATGGGATGGGAGACTATTGAATGCAAAGGACTTACAGAACATTCGTTTTTGGTTTTGATTTGTTTGCTTTTTGTGTCACAACTGGTAAACACTCAGAGGTTACTCCTGGCTCTGCACTCAGGAATTACTTCTGGCGGTACTTGGAAGACCATATGTGATCTCATGGATTGGACCCGGGTTGGCCACATGCAAGGCAAAACGCCCTACCTGCTGTACTATGGCTTCAGAACATTCGTTTCTTAATCAGCACATGCTAAAATCTCAGGGCTCACTGAATCCAACAGCCAGACATCACCTAGGCATACCACTTCAAGAGAGGTGCCATCTCAATAAAACCTGAAAGGTTTGTGGCCTGAGCTGACAGGGTCCTGTCCAACAAACAGGTTCCAGTTGGAAGTTCAGGTTTCTTACATAATTCAGCTTTGTACTAATACTCCAGTGTCCTAGAGTCCTGGACTTTTGTTAAACTCAACATAAAGTGCCACCACACCTGGTGAGTCCCACCCAGGAGGGTCTAAGCACCTTTGGACTCACTGTTCTAGGTTCCACCCAGGTTACATCTGCCATTCAACCTCGCAAACTCAGAGCTGCAGCCAGTTCAGAATCAGAGAGAGCTCCCACAGAGCAGGTGCTCCAGAATTAACCCCCAATCTAAGCTGGAACGCACCAAGTGCAAAGGATCCAAAGGGTCCAGTTCTGTTCCTGTGCCTACTGTGTAACAAAGAGAATGGAAACAGGCAGTGCCCAGCACAGACAGGATGCAGGTCTCCCTAGGCAATAGTTGGGGGCTGACATTCCTGAGAAAGCAAGCTGGAGGTGTCGTCTTCAAAGAGGTACTGGTAAATACAATAATTCCCCATCAGCTATAAAGATCAGCTTGTTAAACATAAGTTATTGGGTACACATGACCACATCTCCAGTCACTGGTCAACTAGATGGGCTGAAACACCACATACTAGTAGACACCAATAACTGCAAACCCAAGGCCAGAGGGTTAGCTAGTCCTTGGTGTCATAGCAGCTACTAGGCACAGGGGCCACAATTCCCTATAGTCATTCAAATACACATGAAGCAGAGCCACAGGCAGCTGATTGATCTAACAAGCACTTAAGAAATTCTCACAAGGCATTTGTGGCTGCCAGAAATTAGTAAGATCATAAGGCACTGAACTAATACTGAGAACAAAGTACTAGATTGCTGCACAGAAACTCAAAAGCTCCACCCTTAGATCCCACTAAGCACCAGGAATATTGAAAAAAAAAAAAAAAGAAGAAATACAGTCCCATTAGATAGGGACAGAAGCACAGGGAAAGTCCTTAAGTACATCAGAACTTTTCATGCTGCCTGAGAATGATTTAAGAGCAAAAATCTTCTCAATGTTTAGTGAGCCAAGAAAAAAAAAAATCACTAAAACAGATTCAATAAACTTGAAAAACTGATGGAAAAAAAATTAAGGAATTCATTGAAACAATTGAAAAAGCTAAAGAAAATACAGTAGCATAACGTTTTTGGTAGAAAACAGAAAGAGTGGCCTTAAGGACAAGATATAATGCAGCATCAAAAGAAGAGGAATGGGGCTAGCACTGTACAAGAGGTTAAGAGTTTTGCCTTGGAGGCACCTGAGCCAAGTTCAATCCATTGCACTGCATATGGCTCCTCAGGCACCACCGGGGATTACTCCTGAGCACTGTCGAGGGTAGCCCCCAAACCAACAGAACAATACGAAATAAGAATTCTAAAGGAGAGGAAAAAAAGAAAGGGAGGGGGCTGGAGCAATAGCACAGTGGGTAGGGGGTTTGCCTTGCACATGGCAGACCTGGGTTCGATTCCCAGCATCCCATATGGTCCCCTGAGCACTGCCGGGAGTTAATTCCGGAGTGCATGAGCCAAGAGTAACCCCTGTGCATCGCCGGTGTGACCCAAAAAGCCAAAAAAAAAAAAAAAAAAGAAAAGAAAGGGAAAGTATGGCTGGTGGAAGAGATAATAGTTGAGAACTATCCCAGTTTAAGGGAGACCTGTGCATTGACCCAGGAGACCCAAAGAGTATCCAAAAGAAAAAAACAAACCCAGAAAAACAAGCCACACTGTTAAAAAATGGTAAGAACTGAAAAGAGACCACGTAAGGTAGCAAGAGAGAAGTAACGTCTCAAATATAAGGAAAATAATATAAAATTCCCACAGATTTCTCAGATGAAACTCTAAATATGAGAAGCAATTATTTAGAGTTTCTACTGAGAGAAAAGAATTACTGAGAGAAAATTACTGAGAGAAAAGAATCTGCAACCAAGAAAGAATGTGCTATCCTGCAAGGGGATCACTCAGATCTGAGTTATAAAAGCATTCTCAAACAGGAGCTCAAGAGATATGCATTATCTATAACATCATTGTAAGGAATAGTTATTAGGCTTCTACTGAAAAAGAAAAGGCTGAATGACAAAAATGGCCAATATCTGCACAGAAATATGGCAACCAATCACTGAATTCTTCAATCAAAAAGCACAGGGCAGCTGGATGAGTCCAAAAACAAAATCACAACTTTTCACTGACTATAGGAGACACTTGAGTTCTCAAAAGTAACACCAGTTGAGAATGAAGGCTGTGACATGCTCCAGGCCACACCCACACGCTTGGGCCAAGCCTCATGCATGAGTGATGTCCGACAAAACCCAGGTAATGCGGAACTTTGTGACCTTGGACTCTGGGCTCAACGGACCACAAGCGGAGATCCTCTGCCTGTTTCCCCCAGGGCAACCCAGGGGTCACGCCCACAGACCATCTCCTGATAATCTCCTCATTGGCCACCATCCAGATCATGCGACTTTTTCTCCCAGAAGGGAGCAACGTGATGCCCACCCGCCATAGCCATGTCACTGGACTCCTCGCCAGGTTGTTTCACCCAGAGCGCCCCAGAGGGGGGTGGGTGAGAGCCTTCCCCGCTCCAAGGAACCCAGTGCTGGCAACTGAAAATCTCCAGAACCCAACCACCACCATGCTCAAGGCCACTCCTGACATGTTTGGGCAGAGCTTCACGCATGAGTGAAAGTATTCCTGGACCTCGCAACACATTATAAGACACTCCCTACCCATTCCCCATTAAGTACCACACCACATTTGATAGAGTTCAAATAGTAGGCAACAAATCATAGAGGGAAATATATACGTATATATATATATGCATATATACACTTTCAAATATATACACAGAAGCTCACATCACTCAACCTTTAACAACATGTTAGTGATATCTTAAAGAATGTCTTAATGACCACTGCCAAAATAGAACAATCTTCACACTGTTTCCTCTATAGATACTTTTTTGTAGCATTTTCAGTGGTTTTTCATAACAGACAATACAAAATATATTATTTTGTTTGTGCATTGAGACAAGGATTGGGAAACATCCCAAATTTGGTGGTGGAAAGGTGTAAAGGTGGTGGGATTGGTGTTTGAATATTAAATGTAATCAAATATTGAAAACTACCATACAAAATAAAAAAAATTAAAAAAAAAAAGAACGAGGGCTGTTTGCCTCATGAACTGGGGGACAAGGCACCTAGAATAGAGAATGGGTCACTAAGTCAATGATGGTTGGTGGGATTGTGCGCGATGGGAGATGTGTACTGAAAATAGATTAAAGGACCAAACATGATAGCCTCTCAATATCTGTGTTGCAAACCATAATGCCCAAAAATAGAGATAGAGTATGGGGGAAATTGTCTGCCATAGAGGCAGGGGGTGGGTTGGGATATGGGGGTATACTTGGGGACATTGGTGGTTCTAGAAACTGTGCACTGGTGGAGGGATGGGTTTTCAATCATTCTATGACTGCAACTCAAACATGAAAGCTTAAAAGAATGAAGGCTTTAAAATAATCATAAGGCTAATCCTAATTATAAAAATAAACAAGGTAAGCCATAACTGTATTAGATCAAATAGCAATAAAACTAAAGAGAATAAAGAGGAATGGAAATTACATACTGATTAAAGGGTCAGTAGATCAACAGGATTTAACTCTTTAACATAAATGCAGACGCCATTGGGCAATACTAGCAAGAGACAGGGATGAATGGAGACGTTACTGGCAACCGCTCGAGCAACTTGGTGAACAACAAGACGACAAGTGATACATCATAAATGTACAGAATAAAGGGGTAAAGAAGTGATAAAGCAACTGCTAACAGACCTGAGGAGATAGGTCGACAGCAACATAATAGTTGTAGTACAAAACTTTTAATACCCTACTTTTGTCATTGGACAGATCAACTGAAGAGCAATCAATAAAGAAACAAGAGTCCTAAGTGAGGAACTGGAAAAAAATGGGACTAAGATATATGTACAGGATCCTCCTCCAACTCCAAAGCAGAATGCACATTCTTATACAGTGCAAATGGGACATTCTCCAGGATTGATCACACGCTGGGGCACAATTTTACTGTTCATAAAGTTACAAAAATAAAAATTCCACCAACTTCAAAACAATACCATAAAGGTAGATTAATTATAAAAATAAGGCTTGGGAAAGCCCCAACAGTTGGAAAGCAAACAACATATTATTAAATAACTACATGATCAAAGAGGAAAATCAAAGAAGAAACAGATTCCCTGACATAAACGAGAATGAAGATGTAAGCTATCAGAATCTGAGACACAGCAAAAGCAATTACTAAGGGGATTCAAAGATACACTGGCTTACATTAAGGAAATAAAAAGCTCAAGTCAGTAACCCAACCTCACAGCATGAGACACTGGAAAAAGAACAAATAGAAGGAATAAATATCAGAGCAGAAATCAATTATATAGAATAAACCAATGCAAAGGGTCAATGAAACCAGGACATGTTTTTTTCAAAGAATAAACAAGATTGACAAACCCTCAGCTAGACTCACAAGGACAAAGACAAGAGAAAACTCAAATAAGATCATAGGTGAAAAAAAAGAAATTACAACACCTGAGGATTACAAAAGATCAGAGAGGTTACTATGAACAACTTTATACCACTAAATTGGAGAACCGTGAAGAGTCATTACAACATTCCATGACTGGATCAGGAGGAAGAAAACCTGAACAGACCAATCACAAGGAAATTGAAACAGTTATTAAAAACATCCCCAAAACAGAAGCCTTGGTCCAAATGGGTTCGCTACCGAGTTCTACCAGAATGATAATGAATTCAATGTCGTTGAAATTTTGATGATTATTGCATTTGATTGCACATAATGTATTAGGTAGGATGGTTGTTTTGATAGTGCTCAACCTTCCAGTCTAGGAACAGAAAATATTTTTCCATTCCTCTTCTATTCTTTCAATAGTGACTTAGCCATTTCCAATGTCAATGTATACATTTTTCACACCCTTCATTACATTGATTCCAAGGAATATGATATTTGGGGATATTATTTTAAATAGGGTTGAGGGACAGAGTTATATTACAGCAAATAATGCACTCGCCTTGCATGCAACTGGCCCAGGTTTAATCCGTGGCACCAAATACAGTATCCTGAGCACAGCCTGGAGTGATCCTTGAGTGTAGAGCACAGTATAAGACCTGGCACACTGGGGATGGCTCCAAACAAAACAAATCTGTTTTTTATTTTAAAGGGCATGGGTTTGATCCTAGCATACAACTGTCCCTGAGCACTCTCAGGAGTAGCCTGTAGGCACAGAGTCAGAAGTTATCCCTGAACACCTCCATAAGTGGTCCAGAAACACAAAGCAGGGAATGGGGGGAGGGTGGTGGTGGAGGTAGGGAATCAACTGAGACCAAATAATGAGCAAAAATCACAATCATCTATTTTACAGAAGAAATGGCTATTAAACATTCTGAAAGATAAACAAAAAATAAATACATAATGAGAGTAAATTACATCTATCAACTGGAGCAAAAAATAAATTAAAAAAAATTGATTATAGGGCCAAAACATAGTATTGCTGGTAAGGCACTTGCTTTGTATGCAGCTGACCCTAATCTTGTCCCCAGTATCATATGGCATCCTAAGCCCCGCCAGGAGTGATCCCTGAAAACAGTCAGAAGGGCTATTTGCATTGCAAGTGGCCTACCTGGATTTGATCCCCAGCAGCCCATATTGTTCCCTATACTCATCAGGAGTGATTGCTGAGCATAAAGCCAGGAGTAAGTCCTGAGCTATGCCAGGTGTGGCCCCAAAACAAATTAAAAACAAAACCCGAAAATACTTAAAAAAAAAAAAGTTGTAACAAGTCTATGCAAGAATAATGACAAACAAAAATAATCTGGTGTCCAATGCTGATAAAGTGTACAGTGATAAAAAACAAATATGCTAACAAAGTGCACTGGGTAAGGTGCTTGCCTTGCACACAAGTGACCTCAGGTTTAAATCCCTCCTACAACATAGGGCTTGCCCTCTGGTCAAAGCCACATGAGATCTTTGGTCACACACCCAGGAGAAAGCCTTAGGAGCAGCTGGGTATAAAGTGTAACTGAAGATGTGCACGATCTGGTTATGTCTTTAAAGCATATCCCATAAAGAAACTCTTCCATATTTACCCTGTAATAATTGCATAAGAGTATTTCCAGTAGAACCATTATCACAATGCCAATATCCATGCTTTACTATGAGTGAAATATACATACTGCATTATAATCACATAAGTTTAATGAAGAAAAGCAAAATGAAAGGTAAGTGGAATATAATTTTGCTTCCTAAAAGTTGAAAAAAAAAAAACGGAGATAATGCTATTAGGAATGTAAATAGCTGGAGATATAGTAAAGGGCTTAAGGTGCTTGCCCTGCACACAGCCAACCCTAGTTCCATTTCTATTATCACATATGGTCCCCCAGAGCACTGCCAGGAGTAAGCTAAAAGCACACCCAGGTATGCTCCAAAATACCAAAACCAGAACAAAAAATGTATGTACACAGCTAATAAATTCATGAATATAAAGGCAATGATAAATAGAAAACTCAGAATAACAGTAAATGAATGTGAGAGAAGGAATATGATAGGATCAGGGAACACACTGGAAGCTGCAAAAGTAGCTGGTTACTATTAGAGATATATAGTGTTAGATTCTAAGTGTTGTCTTTAAAGTATTTCTACATCAATATTTCTTTTTTTTGCTTTTTGGGTCACACCCGGCGATGCACAGGGATCACTCCTGGCTCTGCACTCAGGAATTACCCCTGGAGGTGCTCAGGGGACCATACAGGATGCTGGGAATTGAACCCGGGTCAGCCATGTGCAAGGCAAACGCCCTACCCGCTGTGCTATTGCTCCAGCCCAGTCTACATCAATATTTCTTGATGCTAACTAAAATTAAAATTATAAGGAAAAGCTTTTATACTAAATGCCCAAGTGTTAAATCACATCAGTTTAACAGAACCCTTGAGTTTATAAAGTATCTCTCTGGGATATAATATGACTGAAACCCAATTATGAAAAACTGTGTAACTATCTCACTGTGACTCAATTCAAAAAATAAATAAAATCATATAAAAAAAAGTATCTCACTTTCTGACGATTTTAACAATCAGCAAGTGATAAGAACCACAGCTGTTTCATACTTTACTCTCGATATTTTGTTATGTCTTTTAAATAAAGTTTTCAACTAAACATCTCACAAGATCGATGGTCATATTTCTAAAAAAATTAACTTTCAAAATAACATAAAACGGATGTCCTGTTTGCATTAGCTTCCTCTTCTTTAACTATTTCTCAATTTGAAGAGCTCTCATAAAATAATTCTTTTTAATGTAATTTTTCTAATTGTAGCAAGGGCCACACTTGATGGTGCTCAGGGTCTTAAACATGGACACTTAAGTACTCTATCACTTAAACCACACCCCACACCTTATTTTTTTTTTCCTTTTTGGGTCACACCCAGTGATGCACAGGGATACTCCTGGCTCTGCACTCAGGAATTACTCCTGGTGATGCTCAGGGGACCATATAGGATGCTGGGAATCAAACCCGGGTGGGCTACGTGCAAGGCAAATGCCCTACCCACTGTGCTATTGCTCCAGCCCCCCCACACCTCATTTTTATTTTGAAGTTGATATGTTTATTCATGCCCTTATACAATCAAAAAGCTTATTTATTTATTGTTTTGCTTTTTGGGTCACACCTGGCAATACACAGGGGTTACTCCTGGCTCTGCACTCAGGAATTACTCCTGGCGGTGCTCAGGGGACTATATGGGGTACTGGGAATCGAACCCGGGTTGGCCGAGTGCAAGGCAAACGCCGTACCCGCTGTGCTATCGCTCCAGCCCTAAAAAAGCTTATTTTTTACCCTCAGCTATAGTCCTTTTGTTTCTCTAACCAGCAGTTTCTAAATTATCTCACAAAAATATTTACTCATTTCCCCACCTCCTTGACATATTACTTACCCTGAGCAAGTCATCTATGCGACCTTCCTTCTTTTCTAGATCCTGATTTTTATTACTTTCTAATGCTGCTAATTTCAGCATTGTGAGATCAGTCTAAATAAAAGAAAGCTATTTTATTATCCCCATTATTGCAAGCAAACAAAATTAATTTTATTCTGATTCTAAAGAGAAAAAATTATTTTTGTGTGTAGCTAAGCACACTTTTAATAGCTTTCTAAGTTCCAGTACAATAAGCTTACATAGAAATATTTAGAGGGTTACTAATTTTTTTAGAATATCAGTATGTTGCCCTTTATTATAATTCAACATAACCATTGCTATAAACTACCAACTATAGCCAATTTTTGAATGTGCCAAAAATTCCCATCAGCTGTACAGTGACTGAAAGCACTGGTAATCAGAGTCTAAAGATCACCCCAAATTTAATGTTTTCATTTATGTTTAACAGTCTGAAACTGATGAGACAGTGCTTAACAAATAAATTAGGTAACTGAGGTAGTCTAGCAAAAGACCCAGTCTCCCAATTCTTAGTCTGGGGAGAGTGTTATCTATAGACCTTTACATGTTAAAAATTAAAACGAGAACATCAGCATTCTAAACTCATAAAACTAATCACAAGTTATCTGGTTTTCAGATGACTTTTGTGAGTGTAAAGATAATGAATATAAAAAGACACTCAAATGAACAGCTCTAATGTCCACTTATAATAAGCGTAACATCTTTATGAAGATATCAAGTATATGTATATGGATGCTAAATACAAAAAGAACCAATTAACGTAATTAACGTGCTATGGCTATTGTGCTTATTGAACTTGTTTAAATAGCTATAATGTGTAACAAAGGACAAACCACAAGAAAAAGTAGGTATTTCAAATTCTCAACTCCTAAGAACTGGTAATTAATTTTATTGACATATAATCTTATTTCATGATTATGTGCAAAGCAAAGATACTGAAGTTATTTGTATGAAACTATTCACAGCTTTCTCAGAAGTCATGCAAAGAAATGTCAATTACTATTTACCTGAGTAATTTTAAAAGATAACTGCTTTGGTTGTAAAATAGGGTGGTCCCCAAAAGCTAATGCAGTAGGAGAAGGGCTATTCGGTCGAACCTTTAAAAATTATTAAAATATTTACATTAGTAAGGGCTTCAGCTTAGCAGTAACTACTTAATGTTTCTTGAATTTTTTATCAGAGTAACAACTTAAGTCAAACATAATTAAATTTTTAAAACTTTATCATCACTATTCAACAAGCAATCATCGACTACCTCCCTTATATCAGACCCTCAACAAAAAGCAATTTTGTCTATAAAAAGAAGTTAATGAGTCGGAACAAAGGAAAAATAAATTATTTTCAAACAAAATATTGGAAATAGCCTAACGGTTTACAGGCAGGACAATAATAATGTCTGGTCAGACATTATCATGTAGTATATCATTAAATTACTGGTGAGTATCATGGTTCATGTAGCCAGTTTTAAAACATATTCGCTGAAGGAAGCAATTACATGCCTGTATCAGTGATATCACAGTTAAGTTACTGTTGAGTTGTATACTGTTGAGTTACTAATTCTGTTAGTAAATTGTTAGTGGTACTTTACATATGATGTGTTCTAATGTACAAAATGAGTAAGACATGACTAAGTGTATACCTGTTGACAAGGAACTAGAAGAGGATGCTACAGTAAAAACAGAAAACTTGGTAAGTGATAACTGAGTAAATTTTTTAAATGTACTTTAAAAATCACTGGGAATGGTCCCCAGTGCTGCTGGGGAAACCTCTATTAAAAAAGAAGCTGAAAACAGAAATTAGAAATGGGTATGAGTCTATACAGAAAGTTCCTTTTAATTTCACAAGTTATAAAGCATTTCTTTACAGAAACATTATTTCCAGAACATGAATAGTTCAAAAAAATCTTAAACTTAAGAATTTCTTCTGGTTGCAGAAGACTCAATAACCAAATATATGCTTTGCATGTATGAGGTCCTGCATTGGATCCCTGGCACAAGTTCCCCAACTACTGTGAAGTATAGCAGTGCACACTGCTGGGAATAAACCTATAATAATATTTTAGCAACTTACTTTCTGAAATGAAGCTATAGTATATCATATTAAATCAAATTTTATCTCACAATATCAGTAAAAATTACATATTTTTTCAGTGCCAGGGAATTGAACCTAGGGTTTCACCCATGCAAAGCATATACTCTATAACAGACACATATCCCCAGTCTAAAATGGTTTTTTACAAAGATAAACATTTACACACATACATTTATCAATAAAAACATAACATGAAAGTTATTCCATATAAATCAGAACTCCTGTATATAAGACTACAAATGAAAAACTTACAGATGAGGAAGGAGTGGAATGTGAATGTGAATTTTGAGGAGAACGGATTGCAGGAGGTATGCCTCTTACTGGACTTGAGCCATTCCCACCTTGGTACTAAGAACAAAAAGGAAATACTTCTATTTATAAAAATAAGTTTAGAGATATTATTTCAAAGATGGCATTAAGAATATATCTTATTCTAAATTAAAACTGGGTCATTGAAAATCAAAACTAAATTCTGTTAAAGCCAAAACTCAAAAACAATTAACATGTTTACATGAAAGTACTGGTAAATTATTATTTTTTGTTCTGGTTTTGGACCATACCTGGTGGTGCTCAGGACCTACTCTTGGCTCTGTGCTCAGAAATCACTCCTGGTGGGCTTGAGGGGCCTATGGGGTGCCAGGGATCAGACCTGGGTTTGCTGTGTGCAAGGAAAGTGTTCTACCCACTATAGTATCACTCTGGCCCCTAAAGTAGAATGCACTGGGGAGAGGGGGCATGCAAACAGTGCTTAGACAGCGCTCCTAGTAGGCTTGGGGGACCTTGTATGATGCCAGGGATTGAACCCAGGTCAGATGCATATGAGGCCTGCTTTATTCTCTCTCCAGTTCTGGTGAATTATTCCAATCTCTAGTACTTAGTGTACAATGCCTTGAATACAGTGGATATTCAAGCGCTATTTATTTAAACTGGTGCTACTACTGGTGAGATTCTCAATGACTCAGGAACATGAAACTCACGAACCCAGAGGTATCATGTAGTCAATAACAGGTTGTTTTTTTCCCCCTTTTTTTAAGAAAGGAAGGAAAGAAGGAAGTCCCCTGCCCCCTCAAAAAATAATGGAGAATAAAGAAAGGAAAACAATGGGGAATAAAGAATTATTATTACTTTATTTTTAATTATTTCATTTGTTCATATACATACCTCTCGGAGAGCCCGGCAAACTACCGAGAGTATCCCACCCGCACAGCAGAGCCTGGCAAGCTATCCGTGGTGTATTCGATATGCCAAAAACAGTAACAATAGGTCTCATTCCCCTGACCCTGTAAGAGCCTCCAATCGTTGGGAAAGACAAGTAAGGAGAGGCTGCTTAAAGACTCAGGGCCAAACATGATGACCTCTCAGTGTCTGTGTTCCCAAAAGTAGAGAGTGAGTACGGGGAATATTGTCTGCCATAGAGGCAGAGAGAGGGTGGGAAAGGGAGGTATACCCGGGATATTGGTAGAGGGGAATGTGCACTGGTGGAGGGATGGGTGTTTGATCATTGTGAGATTGTAACCCAAACATGAAAGTTTGTAACTTAAAAAAAAAAAAAACTCAAGAGACATTACTGGTGCCCCCTCGAGTAAATCGAAGAACAACAAGATGACAGTGATACGGTGATTTCATTTGTTTATTTATTATTCATTTTGTGGGGAGGGCACACCCAGTGATGCTTAGGGGTTACTCTTGGCTTTGTACCCAGGAATTACTCCTGGTGATGCTAGGGGGACCATATGGGATGCTGGGGATTGAATCCAGGTTGGCCATATGCAAGTACCTACCCAAGGTACTATCTCTCTAGCCCCAAGAAAGTATTTTAAAAATGTAGCCTTCCCCCAATTAACAAATTCTACTCTTACTCTCAATATTATTTTCACCTAAGAAGATTCTAATAGTTGTATTGTCTTATAACACAAATCTGGCACAAAGTGTTTTATTTTGAAATATTACAAACTAGGTAAAAATCTAAATTTACCACTGCTTATTATTTTTAGGGGCTTTTAAAATCATACCTCTACCATTCAGTCTCTATCCATGGGGCTCAAATATTGCTGTTGTGCAATAAAGACTATAATGATAGTAGAAAGAATTTGGAACTAGAGGCTGTCAGGCTGTAAGGTCTTACATTTGTTCTTCCTTTTAGAATTTTCTCTTAGGTACCATTATTTTGTATCTCTGCTCCTCAGTTTACTCTATGTAAAACAGGGACACTAACACTTGCTTTACCTATCTCCTGGGTGGTCATAAGGAAATACGCAAAAAGTACTTTGAAATTATGTGCCCTGGGGGCACCACTTGGGAGTGCTGGGGGTCACTACTCTCAGAGGTACTGAAGGAACCGTGAAGTGCCAGGGATCTAACCCTAGACTCTCGGATGCAAAAACATGCACGCAACAATTGCATATGTCTTTGGCCCTGCCCTATTAATATAAAGAAAAATTTAATATTCCCAGAAAAACAAGGCATTGCGTAGTATTGAAGCACTGCTCTAATCAGAACAGATAATCAAAAGATGATTTTGAGGCCAGAGAAACAGTACAGAAGTTAAGGTGGTTACCCTGCACACAGCCAACCCTGGTTCGATCCCAGCAGTGCCGGAGCACTGACAAGATTAATTCCAGAGTACAGAGCCAGCAATAAACCTTGAGCACTGCCAGGCATGGCCCAAGATAACCTATTCCTCAAATGACACTGTGCATTAAAGAAATTTTTTTCAGTATATACGCAGAGTTTGTACCAAGAACTGGAGATATTCCTCAATGAACTTACTTCAAAATAGTCGCTAATTTTGTGGCCACGTCCCCCAATACTTTTTCCTAAAATATAAGAGTAAAAAGTTTTATAAAGCCAGTCATCATTATCATTATCAGAATAAAAAATTTAGTGCTAACTAAATTTCCTTAAGACACATGAAAGTCACACATTTAAGAAAAATATGGTACTTCAGATAGGCAGTGATAAATACTGAAAGAATAGAGTGCTCAGAGTCAGATAACAATTCTAGAAATCCAAAAATCAAATGAAATAATTCACTAAGAAAGTAGATGTTTAAAAGCCACCATTGCAGAGAATCAAATAAATAAATGACACTAAAGCATTTTTAAAACAGTTTAACAACTATTAATTTCATAAGTGAATCAATGAATTAAAAAAAAGTAGCAGCTATATCACTGTCAAATGTATTCATAACTAAGCAATAAAATAAAAACACAGGGAGAGAGATAATAAAGTGTTAAGGGCACATGCATATGCCTGATCCAGCTAGATTCCTGGCAACACATGTGGCCCTAGCATTGCTGGATGCCACCCTGAAAGTTCCCAGTAGTACTTCAGTGACTTGGATACTGCTGGCACCATAGAGCCAGGCCTCAGCAATATCAGATGCAAGTCCAATTGGCTGAGACTCAGCACTGGGCCCTTGGACCTCTTGGTGCCTCTTGGGAGAATCCCATCCCAAATAAAAAGATACAAACACTGGTTTAACACAGACCCGTAACATGCATTAATTTAAATTCTATTTTAAATAATAGTCTAAGAATTAGTGCTTCCTAAGTCATAGGTTTTTAACTAAGTAACTTTAATTATTTTAATTCAGATACTAGTGATTTATAAGTTTCAGGCAACCTAGATATCAAATATTTTTATATTAAAACATTGATAAAGTACTCCAAATCATTACAGAACACAATTCCTTAATGAAAAGTTGCTCTCTAATATAAACTTTTCACAAGTCTCATAAATACTAATTAAGAAGTTGCTTGATATATGTATACATATATGTACATATATTTAAAATTTGGAAATCCTTATGTGCACTAGAACTACTATGAAACATGATTTTTTTCAAATTGCAAAAGATAAATTAAGAATACCAGGGATTCAAATGCTTATTATATTCAATATTGACTTACACTTATTGATTTATTTTATTCAGTGGATAACTGCTCAGTTGCATGTACATGCCAGGTGTTACTAAATTATATACATTCACAAATTCAACACCTAAAATTTCTTCTTGGAACAACACAGGGAAAATTTTAATAGTAGGTACTCAGAACTTATAAATGATATCAAGAAATTTAGAACAACTGTTTTTGTATAATTTAGAGATCAGCGAGGACTGTAAAGGTTCCTATCAAAAAATTGCCTTTAGCCTATAACAACTTTCCTACAGATTTTAAAGAGGTGCTATTTATTTTTTAAATGGAGATCTTTGTTTCCTAGTCAAAAGATCTTCCTCCAACTGAACCAACTTTGTTCAATTATCATCTTCTACCTTACAAAGCATATGTAACTTCAGAGTAAGCTGACTCTTATGGCCTCCATTTTTAGTTTCCCCTCTTCCCTCCTTTTTCTCAGAAATCCTTTTTTCTTTAGGTATTATCTGGCTCTCCACATAGCCTCTAAGAATAACGACTCATTTTCAGCTTCAGGAATGGGCCTGATTTTTGTAATGGCAATATATACCTTTGTTGAGATTAACAAGTTTTGAAACGGACACATGACCCAATTCTAGTCAGTAAGATGATAGTAAAGAACATGCTTAAAGAGAGGAGAAAAAAGAAACACAAAGTCAGACTCTCTCAAAAGTAAATACAAGTGAGGAAAGCAGTGAGGAATTACAATTGAGGAAAGTAAGTTTATTTAAAAGGAGGCAATCACCCCATAATCTATAAGAAAACTAGCCAATTTTGTAGATGGCATACCACAAAGAAAATGTGGGATCTTTTTTAAATTTGAGGGTGAGGAGTGTAAGGGGCTCTAAGTAATATAAGGAGGCCAGGGACCACTTCTGGTAATTCTTAGCCAACTGGGCCAGGAACTTACTTACTGATCAAGCCTGAGGATGTAGTGGTATTTGGTACTGGAGACCACCAAAGCCCCAGCTGTGGTGCTCAGAGGCTGCCAGGTATGTACCCATCTATGCGAGGGAGGCCAGGAAATAATAGGGATCGAACTTGGGTCTTACATGCACCCTAATCTTTGCTCTATCTCTCAGTTCCAAAACTACGGGTTCATAGAGATTTAAGCTGAATCATCTAATCCTGAAGCTGTCATATTTGCTTTTAAGTGAGGTGGTTTTTCAGTTTATATTTTACAGATGCAACTACTTCAGAATCACTAATACATCTTTATAGTAAATGAAGTTTCATGTCCATTAGCCACTCCAAATGAAGTACCAAGAACCAAAAAGGAGGTCAGGATAGACTGAGACACAAAGTTACATAGAAAAAAAGGGCTAGAGAGGGGGGATTGGAGAGGGAGCACTGTGGGAAGGACACTGGCCCTGCACACAGCTGACCGGAGATCAATCCCTGGCATCCCATAAGGTCCCCTGAGCACCACAAGGATAATTTGAGTGCAGAGCCAGTAGTAACCCCTGATCATCACTGGATGTGGCTCACCGTTATCACCCCCCAAACACACAACACCACCACCCCCCAAAAAAAGCTACAGTGAGACTTCTTCTGAACAAAGATAGCTATAGCAAGTATATTCCTTGCTATATATATATATATGCTAATGATATATGTGTGTATATATATATATGTATATATATATAAATAAATATAAATACCACCAAGCTTATGGGCTCATGTCCCTTGACCAGCAGTTTTCAACTGTTGACGGTATTAAAAGGTTGGAAACAGCTGTAGCTATCTGCTGTGTTGGGGTCTAATACCAAACCACAGGTGTTGCAAGGATGAAAATAGGCTATAAGATCGGCTCTAAGAATGTAATGTATTTAAAAAAAAAAGTGATTCAAGAGTTTTTTTAAATTGGCTGGCTAAATGAAATAGCAATACTATTCTACTGTTCACTTTAAAAAATTTTGTACACTGAAATTTTTCTTAGCTCCTATCATGAAAACAAGAGTGTAAGAGAGAATGAACAGATGTGAATGAAAAAATGGTTTTAATAAAAGATGATCATTTTTATATAGGGAACATTTTTTTGAGAGATCTGAGAAAGTTTGTAACCTGCCTATTCTTTTCCTTGAGGAAGAGAAGTTTGGGCCAGATCCAGTAGTGCCAGGGATATAACTAGGATTACCTGCATACAAGGCAAATGCCTTATCCCCTGTATAATCCCTCTGGCTCCAGGGGTATGTGTTTTAAAGCCAGTTTTTACCCAAAAATAAGAAATCATTTGAATACTATGTTCATATAAAAAGAGAAACATAAAAAATTAAGACAATGTTTGCCAGGTTTGGACCTGATTCTTATCTTACTAGTTCTCAAATTTGAAAGCAGCAGAAATGTTAAAAAGTTAATAGTAACTAAATATACTAGTGATTTAACACAATATACTATAGCTACAGAAATCAGACACAAAATTTATTTATTTATAATTAAGGTATTGATTGAAAATAAGAATACTTAGTTATTAAATGGCTATTTGCTTTGAAGGAAGATTTTGTTTGCTTACCCTGACTACTTTCATTCTGGTTTTCTGCTTTTCTCTTTCTTCCCCTGGATGATTCCGATTGCTTCTTCTCTGGTGTCTATAGAAAGCAAGTTATGAATTTTAAATTACAGTTTTAACACACAAATTGTAATCATATTATTAATTACTATAGTCAGAGTAAAAATCATTTTTGAGTAAAAGAAGTTGATAATCAAGTGTTCATGGTATGTAAACGTGTAACTCCTTATATACAATTTATTGAGTTTTCAACTAGCAATAATCGCATTTCAGATAAACCTCTGGCTATGATACTGCTACTGCACAAAGCTTGCAGTTTATTTAGAAAATAAACTTCCTATTAGAAGTAAATTCAAACTTCCTGTAAAATTCAAAGTACAAAA
The DNA here is from genome assembly GCF_027595985.1 of Sorex araneus. Classification (NCBI taxonomy): domain Eukaryota; kingdom Metazoa; phylum Chordata; class Mammalia; order Eulipotyphla; family Soricidae; genus Sorex; species Sorex araneus. The sequence continues at coordinate 205,001,529 of NC_073313.1, forward strand.
GTTCTTGTACAAATTACCTGAAATTCACATATTCACAATTTGACTTAAGGAAGAAGATGAAAAATCTGAGGGTAAATGATCTTTAAAATTCTTAACTGGGGGGCTGGAGCAATAGCACAGTGGATAGGGCGTTTGCCTTGCACAAGGACGACCCAGGTTCGATTCCCTGCATCCCATTATGGTCCCCTGGGCACTGCCAGGGGAAATTACTGAGTGCCGAGCCAGGAATATCCCCTGTGCATCACCAGGTGTGACCCAAAAAGAAAAAAAAAATTCTTAACTGGACAGTAGGGGAGACAAAAAGCCACCAACTTTTTCCTATTAGTTTTTTACTATTTATACATAAGCAATATGTAAATATTAAAGTGGATGAGGCGAATAATCAGAACAAAGCCTAAACATACAATCCTTACTAAGAGGCACTACTCATCCTGATAATTATCCAATACTTTAAACGATTGACATTAAAAAAAAAAATCAAAACAGAGAGGCCATCAAAAGAGGCTTACGAGAACACAACCACAATAATTAATGGATTGTGGCTACTTTCATAATACAAATTTAGAATTGAGCAGATGCAGAGACTGAATGGCCCACACAACTAAAATAACTTTAGAAACTAAAGAAAACTTGCAGCACTAATTTAAAGGTTGTTACTTAAGGTTGTAGCACTGACTTAAAGATTGTTCTAAGATTAGTCTTGTTCTTTTGATTGATATGAAGTTTTTATTTGGCTAGAATAAAGTTTTTTTTAAGTCTGACAAACTGGTGCTTAATAAAAAATTAAAACCAAGAGCAAAAGCATAAAGCAATGGCATGGGTCTGCAAATTCTAGAAGCTTGGCAAGTACATTTGGTGCTAAAGGAGCATAGATTAAAGAATGAATTATCAAGGCAACTTAAAAAAAACCTTAAGGTTCAACCTTGAATCTCAATAATTCAACATTTGAGATTTTTTTTTTTGTAGTTCCCAAACAAGGAAAAAAACTAAATCCAGTCTGATGACAGAATCATTTTCTAATTAAAAACTATGAATGAAAATATATCACCTAATTCTTACTGGGAATCCATAGTTCCTCTATTATCTTGGGGATTTTAAGTTTTCCACTCAGATCTGTGTTCTTCCAAGTCCTAACTACTTTAGTTTCTCCAAATGACATGCTCTAAAAACCTACATATAGAACTAATGGGATGGGGTCTGGTGAGATAGTACAGGGAGCAAAGCACTTACATGGCTTACTTGTAGCTGATCCAAATTCAAATGCTAGCACCCAAATGGTTCCCCAAGCATTGCCAGGAGTAATTCCTGAGTGCAAAACCAGGAGCACTGTGGGGTGTGACCCCCAAAACAAAAAAAGAGCTAATGGAATGAATTAATCAACTATATAGAAAGTCTGTTTGGTGGACGGAGGGACAATACAGTGAATAGGGCACTAGCCTTTTATGTGATTGACCCAGGTTCCCCAAGCACCGCCAGGAGTAATTTCTGAGATCAGAGCCAGGAGTGATCCATAAGCCATTGGTGAGTGTGATCCAAAAGCAAAAACAAACAAGTCTGTAAAATTATGTCCAACAAACTGCCTATTTCTTTTGACATCACTAAAAAGAGATCATAAATTCCTCCTAGCTAGCAATCTGCTAAGGAGGTATGGTAGAGTTAACTGGTTTCATTATCAAAATTATAAATCAATCCGTTTTTCTTAGAAAACTTTAAGGCTATCTAGAATGAAAAAACATCACTAACTAATAATGTATTTCTATCCTTCCCAACTCAATTTATATAAAAACATACAATCGAGAAAATACATTTTTTTCAGATAAGTTTAATGCTATACTGATTTTTAAAATGATAGGATTCCATCTGTATTCCACCATAAATTCTAACTACTTTTGAATAAATATAAGCACATGAAATAATATAATTCTGAAAGTTATACTGGAAATATTTCCTATCTAGAAAACAATATTATAAGTGGTGTCCATGCCATTTTCTTTTCTTTTTTTAGTTTTTGTTTTTCGGACCAAACTGGGCAGTGCTCAGGAATTACTCTAGGCTCTGCACTCAAGAATCACTTTTGGCAGTACTTGGGGGACCATATGAGGTGCTGGGGATAGAACCCAGGTTGGCCATGTGCAAGGTAAGTGCCTTAACTTGCCGTACTATCTGTCCATCCCCACATGCCATTTTCTAAAGTGTATATCAAGGATATATTGGTGAAAGACTCAGAGGTTGCATTTTACTTATTAATTTATTTAGTGGGGATGGTTGTAGTCCCAAGGGACAATTTTCAGATAACTAAGTCGTTAGTTCAACCCAAGGACTCGCTGCTATGACACTGCAAATAAAACTCAGGTCGGCTCTCTTTAACTGTCTCCTCCCTCGGCACCTCTGAGGCTACATTAAGTAGAGTATGAGGTGGCTCAATTGGGGTGAGTAAAGTTTTATTTACTACAAAGCTTCCAAACGACTAATAAAATGCTAAAATATTTACTGGCTATGTTTAAAAGGATGTAAGTGGAAAAATGCATGTAGAAATATTTAAGCTTATCTGGAGCAACATTCATTAAATACTTCACTAATTATATACTTAAGGCCTTTAAAACAATAGTATTACCCAATATTTAACATAACATTGTTTCAAATGTGCATCACTGAAAATCAACACATGCATATTCTCAATTAAATTCATCATAAAAGTCTTAATTCTCTCTTCACAATGTATGGAACCCTTTGTCATTGATTTACTTACTCTCCTCCCTTTTGCCTTTCTGGTAATCTCAAAAATTTGTCTTACAGTCTTATTTGTTTCATTTGGAGTTTGTTTGTTTTCTCTATACAACACATTATGAGTAAACATCATACAGTGTTTGTATTCCTCCATCTGACTTATTCCACTAATATAATACCCTTTAGATCCATTCGTGCTGCTGCAATGGCAGTATTTCAATCCTTTGAGCCAAATAGAAAAGCTATTCTAAGGCAAAATTTCCTCTAAATTTAAAATTTTCTGTAATAGAAAAGTGGAATGCTTTGGATAAAATATCATTTTGTTTAAACAAACAAACAAAATCCAACACTCACACACAGAAGAAAGTACCTACTACCACCAAATGCATAATGACTACAGTAAGGAAGAAAAGACAACAGACCTACTGCCTAGAAACCAAATAATAATGGAGTGGGTGGGGTAATGACAAAACTGAAATTACTTTTAAAAGACTATACTTTAACTAATGAGAGGTGATGAGTTGGAAATAGTTACTAAAAAACTAAAAACATTGTACAAAGACCATAATAGAACATCCAGATATAAGAACAACCTAAAAGTACATGTCTCTGTAACAAACACAGTTTTTTCCCCTTCTTGAGAATTTTAATTTTTTCACTTATGTTACAGTAATACTATCAAAGTTGATCTCTGACCTCACTTTAATATCATAGATTAAAATTTCAAGTTCTGTCAACCCAAATGATCTTAATCTCTTCAAAAGCAAGTGCCACGGGATCTGAAGTAGACCAAAAAACCCCGAGTCTATTATTTACACAATTCAGCTCAGTATTTATCCCAAATCAATTTTCTCATCAATTAAAAAATGTGGTAACATAGAGGAATTATGAGATTACAAGGAAAACATAGTCCTGCAAAGTATGGAATATAATGTATACTCTGTAAATTTCACTATGCAATATTCTCTTGGGCTGGAGCAATAGCCCAGAGAGTAGGATGTTTGCCTTGCACATGGCCGACTTGGGTTCGATTCCTTCGCCCCTCTCTAAGAGTCTGGCAAGATACCGGGAGTATATAGCCCACACGGCAGAGCCTGGCAAGCTACCCGTGGTATATTTGATATGCCAAAAACAGTAACAACAAGTCTCACACTGGAGACGTTACTGGTGCCCACTTGAGTAAATCGATGAGCAATGGGATTACAGTGATACAGTGAATATTCTCTTATCTGGCAAACCTAAGAGATAATTGCAATTAAACTTTAAAAATTGCAATTTCACTTGGAGTGTAAATGTAGTTCTGTGAATATTTTTTTTAAAAAAATGTCTTTCTTCAATGGAAGGTCAAATATAAGAAAATAAAAATCTTGATGCTTTCTTGAAGCTATGGAAAACAATCAATATAAATTGTTTCATGAAAACGGCTTCTAACAAGAGAAATTATTTAAAATTATCCCTATAAATAGATTACAGAAAACTGTAACCAAGTGAAAATATACTGTAAGATCAACAAAGAGGGAGTGGATATTAAATTTATTCTTTACTACCTTAGATGGAGTTCATCAGTCCTGACCAAACTAAATCAAATATTATTACCTCTAATAAAATCACAATAGATAACAGATACATATTAAATTTCTAATAATATAGATTAAATTTCTAATGAGAAAATACTTTAAAATTAAAGTTACTCTTATATTGAATAATATTATCCTAACAGAACAGTGACTTTTTAACCTACTAATTAATTTTCTTCTAACTAATTCATTTGGCTAGAGATTAGATTAAGGGAATGGGGAGATAACTCTAAGGGCTAGAGTACAAGGTTTTGCCTGTGGGAGACCTAGATCAATCCCTGGCATCAGAAAGATTAAAAGGAAAAAAACCCAGTCAAAATTAATAAAATGCAATTACATTTATGTGTTTATTTATTATGACCATTTATCAACACTTTCTCTTTTCTGACATTTCCTTTGAGTTAACAATTTATTTGTTATATGGTGCTGGCTTAGACCTCAACCTAACACCATGCACAAAAGTCAGATCAAAATGGATTAAAGACCTCAACATCAGACTACAATCCATAAGGTACACTGAAGACAAAGTTGGCAAAACCTTCCACGATACTAAAGCTAAAGCTATCTTCAAAGATGACACACAACTGACCAACCAAGTGGAAACAGAGATAAATGGGACTATATTAAACTAAGAAGCTTCTGCACCGCAAAAAATACAATGACCAGAATACAAAGACAATCTACAGAATGGGAAAGGATATTCACCCAATACCCATCCGATAAGGGGCTGATATCAAGGGTATATAAGGCACTGGTTGAACTCTATAAGAAGAAAACATCCAACTCCATCAGAAAATGGGGCAAAGAAATGAACAGAAACTTTCCCAAGGAAGAAATACGAATGGCCAAAAGACACATGAAAAAATGCTCTTCATCATTAATCATCAGGGAGATGCAGATCAAAACAACTATGAGATACCACCTCACACCACAGAGACTGGCACACATCAAAATAATGAAAGTAACCAGTGTTGGTGTGGATGTGGGGAGAAAGTGACCCTTCTACACTGCTGGTGGGAATGCTGACTGGTTCAGCCCTTTTGGAAAACAATATGGATGATTCTGAAAAATTTAGACATTGAGCTCTCATTTGACTCAGCTATACCACTCCTGGGAATATATCCCAGAGAGGCAAAAAAGTATAGTCGAAATGACATCTGCACTTATATGCTCATCGCAGCACTGTTTACAATAGCCAGAATCTGGGAAAAACCCGAGTGAACAGATAGATGACTGCTTAAAGAAACGTTGGTACATCTACACAATGGAACACTATGCAGCTGTTAGAAAAGATGAAGTCATGAACTTTGCTTATAAGTGGATCAATATGGAAAGTATCATGCTAAGTGAAATGAGTCAGAAAGAGAGAGACAGACATAGAAAGACTGCACTCATCTGTGGAATATAAAATGACAGGATAGGAGACTAACACCCAAGAATAGTAGAAATAAGTACCAGGGGGGTTGCTCCATGACTTGGAAGCTGGCATCACATGCTGAGGGAAAAGGCAGCTCAGATAGAGAAGGAAACACCAAGTAAAGTATGGGTGGAGGACCTGCTTGGGATGGGAGATGCGTGCCGAAAGTAGACTATAGATTGAACACGATGGCCACTCAATACCCTTATTGCAAACCACAATGCCCAAAAGGAGAAAGAGAACAAAAGGGAATATTCTGCCACAGAGGCAGGGTGGGATGGGGGGGTTGGAACTGGGGGATGGGAGGGATACTGGGATCATCGGTGGAGAATGGGCACTGCTGGAGGGATGAGTTCTTGAGCACTGTATGACTGAAACAGAAGCATGAAAATATGTAAACCTATAACTGTGCCCTCATGGTGATTCACTAATAAAAAAATAAAAAATATTTTAAATTAAAAAAAAAAGAATTTATTTGTTAAATATGATAACTCATAAAATTAGGACAGTTACCCTTTTTCAAATGATCTTGTAAGCGGTCTTCAAATCAAGACAACCACTAATAAAAGTCATGCATAGCAAATATGAGGGAGACAAAAGAAACAAAATTTAAAGGTTCTGGCAAATTTAGAATAGTGATTTTTATTACTTTTGTCCACTGAGGACATTTCTTTGACATGAATCCAGAAGACCCCTATAAACCAAATTTAACCATTTGGGATAATTTTATGTACACAGTGTTACAGAATATACAGGTTTATATTTTAAAGATACTGTTGAGAGTTCAAAGGGCAAAGTGCATCAAAGCACATAACTGATTTGCATACAATGAACCATCCCTGGAATGAATCACTTGATAATGGTAAATGATCTTTTTGATATGCTGCTAAATTTAGTTTGCTAAGTTTTTGCTGTGGATTTTCCAAATCAATGTTCATTAGAGAAACTGGTAGTCAGAAATTTTCTTTTTAAGTAATGCTTCATTGAAAATGTTAGTAAGGACTCCTGTTTCTTCAATATTTTGGAAGAGTTTGAGAAGTAGAGATCTGTACTGTCCGCACTGTCATCCTGTTGTTAATTGATTTGTTCAATCGGGGACCAGTGACTTCTCTATTGTGAGACTTGTTACTGTTTTTGGCATATCGAGTACAGGAAGTCTTATTAAAAGTTTGATAAAACTCATGAGTAAACCCATCTGGACCACAGCTTATGTTCTTGGAATTACTATACAATTAATGAAAACTTCTAAGTGATGTCAATTTAGGCTGAATACTTTTTTTTTTTCTGCTTTTTGGGTCACACCTGGTGATGCACAGGGGTTACTCCTGACTCTGCACTTGGGAATTATTCCTGGCAGTGCTCAGGAGACCATTTGGGATGCTGGGACTTGAACCTGGTTGGCCACATGCAAGGCAAACACCCTACCCGCTATGCTATTGCTACAGCCCCAAGCTGAATACTCTTAAATATTTATATGATAAAATATTTTATTGTTCTTAAGTCGATACCTTACACTGGCAAATTTGATTACTATAATCATAAACCTTAATATTTCAATAAAAAGAAAACCATTCCCCCCCACAGATAAGTCATGTAAGTTATGAACTATTTTAGTTATACAAATACAGCACAACACAATAATTGGTGCAACCCTTTGAAATAAGACAGGTACATTAGACTTTAAACTATAGGCAAATTAATTTGAGATTATTTCCACAGTTAAGAAATGGTAAACATGAAGTTGTAATTGAACTCCACAAATTGCTAATAAAAACACTATTTTCTCTCCTTCATTACTGGGATGGTTCTTGTCTCTTTTGGGGTTACACCCACCAATGCTCAGAGCTTACCCCTGGCGGTACTTGGGGGACTGTATGTGATACCAGTGATCAAACCTGGGTTGCTATGTGCAAGGCAAACACCCTATAGGCTGTACTATTGCCCCAGCCACAATGAGATGGTTTTTTTGTTTTGTTTTGTTTTGGTTTTGGTTTTTTTGCTTTTTGGGTCACACCCAGCAATGCTCAGAGGTTACTCCTAGCTCTGTATTCAGGAATTACACCTGGCGGTGTTTGGGAGACCATCTGGGATGTCGGGGATCGAACCAAGGTCGGCCCTGTGCAAGGCAAACAGCCTACCCACTGTACTATCACTCCGGCTCCCAATGAGATGGTTCTTAACAAGAGATTTGTCCCCAGCCGTAAAGAACTTCTGAAAATATATGTAGATAATTTTGGTAGCCACACTGGGGGGTTGGGAGTGGGGAAAAGACTAGTTGGCTGCAGGTATCTAATGTGCTGAGGTAAAGATGCTACTGCATCTTACACTGAACTGACAAATTTCCCCCTCTTAAGAAATACCTGACTCCCAATGGCAATGCTAAGTGGTTGAGAACCTTGCTGTGATGGATACTAAAGAATCATTTGCAGTTGGGACAAAAATGGATTGCCTGGACAACATGTTATAAGTGAAGAAATGATTAACTATTTTCTCAACAAGTATTTACTAGGCAGTTATAATAGTCAAACACCAACTTGGTCCCACCTAAAAGTATGTCTCTTCACTTTTAAAATCATTACCTTCCTCTTTTTTTTTTTTTTTTTTGCTTTTTTGGGTCACACCCGGTGATGCTCAGAGGTTACTCCTGGTTCTACACTCAGGAATTACCCCTGGCAGTGCTCAGGGGACCATATGGGATGCTGGGGATCGAACCCGGGTCGGCCGCGTGCAAGGCAAACGCCCTACCCGCTGTGCTATCGAGCCAGCCCCTACCTTCCTCTTTTAATTTTGTTTTCATTATCAATTTAGAACTTTCTTGTTCTAAATTAACCCCCATCCAGCCACACTAAATAAACCTTTAGAAGGAAGCATTTAATAATACCTGACTAAATAGTTTGCAAACTCATTATTTTAGGAATTTTAGGAATTCATGATTTTAACTCCAAACTGGAGCTGGAAAGCAAGCACATGTAGGAAACCTGTGTTTCATTCCGTCATGCATGGTTCCCTGAGCACTGCGGGGAGTGACCCCTGTGCACAATGTGCCCACCCCAATCCCAGTTAAGCCTCCCACCATACACAATTCATACACACTTTAAAGAGCACTCTAGAATGATCTAGACAGTGTATATAAGAATATCTAAGTATAGACCTTGCTATTCACATTCTAAAAAAGTTCTCCAGATGATTCTTACACAATCCTGACCCAACTTTTATAAACAATAACTAGTATTAGACCCATGTTTGACTTAAAACTCACTATTCCTTTCACAAGACTAAAGCTGTATATGCTCATATATTCCAACTGGATAGACTCATCCACTTCCTTTGCTATGAACCCTCTCACATACTGGAACTATAAAGTATATTTTAGCTGAAATCAATATTAATACTAGACCTGGCGTTTAGAAATTAAACAGATTTTAAACAGAAAAAAAGTGAAAAAAATAAAAGTGATTCAAGAAGGAATAAAAATAAAAAAATTTTCAGTGATACCTTGCTACATATCACTAAATTCATATTCAATTTTTCCTTTCTTACTAGTTGTTCAGACTAAGATATTAAATAAATATCCATTCAAATAAACTGTGTGTGAAATGCTGAGTTTTAAGAAAAAAAATCAATCTAAAATCTAAAATTTTATGCCAGTATTATCAGTATTTTCAAATAGAATCCAGCTTTCCCATTAACTTAAGTTACCTAAGTGTTCACTGAGAAAATGTTCAAGTTAAACATGAATTTGGAGAGGAAAAGGAAATATGAAAGTAGAGGTGGGTATATATCTAAAACACAGATAGAAAATGTTTTTGTTATTCTTACAAATTGTATAACATACTATCAGAAGACAATACAATCAACTGATGTTTATGTGGAATTTTAAAATATCTCCTCTAAAAATTAATTTATATTAAAAAGTCTTTAGAGAAAGTTATAGAAAAAATCATCAGTTCTGAAAATAACAGCCCTCCTAAAACCACATTTCAACTAACTTTAGGTCTAAATCCCTACTGTTCTTAATTTCTACTTTCCTCCAAATACAAAACTAAGCAATTACATATAACAGGACCCCTTAAAAATTCTTCTTAGAACTAAAATAAAACAGGGCCCGGAGAGATAACTCAAATGGCTGAAGCACATGCTTTGTATTCGGGAGTCCCAGTCTTGATATCAGTACCACATGGCCTCCCCAAATACTGAATGGAATGACCCCAGCACAGCCAGGTGTGGCCTCTAAACAACAAAAACAAAATCAAAACCCATAAAAAGCACTTAACAATCCAAATGTTCCTCATCTGAGTTTTTTTTTTAAATAAAATGATCTGAACTCCAAGACTACTTGTAGAAACAAGTGAAATGAGAAATGTAATCAGAACCTTCATAAAACAGTCTTCATTAACCAATGGCAGAGGTAAATTAAGGTAATCAGGGCATCACATCTACACCATCCTGTTCTTTCATTACAACCATTATAATTCTGAAAGTGGATCTAAATTTAAATGTCAAGCTGCAACAATTATCTCAGTTTCCAAATGCTTTTAACTTAAAATCCTTAATTCTAAGTTAACTCATTCATAACAAATTACTTTGGATCAGAAGTAAATAGTAATCAACCCCAGTGGAGAGTTTTAAAGACCTGACAACTATTTAGGAAGAAGGGGTATGAAACCTTTGGTTCTACAATAAATAGAATGTATTTTAAATTGTTGAGACAATTTGGGAGCTAAGGGGTGGGTAAGAGGGGAAGACTGCCTGTACCTGTTAGTCCTAGGGGCTACTTCCAGCTCTTTGCTCAGGGTTTACTCTGAGGACTAAGTGGTGTAGGAGACTGAACCAGAGTTGGACACACGCAAGCTAGTAACTTAGTAACTTAACTCCTTAACTCCTGTACTATTTCTCTTGCTCCAAATTGTTAAACTCATTAAGCTCTGATTCATGTTATATGGGAGTATTACAAAATCCAAAGCCCAGTAAGAAATAAATGTTGAGAAATATGTTACAGAATATTTAAAAAGGGGAAGGGAGGAGGAATAGGTGTAATATTAATATTCACTATAAATCCCATGTGAGCTACAAGATAACGTAACTTATTTTACTATGAGGTAGGGCTGAGAACAGCAACTATAAAGTATTCAGAGAAAGTAGAAAAGAGGGAAGGGTCCTACAAAGTAAACTTCAAATAGATGTTTCAAGGCAGTTTCTAAATCTTGTTAATACACTAATAACCAAGAAACATGGGATTCTTCTCTTAGCCTCATAAAATAATCTGAAGTTTTAGCCAGCCCGATAAAGCAAGCAGATTTCAGGCATTCTGAAACATTAAAATAATTTTTTAAGATGAATGATCCCTTACCACAAACTACCTTCCCTGTATCCTCCCTACTGCACATCCACAGCCTATTTGTGCTTTTTCCTTTCAGCCACCCATAACCCTTTACCTTCACTGCAAAGAAAGGTTATCAGGAATGCAATTTCATCCAAAAAAGGAGAGGATGTTTCTAATCAGTCCTATTCACAGATAACCCTGCCCACTCTGAGAACTAGATCTCACCATTCATACGTCTCCATAGGAAAAAAAAGCATTCCATTTGACTCTTAATTTCTCCTCTCTTCTTGGCAGTTCCATGTCTGATCACAGTGCTGTTTTGACCCTTTCCCTAGCACAATAATTCAAGTCAGGTTCTAGACAGTGTCTCCTGAGCTTCAGTCCAGATTCTGCCATAAGTATGCAGTATTTGCTGTCACTATTTCCTCATTTTCCAATAGTTCCTTAATCAATCTGGCTCTTGTTCCCATTTACCTACTAAAATAAAGCCTAAGTGATAATAAAATTCTGTCTTCTTATAGTTATTATCTTAGCCAAATGCAATAACAATTTTATCATTTTTCTCCATTGTTTTCTTCTATTTTTCTTCCAACTTCTTTTTTGCGTTTTGGGTCACACCTGGCGATGCACAGGGGTCACTCCTGGCTCTGCACTCAGGAATTACCCCTGATGGTACTCAGGGGTACCATATGGGATGCTGGGAACCAAACCCGGGTCAGCCACATGCAAGGCACAAGCCCTACCTGCAGTGCTGTCGCTCTAGCCCCTTGTCTGCACCTTGTCAGTCTTTCTCTAATACACCCATCTTGCCTGCTAACATTATACAATCAGGATGAGTTCATCTACAAAAGCAAGTTTTAAACATCTGGGTCCCTCCCACTGACAGTCTGACTACAGAAATTTTGCTGGGAGTGTGAGGAGATCTAGAGACAATGGTAAAGGAATGCTGGCACTTTAGTGGTGGTCGTGGTGTAGCAATACTGAGTGCCTCAAACACTAATATCAGCAATATGACAAATAACTGCCCAATTACAAAAAAACTATGGATACAAGAACCCCAATACAACTCTCTTAAAATTCACTAAGACACCATAGAGCTTTTATTCATGAGTCATAACCACTAATATTTACCAGATTTGAATTTAATACTAAAAGTTTTAAAGCACCTTAATAAGTTCAAAATCCACAAATCATTAGAAAGATCGGGGGGTGGGGGAAGGTATACTGTGATTCTTGGTGGTGGAATATGAGCACTGGTTAAGGGATGGGTGTTCGAGCATTGTATAACTGGGACTTAAACCTGAAAGCTTTGTAACTTTCAACATGGCGATTCAATAAAAGAATAAATTAAAAAATAATAATTAAAAAAACAAAAAAAGGTAAACATAGACACTTTAGAGAAATGCAAATAAGAAAATCAAGTTGCCCAACCTGTCAAAAAAGGGAATTTACCTACAATCTCAATATCCTATCAAATGCTTTTATAAATTTTACAATATGATGTGGGGAGTACTATTTTTGGTAGTGTGCTTTTAAAAAACACTTTATAAGCATTTTAATTATCTCTGGTACTCTTAAATAAATGCTTCAAAAGCTACAAATATTGTCGGCTTTATAGTAAATTTTATACTTTAAAATGTTTACATTTTACTTACTGTAAATTAGACTTATGTTCCTAAGCACTTCTCTGAATATCTAATCATGCCATCAGTGTAAGGTGCTTATGGAATAAATATTCCGTCTTATAAAATAACATAGTATGAGACTGACACCCAAGGACAGTAGACATGAGGGCCAGGAAAATTGCCCCATAGTTCGAAGCCTGCCTAATGAGCTGGGGTTCAGAAGGCAGCTGAAATAGAGGAGGAATCACTAAGTCAATGATGGTTGGAGGGATCGCTTGGAATGGGAGATGTGTGCTGAAAGTGAATAAGGGACCAAACGTGATGGCCTCTCAGTATCTATATGCAAACCATAATGTCCAAAAGTGGAAAGAGAGAGTATGCAGGAAATTGCTTGCCATGGGCGGGGTGGGGGTGAAGGCTGGGGTGGGGGGGATACTGGGGACATTGTTGGTGGAAAATATGCACTGATGGCTGGTGGAGGGATGGGTGCTCGATCATTATATGACTGAAACTCAAACATGAAAATTTTGTAACTGTATCTTACTGTGATTCAATAAAAAAATATTTGTCCTAAATGCAAAAAAAAAAAAGAAAGATAATGTCCTATCATAGTACTCTGGAAATTTCTACTATAAACTCACACACACAAAAAAGGTTAAGTTGTCAAATATGTTTTAGCATGATTGTAAAAAAGGGCAAATAATGTCTTAGAACAGTTATAATACGTTTCTAAAAAAATTTTTTGGTAAAAAAAAAAAGAATCCTGGGCCGGAGCCATAGCACAGCGGATATGGCATTTGCCTTGCACATGGTTGACCCAGGTTCAATCCCCAAGGCACTGCCAGGAGTAATTCCTGAGTGCAGAGCCAGGAGTAACCCTTGAGCATTGCTGGGTGTGGCCCAAAAAGAAAAACAAAAAAGAAAAAGAAAAAGAAAAAAGAATCCTTTGCAGGCACCCAAGTTTTAAGGTTTCTCAGACTCTATACTTTGAGATCTGCTTACCTATGCCCAAAACTCCTACATTATCCCTAGTCTGATGTCTGCTGAGCTCCAGACAGTTCACTAGTTCCTATGGCATAAATGGAGAGCCATCTGCACTTGTTTTTTCCATAGGTATCTAAAGTCAGTGTTGACCCTCACTAAATTCATAACTTGCTACGCCAAATCTATTAATCTTCAGTATTCATTGCCTATTTCAGTCAAAGGCATGATCATTCACATACACAGTGGAAAGATCAAGTCAATGTATAAAGCTATAGCACTGTATCACTGTCATCCCATTGTGCATCGATTTGCTGAAGCGGGCACTAGTAACGTCTCTATTGTGAGATTTATTGTTACTGTTTTTGGCATATCGAATACGCCATGGGTAGCCTGCCAGGCTCTGCTGTGTGGGCGGGGTACTCTCAGTAGCTTGCCAGGCTCTCCGAGAGGGGTGAAGGAATCGAACCCGAGTTGGCCTCGTGCAAAGCAAATACCCTACCCGTTATGCTATCGCTCCAGTCCAAATTATCCTAGATTCCTCTGTTTCTCCTCTATTCAAAGTCATCTGATTCTACTAATTCTACTTTTTACATCAAGTAGAATCAAGAACTTTAAAAGTTCTTCAGGTTATCTAAAGTGCAACAGTAATTGATAATCACTACCTTATGCTTGAAACAAATCCCTCATCACGCTTCCATGCAGTAACAAAAGTATTTCCTAGTCTCCCCTACCTTCAATCTCCTTATACTTTTCCACTACCTCCTGTGATAAATTCCTAGTTTTTTCTAACAATGTTCCTCTCTTGAATTGAAGGAAGACATCTCTTCCCTGCACTCACTTACAAGCAGAATATATTAGGGGCTTTTTCACTACCACAGTACCTTGTGCTTGCATCTATTAAAATATATTCCATACTGTTTATGAAAGTTTGTTCTGCTACAGGAATCACTTCATTAATTCATAATTACATATTATAAAGAACGATGGTGGGGTGGGAGATATGTAGGGCCATGTTCAATTTGTACAACATTTTCTGTTTTGCTAGAAAAAGGAGTGGTTGGCCAAATAAATTTGGGAACCGCTGAATTAGAAAATAATAGTTAATAAATCCTTATAAAAATACGATAATTTTTTGTGCCCATTGAATCAACCAAGAAAAACATAACAAAGTAAAACAAAACAAACAGCTTCTTAAGTATTAGGCAACTTCATTAGCAAAAAGAAAAGTCTTGTTCCACAATTTCTACACACATAGAAATTGGGGTGGAAACATAGTACAGCAGGTAAGAAGCTTGCCTTGTGAATACCCGATCTGGGTTTGATCGCCAGCATCTTTTATGTTCCACTGAGCATGGCCAGGTGTCATTCCTGTGCAGAGCCAGGAATAACCCCTAAGCATCCTTGTTCATTGATTTTTTTCACCCAAAAACTGAGGGGAAAAATTTACATATGAAATAATTTATATCTAAACTTGATATGAAACTTTTAATTGAAGCAATTTTAATGAAAATGAATATGAAATACCATTTTATAGCCTCCTCCCCCAAAAAAACCCACACCCCAAATCAGATTCTGTATGTTGAGATGAGTACTGAATAAGATGAGAATAGGAAAACAGGATATTGGTTACATAAACTCTTCAAAAATCCTAATAGGAAGTAAGGATTGATAAAACCTCAATCAATGAACCAGAATAGCAAGGAATGTATCTTTTAAATACATAAATAACGCCAGAGGAAACCTAAAGGAATATAGATAAGCATGGTGGAACCAGGTGGGTAGTATTAAAATTATTATTTTAAATAAACTTACCATTAAAGAAATGAAACTATTATCTTAAATAGAGCCTTTAGTGCTATTTCCTCATAAAACCCAAAAATTATTATTAAAAAAATTAAAATTGACCAGGGCACAAATTACCAAAAGAATAAATTTGCATCAGAAGACAATGAAATACTACATAAACTTTAGTTTCAGGTACCAAGAAACACAGAACTTCGTTAACTAGAAAACTAGACTGCATTAGCTTAACCGCCAACAACTTTACTAAATAACCTATGAAATGGCTAGAGCGATAGATAGTACAGTGGGTAGGATGCCTGCCTTGCATATGGCCACCCTGGGTTGATTCCCAGCATTCCATATGCTCCCCTAAACAGGCCAAGAGTAATCCCTGAGCATTGTTGGGTGTGGTCCAAAAACAAACAAAAAACCCCCAAATGATGACCTCTAAATAAAATAAAGTTAAATATATCATTGTTAGTCAAGTTGCATTTCATTGCAAATGCCATTAGTTTTTCTTTTAAAAAAACACTCAATATTTTAATTAAAAATACTGCCAAAAATGATACTTAAAATTTTTAAAAGGAAAATAATATTTTCTAATGACCTGATACTTTTTAAAAAAGTATTCAGACATGGGATCTGTAACTCAGGCTGGGAATAATATATGAATAACAATTAAAAATATAGATATAACTACTACAGATGATCTTTTACTATGTACCATCATTTAAAAATATCTTATCTTAGGATGGAGAGATAGCTCAGCAGGCTGATGCAAATACACTGAATGCAAGGCCTAGGTTTGAATCACAGCACTACATGTTCCTCTCACATGGCCAGGATTGGATCCCTGAGAACCAGAAGTAATCCCTGAGCACTGCTGGGTAGAGACCATCTCATCCCCCACCAAAAAGTAAATATGAATTTAAAAATTCTATCAAAAAACACCATACTTGGTAAACAAAAAGGGTATCAAAAATTACTTTATTCTCCCTCATAAGTTTGTGAAAAAAAGAAGCATGTGAAATTACTAAACAGGTTATATAACTGGCAATATCAAGAAATGTTCCAAAGTCCAGGACACATAAAGTGAAAACATTCTTGATAGTTTTTAAAATCTGTGGTTTGACTAGATCTGAAACTACAATGTTTAAGGATTTAATGTAAGTGTGTTAACTTGGAGAAAACTAAACTGTGATCATCTGGGGCTGCTAACGCTTACCTCAAGGGAACCTACTGCAGATAAAGTCCCGTCACTTGCACAGTCCTTTCAGCTGCCTGCCAGTTGTCTCTGTGGAAGGGAAAGCCTGATGAGTGAGAGCCCTATGCCACACTCCTTTGGAGTGTCAGGGTGCCTGAAGAAAACTGAAAAACTGTCTACCTGGAGATTCCTTGATGCTTTCAATAAAACAAGGCTAAAAAAAGATGTCAACTCTGATAGTCCCTTTCCACTGAACACCAAAAACAAAAGACTATGAGTTACTGACTACTAGCCACCGACTGGTACGTGGAAGGTGATAAATTTATACTAGCCTAAGTAGGAAAAAAAGGTTAAAACTGGATCAAGTAGAAATAAGTTAACACCAAAAAAGAAACACACGAACACACACACATGCATACACACATAAAAATGTTGAAAAGTAGACAGAATTATAAATCTGAGAAGAGAAAATATTGCAGACTGTATCTATAAAAAACTGAAGTTGCAGCATCAACAAGTAGACACTAAAACCCTAAGAACTTCCTGTCTACACATTATGAAAAGATGCCAGTATTTATTATGCTTAATGTGAACTATACCACAAATCCAAATGCCTACTTACAAAAACCCCATGCATTTTCTTAATGGGGTCAGTAGGTGTAAAGAGAGGGGATTTTAAAAATATTTAAAAATGTGAAATGTGAAACCAACAGCACGAAATCCCAGAAGAAATTTCAGGGGGATTGGGTGTAAGGAGATCAGGGTTGGTATGTTATCTCAGATAGTAAATGAACCCTCACTCAGGACCAAAATAGGAGCAAAGTATAGAAAAACAAACCCAAGCATTTAAAAATCCACCATCTCCTAGAATGAATGGCTAATGATTATCTCCCATTAAGATTATATACCACAACTATACAAGTTCAACTACAAAACCAAATTATATTTTCTAACATCAAATACAATCTTCAGTCTGAAATCTTTGCTTCCTAGACAGAAAATACTCCCACAGGCAATTTAAGCATTAACCTTAAGCACAAGGATTAATGAAGGAAAATAATGTAATATTAAAAAAAAAAAGCAATTTCAGCTTTTATTTTAATAGTATCATACTTTGAATTGTTACTTACCTCCGACTCTTTGTCACTTAAAGATCCCAAGCTTCCAAAACTGTGATTAGAGCTTTCATTATTTGTTGAGGCCTGTTAAAGATTTTTTGAAAATAAAAATTAGGAGGAATTTTAAATAAGACATACTACAAAGAAAATAATCATCTTCATAAATAGAAAAGGTGCCATTCCTTTATGTCTGAAAATCAAATGAGGTATAAAAGGAATATTAGTTTTCTACAGTATAAAATATCTTGGAAAGTTTTATCAAGTCACTAAGTTCTGCTATCTTTTTACAAATCGGGGAACAGGGAGGTGGAGACTGAGTCATATCCAGTGGTGCTCAGGAGTCCAAAGGGGACCAAACCCAGTTTGACTCCATAGGAGTGCTTTAATCCCTATCCTTTCTCTCCAGCTCCCAATATTTTTCAGTATCTGACCCATTAGCTGAGTGTTTGGGGTGAGTCACATTCTGGTGCTTGCTTGGAGGCTACTCCAGCTGTGCTGGAGAATAGGAGGTGTCAGCTCCAGCCACTGAGTCATCTCCCCAGCAGAGCTGATTTTTCAGAACACTAAACTCAAGAGTAAAGATTGGGATTCAACTGCAGCCATGCTCAAGGCACTCTCCACCAGCTCAAACGAGCCTCACCTACAAGGGAACCTGCAGAAAAACCCAGGTATGTGGGACCTGTGAATGAGATATCCAAGCCCGCTTACAACGGGGCTGGGGCTTCCTCTTCCCAGCTCCCCAGCAGCTTGACAGTCACAACCACAAACTGCCCCCAGCGCCATATAATCTCATCAATGGCCAAGACCCAGAGATTGAAATAAAGCTCCTGGAAGAGAGCAACACAGAATATCCTGGAGTGCGTGGCCACCTTTGCATCCTCTCACACTCTAGCCCACTGATGTACCAAAAGTAGCACAC
This sequence comes from Sorex araneus, assembly GCF_027595985.1. Taxonomy (NCBI): domain Eukaryota; kingdom Metazoa; phylum Chordata; class Mammalia; order Eulipotyphla; family Soricidae; genus Sorex; species Sorex araneus. Next base: position 205,020,205 of record NC_073313.1, read on the forward strand.
ATTTGTTTTAATATATCAGTTTTAATATACATGCTTGTTTTAATACATTGGTTTTAATATTCATGCTTGTAATCTCTTATATAAAGGCTTAGATGGCTCCAGGGTGAAACACAACAATCTTAACACACTTTCCTCTTATGGTGGTGGGAAGGTGCATGGTGGTGAATTGGTGTTTGAACACTCTTTGTAATGAACTATTGTGAACAACTTTATAAGAATAAAGTTTTTTTTAAATAAGATAAAAAATAAAATGATGTAAGGTCATCACAAAATAAATAAAAATAAAGGAATTTGGATTATTGTAAGGGTAACAGGATCCTAAATTTACTATCTACTATAAAAACAAATGTTTGTTTTATCTTAAAGTATTGTATTCCTTAATTCCTCTTACAATCATTATATTCTATATGTACACATTTGCTTTTGTTTATATTAACGAATTAAGCAATTCTTGATTTCTAATCTTTATTTTAATGTTGGATTAGATTTTTCTCAAGATGACAATTTAAGCAGTTTTACTCAAGGGTTTATACAATATCTTTAACACCTTTAAATATGACAAACAGAAATGAACAATAATTCTGTACAATAAAATGTGCTTTGTTTCCAATATAGCTTCTATAAAGCTTATAATTTTGTGGACATTTTGACCATAAGCACAATAATGTCTTCCAGTAATTTTAGATCAGAAGACAATGGGCTGAACCACATATGACAAAAATGATGCATAAATGAACCTCCTATAAAAGGAGGCTAGCTGATCTTTTCTATTTGTAACTGCTAATACTATTAGAAAGCTGCAAGTTGGCTCTCAATCACAGTAAAGATTCTAAACTGATGATTGATCAATTTCATACATGTCTAATACAATGCTGGGGACTTTAACAGCTGCTTTCATCACAAAATAACATTCAACCTGAGTATGATTCAAGCACTATTTAGAAAAAATGATAATCTAATTGGGGCAAGAATGTCAAGTATAAGAAAAAAGGCATCATAAATAACAATCAAGAAGCCTAAGTTATAAAGATTCAAGAACAATGGAAACAGTGGCAATGATTTCGAGTACCCACAACTTCCCACATAAAAATGTAAATACTCAGAACTGAATTTACCTGGGCAGAGGGGAGAGGGGGGTAGCTAGGAGGGATCACTGGAACATTGATGGAGAGAAGCAGGCACTCTGGTGGGTATGGTGTTGGAATAATATATGCATAGAGCTATCATTAACAGTGTTATAAATCACGGTACCTCAGTTAAAATGGTAGGGTTTACATTTACAACAAAACTGGGTAACCTAGGGCTGGGCGGATAGTTAAGGGGTTAAGGCCTGGAACACAGATGACTCAGGTTCAATCCCTGAACACCAAGTCAGGAGTAAGCCCATAGCACTGCTCAGGGTAGCCCCCAAAATTATAAAGCAAAACCAAAACCTGGGTAACAAGCAATTTTCATTAATGCCTCTGCAGGGGTTAGTATTAAGGTAATTAGTTACCACCAAGACCTATACAACATGAGAGGAAGTTCAAGAGATGTCTGAGGGTCAGAGAGATAGTTTAACATGCTGAGTACTTACTTTGCATAAAACCACAAAAAGCTCTAAAATAACCAAAGCAATCCTGAGACAAAAAGAATGGAAGTATCATATTTCCTGACTTAAAGCCATACTATAAAGCTACAGTATGGCATTAGAATTAAGAGATACACAAATTAATGACACAGAATTGAAAGCTCAGCACGAAATTCTCACAATAAGTACAGCTAATTTATAATAAAGGAACCAAGAACATAAAATAGTGCTTATACCATATTCTTAAGTAAGTTAAACATACATGTACCCTATTCCATACCTAAGAGAAATTTATACAAGAATATTTAAAACAATCTTGTTATAAAAGGTAAATACTGAAAACATCCTACAGTCATTCCACAAATGGTAATAAATTATAGTAAATCCACACAAAAGAAGAACATTTACCAATTAAATATGAATAGTTGAAACATGTCATTATGGGAATAATCTCAAAAATAAACCAAAGAAGTCAAATATTTAGAAAAAGCACACTTCATAATTCCACACATATAAAACTTCAATACACACTTTTACTGACAGAAATCAGCATGGAGGGTGGGGGTAAGTGAGCATTTTGCATCTAGACACTAACCAAAAAATAGTTTGGAGGAACAAAATGTTCTATATGTTGCTTGGATTGATATTGCACCATATAAACAATTGATAATCTTTGAAAATATACAAGTGTTTATGGTTTTATTTGTAAGTCTCAAAATATTGAACACAACCTACAAGTTCCTCAACTCAAACATTTGGATTAAAAATAGGTGTGCTATATTTATACGACAAATTATTACTTAATAACAAAGAGCAATAAACGGAATAAAATATAACATGAATGAATCTCAGATGCATTATCCTACATTAAAAAGTTAAGCTCAGGGCCAGAAAGATAGCACAGTGGGTAAGTAACTGCTTTGCACACAGCCAACCCTCTAGAAGGATATGATCTCCCAGCACTGCCAAGAATGAGCCCCAAGTACTGCCAGGCGTGGATCCAAAAAACCCCAAAGAGTCAAATTTGAAAGCTACTATTATAATACTTATTTCAATTAAATGATATTCTTATAAAGGTGAAACTCTAAGAGTAGAAAACAAATCAGTGGTTGCTAAGGGCAACCTAGAGGGGCTGCGTACAGAAGGGCATGTGGGAATACTTTAGAAACTGTTTTATGTAATAATTGCTGGAGTAGTTATTCAATTGTATATATTTTGCGAAAACATACAGAATTATGCAATAAAAGGATGAATTTTACTATATGAAAGTATAACAAAAATTGTGGGGGAGATGTGAGAATCTCACAAATGATCATTTTAAATCTACATATTTTTATCGAATCATGCGAAATACACAGCTACAAAGCTGTTCACAATTGGGTTTCAGCCATACAATGTTCCAACACCTGTCCCTTCACCAGTTTACATTCCCCATCACCAATGTCCCTAGTTTCCCTCCTGCCACCCCAAGCCCCATCCCAGCCTGTCTCTATGGCAGATACTTTCTTCTCTCTCCTCTCTCTCTTCCACTCCCTCCCTCCTTCTTTTATTTTCTCCCTTTTAGGCATTATGGATTGCAATACAGGCACTGAAAGGTTATTGTATATGTCACTTTACCTCCTTTCAGCACTCAGTTTTTGTTCAGTGATCATTAAATCTTTTAGGCATTATGGTTTGCAAGATAGGCTCTGAAAGGTTATAGCATATGTTACTTTACTTCCTTTCAGCACTCAGTTTTAAATCTACATTTTTTTTTTTCTTTTTGGGTCACACCCCGCGATGCACAGGGCTCACTCCTGGCTCATGCACTCAGGAATCACCCCTGGCGGTGCTCAGGAGACCATATGGGATGCTGGGATTCGAACCTGGGTTGGCTGCGTGCAAGGCAAACGCCCTACCCACTGTGCTATCACTCCAGCCCCTTAAATCTACATTTTTAAATGAGCAATCTGATACAATAGCTGGAAAAACCACAGAACAAATCAAAGTACTAAGGAAAAAATTATAAAGCAATAATCAATGGGGGAAAAAAGTGAAATAGATTGAAACCAACATCTTTTAAAAAGAACATCAGCAAGACTCAATAAAAAAGAAAAACATGAAAAAGAATAAAATTCATAAAGGTTAAAAAAATAATGTAGCAATATTTACTTCCATGAAATAAAGTAGATTAATAAGCTAAGTAACAGTAAAGAAATTTAAATGGTAGTAGAAGACCGCCTTTCCCAAAAACCTGCAGGCAAAAAAGGCTTAATGGTGAATGTTTACTGTTCTTTCCATGAACATTAAAAAAAAGAATATACACAAGTTGCTAAGAAAATGAAACAAAAAAATTTTCAAAATAGTGAAAGGGGGGATGGAGTGACAGTACAGCAGGTAGAGAGCTTGCCTCGCATGTGGCCGACCGTGTTTGATCCCTGGCACCACACATGGCCTCCTGAACCCCACCAGGAGTGATCCCTGAGCACAGACAGGTGTGGGTTAAACAATTAAAAAAGGGACTGATGTATTTTGACTTTTTGTTTAATGTGATGTTGGCACAGGAACACAGGCAGACCACTGAAACAAAAGGGAAATTTCAGAGACAAACCTGCATATATATACAAGGCAACTCAATGTCTGATAAAGGTTACCTCATAAATCAGTGGGGAAAAAAGCCAGATAATGTAAGAAGCACTATGGAGAAAACTAGTTCAACTGATGAAGAAAAATCGACTCCCTATCAAAACTACATAAATAAAGGTGAAACATAAATCATCAAAGAACAAATATGACAATAAAACTGTAAAATTAACAGAATAACTGTGGTAAGAAGCATGAGGGGCACCACAGGTTCCAATGAACTGCATTTTTGTTTTTACACTTCTTTTTTGGGAAGCACTTTCAATATTTTTAAAGACTGGAAATTAGTATGTCAGGACTTTTATTCCTTTTCATTTTTTTTTGTGAATATGTGGGTAGATACTGGTATGGTATTTGGACACACCCAGCAGCACTCAGGTGGCCTGGTGCTCAGGGGAACATGTGGTGCCAGGAATCAATCCAGACATACAGAATGCAAACCAAGAGATCCAGTCCCTTGGGCTCTCTCCCTGATCTTTTATTCTTTCTTAAAGAATATCTAAGGAATAAAAATAACACTTTTTTTTCCCAATCCTAACCCTAAAAAAATAAATAAATAAAAATAAAAATAACACCACTTTTTTAGTAGAATAAAGGCCATCCTACTACAATTAAGTATCAGAGGTCAACTAGATCTTTTCACAAATATAGGATTGAATTTTACACTTGAGATATTTTGTTATTATGTCATACAAAATAATTACTTCATCATAACTCATTGTTGTCCATCACTGGTTCCTACCTATGCTAAAGCAAACAAACTAAAACTACTGAAATAACAAAGGAAAGGATGATGGTGTGATAGGTCAAACAATGGCCTCCAATGACACCCAGTCATAATCTCATAATCCGTGTTATTTATTTATTTATTTATTTTTGCTTTTTTAGGTCACACTCAGAGATGCATAGGGGTTACTCCTAGCTCATGCACTCAGGAATTACTCCTGGCGGTGCCGGGGGACCATACAGGATGCTGGGAACACCCTACCCACTGTGCTATCGCTCCAGCCCCCCGTGAATGTTATTTTAATATAGCAAAAAGGGACTCTGCAGACATGATAAAGGGTAAGAATTTTAAATCTTACAAGATTTATAAATGGGACTATACAAGATTTCCAACTGGGGTGGGCATACTTAGATTAGACAATTACACAATGAGAAGAACCTTTTTAGGTGTACTGAGAGGGAGATATCTATTCCAAAAAAGAAAGAGTAAGCGAGATGCAATACTGTTGGGTCTAAAAACAAAGAAAAGAACCAAGAGGAATGAATGAACACAACCTTATATACACCTTGACTTTAGCCCAATAAGATCATTAGAGTTCTGGTAATAAATGTATGTTGTTTATTATTTTTGGGAATCAAGGGAGTTTTTTGAAATAGAGTTTATTTAGAAAGTTGTTCAAAGCAACTAAGTTTATGGTAATTTGACAGTGGAATCAGAAAAATATTTTAATCATTTAAAAGGATGCATTCAAATCATAAATCATCACCTTACAGTTATCTTCTTGCTTTGCCCAAAGTACTGCATGAATACTAAAAGACCAGAAACCTACTTTTATAATACAGTTCAGCTTTCATTGACCTAATACTCTAGCTGAAAATTAAGAAATCATCATTTTCCACCAAAAAAGGTCAAGGGAAAAAAATTACAGTGGATTACACTTTTTTGCTACTTTGTTTTTGGGCCACACCAGGTGATGTTCAGGGTTTACTCCTGGATCTGTTAGGGGGGGACCATGAAGAATGGAGCTTGAGTCAGCCACGGAATGGAACCTGGGTCAGCCACATGCAAGGAAGGTGCCTTACCTGTTGTACTATTTCTTCAGCCCCAGATGATTACATATTATAAAGTAACAAATCAGGCAGTAAATATCAAGAAACAGTAACACTTTTAAATTCTAAAACTGATGGTGACACTGACTTTGTAAGTAAAATCTAAGAAAAAATTCAAATGACAATATCCTACATGAATTTTCTCCACTTCACCAATCAGTGAAATGAACAATATATTTCAAAGAAAATAAGCAGGGACACAACATTCTCATCAGTTAGTCATTTAACTAAAGTACTTCATCATAAACCATTCTGTAACTTAAAACCTCAATCATCTAATTATGCTCGAAGGACAGATAACTATACCCTTCAATCCTTTGTGATGTTCTGCACCAAAATCTTGGTACAAACAGATTAACAGTGTTTAATATTGAATTTTTTACTGGTTATTTTCCATTAAAACTTTATTCCTGCTGTTATAAATTATTATTACAATAATACAAAAAAAGCCTAAAATCATTAAGAAAAATCTGACCCAAAGGGTTCAAGGTGATGACCTGTTTGTCTTTTTTGTAGAAATTTCAGCATTATAAGTCTTAAGACAAAAAAATTAGTGAGCTTTGTTAAGTTAAACTGAGTCCAGTTCATCACAGAAACCCTGAGTAAAGCTAATAGACTTATGACAAGAAGTTATCAGTATATATTATCACCATCAAATTATAAAATATGCGTAAACATGGGAAATAAATTTGAAAAGAAAGTAATTCTCATAGAAAAATAGGTAAAGAATTTTAACAATTTACAAGGGATTCTCAAAAAGTTCAATGAACTGCAATGCATACTAGAAACTCAGGTTTGATCCTTGGCACTAGATGGTTCTCCTAGCACTGAGTTGGGAACAGCCACCAAACACTGTTAGATGTGACCCCCAAAATAAAAAATAAGTAAGAAATCTAGATGGTGATAAGTATTTTTGAGATGTGGAAAAAGATACTCAGTGCATTCTTTTGAAATTCTATTCAGTTTTGTACAACCGTCCTAAACAGCAATATTTTACCATGAACATACACGTATCTTAAGACCTGAAATTTTATTTTTGAGGATGTATCTTAAATGATCACAATGGCTCAGAAGAGAACAGGACAAGAAATTCCTGCAATTTGAGGTAGGGAGTTGAAGACAATCTGATGTTTATTATTGAAGTCCTAAGAATTTCACTCTTAAGCACACATGTAGGTTTCCTTTGTAAAATGCACTTTAGATTATTTAATCTGAAGAATATAAAGATTATAATCAGACTCACTTTAGCTCCAACACTGCAACTGCCAGTGCTCCCAGTGCTCCCACTTGCTACACCTGTAAATCTAGCCTCCAATAATTCTTGTCTTCTTGGATCCAGACTATGAAGTTCATCCATTGCACCTATTAAGGAAAAAATAAAAAAGATACATATACTGGTATTAACACAAATATAACATATCTATTTGCATGCTCAATAATGCATTTTGAAATCTTCATGATCAACAATGAACTCTGCTAACACATAAAATTAAAAGTTTTTAAGATTTCTGTAATTTTCATGCTCATTTACAAAACATTTTTGGGCGCAATCCACAGTAAGAAAATGTGACTTAGTCTATAGACACATAAATTTAAAAGTTCCACAAGTAGAGACAGAAGAGATAGTACAGAGTTTAAGATGTATTCCTTAGGTACACCTGACCCCGATTCAATCTCCAGAACCACAAGACTCCCCAGTATCACTAAGCATTTATCCTCAAGGCCCCTGGAGCATTTCAGGGGTGGCCCTGGTGAACCCCAGCACTGCTGCAACGACACACCCTAGCATTTAACTGCTAGACTGGTTGATTTAGTATCATTGGGAGCGGTGTCCAGGCTCCCTGAGTACCATCAGAGAGACCTAACCACCAAGAAAACTACTTCGTGGTGCAAACAGATCCCTCTAATGTTGTCCAGTCTATTTTATAGTTCATTAAAAAATTAAAACACTAGGGTCAGTGATTTGGATAGTGAGGGAGGGCATGCCTAGCACATGTGAGGCTCTGGGTTGAGCCAACACAACAAAAGGGGAAAAAAAAGTGAGTGACAGAGAGACACAGAGATTGAAAGAAAAAAACACTGGCCATGAGCTACTTATTTCATGAGCCATCAATGGACTGCAATGTTTAAAAAAATATTAATTTTTAATTCTATGCTTATACAAAATTATAGCTTATCTGACTAGCTACATTTTAAAATAGGAAAGACTGTTTTATTATGTGGTGGAAAGACATCCATCCCATATCCATTCAGAGGCAGAATATAGTCAAAATGTTCAATTTACCAAAAACAGTATGCAGATGTAATTTTTTTAGTAATTACATCATATGTCTATGAATCTGTTTACGGAATTTCATAAATCTATCTTTACTGAATTTCATTTGAATGCTAACCATTCAAATTATTATTTAAAATGTCCTGGAGTCTCTTTTCTGAGATGCAGTTACTGTGAAACAGTTTAAAATTTTCAACATTCACTTTTAAGCTTTAATAGGTTACAGCTAATTTCTAGAGTAGTACAACCCAGGTCGAACTGTATTCTTCTTGAATCCTGTGAAGCAGTGGATTCTCCACTTAAATGGAAATATCAACTCTTCTGTCTTATGTGTGTTTTGGGAATTTTTCTGTTTCTTTCCAAAAGTTTCCTCCTCCCTCCACCCCCTCCACCCTCTAGGAAAAAAAAAAAATCACCCATGCAATAGTAGGTATTTAACTTAAAATGCAAGCTGAGCAGCTCTATGCAAACTTTAAAACTTTCTATCCTGGGCAGTTCTTGATTCTCTGTTCACTTGTCTTAAAAAGCTAGATATTCTGGCTTTTCTGATTTCCCAATTCTCAACTCTAAGAAGACAGCTAGTCTTATACTTATAGAATCCCCTTCATGTACTGATACCTGACAAAAACCTCCAGGTCAAAAACTAAAGTATTTCATGTGTGCTTCACTCACCTGTTTCCACTCCCTAAAGAATTTGTGCTCTATATAACCTGGCAATTCATCTCTAGAAATTGTTGTTTCACAAATGTCAAAGGCAAGAATGAGAGAGATGGTCAACAAAGTTGATGTTTCAGGGCTGGGGACACTGGAGGGAAGTGGTCACTTGAAGGTGAGTCTTCTGATGGGATGGTGTGTGTCTGTACTATCACAGAATTCTATATCATGGCTTGTCAAAATAAATTTGAAAAAAATTAGAACCGTTATTTCATGTAGTTTTCCATTATAACATTTAAGTTGCAAGGATAAAGGATGACTCCATAATGGCTTGTCAATAGCACTGTAGCACTGTCGTCCCTTTGTTCACGATTTGCTCCAGCGGGCACCAGTAATTGACTCCATTGTGAGACTTCTTGTTACTGTTTTTGGCATATCAAATATGCCACGGGGAGCTTGCCAGGCTCTGCCATGCAGGCGGAATACTCTGGGTAGCTTGCCAGGCTCTCCGAGAAGGACGGAGGAATCGAACCCAGGTTGGCCGCATGCAAGGCAAACGCCCTACCCGCTTTGCTACCGCTCAATACCCTATTTAAATTATAGAAAGAAAATAAAAGTTCATTTCTAACAATTGACTCCATATGTTCTAGAAAATAGATGAGAACATAAGCATACTGAGGAAAGACCATGAAAGAGTTGGAAAACATAAGCAGAATTTCTAAAAAAAAAAAAAGTGTCTTATATGGAAACTGGATGAATTAAACAGATAATTTGATATTGCAAAGGAAAAGATTAGTGAATTTTAAAGACATGGCAGAGTGAAGTGCTCATATAAAAGTGTCAAAAATAAGCAGAATATTAGCAAACTGCTGTATATTCAAGCAGTCTGTTTTTTTGTTTTGTTTTGTTTTATGAGCCACACCCACAGATACTCAGAGCTTACTCCTGGCTCTCTGTTCAGGCATCATTCCTGGACAGAATTCCAGGGACCATGTGGGGTGCTGCGGATTGAACTCGAGTCAGCTGCATGCGAGGCAAAAGTCTTCCCTGCTATGCTATCACTTTGGCCCTCAAGCAGCTATAGAAGTTCACCATGAATCCCAGAAATGGAGTTGTAGACATAAAATATATTTAAATAATTAATGATTTAGAGTTTTCCAAAGTTGATTAAAACTGTTATCCTGTCAGCTTCAGTGAAGTTTAGAGCAAAATGAGTAAATTACACCAAATACGTATTTCAATTGCTTAAAACACAACTTAAGAGAATAGCTTAAACCAGCCAGATGATATGGGTAGGAAAAAGCACTGTAGAGGAGTGAAGATAAAAGTGCATAGTTTTTAGTTGCTTAAAAGCAATATCAACTACTGAAAGAAAAAGTCATGAATTTAGAATTTTATATCCAAGAAAAAAAATTGTTGTAAACAAAGATAATGTATGTCCTTCACTGGGGCCCCTCGGAGGGGGTGGGTTGAGTTTCCCTCCCTGCACTGAGCAGAGCCCCGGCAGCCGAAGACCTCCAGAACCCAGCCACAACCATGCTCAAGGCCCCTCTCCGCACATTCGGAGAAGCCTCACACATGAAGGAATTGGCAGAGAAACCCAGGTGTGCAGGACCCGGGGCTGAGATCCCCATGCCTGCTTGGATCGGGACTGGGCCTCCTCCGCCCAGATCCCCCATTTTCCAATAGCTAGGTGGTCACACCCACAAATTGCCCCTGGACAGCTGTGTAATCCCATCAATAGCCAACATCCAGAGACTATAAAACCAAGCTCTGGGAAGCGACATCTTATAGCCTAGTTCTCCCCCTCAGAGAACCTGGAAAGCTACTGAGAGTTTCCTGCCTGCATGGGAGAGCCTGGCAAGCTCCCCATAGGGTATTCATATTCCAAAACCATTAACAACGGTGGGTCTCATTCCCCTGACCCTGAAAGAGCCTCCAATGGGACATTATTGGTGTGGGTTTAACATCCAAGATACACAAAGAACTTTAGAAACTCAACAACAACAACAACAACAACAACAACAACAACAAACTAGCTATACAGGTGTCTTAACCAGATACAGATGGACAAAATCACCTCCAATCTGTGTGAACGGCTTATATCTAAATGAGTTACAAATACTGGCATGAAAAAAGAAATGTGGAGAAGAAACCCTTCCATATTTTGGAAAACTGTATGGAACTTCTGCAAGAAGCTACAAAACAAAAACAAAAACAAAAACTACCATGTAACCCAACAATTCCACTTCTGAGTACCTATCTGAAAAATTAGTAAAGTATCAATTTTTCAAAAAGTTGTATCACTGCACTGTTTATTGCTACAACAGCTAAGATGCTGAAGCCCATCACAAGATGACTGAATAAGTAAGTGTCTATAAACAATGGAATTCTACTTTACAATTTAAAAAAGATGAAATTGTCACTCACAGCAAATGAAAGGACCTGAAGAGATTATGTGAAGCAATGTATGTCAAGAGAAAGACAAAGAGGGCTTCACAATTAGGTACAAAATATAAAATTTACTCTAAAATGTTCTTTAACCTATGTCTGTTAATTCTCTAATAAACCCTAAGCTGACATAAGAGTAATTTGCTGGGCTGGAGAGATACTACACCAGACAGGGCAGGATGTTTTGCTATAAATGAGGCCAACCCGAGTTTGACACACCATATGGTACCCCCAAGCCATACCAGGAGTGGTTCCTGAGTGCAGAGCCAGGAATAAGCCCAGAGCACAGCTGGATGTGGCCCAAAATAGAAAAAGAAAAAGGAAAAAAGGTTTATGAAAGGGAAGAAAGAAGGTTATTATCAGAATCCAGAGTTTTCAAAATATACTAGAGCCCTTCATAGCCATCCTCTGCTAAAGGTTAAGAACATTTTCTACAGACCTTATCTTTTTAAAATTTCCTTCCTCGCCATTTATCTTCATCTGGATAGAGGGTTGGATGGAAAGTGATTATGTTCGCATCTTGATACATGACCCCACTGCATCCCTTCTTCTTCCATCTTAAAGAGGCTACTCTCTTTAAAAAGCCAAATCCTTTACTACCTGTCTTTGATTCTTCTTTATACCTAAGTGGTTTATCTCTGTATGCACCTTAGGTCCCCATAATCTGGTTTCTATTACAAGTATACTTGTAACAATATACTTTTCTGATCATCAATATTTCTATCTCACGTAATCTTCCTATTCATGAGAAACTATGTATTAGTCGAACTTTGGAAACAGCATCTGCTTTACACCCCAAACTCTGTGTTTTAAAATAAGTTCTAATTTTCAGAAATTATCTGTATCTTTTCTGTTTTTCCTCTTGTTCTCTGTTAACTACAAATATTCTTCAAAGGTTAATCAGTGGTCTGTTCTTTTAATGTTCTCTCTACCTCCAAGTTAATGATTCATAAACATTATATATTAAATTAGTCCAGTCTTAAGCTTGGCACTAGAGGGGGAAAAAACCAAAACACCAGCTATAAGGGGCCAGGCACAAATCAAAGGGCTGGAGTACATGCTCTCTGCAGGTGGGAACCCAGATTCAATCCAGGGTAGCCATTGTCCCTGACATGGCTGGAAGTGACCCCTGAGCACCAAGCTGGGAGCTCAGAGACTTAGATCACCAGGAGGTGTGGCCCCCAAACTAAAATAAACATACAAACACAGTAACATGTCAATAATATGTTTTACAATTCAAGATTGGCTGCATAAAAAACGTTGAATTCTTCCCTGGCACAGAATCACTCTAAAAAATTTTCTTAAATTACATTTAAAAAGTAAGTATATAGTTGCTGTAAATATTCTTTGTACCGTTGTGACTGTTTCATTTTCTTTGAGTAAATTTCAGGAGTTGAATCATTGGATCATAAGGATGTTGCATACAAACTAAGAAACTGTTAAAATTTCTAAAATAGTTCTATTACTTTAAACTCCTAAATGCTTGCTAATATTTAATGTTCACATTCTTTAGCTATTCTAGTAAAGTGAAATGATTACCAGCTTTGATTTACATCTACTTGATTACTAAGGAAATTAGCACCTCTTTGTGACCTTAGTGGGAATTGTATTTCTTTACTATTAATGATGTCAGAAACCCTTTCATGTGTGTTAGCTAGTTTTTATTAGGTTGTTTTGTGTTTTAACCCCCACCTCACGTCCCCACATTTTCCTTATTCTGCTGCTGCTGTTGTTGCCATGACTATGGGTAGCACACTTGGATTTAGTCCTTCCAAACTTGTTTGGGATGTTTGCTGGGGGATGCACATTCTGTGGTGCTTGTTCAAACTTCAGGTGCAATTCTTGCAAGGGTTGATTTTTTTCCCCTATGGTGCTGGTGTCATCAGGACTGCACTCAGCGTGTTAGGCTGTGCTGGAAATGAACTCTAGACTTCCTAAGCTTCTACTGAGGGATGGAGAGATACAGTAGCGGAGGGAGTTAGAGAAGAAAGATGAAAAACAGGGTAGGAAGGAGAAGGAGAAAAAGGGTACAGAGGGAGGGATGAAGGGAGGAATTTTCTCAAAAAAGCCAGGAATAAAATGATATTAAATAAATTCATATTTATTTATTTTAAATTTATTAAATTTTATTTAATAAAATAAGATTAAAAAAATCTCTGGCTTTTCTGGTATGGTTGGTAATTTTGTTTCCCCTTATCGTGTTTTAATAAGCAGAAATGTTTAGTTCTGGTGCAGTGAAAAATTATTGAAGATTAAAACTATAGTTATTAAATTTCTAAGAACACTCTGCATGCCCCCAAAGTAAAAAAAGAAAAAAAGGAAATGAAAATAAAAAGCAATAACACTAGTAAGTATAAGGTACAGGCATAAGTAAGTACAAATATATAGACCAATGGAATAGAGAGACCAGAAATAAACTGCCACAAATAAAGTGTCAAATAATTTAAACAAGTGTGCCAAGATCATTTAAAGAGGAAGGGACAGTCTTTAACAAATGGTGCTGGGAAAAAGGAAAATATATATGCAAAAATATTAAGTTGGACTTTACTTTGAAACCATATTTAAAAATGGATTAAATGCCTAAAACCTAAAACAAAACAAAAACTGTTACAAGAAAAGATGTGGGTGAGTGAGGGGGTGCAGTGACCCAGTGGTTTGATCACATGATTTGTATGCAAGAAGTCTGGGCACTACGTGGTCCCCAGAGCATCTCCAGGAGTGATCCCTAATACACCAATATGTCACTAAACATAATGCCTTCCTGCTCCATCTACGTTGCAGCAAGACCTTTTCTTTTAGCTGAGTAGTAGTCCACAGTGTACATTTACTACAACTTCCTTTACCCATTTATCTGTCACTTATCCATTTCCAAGTCCTGGCTACTGTACTAAGCACTGTATTGAACACAGATGTGCTTATATCTTTTCAAATTAATGTTTTTGTGTTTGGGGAATAGATACCAAGAAGGTCATGTGGGAGATTTATTTTTATTCTTTTCTAAGAATTGCCATACTGTTTTTCATAGAAGCTGAACCAGACATTCCTACCAATAGAAAATGAAGATTCCTTTCTCAGTACTGCATCCCTGCCAACACTGGTGCTTTCCAGTCTGACCCGGCATTCACAATGATATAAGACTACCACATCTTGTTGTTTTGATCACCAATTCCCTAATAAGTAATGATCAACACCTTTTCTTATGTTTACTGGCCTACAGGCCATCCATATTTGACTAGACTCTTCCTCTCCCCCATTTCTGTTGTTGAGTTTTGTATTACATCTATCTTTGATATTAGCCCTTCATCTGATAGTGTGTTTAAATATTTTCTCCCATTCAATAGATTTACTTTGTTGTTGTTATCTTCGCCAATGAAGTTAAATTTAGATATGGCTCATATTCTGAAGAGTTCTGTGCATGTTTTCCCTCAATATAAGTTATGAATTCTGATTTAATCAGCAGGTCTTTAATCCACTACAAATTAATGTTTTGTGAATGGTGTGATATAGAGTTGTGTGTGGCTACCCAGTTTTTGCAACATCATAAGTTAAAGAGGCTTTTCCTGCTCCACTTCATGCACTCAGTTCCTTTATCAAAGATTAACTGGTCATAAAGCTGAGAGTCTATCTCTGGGCTCTCAATTCTGTTCTGACCTGAGAGTCGATCTTTTTTTCTAGTACCACACAGTTTTGATTATTATTGCTTTAAAGAATAATTTGAAGTCAGAAAGTCCCATTCTTTTTTCTTAGACTAGTTTTGGCTATTTGTGGGATTAAATAATTCCATACAAATTTTAGTAAAGTTTGTTCTAAGTCCTTAAGAATGTCATTGAAATTTTAATGAGTACTGCATTGAATCTATATATGTTTAAGGCTTTAGAGAGAACAGTCATTTTGACATTTTTTTTTCAATCCATGAACATGAAATATTCTTCAATTTTCTGGTGTCCTATTTCTTTCAAAAGTGACATATTTTGATGTGCAAGCTGTTCACATCCTTTTATTGCTAGGTATTTGATATTTTGATACATTATTTAAAATGGGGTAATCTTACTTTCTTTCCCTTCTAGTTTGCTATCTGCATACAGAAATGAAACCAACCTTTGTGTGCCGCTTTTGTAGCCCACCACTTTTCTATTGTATTGGTTTATTGCTCGTAAGAGGTTTTTTTAGTAGTCTTTAGGGTCTATGTATATTTTCATATCATCTACAAATAGTGACAGTTTGTCTTCTTATTTTCCAATTTGGATACCTTTGATGTCTTCTTTCTTGCTTCATTGCTGTAGTAAGGAGTGCCCAAACTATATTTACACTGAACAGTGGAGAAACTGGACATCTTTGCTTCTGTCTGATCTGAAAGAGTGCTGTCCAGTTTTTGTCCTTAAGCATGATGTTGGCTGTGGGTTTGCTGTAAAAGGTTGTTGATATCTTGCTTCTGTTCTATTGTTCCCCGCCCCCCAATCATGAATGGATGTTAAAACTTTTTCTGCCTCTAATGATATGTCATGATTTTTAGTTTTTTGTTGTTGTTGTTGCTGATAAATAACACATTAATTGACTTGTACATACTGAATTATCCCTGCACGCCTAGAACAAATCCCACTTGATCATGGTGTAGAATCTTTTTTATATACTGTCTGACTTGTTTTGCTAAGATTTTGTTGAGGTTCTTTGCATTAATGTTTAGCAGGAATAGGAGTCTGTAGTTTTATTTTTTAGTATTATTTCTGCTTTTTATTTTAGCATGATGTTGGCTTCATAGAGGGTGCTACAAAGGATTCAAGTTTCTTTGATTTTCAAGAGTTTGAGGAGTATAGGTAGTAAAATCTGTGAGGGTTTGGTAGAATTTATTAGTGAATATTTTAAACTGGGCTTTTGTTCTTAAGGAGGATTTTTAATTACTATTTCAATTTCCTGACTCGTAATTAGTCTGTTCCAGTTTTCTACTTCCTCTTGATTCAATCCTGGGTGATTGTTAAGAGTTGAAGAATTTACCTATTTCTTCTAGGTTCTACAGTTTAGTGGCTGGAGTTGTTAAAAGTAACTTCTTGTGATCTTTTTCTATTTCTCAGGGTTCTTTTATAATGTCTCCTCTTTCATCTCTGATCTATTTGGATTTTTGCTCTTTAAAAGTAGTTTTTTAAAGAGAAAAAAATGATTTTCTGAAATATCTAAAAGTATTGTTGTTGAAGATCTTTGCATTACTGTTAATAGGGATACAAATCTAATTTATTTGTTTCCCATAGTTCTCATTAGAAATACAACTTCCTCTAAGACTTCATTCCGCCCTTCTTGAAGTCCTAGAAAAAGCTAGGTATCTTAACTAGGGAGTAATTTCCAAACAAAAATTCTTTTTTTTCCTCCCTTGCTTTTTGGGTCACATCTAGTGATGTTCAGAGGTTGCTCCTGGCTCTGCACTCAGGAATTACTCCTGGCAATGCTTGGGGAACCATATGGGATGCCGGGGATTAAACCCGGGTTGGCCACATGCAAGGCAAACGCCCCACCCACTATACTATCAATCCAGCCCCTGAACAAAACTTCTTTTTTTTGGGGAAGTAAATAGATTTTATTCAGAGATTTCTGAGGGAAGGAGGAAGGAATAAGTGGGAGAGAGAATAGTGAAAATAACGCGCTCAAGAGGGGAACTCGGGCTTCTCCGAGGGTGGAGGAAGCCCCTACACATAACCGAGCTTTAGACACAAAAGTATAAAAGCATGAAAGTACACATCTCAAGAGGGCAGATGCGGGCGACACATGTGCTCGGCCATGTGGGCACAAGCAGCACATGGGCTCAGGCAGCATATGCGCCCAAAAATTCTTAATAGGGGTTGTCAACCTCTTAGTCCTTGAAGATCTAGTAAGTTTTTAAGACATTTTATTTTATTTATTCCCCCCGCTCTTTTAAGACATTTTAAAGAGATGGTATACTCGAGTCACTGCTATGAATTGAGGCACCAAATAGATACTTAATATCAATATCAGCACACCTCTATGAGAACATAACCTCAAACACTACAGCCTTGCTACTAAAAATGCAGTCCACTGAGGCCGGAGCGATAGTCCATCGGGCAGGTCGTTTGCCTTGCACGCGGTCAACCTGGGTTTGACCCCTGGCATCCCATATGGCACTGCCAGAAGTAATTCCTGAGTGCAGGGCCGGGAGTAACCACTGAGCACCACTGGGTGTGACCCAAAAGCAAAAAATAAAAATGTTTTTTAAAAATTTAAAAATAAATAAAAATGCAGTCCACTGGCCACCAGCAATTGTTATTACCTGATACAATAGAGAAATGCAAAATCATTTTGACAGCATGAACAGTATAAAGCAGCTTAATATTACTTAAAATCCAAACACCAGGTACCACTAAAATCACTTTACCACAGACAGCTACATTGTGTGTGTAGGTGCTGCTTTGGATTGTAATTTTGAGTTAAATTTGTTTTAAAAACACTCTCAGGAAACTGGAGCAATAGCACAGCAGGTAGGGCGTTTGTCTTGCATGCGGCCGACCCGGGTTCGATTCCCAGCATCTCATATGGTCCCCTGAGCACCGCCAGGAGTAATCCCTGAGTGCAGAGCCAGGAGTAACCCCTGTGCATCACCAGGTGTGACCCAAAATGCAAAAAAAAAAAAAAAAAAAAAAAAACAACCAAAAAAACAACACTCTCAAACCCACAGAAAATATTATTTTCAAAGTCAGTATGTCTAATAGTGTTGAATGAACACTATCCTCTTCACTGAGAAAATATCAATCTAGTCCTAAAATAAAAAATTATAATAAATTATTACCATTAACCTGTTTTTTTAAAAAGCAAACAAAGACCATGAGAGCAAATGAAGTACACCATTGACAATACTTTTTCAATGGCACTTGATAAATTAAAAAATTCTCTGCAATGTATTTGCTAATGAACAATATGAGGGATAACCACAGGTTTTGCACATCTCACATGTTTATAGCTTTATAAATTTGTCCAATGATGTCTTTTTCAATTCCACACATATTTTTCATCAGATGCAGCACATCTTAACAGATCCCTTTCAAACTATTCTTAATATTTTTCTTAACTTTGAAAATATTCTTGCCTGCAGTTATTTTACACAGACTATTCACAGAGGCTATTTTTCTACTACTTCAAACTTGGCAATGACTCTCTGAAAAAAACAACAATTAAGTAATATCAATAACAACTGTCAAATAATCAAGAGCCAAGGAAAACCAATCTAAATTATTTGCCTTGTATTTTCAGTTGACTACTGATGTTCTTTCAAATTTACTCAACTCTGAAATCAAACTGTTCATGGCAAAAAAGGTAATATTCTTTTAAAAGTTTATTTTTTCTGGATGCACTTCCTTACCCCAATCAAACAAAACTGAAGTAATTCACCATTAGTAAATGATTTTCCTTGCCTGGCTAACGAATTAGCCACTAGAAAACTTTCGGTGGCAGACTCATTTTCATTTTTTATGAAATTATGATCTTACAAAAATATTTTAAATTTCCTACTTTTTCTGTTAGTCAAAAATCAAAGTTGGAAATAGTGTGATGTGTGCTTAATCTAATGCCAACTTATATAGTATGTTTTAATCACAGCTACAATGTCAGTGTATAATAAGAGTGTTTTATTATTAAATTCAATAACAAAATACACATTCTACTGTGCCTTAGAAGCCTGTGAGTCCATTTCTAGTCCTTTGTTGTTATTGCTGTTGAAATAATGGCAATGCACTGGTATAAGAAGCAAAATAAATATTACGGACTGGCAAAACACATGGGACTCAAAACAAAGTCAAATTATAGTTGCACCACTAAAATCTGTAGTATATGATAAAAGTAAGAAGTATAAGATTGTCATACAAGACCATTGTCACAACAACTCAGTTCTGCCTCTATAACGCAAAAGCACTGGTTTCAATAAAATTTTACTAACATGTATTTTTCTTATTCTCTCTTCCTTCCACACACATTCACAAACTCAATCAACAAATACTAGTTATTTTATTCCAGCTTGCAGAATGGGAAGATGTAGACTGTTTGGCCTAACCCCAGAACCTTTTAAAAACTTTGAGACAAGCATAATTAATCCCCAAACAGAGATGTCACAGGCAAGCAGCTCATGGATCCTGAGAGCTGAGAGCCTGTTATAAATTCCATAACCTACCTGTAAGAATGGTCTATACCAAAAAGGTTAGAAAGAAGGACTAGTTTGGGTATGGATAAAATGGAACCTCATATACTGTTAGTGGGTATGTAAATGGTTCTAGTCCCCAAGGAAAACTGTGGAGAGTTCTCAAAACTATTGTGAATTTTATATATATATATATATATACACACACACACACACACACACCCCTTTATCTATCTATACAAACATGCATGTTATACACACAAATATGAGCACATACACAGAGACACACACAGATACACAGACACAGACACACACAAAGAGCACTTGCAAGTGCAAGGAATGTTCTCCCAAAAAGTTCTAAAATAGAAATTCGCTAAAACTTGCCCTAGTTAAGTTACTTTCTCCTTGCTACTACTTGTCAACTGGTATCCTAGTTTTTTTTTTCTTTTCTTTTCTTTTTGGGTCACACCTGGCGATGCACAGGGGTTACTCCTGGCTCTGCACTCAGGAATCACCCCTGGTGGTGCTCAGGGGACCATATGGGATGCTGGGATTCGAACCCGGGTCGGCTGCATGCAAGGCAAACGCCCTACCCGCTGTGCTATCGCTCCAGCCCCTGGTATCCTAGTTTTTAAGCATTAAGTATTTGAAATTTTTTTTATCAGTTTCATTCTTTGTCTTATTATTAATGAAAAACATTCTAGTTGAAATAAACCACAGAAAGGAAAATGTATAAAGTCCCAAATACTACTTCCTTAAAAAACCCTACTTTTTAGAGGTAACTATTTGATGTTACTGAGTATAATACGAAGTAAAGTGCTAAGCATGTTTGCACATACTTCTTTTTTAATTTGTGTGTGTGTGTGTATGTGTATGTTTTCGAGATGCCAGAAAGAAGAATTATTGGGTATACGGGAGATTTTTTTGGTACTTCTTCAGGAATCTCCATACTTTTTTTTTTTTTGCTTTTTCGGGTCACACCAGGCGATGCTGGTCACACTGAACAGCTTTTTCAGGTCACATCTGCCACACTAGGAGGGGTTACTCCTGATTATGCACTCAGGAATTACCCCTAGCAGTGTGCTCAGGGGATCGTATGGGATGCTGGGAATCGAACCTGGGTCGGCTGCATGCAAGGCAAACGCCCTACCGGCTGTGCTATCACTCCAGTCCCTCCATACTATTTTCTATAAATGCTAAGATAAATGAAATTTCCTCTGATAGTGAAATTATGGCTCCAATTTTACATTCCCACTAGTACTGATCATTTTGAGAATTTTGTGTATATGCCATTCTCAGTTGTGTGAAATTTAAATATCTCTTAGATATTTGTATTTTCACTAACCTGATAATAATTGTGATATATGCTTTTCATATGCTTATTAACCATTCTTTTTTTTTTTTTTTGGCTCTTTGGGTCACACCCGGCAATGCACAGGGGTTACTCCTGGCTCTGCACTCAGGAATTACCCCTGGTAGTGCTCAGGGGACCATATGGGATGCTGGGAATAGAACCCGGGTCGGCCGCAGGCAAGGCAAACACTCTCCCCGCTGTGCTATCGCTCCAGTCTCCTTATTAACCATTCTTATGTCCTCTACAAGAAGGTGTATATTCATCTCCTCTCCCTGTTTCTGAATTATTATTTTGTTGAGATTTGAGTTTTTTAATATTTTGAATAACAGCCTTTACCTGGTAAATAATATGCAAATATTTCCTATCATTTACAGGTCGTTTTAAAAACAATTATTCAGCCTTAATTTCTTTTGTCATGCAAATTCTTAAAAACTAATACAGCAACATTTTTTTTTGTTTTCTTTTTTTTAGCCAGTGAAGTCAAATTACTGACGACTATTCTAAGATCCATATCATGAAGTTTTTTCAAGTGTCTTTTTCAATGTATTAAATGAATTCTGATCTCATCTCGATGTCTTTACTCCACTTTAATTTTTGAATATGCTGTGAGGTATGGATCCATCTTCATTTATTTGCATATGGTTATCCACTTTTCCAACATCATTTGTTGAAGAGACATTCCTTGCCCCATTTCATGCACCCAGCTCCCTTCTTATAGATTACAATCTCATAAAGCTGAGGGAGTTAACTCTGGGATTTCAATTCTTTATCATTGATATGAGAGCCTGACTGTCTTTATTCCTGTGGCAGGCAGTTTTGAAATTTATTATAATTAAAGTCAGGAAATGCATATCTCCCATTTTTTTCTTATAATATCCTTGATTATTTGTGGAGTTTTATTACTCTCTACAAATTTTAGTATAGTTTTTTTTTTTAAGTGCTCAAAGAATATCACCAAAATTTTGGTAGGGATTGCATTTAATCTGCACAATGCTTTGGGTAGGTAGAATGGCCATTTTGACAATATTAATTATTCCAGTCCATTGATATCTCTTCATTTCTTTCTGTCCTATTCTGTTTCTCCTAACGGTAATATAGTTTTGTATATTAAGTATTTCATATGGGCTGGAGCAATAGCACAGCTGTGGGGCTTTTGCCTTGCACACGGCCGACCTGGGCTGCCCCTCTCGGACAGCCCCGAAAGCTACGAAGAGTATCTTGTCCGCACTGCAGAGCCTGGCAAGCTACCCGTGGTACATTCGATATGCCAAAAACAGTAACAGCAAGTCTCACAATGGAGATGTTACTGGTGCCCACTGGAGCAAATTGATGAACAATGGGATGACAGTGACAGTGGCAACTATTTGGTATATTTCCAAGGGAAGAGTAATGATGGACTGCTCCCATCTCAGTTGATTCTCATCTCAGTCTATTCTATCCCAATTGTGCAGGTGAAACAAAGGCTATAGGGTTTGGGGGCTACCCAAGAGGTACTCCAGCTCAGAGCTCAGATGTGCTTGGGGTACTATGGGATTCAAACCTAAAGCCTCACACTGAGCCACACCTTTGGTCCAACATTTTTTGTTTTTGGGAGGTAACACCCGGCAGTGCTAGGGGACCATATGTGGTGCCAGGGATTGAACCTGAGTCAGCTATGTGCAAGGAAAGGTACCTTACCTATTCTATGATTGCTCTAGCCTCCCAGCGTTTTAGTTACACATTTACTTCCCCACTTGTAGCAGGGAAGTAAATGTGTGACAGGGAAGGAAGCCTTATATGTAAAAAAGTCCAAGGTGAGGGACCAGAGAGATAGCACATTATGTAGGGTTATTACCTTGCAGAGAGCCAACTCTGTTTTGATCCCCGGCACCACATATGGTTCCCTAAGCACCTCCAGAAGTGATCCCTGAGTGCATCCAGAATGGCACAAAACACACACACACACACACACACACACACACTCTCTCTCTCTCTCTCTCTCTCTCTCTCTCTCTCTCTCTCTCCAAATCGAGCACCATTAAAATACCACTCAAAATACTCTAGCACTGTAACACGGTTGTCCCGTTTTTTATCGATTTGCTCCAGTGGGCACCAGTAATGTCTCCATTGTGAGGCTTATTGTTACTGTTTTTGGCTTATCCAATATGCCACAGGGAACTTGCCAGGTTCTGCAATGTGGGTGGGATACTCTCGGTAGCTTGCCAGGCTCTCTGAGAGAGATGGAGGAATCGAACCCGGGTTGGCCGTGTGCAAGGCAAACGCCCAACCCGCTGCGCTATCGCTCCAGTCCATACCACCTGAATGCGCCTGATCTCGTCTGACCTTGGAAGCTAAGCAGGGTCAGGCCTGGTTAGTACTTGAGTGGATTTTTAAGAATGCAGATAGTGGACTTATAAGAATGTGTATTTACTGTAGTAATATAGTTTTAGAATTTAGAGCATGATTTCAATTCCCGAACTGAGTTCAAATCCCACCCTGCCACGTGAATTAGCTCTGTCCATAAAATGATGGCAAAAGGAGCCTATAACAGGAGCCTATATAACAGGACAGTTATATAAATTGAGAAAACAAATTTTAAACCCTTAGCAAGTTCCTAAAATATGTAAATTTCCAAGTCAATTTTTCATAGGAAAAATATGTGCTCTCAATGCTCACAAACACAGCAATTCTACATAACAAAAAAAAATCTTTGTAACTAAATGGCAGCAAACTTCCAGAGAATGAAAAAAGTTTAGGCTCAATACACAAATTAGCATAGAAACCCATTATAATCATAAGGGTCCTCCGGAAAAACACATCTTCCAATGACCCAATCACCCAAAAAGCAAATTTTCTACATTTTAAGTAATAAGTAAAAGCACAATTGTTATGAAGAGAAATTATCAACTTGTCAATTTAGATATATAATACAATGGGAAAATTAAAAAAAAAGTTTTGAGGGGATGCTTTATTTTTCTTTTGGGGCCATATACAGAAGTTGCTGAAGGGCTATTCCTGACCTGGTGCTCAAGGGCCATCCCAAACAGTGCTCAGAGGACCATACAGTTCTGAGGACCATACAGACTGAATCCAGGCCTCTAGCATACAGACTAGATAGATATATATTTTTTCATAGTTTGAAAAAAAAGGGAAAACTGTGATTTTTAATAGCTTAAACTGTATAAAGTTAGAAATATGACAAATTTTAAATCTATGAAATAAGTTCATATAAGTTCAACCTAATTACTACTAAGTGATCAGAACGACCTATGATATAATCAGTCCCCTAATGTTTTCACAAATTTATGACTACCAAATTTTTAGTATTTAAAGACTTGAGGAAGCTGTGAGTCATATCAGTACCAGTTTTTTATGTATTAATCTAAAAAAGCTGTCAAAACAGTGACAGGTAGTCTTATTAAATATATACCATGTAATGCAGTTCCTCACATTTATACTATCATTTTCTACTTAATCTATAAAATGCATTAAATATTCTGAATTGTATCACTTTTCCTTTAAACGGCGGCAGTCATTTAAAATTTTCCAGTGCAAATTTGTCTCATGAAAAAAAGTGTATTTTTTAAAAAATATAAGAAAGCAATTTTACTTCTTTGCCCTGATCAATCAAAAATTAACAGTATTCTCAAAAAGAAAAAAAAAAAAACCAAAAAGGGGCTGGAGCGATAGCACAGCGGGTAGGGCGTTTGCCTTGCACACGGCCGACCCGGGTTCTAATCCCAGCATCCCATATGATCCCCTGAGCACCGCCAGGGATGATTCCTGAGTGCAGAGCCAGGAGTGACCCCTGTGCATTGCCAGGTGTGACCCAAAAAGCAAAAAAAAAAAAAAAACCAAAAAATTAACAGTATTAAAAAATGTAAAAAATAATGTTTTAAAATTAAGTCCCACTCATAATCCTAAAGATGATCAATGTTAACATTCTGATTCTTTTTTTCCCAGCTTTATTTTTTCTCAAAAAATTATACTTTATAGTAGCTCCTGGCATTCAGATATTTATGTCTACAATTTCAATCATTTGCAAAAAAGAACCCGACAGTTCATGATATAAAAAACATTTGCTGACATTGCACTAAATGAGAAAGACTAATATAATCTCCTTATCTATTCTGTTTACACTAGGCTTCATTATAGTCATCTATCCAAAAATCACATACAGATCATCTAACTTTATTCCTTCCATTGATCAAAAATACCTTTTGGGGAGTCCTACAAGATAAACCAGTTAATGTTGATGACAAAAATAAATAGCAGATCTTTGTCATAAAAAAACAAGACTCAACTTATACACTTAGGTAATTATGTATGTTCATTACATGTTAGTGTTATTGCCCTAATAATATGATGCAGCATACGTATTTTAATGGGATTTACTTAAACTTCGTAACAAATAACTTTCACATTAAAGTTGTATGTTGGGTACTGGAGGTTCACGGCAATAAATCCCAACTCAATGAATTTAAATTTCTTTCCATAACAAAACCCTTTTTATTTTCCTCTATTTTTATAGAGGTTTTTGTATTTTATTTTATTTTATTTTATTAAATCACCATGTGGAAGATTACAATGCTTTCGGGCTTAGGTCTCAGTTATACAATACTGAAACAACCATCCCTTCACCAGTGTCCACATACCACCACCAAAAAAAAAAAAAACCCACACAGTACACCTCCCATCCCGCCCCCCCACCCCTTACCTTGTAACTGATAAGTTTCATTTTACATTCTGTTTACTTTGTTTACATTCAATATTTCAACACAAAGAGGGGTTTTTGTATTTTAAGGGCATTCAAAAATTTCAGAACCAAGAGTTATCATTACTGTCAAGATTCTATACTAGTTACTATTTTGTACCCAAGTTCTTCCAACTAGCAAAAGCAATTTTCTATATTATGATGCATTTCCATAAATATTATTTTCATGGCTTCCTAACTTTCCATTAAATGAATATATAGTAATATGTATTTACTCCCTTACTGCTGATGATTCAAGTAGTTTCTAATTTCTAGCTATTAGAATCTGCAAGAAACATCTTTCCCCTTAAAATGCTTTATCTGAATTTAGAACTTCTTCCTTAGAATAATGAATGAGTTCCAAAGGTATTCTTATCAAGGTGCAGGGGAGGGCGACGGGGAAAACTTGTATTTATCTTTTCCCACACCCTCCCCAATAATCTGTCCAGTACTCCCTGGGCACTAACACTGCCTATCTCTTGCCGAATTTTCCTACTAGGGAACAGTATGTACTATACGCTCTCACTTATGAAGCAGAGAGCTCAGTCTAAGAACTCTTCTCCTCCTGC
Organism: Sorex araneus; assembly: GCF_027595985.1. Classification (NCBI taxonomy): domain Eukaryota; kingdom Metazoa; phylum Chordata; class Mammalia; order Eulipotyphla; family Soricidae; genus Sorex; species Sorex araneus. The sequence continues at coordinate 205,046,399 of NC_073313.1, forward strand.
TTATACCTTGTATCCTTATGATCTAGCCATGTATCTTTACTGTTGATGTAATATATTCTCAACTATGAATGCAACTACATGCTGAGCCAGATGAGCCTTTCAAGCAAATCTCTTAACATGGGGGTGGCCTTGAGGACACCTGCCACAACATTTAAAGCCCAATAAGCCTAGGAGGCTATTTTAGGACAGGCTAATAGAACACCTGATCACTAGTGAGGACCCATGTTTATAGTCTTAATTATTCTATAATGCACATCCCTATCTCTTGTTACCTTTTCTAGCTTTAAGACTACTTTCTAAAAATGTCTGATTTAGGTACAATGACTTGACAAGAACTAGGATTGCCCAGATGTTTGCAGTTATGGAAAATGCAGGCAAGTTAATTTCACACACCTCTTTTCCCTCAGAGCTTCCTTACGAGTGCTTTATAGTTCTTAAAACTCCCTGGCCAACAATCATTCTGAGTGCAGCTGTATAAATGATGGTGTATCTCCTCTCACTAGAATATAAGCTCAAAAAAAAAATTAACTTAGAATTTATCTTCACTAAAATACCAAGGTGCCTAAAAGGCTGACTAGTACATAATAGATTTCTAATAAATATTTACTGAATAAACTGATATTTCAGTTTTTTTTTTCTTTTTGGGTCACACCCGGCGATGCTCAGGGGTTACTCCTGGCTTTACACTCAGGAATTACTCCTGGCGGTGCTCAGGGGACCATATGGGATGCTGGGAATCGAACCTGGGTCGGCCGAGTGCAAGGCAAACGCCCTACCCGCTGTGTTCCAAACAAGTCCAAATTATCAAACTGAAGAAGTCTAGAAAATGTAAAATTTTTACCTGTTCTACCACTTCACAACTTTCAACGTCGGCTGTCTCATTCATAAAATGTGAATAAACAGAGCCCAAGGATGTGGTTCAGTGGTAGAATGCACTGCAAACACCTACATTCAACCCCCAGCACCACCCACATTGCTGAGTTTGATCCACGTGGCAACAGTAGTATGATTCCCAAACAAAGCATGCAACCACTGGAGAGCACCGAAACTAGGTGTGTGAGCAACACAACCAAATGTGTGATCCTACATATTCAAAAGCACTAGAAAAGATAAGTGAAGGGAAGGGAAGGAGGTTGCGAATAACATACTGACATGGTTATGATGCAATTTTATATGAGGCAATTCTCCTTGGCTTAATCTATGTGGTACTCAAGAACATGATAGGTATCGTGAAATACTCTTTCTTGTGATGTAGCTCTGCAGTAGAGTACTTGCCTCACATGTATAAGATTCTATAATCTCTGGCATCACCAAAAAATATTGCTTTCTTTAAAAATATTACAATTTTTGTATTTCTACCTTGTTATAGATCCCAGAGCAGATATACAGAAACTAATTAGGCAGCCACTGTAGTGATTCAAGAAATGGAAGACAGCAGTTTGGACTAGACCAGTAGCAGATCAGAAGGATTATCTAAGTAACAAAAAATATACAGGACTTGGTAATATTTTGAACTTGAAAACTAAGGGTAGTATTTGCAGCTTGTTTCTGGATGGCTATTAGTAAGTATGAAAGCAGACCCTGTGTGATCTCCTTTTTGAAGACACTGAATTTGGTGTATTTTAGGGACAAAGGATGTAAGGGAGGATAATCGAGTTTCTTCCTGCAACGTTCACTTATTTTATTCGAGGCAATGAAGCTCAGTGAAAGGCCTACTCTACACGTAATTGTTCACTTATCATTATCAACAAGCATGGGTGACAAGAAAAAAGACTAGGCACCAAAAAAGTCCTACTTAACAAAGAGAAAATACCAAAAAAATGGGAGGAAAGACTTTCCACTGCCATTAAGATATTAAGCTATTTATCTATGCCTAGATAGTTTAATCTATAACTACTTAATCTATAACTATATTTAATTTATAACTATTTATCTATGGGTCATTTATATGATCATCTTTATTATATTACAAGCAACTGGACTATAAAAGATTATGAATAAGATATCCTGGAATTCACCCTATGAAAAAGTAACAAAAGTTGAAAAGGATGTTTTTTAAAAAAGCCAAATGACTTTTCAGCTAAGTATATTACAATCACTTTTACGAATAACTCAACTTCAGTATAAGTCTAGACATCATACCGTGTAACAACTCTAAACAGCTTAAAATTCTATTTGATTATAAGACATAAGCAAGGTTTGAGTGAACAAACCTATATATTTAAGTAACATTCCTATTTCTTTTTTAGTCTTATATGTACTTCAATCTTCTCAGGTTGCTATTCAGGTCTTTAATAAAAACTACAGGGGCAAGAGTGATAGTACAGCAGGTAAGACACTTGCTTTGCATGCAGACAACCTGAATTTTAAACCCTGGCACGTTTGCCTTACCGGGTTCGATTCCTCTGTCCCTCTCGCAGTGCCCGGCAAGCTACCGAGTATCGCACCTGTATGGCAGAGCCTGGTAAACTACTTGTGGCGTATTTAATATGCCAAAAACAGTAACATGTCTCACAATGGACACGTTACTGGTGCCTGCTCAAGCAAATCAATGAGCAACAGGATGACAGTGACAGTATCTCATGGTGATTCAATTAAATTATAATAAATGGTAGTTAGCTAGGGGCTCAAGAGATAATACAGTGGGTAGGGAGTTTGCCTTGCACATTGCTGACCCAGGTTCAATCCCCAGCACCCCATATGGTCCCACAAGCCTTCTAGAAGTGATCCCTGAGCACCACCAGATGTAGCCCAAAAACAAACAAAAAAAAATATGGTTGGCTAACAATCCAATTTTAAAATGGGCATAGCACCTGAATAAAGATTTCTCCAGAGATGATTGGCATAATTAAATGCTTATTGGAGATTATCAATATCACTAACAATTGAGGAAATGCAAAAATTCACAGTAAGATATTGCCTCAGAGACATCCAGATGGCTACTGGAAAAAAACAAAGGATAACCTTGTCAACGATGAGGAGAAATTGGAAAGCTACTGCACTATCAGTGAGATTATAAAGTGGTGCAGCTGCTATAGAAAACAAAATGGCATTTTCTCAAAAATGTTTTTAAAAATGTAAAAAAAAAGAAGAAAACTACTGTTTGACTCAGCAATACCACTTCTGAGTAAAAATCCAAAAGGACTGAAACAGGGCCTCCAAGAAGTGTTTATACATCCATCATATTCACAATAGCCAAGACATAGAAGCAACCCATGTAGCTAAGCCAATGCTATCAAGAAATAAACAAAACATTGCATAAATGGAAATATTAGCCTTAAAAAGGAAGGAGATTATGACACATGCTACAACTCTTTGGGTGAACTCTGACAGCATTAAGCAAAACAAGCCACCAACAAAATCTCTACATGTTTTGATTTATATCACATAAATATAAATACAAACATATTATGTGATACAAAATATATCACATATATACATATATGTAAATCAGCTTAAGACAGCAAAAATTAAAACTGGTATAAACAACTTAGGAAACTAGTAAAAGCTTGGGAAGTTATGGGAAATTACGCTATATTATGAAGAGGTAGGCAGATAGAAGGGTAGGCATCACCACCTGTTTTTATGCTACTTGCCAATGAAAAATGGCTCCCCCCCACCAATTTTGGTTTGAGGGTTACACCTAGCAGTGGTTAGAGCTTATTCTTGTCTCTGCACTCAAAAAACACCCCAAGTGGGGCTCAAAGAACAGTGCTAGAGAGCAAACCTAGTTGGCCAATTACCTGCTGTGTGTACTATCTCTCCGGCTTGGCTTTTATAATTTTTTTTTAAATGACAGAGCTGAGGGTAGGGACAGCAGTAGAACTTATTATATGAGACCCTAAATTCAATCCCCAGCACCAAAAAACTGAAATAATTGAGGGCGGGGGGGAGAGAAAACCAAAATAAAATGTTTTATGATAAGTAGAAATTATTTGAAATTCAAATTTCAAGTATAGCTCTACTGGAACAATACCATGCCCCTATTTACAAACTGCCTATGGCTGAACTTGTACTAACAAGAGCAGAAAACAATTACAACACTATATGGCCCCAAAGTCTAAAATATTTATTTAACAAATCCTTTACAAAAAAATGTTTATAAGTTCACATCCAATAACTAGTTCCAGAATGAGTAATTGGGGAAAAGGCAGAAGTAAAATGAAACAAAGGACTATAAACTGATACAGAGATTTTTATTAAAATAAAAAAGCCACAGTCTATTGTTACTTTGTTTTTATCACCCAAGAAACTACACATACACAGAGAGAGGTGCACAGGCATGTACACACACTTTATTTTTAATGCTAATAATATCTAGAGTAAGCCTCAATCATAGGATTAACTTTTATTAGCTCTTACAGCACTGTGGGTACTTTCGGTTTTCAGTTTTATTTTTTGTTTGTTGTTGATATTTTGTTTGGGAGTCACACCTGGTGGGGTCAGGGTTTACTTCTTCGTGACTGTTCTCAGGGTGGGACTTGGGAGATCACACGGGATGCTGCGGGGATTGATGCTCCTTATCCACTTTTCTATCTTTGTAGCCTGTCTGTGGGCACTCTTAATAAATACAGGAGTTACAAACTACTTAATTACACAGTTTCACTTTCTCAAATAACTGATTGATACCTTTATGCAAAGAAAAGACAACAAAACTGGTGAGACAACTGATGATAATAAAAAAAAATTACTTTTACAAATAAAAATAAGTTCAACAGAGTAAATTTGGGAGCTATAATCTGTCAAGCAAAAAATCAAAGATATCAAAAATGCTTCCAACATCATTTTAGTCTGTCATAACTATCATGTATCTATGCTTTAACCAGTAACATATTAGTAGAAAACTCAAGAAAGAACATTTGTTAAATCTTAACACGGAAAATAACACATTTATCCTGATTTTAGGAAGTAAAGAATAAAAATGAGTTGGAAAGAGCTGATTGGGCTGAGTGCATGCTTTGCATGCAGGAGACCTAAGTTCAATCCCTGGTACCACATGGTTCCCTGAACACTGCTGGATGTAGCCCAAAAACAAAATTTTAAAAAGGAGAATCAAATTTCAAATGAGGCTAAGGTTCAACGAAAACTTATAAAATGAAACTCAGACTTTCAGATAACTATGCTAAATAGTAGGCTAAAAAAACTATGACAGAGAAATTTTTAAAAAGCACTGAGCTGATCTCAAAATCTAAAACATATATAGAACTCAAGTAAAGAATTCAGTAGAGAATAGTGGGTTGCTCATTAGTAAAGTGTCCTCCTTGCAGGAATGAGACTTGGAATTTGATTCCTGAAAACTGTCCCCATACGCTGAGTGCAATGCCATCAACACTGCCATTTGTCATCTCTGGTACCTCAACCAAGTATGCCATCTCCAGTATACTAAAAGCAATTAAACAACAACAAAAGTCTGGCAAGCTAAACCTCTGCGTAGGCAAATTTCTAACTTTAAATACATGTACGGAAAGGAAGCAGCAGAAAGTAGAAAATACTAAGAGCTAAATATCTGTAAACGCATATACAAAAAGAACAGCAAATTACAAAGTCCTATGTCATAAAGGGAACAATAAAAATCAGAAAATAAAAAAAACAAAACAAACAGATCTCTAAATTGGTCTCTCTCTCTCTCTCTCTCTCTCTCTCTCTCTCTCTCTCTCACACACACACACACACACACACACACACATACCTGATGAGATTTTAAAAAAGGGACACAGATATTACTATCTGAAATGAAAAAGAGGATCTCACTATAGATCCTATAAACACAAAAAGATTACAAGTGAATGTTATGTACAGTTTCATGTAGACATATTTGAAATTTGGCAAATAGAGACATTCACAGAAAATACAATTTACCACAAATGACATGAAAACTGAAATTCTCAAAAGCACTGTAACATTATAGAAATGAAAGCCATTACTTAAAACATCTACACACAGAAAATTTTAGGCACAGAAAGATACACCAGTGAATTCTACCAAACACTTAAAGAAGATATAAAACCCTTCTTGTATAAATTACTTGGTAACAGTTTAAAAAAAAGGTTCTTCCCAGTTCATTTTTATGTAGTCAATGTGCTTTCTTGATTCTAAATTTGACAAGGGCACGTGACAAAGGCATGTTACCAAATTGTGAATGTAGGTGCGTAAGTACTAAATGAAAGGCCAAAGAAACTAGTTATTTGTATAACAGTAGCTCAAAATTAAGTTGGAATTATTCCCAGGAAAACAAGACTGATTTAATTTAAAGAGCAGTAATGTAATAATTTGCCACATTTAAAAAAATGGAGCTGGTGAAGACAGATCAAAAGGGCCCTGCACATGCTTACAGTTCATTCCTGGGTATCACATGGTCCCTGCCTTGAACATGCCAGGGATCACTATGACAATGACAGTTGGAAATGATCACACTGGACAAGAAGAAAGTGCTGAAAGGAGGTAAAATGATGAAATTTGATACATGATAACCTTTTGGTACCTATATTGCAAACCACAATGCCTAAAAGGAAAGAGACAGAGACTGAGAGAGAGGAGAAAAGTGCTTGTCATATATGGCAGGCTGCTGCTGGTATTCGTGGTGGTGGGGTGTGGGAGGGAAACTGGGAACACTGGTAGAGGGTAACTGGAGACACCAGTGGAAGGAAATGTATACTGATAAAGGGTTGTTTGTTGGAACATGGGATGACTGAAACCCAAACTTAGGCAACTTTGTAACTGTGTCTCATGGTGATCCAATAAAAAATGGGAAATCAGCTATCATTAAATCATTAAAATTTCCAATAAAGTTGGGGTGGAGTAAAAAATGTTAAAAAATGAATTATTATTCATAGACCATATTTATAGAAATGAATGTAATGAGACAAGTTACTAGAATAAATTTTGAGCAAGATTGCTGCTTACCATATCGACATACAAAAATTAACTATCTTTACAGATCGCAATAGAAAATGAAAGGTAAAAAGAGATCCTTTAGAATAACATTAAACAGCTAGTAGTCTAACAATGATACAAGATCATTAGAGAGAACTATAAATGTTGAAACAATGATGAGAATACACTGTATACTTGGATTAAAACACTCATATAGATGTAATCGATATAGGGCAATCTTAAGCCCCCAACAGATTGGGTGTTTATTTGTAGAACTGAGCCAAAAATAGCCAAAGTAATCTTAAAGAAAATCACTAGTGTTTATTAACTCAAACATAGCAACTCAAAAGACCCATTTACAACATCCAGTTTCTGTTGGTCAGGAATCTGCCCAGCATGGCTCAAAGGATTCTGTTTACAAGTCTTACAAGAGTAAAGATATCAGCCAGACCATGTTCTTGTCCATACACTTGAGGAGTGAGTTTGTTTCCAGGTTCATTTAGAATGCTGGCAAAACTGATTTCTAAGCCGTTGTAGGAAGAGGACACTTCCTTACTGTCCATCAAGTAGGGACAAGTCTGCTTCTAGAAACTATGTACCTGAGCTCATGTTATATCCAAAGCAGCGATAGATTAGATCCTTCTGAGTCAATAACTCCTCTTACCTCCCTTTATACCTTCTCTTCTGCTGCCTTCTATTTTTTAACTAAGAGCTTGTATGAATACCTTGTGTCCACCTAAACAGCCCAAGATAATCCCAATATTTTAAGATTCATTTGTAAGTAACCTTAATAACATCTACAAAATCTTTTTAGAGCAGTGCCAGGAACAGTATTAGTTATTATTACCATTACAATCAGGAGACAGAATTCTTCAGAACATCTCCAGAATTCTATCAAAAGCCAAAAAAGTGGGGTCAGAGTAATAGTACAGGGGGTAGGACATTTGCCTTGCACTCAGTCGACCCGGGTTCGATCCCTGGCATTCCATATGGTCCCCCAAGCACCGCCAGGAGTAATTCCGGAGTGCAAAGCCTTGAACACCGCTGGGTGTGACCCAAAAAGCCAAAAATAAATTTTAAAAATTTACAAAGTCAGGAAAGTTAGTTGTAAGCTTATTCTAAAACTACAGTTTTGTCCTGAGCACAAGAGCCAGCTTTCCCCTAAATAAAACTATAGTAATTTAGAGTGTTGTACTGGCGCAAAACAAATGATAAACCATAGAAACAAATCTGCTCTGGGTGAGACACATGATTCACAATAATAATACTTATACTTTTTAGTAAGTAGTGCTGAGACATCTGAATAGTCACAATGAAATAAAATTTAATCCTTCACATCACACACAAAAAAACAGCTGAAGAGGATTACAAATTTAAATATGAAAAACACAACAATAAAGTATCTGAAAGATAATATAGGAGAACAAAGCTTTGGGAATAGGGGCATAAAAAGTTTGGTGGCCCACTTTCCAGTAAAACAACCATTTAAACTCAAAAAAAAAAAGTCATGGTGTAGGGATGTAGACACTGATGATGAGACTGGTAATGGAGCATTGCATTCCTAAAACTCTACTATGAGTAACAGTAAATCACGATGGCTTAATTAAAATTTTTTATTTTAATGTCTCTGAAAAGTGATCCAAGGGCACACAGGAGACATATATTCAAGAAAATATACTAAAATTTGAGCATAATAATATGATCATGTGATAATAAACCCATACTTGTGATATAATTATTACCACAATACAGTTCAAGTACTAAATAAAGTGCAACATGTTTTAAGAGTTGAAAACTTAGTAAATGACAACAGACAATATACTATATATTAAATGATTTGAATTTCCTTATTTATATAGGTTAAAATCATCTAGCAATTAATCATGATAAACTGACTTGCTGAGTCATCTTCTGATAATTCCATCTGCTCTTTAAGTTTTGTTGCAGCAAGCAATATGAAATAAATTTTTTATATATCTGCCAAAGGCAGCAGGGTGGGGAATGGGAAAGTCCCTGGGGACATTGATAGTGGAATTGATGTTGCAACATTGTATACCTGAAACAATTCTATTATTAACAACTTTGTAAATCATGGTGTCTTAATTAAAAACAAATTTTAAAAAGAAAAAAGTGAAATGCACCCCCCTCCCAAAATTAGATGAGTATAGCAAGCATTATATCTGAGACAAATGCCATTCCCACTCACATCCCAGAATGACTGAAAGAAGTTCTCTAACAGATGACTGCTGCATAAATTCCTTCCCAGTTAAAGAAAGACCACAATTTCACCCCAAAGAGGGAAGGCTGCTGGCATCTCTCACCACCCACCCCCCTCTTGTCGTAGAAACACTATCCAGGCAAGCATTGATGAAAAAAGCTGAAGGTGGCTTTCCCTAGCCAGCTCCCCATTAGACAGCAAAAGTTCTATTTACTGCATGTACCAGACCAAAATATTGGGTCCTAGTTGCTGACTCATAAGGCAGATTCTTTTATTTGGGCAGGGGTATATACCCAACACTGCTCTGGGCCATACCTGCCAGCACTCCTGGGACCATATGCAGTGCCAGGATTTGGGCCACTGTAGCGAGGCAGCAAGACAGTCAAATGCAAGACAAGTACTTTAACCTCTGCACTATTTATTTCTCCTGTCCGACAGATATGCTTTACTTTGAGGGTCGAGATAACAAAAACAGGTTATAATCCTTACCCAGGGCCATGCCCTTAGAGCCAGATATTATAGACGAGATCTGCCTCTGCCATAATTGCACTAAATAAAAGCAAAGATTCTTAGCAAGGTAAGACACCATAGAACAGAAAGTTTACTTAAGGGAACTGACTTCATTGGAACACATTGTGGGTTAAGTTCTAAAATCATAAGTACATAAAATTTAGAGACTAGCAACTAAAGGAGAGTACTGGCAACTATCAAGCTACCAAGCAGCTACAAGTTTAACAGAGAAAATTAGACAAATAGATAAGAGCCCTCCTAGAGTAAAGAACAAGTCTCGATGTCTACCAGACACTTAGCTTCTGCAGGTGCTTCACTTAAATGGGATCAAATGGTGAGGCAACTTGTACTGAGAATGCTGAGGGAAACAATAAAGCAATCAGCTAGCAATTAGTGGAGACTGACTGTTGGGTGTTACAGCAATAGAAGCAGATCAGCCAAAAAGTGAGATCAGGGAAAGAAACAAAGAGTGGTGGTTAGGGAGAGTACACGTGCTGGATTCAGCAAAGAAACCAAAGAAGCTATTACAAATACGTTCAAATAACTAAAGAAAATTGTGCTTAGAAAAATTAAAGGAAGGCATTATGACAATGTCTCATCAAATAAAGACCAATGAAAATAAGAAAAATCACCTACATTAAATGAACATTCTAGAGGAAAAAATGTACAGTAACTGAAATAAAAATAAAATTCACTGGAGAGGCTGAATAGTACATTGGAGTTGGCAGAAGAATCAAATTCAGTTCTGGCAATACCAGAGAATAATGAAAACCTACAAGAGAAAACATTAGTGCTAATAGAGAGCAGAATCACATAGTTCTCCTTTGTTCCTTAAATGATTTTATGTAATAACACTGTTGAACCTACAATATATAAAAATTTAATATGTTTAATAATAAGAGCACAAAGAAAGCAGGTGGGAGAGACTACTGGAGTAAAGAAATGACATCAAATGATAAAAAAAAAAGTTTTAATAGAAACTGAAGAGAAATGGTACTGCTTCCCTTGCACACCAACAACTCAGTTCAATCCTTGGTACCACATATGAATCCCTGAGCACTGAGTAGGAGTAAGCTCTGAGCACTGTTGTCTATGGCTCAAACACTCTCCCTCAAAAAGAGGAAGTGAATAAGAGTGCTCTATAAGACTAATGTTTCTATAATATCACTGAATTTTAGTACATAGCTGAACCTTATCTAATAAGTTAAAAGAGCAGTAAAGAAGCCCAGAAGGCCAGAGAAATGATATACACCTACATACATATATAATAAAAGCATATGAATCACATTAAATGAGAATAGATTAAATAATACATCAAGATGCAGATTTGAGACTTAATTTTAAAATAAAATTGAACTAAATGCTTTTTATCAAAGACATACATTAAATCAAATATAAACAGGGGCTGGAGTGACAGCACAGCATGTAAGGCATTTGCTTTGCACTTGGCTGACCTGGATTTGATTCCTAGCATCCCATATGGTCCCCTGAGGACCGCCAGGGGTAATTCCTGAGTGCAGAGACAGGGGTAACCCCTGAGCATGGCCGGGTGTGACCCAAAAAGCAAAAAAAAAATCAAATATAAACAAAACAAAGTCTAGAAGATGGTGTGTTCAAACCCTATTGCTGCCACATGCATCAAAATAATGAGGAAAATCCTACTGTTTGTGATCCTCAGCAACAAGGGCACACAAGATGGTTAAGTGGCTTAAGGCACTTGCCTGGTAAGTGAGAGGCCAAGATTCAAACCTTCATATTTTGACACCTCTGCTGCTGTTAGGAATCTGCAAGTTGGAAGGGCCTAGGAAATGATCAGCGCACGTGCGTGTACACACACACACACACACACACACACACACACACACACACACACACACACAGTGTCACTGTCATCCCGTTGCTCATCAATTTGTTCGAGCGTGCATCAGTAATGTCTCCATTGTGTTACTGTTTTTGACATATTCAATATGCCACGGGTAGCTTGCCTGGCTCTTCGAAAGGAGCAAAGAATCGAACACGGGTCGGACTCGTGAAAGGCGAACGCCCCCACAGCTGTGCTATCGCTACACACACACACACTCTCTCTCTCCTCTCTCTCTCTCTCTCTCTCTCTCTCTCTCTCTCTCTCTCTCTCTCTCTCTCTCTCTCTCTCTCTCCCCAAAAGCCTGGAAATACAAGAAACAAAGGGCGATACACCGCCCCCCCACACACACACTTTATACAAGCCTGAAAATACAAGAAACAAAGGGCGATATACACAATCCAACAACAACAGCTGGAAGAGTTCAACAATAAAATTTCACAACAATAAAAATTTAACAAATAGGACTAGATGGAAGATTAATAAGCACACACACAAAAAAACTAAAACACAACAAACCAAGCAGACCTATCAGATGCCTGAAACAGTGGTTTCAACCATTTATAGGTGCCAGTCTGACAGGTGTAATAAGGGTTGAAAGTCATTGATTTATCAACCACTTGAAAGTATTTATCAACCAGGGGGAGTATGTTCCTCAGAAGACCCTCAGCATATTCCAAGGGGGCCACAGGTGAAAATCCTGAAAAGGGGAGCCATTACACAAGAATAAAGGGCCAAGTGGTAATATGGAGAGGCCAGAGGAAAATGGTCAAAAGAGGACAATCAAAAAAAGGTTGGAAAACTGATCTAAAGACAATCTCATCGACCAACAGAACACATATTCTAAAGAACACATGAAACAGTCTCGAAGACTGATCACACATTAGGTCATAAAATAAGCATCAACATATTTGAAAAAAAAAAAAAAGGTTGAAAGCATGCACAGTATGCTCTTTGACCTCAATGGAATTAAATTAGAAATCAATTACAGAAAGACATTTGGAAAATTCACTAATATATGGCAATTTATGCATTCCAAAGTGCCAACAGCTCTAAATAATAAAAAAGAAAAACACTAGAAAACACTTCAAGTCAATAAAAACAAAAACATACAGGGCTGAAATCTTAGAAGAAAATCCACAATAATAAATACCTCTATTATAAAATGCATAAAGAAAGACATTTTTATAAATTTGGGATAATTCTTAAATACCCACAAAGAGAGTGGGGGAAAAGCCACAAAATGGCAGACAGGGGGAGGGTTACAATAAAAATAATCACTTATACAAAGTACAAAGGGTTTCTTCAAATAAATTATTTTTTGTAAAGAGAACACAATGGAAAATTGAGCAAGACTTGAAGAGTCATTTCACAATATATGCCAAAGCCAGAAAAAAAAAAAGGTAAACATCTTAACTCATCAAAAAAATGTAAAACTACAAAAATACTACCACCTCACAACAATTAGAATAGTGGGAATGAGGAAAACTAATAACTATAATTGTACAATTGTTGGTAAGAATGTGAAGTAATAAGCACACTGATAAGAGAAACACTTAGAACCATGGAAACGTAAACTGGTAAACAACTTCAGGAAACAGGAAACTGGCAGTATCTGCTGAAGGCAAATACATATATACCCTATAAAAACGCAGTGTTTACTGTTAAGTGTATACTAACAAATATTAATGATATGTGAAGACAAAGACGTACGTTTGTAAAGCTTTATTTAGTAATGTAGTAATTTTGAAATGTAAAGCTTTATTTAGTAAGAAGTAGAAGCAATCTAAATGTCCATCAACTATATTAACTATTTGTGTGTATTCATACAAATATTAAGGAGCAATGCAAATGAACTAGTTTATAAGTATTAGCATAGCAAATGTAGTTAGAAATAAATATACACCGTTTGAGGACATTTATAACAAATTAAATGCCCAGCAGCGACCATTTGTGCTGTCTTCCTGCCCCAGTAGTGTTCAATTTCTAAACAGAGTGATAGGCAGTTACACAAATTATGGATTAGGAGAGATAGTATAGGGGTAAGGTGCTTACCTTGCATGTGATGGACCCCAGTAGGATCCCTGACACCTCACGGTTCACTGAGCAACACAAGAAGAGATCCCGAAGTGCAGGGAGCACCACTGGGTTGTGGACCAAACACTCCCCCTTCCTCCCCACCACGCACAACTAAATGCCAGTGTTAATTTACTTGTATGCACTTTTGTTATGCTTCTAAATGAAAGGTAAAGCACCATATAAATTTTTAAAATAATATTGACACAATGAATCACAGGAGAGTACTTGAACTTTAGAGGGTGTAACTTTAAAAGACATACTTAAAACTATCAAAAAGAGAAGAGGTGATACAACTCAAAAAGGTAAGACATATACCTGCCTAGCAATGCCAAGGTCTTAATTCCATCCCTGGCACCAAATGATCCCCTGAGCACTGAGGGCATATCCTGAGTGAGCCCTCACCACTGGGTATGGCTCTGGTGGCCCCAGAATAGCCACACCCAGCACTACGCCTAAAAAATGAAGCATCAGGTTAATATCTCTAAGTGAATAGTGCCAGTAGAGCTTTCATCCCCCAGCATCACTGCTTGTGACCTCTATTAAAAAACATTAAAAAAACACATTTTAATCTGCTTTTAATTTAATGAAAGTATAAAACTATATCATGAAGAAATATAAATATGTAAAAAAAACATAAGGGAGAAATGATTCCATTAAATACAATAACTGACATACCAATCATTCATTGTTTTTGTTTTTGGACCACATCTAGCAATGCTCAGGACTTCCTCCTGGCTCTGCACTCAGGAATTACTCCTGGTGGTGCTTGAGGAATCATATGGAATGTTGGGGTTAGAACCCAGGATGGCCCCCATCATATATCCCTATGCCTGAGAGACTTTGAAAAACTGGAACTGGGAAACTGGAAAAAACTGGAAATAAAAATCAAAAGGTACAAATACTGAGTTCAATTTTACAAAGCAACTGCAGCACAACAACTAAAGCAAGAAGCTACCATTTACTAGTTAAACTGTAGGAAAATAATAATTCCCTTCTCTTCAGAGCACACTGTTCATACTTCAGAAATAGAAATATAATTTCCTTCCTTCTGATTTTCCTTTTGAGAGACTTTCCTTCACGGCATTGTAAACAGTTGCTGTATGGTACACAAGAGAAAAGCGCATCTTAAATTTCCAGTTCCTGTTCAGTTCCTTAGAGGACTAACTGGGTTCCAAGAGATACTGAGGTGTCTAGTAACAAATCTGTTTGTTTACACCAACCAAAATGACCACCTTGTGGTATCCTAAACCAAAGCTTTTATCATAGCTCATCTGTTTATATCAGAAACTAAAAACTGCCCACTCTAATTTAAGTGGCCTACGATAGTGTTAAAATGTAGGAGTTACAGGCCAGAAAGGTATTATAGTGGATATGGCCCTTCCCTTGCCTGTTGCCAATCCAAGTGCAATAACCAGCACCACCAGAAGTGATTCCTGAGCACAGACCCAGAATGATCCCTAAGCACAAACCAGGAGTAAGCCCTGAACATGGCTGGATGTGGTCCACAAACAAAAAGTACAAATTACATATTATGAAATACAATCTTCCTCATCAGACCTTGATCAAGTTTTTAAGATACAGGAACTATATTTCTTTGTTTCCCCCCATGACAGGATTTAAGTTCAAAATATTTGGTCAATGGGGCCAGACAGATTAAAACAGCAGGTAGAATATCTTGAATGTGTCTGACCCAGGTTCGATCCCCAGAACCTCATATGGTCCCCTGAGCACTGCCAGGTATGACCCCAAACCCCCCAAATTTGGCAAACAAATAAGTAAACTATGTCAATAAAGTTTCTATAAGATTCAAAAGCTGACAATTCATCTCTGAGAAACAACACACTCAAAATCATAATTAGTCACTGGCAAAATAGATAACAAAAATATTCACCCTCTTTTGTGTAGTTAATCAAATCCATTAAATGCATACAAAAGAAATCATTCAAAGGAGGAAAATGATTATATGCATAAATACCACAATACTACATTGTGAAATTAGACAATTACTATTAACTTTTGGTTAACATATCAACATGGACAGATGAGAAAATGTAAATTAAATGCTACTTTTCAGTAATCCATACCAGCTGGTCTTGTGTTTCTCTGAAAAAGGAATAATTCAATTCTATGAATATGGGGGAATAGGAGAGGGAAACTTGGGACACCGGTGGAAGGAATGGGGTTTCTCGGATGATGGGTGTGGTATTAGACAGATAAATGCATAAAAAGTGTGATTAACAGTATTCTAAATCCATAAATAGGAAAAATTCACCAATGTGCATACATATACAAATAAGAAGTTACACAACAGCTCAGAAGTGACAAGGATATACCTCTAAATCTAACTGTAGCACTAACTGTCCCATGCCACTGTTCACTGATTTGCTCAAGTGGGCACCAGTAACGTCCCCATTGTGAGACTTGTTACTGTTTTTGGCATATCCAGTACCCCATGGGTAGCTTGCCAGGCTCTGCCATGAGGGTGCGATACTCTCGGTAGCTTGCCAGGCTCTCTGAAAGGGACGGAGAAATTGAACCGGGGTTGGCCGCATGCAAGGCAAATGCCCTACCCACTGTGCCATCACTCCAGTCCCTAAACTACAGAAACTAATTCCTAACACAATGTGACAACACTACATACCCATTGTAAATACATAATTTTAAGCCCTTCGTACATATTAAGCAATTAATGCTCATTTATACCATTTTATGGTACAAAGAACCCACCACTCAAAATACAATGCAAGACCTTTTATAATTTTCAATGCATTTTCCTTTAAAGTCTATTTCTAAAATTATAAAGGCTAAATGCTAATCCAAATCTAGTCAAATGTGATCAATTCTCAAACAACAGAAAGTTACAAGTAGTGAAAAATAATGAAAGAAGCAATTTAAAACATCGTTTGTAATCTGCCTCTGCCAGGCACAGCTCTGTTAGATATCTCCAGCCGGTCAAAGACAGTCCACTTCAGTCAAGTATTTCTGGTTATATGAAACTTTTATCCAGACAGCACTAGTTCCTTATTCTTGCCATTTCACATACAGAAGAAAAAAACCTTACATTTGAAAGTGCCATTATTATTACCAAACATAACAATAATAGCATTGACTGGTTAACATGGAAATTCTTATTTAGTTCTCACAATCCTATGAAGGAATGATTACAGTTCCATCCTACAATTTAGAGAATATACAAATGAGAAACTAAAAGGTGAAATAACTTACCAGAGTAAACTCAAAGTTTTACAAATACATTCTTGTAACTATTAAGCTACATTTTCTATATGCAATTATGCTTTAAATATGGCACTGATATGCAAAAACTAAGCACAGTTTTGTCAAGTAAGTCAGAGAAGATGATAGATACTGGGGGACACTGCAGGAGATAAGAACTTGCCATGTGCTGTCATTTATCAATTAGCCTTTTGGTTTTGCTGCAATTTAAAGCTGTAAGGTCAAGAGGAGAATGCATGTTTGCCACTGCAAGTCCCTTATACCACATACAGTCCCTTGAGTAGCAACCAGAAATGGCCCCTTAAGGTGTGGCCCTCGTACACATACACAAAAAGAAACAAAAAAAACTGCATGATAACCATTTTAAAATAGTAAACGTGATAAATTCCCAGTTAAAAAACATACAGGGGCTGGAGCAATAGTGCAGCAGGTAGGGCGTTTGCCTTGCATCGGTCAACCTGGGTTCGATTCCCAGCATCCCATATGGTCCCCTGAGCACCGCCAGGAGTAATCCCTGAGCATTGCCGGGTGTGACCCAAAAAGCAAATAAATAAACAAATAAGTAAATATAAAAAACACACAAGAAGTAATATGATAAAATAGATTAGTTGTTCCTCATCAGATGTACAACCTTCCAGTTATATGCAAAGTGTTGTATGAGTATTTAAGTCCAGAAATTCCCAGGATAAATTGAATTTATCTGTTCAAAAAATAAATACTCTTCTTACACATTGTGGAATATGGTATATGTTACAGTACCTCTGACAATAATCTGACAATATTTATTAAAAGTTCTTAATTTTTGAGACCCCTCTCTAATGCCATGAACAAAAGACCTTGATATTAGAGCTGAATCCTTAAGACATAGAAAAAAACTCAGGAAGAACTCTCCATGATAAAAGTTAGAGGCACTTTTAGGATGCAATACCCTTAGTTGTGCACCAGGGCAAGAGAGATAATTGATCCCCAGCACCCCATGATTCCCCGAGCTAGGGCTAGGGTGGAAAGGTGGGGTCTGCACCTCAAAATAAATGATGTCCAGAATATAAAGATACCCCACAGATGGGTATCTATCTACCCACCATTCACTGAACTGTATATATATTTTGTTAATATTCAAAATATATACAGCACTGGTAGAACTTTGTGACAAAAAAAAGAAATTCCAACATCATGAAAAACTGAAAGAAATGAATAGAAACTTCCTCAAAGAAGAAATACAACTGGCCAAAAGGCACATAGAACAAGTGTTCTGTATCACTAATCATCAGGGAAATGCAAATCAAACAACAATGAGATATTACTTCACTCCAGAGAGACTGGCACACATCAAAAATAATAGCAACCATTACTGGCATGAATGGCATAGGGGATGAGGAAGGGACCCTCACGCATGCTGGTAGGAATGTCAACTGGTCCGGCCATTTTGGAAAACAATATGAACATTCCTCAAAAAAATAGGAATTCCACTTCCATAAGATCCATCAATTTCACTCCTGGAATTATATACCCCAAGGACCTGGGAGCAAAATGCAGAAAAAACATCTGCATTCCTATATTCATTGTAGTATTACTCAAAATAGTCAAAATCCCAAATGCCCAAGAACAGATGACAAGGTAAAGAAACCATGGTACATATACACAATGGAATACTACTTGGTCATAAAAAAAGATGAGGCCATGCAATTAACTGCCACATGGATGGATCTGGAGAGTATCATGCCAAGTAAAGTTAATCAGAGGGAGAGGGAGAGGCACAGAATGATCTCTCTCACATGCTGGATATAAAGAAACATAGTAGGGAGTAACAAATACCCAAACTCAATTAAAAAAAAAAGAGTTTCTGGTAGGAAATTATCATGGAGGTTGAACACAGGAGAGGGGAAGGTATAAAGTGACATGGGTGAAGGTAAGTGGTCACTGGTGAAAGGACTGGTGTTGGATTATATGCCTGAAACTCATAAATAATTCATGAAAACCAGAAATTCATGAAAATCATGAATAATTTTGTAACTTTGAAATTAGCGTGATTCAATAGAAAAGTTCTTAATCTTTTTCCCTCTTCACTTACTCTATTATTGTTTGCTGCATATCACAGGGTCACACACCTAGTTGTAGAGTCAAGGATCACAATGACAAACCCAAGGAATCACACTAGGTGGCAAAGTAGGGTGGTGTCCAGAATCAAATCCAACACCTCAAAGCGGACACTGTACCATAGAGTCACATTCCTGGAACTCTTCAACTGCTTAGTACCTTTTGCCGTGGTGATTCCATCATGGGACGCGGGGGGCAAGATGAAGGAGGGAAGAAGAAAGGAGGGTTGGTTTGTTTTTACTCAAATATTCATTTTATTATTATAATAAAAACTAAAATGAAGAAATTAGAAAATCATATATTACAGTTGTTTTCGGTCTATCATAATCTTTCTCTTCAGAAAACTGCGGTTTGTCTTACCAGTGTGATCTTCACATCTGTGTCATTGTAAGTTCCCCAATTCATCATGACCACAGTAATAGTGGCTACCTTGCCATGCTTCATTTCCCAGGTCCCAATTATCGGTTAAGTAATTGACAATTAAGAGTATATTAATTAGCATCAACCAAGAACAAACATGGATATCAGGAAAGAGAGGCTACCTTCAAGTGCAATTCGAAGGTGACAGGTATATAACAGGAGTTTCAAACCAAAAGGCTAAAAAAAAACCAGAAATGTCGAGCAAAAGCCACTGAGACTACTTGAGATCTTGGATCTAAGCGGTTTTAGAAGTCATTTCATACTCATCCACAAATACAAACTGAAGATATATGCAGCAACAAACTCCTTTTCTAGCTTAACAAAAGTTTTTTGCACTTTTATCACAAGCTAAAAGAAAAAACAAACTACCTAAATAAAGATTAATTAAATTATGACACATCCATTCAATGGAATAAATTCACAGAATAGTGTAACTGTTACTAGCATGCACTTAGGAACCCAGTCTGAATCCTGGTTCTGCTATTGTTTTCTATATTTCCTTAAGTAAGTTAATATCCATTTCAATTTCTTCATCGTAAAGAAATCTCATAGTATCAAGTCCACATAATTATTAGAAGGCAATAGCTGCGGAGCCTCTATAAGGCCTTCCATTAATTTGTATTTTATTTATTTATTTTGGATTGTGTACCACACCCAGCTAAGCTCAGGGACCATAAGTAGGTTGACTATGTACAAGGTAAGCAATGCACCCACTTATTCTCTCTTCAGCCCTGTATTCTTAAAAAAAAAAAAAGCTAAATTTAAAAAATAATACAAAAAAGCTGACTAAACCATGTAATTAGTGATTTTTTTTTAAAAAAAAATCTATGCATAGGGGCTGGAGTAATAGCACAGAGGGTAGGGCATTTGCCTTGCACTCGGCCGACCCGGGTTCGATTCCCAGCATCCCATATGGCCCCCTGAGCAACACCAGGAGTAATTCCTGAGTGCATGAGCCAAGAGTAACCCCTGTGCAACACCAGTTGTGACCCAAAAAGAAAAACAAAATCTATGCATAGAAAAAAGAAGGGCGGGCGGAATTTAAAAAAGAAAACACATACTATCCCCAAAAAACAAAAACCATAATCAGAAACTCTCAGATCTCTTTTTTTTTTTTTTTTTTTTTTAAATTTATTTATTTTTAATTAGAGAATCACCGTGAGGGTACAGTTACAGATTTATACACTTTTGTGCTTATACTTCCCTCATACAAAGTTTGGAACCCATCCCTTCACCAGTGCCCGTTCTCCACCACCCGTAAACCCAGTGTCCCTCCCACCCTCCCCAATCCCATCTCCCCCCCACCCCACCCTGCCACTGTGGCAAGGCATTCCCTTCTGTTTTCTCTCTCTAATTAGCTGTTGTGGTTTGCAATAAAGGTGTTGAGTGGCCGCTGTGCTCAGTCTCTAGCCCTCATTCAGCCCGCAACTCCCTTCCCCCACATGGCCTTCGACTACAATGTAGTTGGTGATCGCTTCTCTGAGTTGACCTTTCCCCGGAACGTGAGGCCAGCCTCGAAGCCATGGAGTCAACCTCCTGGTACTTATTTCTACAGTTCTTGGGTGTTAGTCTCCCACTCTGTTATTCTATATACCATAGATGAGTGCAATCTTTCTATGTCTGTCTCTCTCCTTCTGACTCATTTCACTCAGCATGAAACTTTTCATGCCCATCCACTTGACTACAAAATTCTTGACCTCCTTTTTTCTAACAGCTGCATAGTATTCCATTGTATAGATGTACCAAAGTTTCCTCAACCAGTCATCCGTTCTGGGGCATTCGGGTTTTTTCCAGATTCTGGCTATTGTAAACAGTGCTGCGATGAACATACATGTGCAGATGCCATTTCGATTGTACTTTTTTGCCTCTCTGGGATATATTCCCAGCAGTGGTATTGCTGGGTCAAATGGGAATTCAATATCTAATTTTTTGAGAGTCGTCCATATTGTTTTCCAGAAGGGCTGAACCAGTCGGCATTCCCACCAGCAGTGAAGAAGGGTCCCTTTCTCCCCACATCCTCTCCAACAGCGGTTGCTTTTGTTCTTTTGGATGTGTGCTAGTCTCTGTGGTGTGAGGTGGTATCTCAAAGTTGTTTTGATCTGCATCTCTCTGATGATTAGTGATGCAGAGCACTTTTTCATGTGCCTTTTGGCCATTCGTAAGAAACTCTCAGATCTCTTGAGAGAAAGTATAAGTGTGAATGGCTTGGTGGGGGGAATATGGGACCATATATGGTGCCCTATGATTGAACCCAGGTCAACTTCCTGCAAAACAAGTGCTCTAGCCTGCTGTACTGTCTCTCAGGCCCAGCAGTCCTGGGTTTGATTACCCCAAGTCCCACCAGAAGTGATCCCTGAACACAGATCTTGGAATAGTTCCTGAATACCAGCAGGTGTGGTCCAGAAACCAAAAAAGTAAATAAATAACCTCCCCTATTCTGACGGTAGAAAATTCTTTAAATTGTTGTAATAGTGGTAGGCCAAAATATAAAAAAAAAAAAAACAGCAATCCAATTTTGATTATTAAACATGAAAATAATAGTTCTTCATTAGTGTACAGCTAATATTTTCCATGAAAAAAATAAACACCTGAAAAAATGTAAGATTTGCACAACTGGTACACTTTTTTAAACTGGGTTGTCTGTCACTGGGGATTCTATGCCATATTTTACTCCTATTTTCACACATATACAAAGCTTAAGCAAATATATATATAATTTTGAGGAAAATTGGATTAGTAAATTAATAATTAGGAGAGAAAGGTAAGAAACTAAGTCAAATTTCGAGCAATATATCCTACGAGTTAGAATACATAGACTTAGGTCAGGGAGATGATACCAAGAGCCAGAGCATACGCACTGTATACAGGAGGCCCAGATTCAATCCCCCATGCATAGTCTTAAACAACTAGGCAGGCATAGTCCCCAACATAGCACTGCCAAGTGTGGTCCAAGAAACAAAAAAAAAATTTTCACTCAGTCCTGGTTCAAATTTCAGTCTTATCATTAACTTCTCTGGAGACTGGAGAGACAGTCTGGTGCTTTGCATGCAGGAAACCCAGTTACGAACCTGGAACTATATGCTTCCCTGAGCACTGACCACGAGTGATTCCCCATCCCCAAGCACAGAACCAGGAACAGCCCCAAGTATGGGCAGATGTGGCCCAAATCCCTAAACCCTTAAAATGAAACACTGGTTTTATTGGTTCATATTAGGCAAATCACTTCTCTGTGCCTCAGTTTCCCCATCTATGAAAGGATAATACTGAACATGTATGAGCAATAAAATCTAGATGATATGTTAACCCTATACACATTACTTTCTAAGATATTTGCTTGCTCAGAAATATTAAAATGAGCACATTCTGGATCTGAAATATGTGCTTATTAATATATATAATCATGTCATTTTAAAGAAAATTTAAGTTAATAAAAAAATTTACTTTTGCTGTGCCAATATGCAATGAGACTATAAAAATGAATGCTGAATTCAAAACCTTTCTATCTTATAGACAATATAAATAAAACGATAATAAGAAGGGTCAGGGAGATGGCTCAATGGGCTGAAGAGCATGCTTTGCAAGTGAAAGGCATGGACTCAAAGGGTCCTTAAAGCCATAAGGGTCCTCACAAGCACAGAGACAGGAGTAGCCCCTGAGCACTGCTTAAGTGTGAACAAAAAACAATGATAAAAACACAAAACAAACTATAGACAGAAGTAGCCTGATGGCAGTGACATGAAATAACTTCAAGAGGAACTAAGAAACAGAGGCACCTAACTCAGAGGAGCAAACATTCCAGCACCAACTTCTGAGGTACATAATTACTTCAGTTCATTAGCACTGTAGCACTGTTCATCCCTTGTTCATCATTGCTCAAGCGGGCATCAGTAACGTCTCCACTGTGAGACTTGTTGTTACTGTTTTTGGCATACCAAATATGCCACAGGTAGCTTGCCAGGCTCTGCCGTGCGGGCGGGATACTCTCGGCAGCTTGCTGGGCTCTCTGAGAGGGGCGGAGGAATCGTACCCGGGTCGGCCGCGTGCAAGGCAAACGCCCTACCCGCTGTGCTATTGCTCTAGTCCATTAAATCAACCCGATTATTTAGCTGATTTAACATATATATATATATATTTATTTTTTTTATTGAATCACCAAGTGGAGGGTTACATAGTTCACAGGATTATGTCAGTTATACAATACTCAAACACCCTTCCCTTCACCAGTGCCCATCTTCCATCACCAACCCCCCCAGTATATCTGCTGCCCCTCCCACCTCCCCAGTCCCCACTCTTGTATGTGATAAGTTTCACTTTGTTTACGCTTTATCTCGATTACATTCCATGTTTCAATACACAACTCACTACCGTTCTGGGGTTTCCCCCCCAAAAGAAAAAGACAGTCCTATTGCCAAGGAAGCATTTGATAGTTCTCCATTGCTAAGAATATAGAGATATTAAGTCCCGCTGTTTGTTACATAACTTTTCTTTTTCCCCCTTGCCCCGCACCACCGAGTTCATGCCTGTTTAGTAATCGCCATGCTGTCTGACAAAGGGAAAAAAACCCGAAGAGGATGGTTATTTCCCGTCATCAGCCATCGTGGGGCTCTGGCTTAGTTGATAGTCTAGTAGAGTGTCTGCAAGCAGTTTCTGGAACCAAAGGTCTTGCGCTGGTATCGGCTCTGGCTCGAGATTCCACCAGCGTCCCGCTGTTCCATGTACATAATTTTCCCCCTTATATCCCATTCCCACGCCACCAGGTCTGTTTGCTTAATGGACATCACACTATGGTTGACGCCACGCCGCGTTTCTTCCCGAGAAAGAAGGATATTTCTGCTCAGCCTCGTGGGGATATAGCTTAGTTCAGTCTAGAGAGATGGCTACCACTTTGATTGCCTTCAATATTTCAGCAAAAGACTTACTATTCTTGTTAGGATCTCCCACAAAAGTCCAACCCATTAAGAAGGAACCATTACATATTGCTGATGCTAAGATGACATTAGGTCACGCGGCCGCAACAGCAGCGGCCGCGCGGTTTTGGGTTTCTGTATAAAGTCCAGGGAAAGTACAACCAGAAATAACATCACTACAAACTTTTACCCTTTTATGGTGCTCATAAGATGGAGAAACCTAGAGAGAGGCTCGGCGTCTCCATTTTGCGCTCAGAAAGCCGTGGACCCTGCGCTGTGCTCGGGAGGAAGGGATTGAGAGAGAGAGGTTAAAAGAGTTGGGGAATGCCCGGTTTCCACTCTCGCAGCCCGCCGTGGGGTCTCCGATCCCGTGCCGGAATTAGTTCAGTGGGCTGCTTGGAGTCCAAGGGCGCGCTTTTGGGTTCTTCCATCATGCTCGATCCACAGCACGGCCAAAAGGCAACATATATATTTTTAACATAAATGTTTTAGAAAGTAGATCACTGGGGATGGAGCAATAGTGTAGTAGGTAGAGCACTTGCCTTGCAGGCAGCATACCCAGGCTTGATCCCTGGTGTCCCATATGGTTCCCTAAGCACCGCTAGGTGTGATCCCTAAGCAAAAACAAGATCTAGAATGGAGAAATAATGCAGAAGGCACTTGGTTTGCACATGGATGGCGCAGGTTCAACTCCCAGCATTGCCACAAGTGATCCCTGAGCTGAACCAGGAGTTAAGCTCTGAGCACAGGTGGGTGTGGCCCCAAAAACAGAAGGAAAAAAAAAAGTAAATGAGATCACCTCTTTCACACCACTCACCAAGCTCATAATTAAACTTTTGGTAATAAGAAAGATAACTATCTTCTCTTTGAACTGAAACAAATTTGAAAAGGTCACACTGCTTCTTGAAAAAATATTTCACTAATAAAAACTACAAACTTTCCTCTGCAAATTATATTAGGGCTTTAAAAATTGGTACTTTTGAGCTAGAAATGACTCACTTTTACAGATGAAAGAACACACACACACACACACACACACACACACACACACACACACACACACGGAAAAAAAGCAGAGTCAGAAATCTGAATTTATGTCCCAACTCTTTTATAGTACAAAAGCCAGAGAAAAACTAGAGTTTGTACTAAATTTCTTCTAAAAATTCCTTTCAGCTCTGTAATTTTCATCTTATGAAAGTGAAGCAGAGAAAGAAGCAACTTATCTAAGGTCACACAACTAGTTAATGGTAAAGGAGAAAGTACACTTGGATTCCAACTACAAGCAATGCACTTTCCCATTGTACCATATTGCATCTCCAATTTAGCAACATTACTCCTCAATGGAAAATTGTTAACAAAGCATGAAGGATTTTATGACACCAATCCTATGGCTAGTCTATAGAAATTAACTTTTCATATCAAATGCAACAAATAATGAAATATCAAGCTATATAGGTCACCGCACTTATTAAACTGACCTCATGAAAGTTAAGAGAACTTATGCTTAACTTCCCACCACCACTTAAAATCTAACCCTTTAATCCAATTCACATTATGTTACAAATAAAATTAAAATGAACTATCACTTAATGATTAAAAAAAATCAGATTAAATGCATTACTTCTGGAATGACATAAACAAATATAAATAAAAGACAATGTAGACTGTTAATAGTTTCTTTTTCAAAATTGGGAATAAGCCCTCACAGCTTTCTAAAATTTTGTGCCCAATTATACAACTCCACTAAACTGTTACCATAACCAGCACTGATTCCCTAAAATGTTTTCAAAGATTATTATATTTCACAAAGAATTTAACAAGATTGCAAGAAGGCTGACTGTGTTGATTCCAGAACATACAGGAAATCCTAAGAGGAAAAGCACAATAAAAATGCAAAATAGCAATAAAGGGCTGGAGCAATAGCACAAATAAAGTCAACAATAGTTTCATACTAATGACTTACAAGAACATTAAGAAACACTCATGGATATGTATGTGCCATTTAACTCTATTAAGGGATTTTCAAATACAGAATGTTTACATTTTTAAGTTGGATGAAACTAAAGTCACTTAGTCCAATAGCAACCAAAATAAAAAAATTAATCTTCCTCCATCCCTCATGATCCTGCAGTCTGCTTTAAATTTGTATGAGTAAACATTTCAAAAGGCAGTTTTCCCCATTGTTGGACTAGTCCAGTTGCTACATTCTTGGGGCAGGGGAAGGGTACACCCAGCACTTCTGGGGAACCATGCAGTGCTGGGGATGCAATCCAGGGATCCCACATGCAAAACATTCACTCTAACCCTTTGATTATCTCCCTAGCCCACTTCTCATGTTTTTGCCAACATTAAAAAGAATAATGAATCCAATCTATGCCTTCCTAACCTCACCCAATAGTTTTCCTTCTAAAATAGCAGAATAAATCACTTCTATTTGTTTTTGAAATAGAGATTTCTCTGCTACCTTAAGTAGGAAAAGTTCCTAAGAAGCCTTTCATAAGACAAGATAACAAAATGTTAATAAGTTTTATCTTTTGTCATAAATGTGAAAATCCTCTATGGATTTCTTTCCATTTAACAAAAACATATTAATATTAAGTCTTCAGTACATACAAAGTAGAATAAGGCAAACTTTCCAAAAAGTAGAAGTAGGGGCTGGAGCAATAGCACAGCGGGTAGGACGTTTGCCTTGCACACAGCCGACACGGGTTTGATTCCCAACATCCAATATGGTTGCCCAAGCATAGCCAGGAGTAATCCCTATGAACTGCTTGTATGCCCCAAAAAGCAAAAAAAAAAAAAAAAAAAAAAAAAAACAAGTACAGAAGTAATTTTACATGAAAGTAAAACACATTATTTTAAACTGGCAAGATGGGACAGAAAAGAAAATTCATCTTTCATGTACCTGTACCTATACCTGAAGACAGATACCACCATTCTCATCCTTTAAAGTAGTCTTTCCTTTATACTCAATGTACAGTCCACAGATTTGCCGTTAGTCCTAGAGCTGTTAGCCCACAATGAATGTGAAAAATCACTCGTAGTCTGGCAGAGAGTAGAGCTCAAAGAGCTGAGTGCATGCTATGTATATAGGAGGTCCAGGTTAGATCCCCATCACTACATGGACTCATGAGCACAGTAGGGAGGAAGCCCAAGCACTGAGCAGGAGAATTGAGTATGGTCAATCAAAAAGAAATCTACCACTTTTCAAAGAAAACATAAGAGTTCTAAAAAGTTTATTATATAGCCTTATTTTCTAACTACATGTCTGAGAAACTAGATACTGTTCACTTTTGTTACTCAAAATATTTCACAACAAAGGTGGAAAAAAATGCAGTTGTCTTCTTTCTGGTAAGAAAACAATAAGTGATTTGTAAAAATAACAATGCCAAAGTCTTACTAAATTTTAGAACATACTCATTAAAACAGTATAACATATAACCAGCTTATTTATGTATTTTTGAAATGCTCTAATTGTGTTTATGTGTGTATATGTGTATATGATATATCCCACATAAACAAAAATCTGAGGTCTCCAATAATTTTTAAGAGATAAAAGGAATCCCAAGACCCAAAAAGACTAAAAGTATAGCTTATTTCTCAGAGATAGAATTTTGTTCTCAGTTTCTTTCTTTTCTAATAAGCAAATGTGCTTCTGTGAAGAAGGTACCTACCATATAGTATCTCTTCAAAAACTGAAATCTTGGGGCTGGAGCAATAGCACAGCGGGTAGGGCGTTTGCCTTGCACGCAGCCAAGCCGGGTTCGATTCCCAGCATCCCATATGGTCCCCTGAGCACCGCCGGGAGTAATTCCTGAGTGTAAAGCCAGGAGTAACCCCTGTGCATCGCCGGGTGTGACCCCAAAAGAAAAAAAAAAAAAAAAAAAACCTGAAATCTTCATGTGGGGACTCATGTGGGGGTAGGCATACTCCACAGTGATCAAGGCTTACTCTCAGTTCTATGTTTGGTGGTCACACTGGTACCTGGGGGATCATACGCAGTGCCAGGGATTAAACTGGGTGCCAAGATTCAACTGGCAAGCACCTAATCCTTACCTTCTACTACCTTTCCAGTCCAAAATTTCTTATCTTCAAGAAATTAAAGTCATATTTTTAACAGTTATTACTTCATCATATGGAACCAAAAGTTATGTCTTCTATCTAGGAAATAAAGTCTTTAAATGTGGAAACAGTACAATTTAATTGTACAGTGATAACTTTTTTTTTTTTCACCAAACTACTTTCACTACACAAAAGAAAGCTAATTATTCGCAACTGGCAAGATGGAACTGAAAAGAAAACCCATATCTTCCATGTAATCATTAGACTCTTACCACCTTATCAATTATCAATTCAAAGGATCACCTACTGATATGCAAAAAAAAAAAAAAAAAAAAGGAAAAAACCCACCACCTACTTATAGCCAATAAGACACTAGATTCTACCCTCTGGGGCTGGAGCAATAGCACAGCGGGTAGGGCGTTTGCCTTGCACGCGGCTGACCCGGGTTCGATTACCAGCATCCCATATGGTCCCCTGAGCACCGCCAGGAGTCATTCCTGAGTGCATGAGCCAGGAGTAACCCCTGTGCATCGCCGGGTGTGACCCAAAAAGCAAAAAAAAAAAAAAAAAAAAAACTAGATTCTAACCTCATCTACTGTTGGTGGGAATGTTGTGTGGCTCAACCTCTCTAAAATATGAGATCTCTCCAAAATATAGGAATAAAACTCCTAGACAACGAGTGGTACCACTTCTTGGTACCTATTCTCGAAAAGAACATATACACACCTATGCTATCACAATACTTTGTACAATAGCTAAGACATAGAAAGAACCCAAATGCCCAACTAAAGGTCAGCAGATCAAGGTGTGGTGGTACATATATACAACGGAATACTATGCAGCTTTCAAAAAGAACAAAATCACACAATTTGCTGTGACATGGATGAAACTAGAGGATATCATGCTGAGTGAATCAGGTGGAAAGGGATAGATACAGAACATGTCCCTCAAGGTGGCAACAAATGGGCCAAAGGAAACAAGACAGAAAAATTGACAGACACAACTGAGTCTGTTTCGAGGGAGGGGGGTTGAAAGGGAGCATTAGGGCCCATGAGGGAGGGAGGCTAGGTATGCTGGTGATGGGTATGGTGTTAGAATGGGTATGTGCTTGGGAAGTCATCATATTTATAATAGTATTACAAATCTCAGAACCTCCATTTCTGAACATTCTATTTTTATTTTTTATTTTTTGCTCTTCGGGTCACACCAGGCAATGCACAGGGGTTACTCCTGGCTCTGCGCTCAGGAGTTACTCCTGGCGGTGCTCGGGGGACCATATGGGATGCTGGGAATCGAACCCGGGTCAGCTGTGTGCAAGGCAAACGCCATACACGCTGTGCTATTACTCCAGCCCCCAACATTCTATTTTTTTTTTTAAAGAATAGGTTCCTAGATCACAATAAAGCAAAAATTTTATTTGAAATTTTATTTATTCTCACCCCTTAATGGCAGAATCATTAGTAGACAAAATGTAATTGAAATTCAATGGGAAAGAACAGGAAACCTAAGCTAGACTGCTCAGCAACTCTCTGAGAATAAGACTGTTCTCAGAGGAAAGAGGAAACAAGAGGAAAGGCCAATACAATCAAGTCTACGGAGAGGGAGAGAAATTACCTAGAGGAAATGGTGGTGGCACACTGGAGGTAGGGGCGGTGTAACACCATATATTTAAGTAAGCCTAAAATATTAATACTAATACAATAGTGAATTATTTTACCACAATAAAATCATTCAGGAGCTACCGAGCTCTGTATGTGGGATGCTCAGGCTATATCCCTAGTACTGCATGGTTCCATGTGCATTGCCAGGTGTGTCCCAAAAATTATACCATTTTTTTTTAAAGTGGGGAGGAGGGGCTGGAGCGATAGCACAGCGGGGAGGGCATTTGCCTTGCATGCGGCCAACCCGGGTTCGATTCCCAGCATCCCATATGGTCCCCTGAGCACTGCCAGGAGTAATTCCTGAGTGCAGAGCCAGGAATAACCCCTGTGCATCGCCAGGCATGGCCCAAAAAGGAAAAACAAACAAACAAACAAAAACAAAAAAGTGGGGAGGACCAAAGAGATCATAGTGAGTGGGAAGGGGATTTTAAATCTCTTGCCTTGCATGTAGTAACACTGGTGAGAACGGCTGCACTGCATTCTGCACCACATACAGTCTCCTGAGCACTGCCAGGAGTGATCCCGGAGCACAGAGTCAGAAAGAAGCCCTAATCACAGCCAGATGTGAACCCAAAACTCCCTCAAAACAAACAACCCTCACAAGCTAGGGATACAGTTTTGGTGAAGAGCACATGGCTCACATGAATGAAGCCCTGAGTTCAATCTCACTGACATACATATATACACATATAATTATAATCTTACATTACTAGTTCAAAATGGTGGAAGAGAGTGGTGTGAGTTTGGACCCATAATTTGTGGTGCTCAGGACTTATTCCTGATGGTCCTCCGGGGATGATATGTGGTGCTGGGAATCATCTGTTTTTGAGTACGTTTTCTTAAAACTAAGTTTGTTCTCTTTGAACATGCATTCAAGTTACATTAATAGTAATGTTTCTTGCTAGCAGTCACCTGAAATGCTAAATCCTCTCGATTTACACAATATACTAATACCAATGTATCTATGGCAAAGGTTCAAACCACCTGTTAAAAAATGGGAGTTCGATCAATAGAAATCTTCATGTTGGTACCTGGGCTTTATATGTACAATTTGATGCTAGCATTAGCTTCAAGATGAACCTATAACCAAAGAGGATTAACCCAGTTGTAACTCATACACTGGTTAGTCAAATATATATATATATATATGACACAATCATATCCTATTATTTAATTAACAAATACTAGTTTGCTATACAACAATCTAGTATAGGGCTATGAAGACAACCCAGAGCACATGCTTTACATTTGGGAGATGATGTTCAATCCCTGGCACCATTTGGTCTTCCCCACCCCCAACAGCACCTAAATGGGAGACCTCTGAACCCCAGGTATGCCCAATACCCAAAACCCAATAAATATTGTCATCTAAACTCATGCAAAAATTCTGATTATTTGTAAATTCATGCTAAAGAATTCTAGTCTCTAAAAATTTGGTTTGTGGGCCACACCCATGGGTGCTAGGGGTTACTCCTGGCTTTGCACTCAAGAATCACTCCTGGAGGAGCTGGGGTGCATGGGGGGTGGAGCAAAGGGGATGCCGAGGATCCAATCTGTCGGCTCCGCTTGTGCAAGGCCTACCTGTTGTACTGTCTCTCTGGCCCAAGCCTCTCAAATTTTAAATATCAGGTTAGAAAGGTAACAATAAAATTCCAACTTCTCCATAAAATTTGAAGTAACTTGAGAACTCAAAATCCAGACTTTGCAGCCCCCAAACTGTTAATACCCATAATATGGTAGTGGATGAGCAATTCAACTCTGTTCTCAGTATCTACTATAGAACTTGGTTCATAGAAATGACTCCATAAATATTTGAAAGATGATGAACGATAAAAAAGATCTATTAACCTTACAAAAAATTAGAAAATAAGTCCCAAGATCATTCATTCATTAAAACTTCATTATCATCATTAATCATCTTAATGAAACTAGATGAAAGTAAAAGCTTGCTCAAAACACCAATACTCTATTTACAAAATATTTTTTAAAACATTCCTCTATATATATAGTCAACCGCCAAATGACTAATATACGAAATTTGAACTAGTTAAGAAATAAACTTTTATACCTTAATAATCAGAGCTCAGTGTTGGGGTGAAATGAAAAAGGAAAATGTCTGTCAACCTATTGAGCATGTCTTAATGGATGCCATAAATCAAACCTTTCCATGAATTTTCTGGAGCAGATTCATGCCAATCTTTGAGCCTATTGTCACTTTCACACATGCTCACAGGAACAAAATGACAAAGAATGCTGTGCCAGAATCACAGGATCCAGGGCACAAAACACTTGATTAGCAATTGTCGAGGCTCTGAGTACTACACATTAACAGGTATTTTCAAAATAAATGAAAATCACCGATACCTACATAAATCACAGAACCAAGGATTCAGTAGACTACTGGACTTCCAGGTTTTTTTTTTTTCCAAGCCGTGACTATCATCTCCTTCTCTGACAATTGGGAGTGAACTCCCCGTTTACCCATTACTAAAGAACACCGCTAAACCTTTCCCAGACAAAAGAGCGTACGTTTTTCAACCGATTCCGGGCGCATGCATCTTTCCCCCAGCAAACGTGTGTGTGTGTGTGTGTGTGTGTGTGTGTGCTCTCAAATCTTGTGTGTGTGTGTATGTGCGTGTGTGTGCTCTCAAATCTCATTTTCCGCCGTACCCTTCAAGTTTAGAATACAGCAAGTTGAAATTTCTGTCAAAAGCACTCCGCTGCCTTACTAGCTGGGTAACTGCTACATCTGGTGGCAGCACACTAGCATGCCAGACGCCAGCAAACTTAGAAAACAATTGTAACCGAGGCGGTGCATGCCCGGCCAGATCCTCTGCGCAGGAGCTGCCCGCAGCCCCCCACCCCCACCCCTACCCCCCACCCCACGACCCTGCCGGAGAGCAAGAAACAGAAGCCCGACCAGCCACGAGGGAGCAGAGGAAGACTCACGCCCCGAGCCCGCCCGAGGTGATGGCGAAGGAGAGAAAGTTGCCAGCATCTGGAGGGGGCGGTCTCAGAAGCCTGCCCACGAGTCAGTGGGGTCGCAGAAACGGCCCCGAGCGGCCAAGCCGGAGATTCGAGTGGGGCTTTGATCATTTCTGCGGCTCTCCCATTGCTTCCCCCATCACACACACACGCGCGCGCGCGCACACACACACACACGCATGCACGCCAAGGGCAGGGACCCCCCCGCGCGAGTCGGGGAGGGGCGGGGGGGACACAACCCTCCGGGTCCGGGAGGCAGAGCGGGCGGCGCAGGGACCGCCTCCAGGGGAGGAGTAGGGGAGGGAAGGGGAGGGGGCTCGAGGATGAAAGCCGCAGCCCAGGAAAAAAGCCACCGGAGACCCGAGGCCAGGAGGTTAAGAGCACTGAGTGTACGAGCAAATGGAGCAGAAAGGGGCGCGCGCGGCCGGGCAGAGGCTTCCCAACCCGCGCCGCACCGGCTCGCGGGGCAGCCCTGGTGGCTCCGCGCGCCTCGCCCCGTCCCCACCCGCGCGCGCACACCCCTGCCTGGGTCCGTCTCCCGCCGCCGCCGCCACCACCAACCTCCCACCCCCCCCCACGCCCTCAGCCCCCCGCGAGCCACCACCCACACAGCCAGCGGCCGGACCTCCCGGGAGCCCGGCGGCCTCGCGCGACCCCCCCCCCCACACACACACACACACCACCTCGGGTCGGAGGGCTCGGGGTGGGGGAAACCGCCGCGGCGCGGGCGGGCGGGCGCGAGCGAGGGAGCGAGCGCGACGGCGCTTACCTTCCCTGGGCCTCCCGGATGGCGGCGTGTGATTCAGCAGGGACCTGGCCGCCGCCGCCGAACCCGGGGTTGGAGACGTGGAGAGCTGGGACCAAGATGGCGGCCCCTCCAAACTTCCACTGCTACTTTGGACACTCATCAAGCTACTTTCTGGGAACCCGACTCCCCCCCTGCGACGGCGGCGGCGGCGGCGGCAACGGCACCGGCACCCGCCTCCGTCATGGCGGGGGCCGCGCTGAGGGCGAAGCGGAGGAGAGAGCGCGAGGGCAGAGGGAGGGGAAGAGTCAAGGGGATGGGGGAGGAAACCGAGCCGAGGGGAGGTGCGGAGGGAAGAGGTGAAGGCAGGCGAGGGGACGGGGAGGAGGGAGAGGGGGCGAAGCGAGGGCGCGGGCGGGCGCGCCGGAGCTGAGGCGGCCGACGAGGCGTCGAGGGGGCGCCCGCCGAAGCCGGGGCGCGGGCGGAGCGCGGGCTGCGCCGGCCGAGGAGACTTCCGCGGGCGGAACCTGCCGGCACCTCTGCAGTGCGTCTGCCCCCGGCGTCGCCCGGGTGGCGGCGGCGGCGGCGGCGGCGGCGGCTGCGGGCGGTGGGTGGCGGCTGAGGCGGCGGGATAACCTCTGCATCAGTTACAGGCGGCGGCGGCGTCACGCGCCGCCTGTGCAAACACTATCGCGAGGCTCCTGCGCCTCCGGTAGCGGCGGCCGCGGCGGCCGCGGGAGCAGGCAGGGGGGAGGGACCTGCCAGGGGTTGGGGGCGGGGGTGGGGAGGGAACGAGCGCGCGAGGGAGGAGACGCGGGCTGCGCTGGGGCGCTCCTTGGCGCGCCGGGCGAGCTCGGCGCGGCAGCCCCCGTTCGGCCGCCTGGCCGCCTCTCGGGCGCGGGGCGCTGGGGTGCTGGCGGGGGCAGTGTCCCGCGGCGCGGGCCGGAGGGAGACGCGCCCCGCACGCTGGGTGTGTGTGGGGTGGGGGGGGCGCCCCGGCCGCACCGCACCGCACCGCGCCGCTCGGGGCTCCCGCTCCTGCTCGCCTACCACCTGCCTTCCCCCCCACCCCTTCTCTCCCGCGGCAGCGCGCCTGGCTGCCGACCCACAAGCCGTCTGTGCAGAAATGCTGCGGCTCGCGCCGGGCCGTGGTTCCCCAGGAGTTGCGCGCGATCGCGTGTCCAGATGGAACGGAAAAGTTGCGAGTTACCGCTTTCTGCTCCCCCACCCCACCACCACCACCGCCGTGCACTGTGCAACAACTTGTGTGCACCTCCCTGTCTGATGAATCGGACGGATCGCCTCAGAAAAGCGCCAAGAAATTTCAGGGTTTTTTTTTTTTTTCCCCGGGGGGGGGGGAAGGGTGTTTGATTTGGAAAGGGGTGGAAATAAAAACTTTAGTTTTCTGAAGAGAGACGCCTCCTTAGCGGCGTTGGCTACTGCATGTGTGGTATATAAAAGCAAGGCTTTGTTGTATCACAGGATGAAATTAAATAGATGAATGTGATGACCGAAGTCACGCGTTGAGGGAAATAGTCCGTCTTGGAGAAAGAAGACGATCTGGTTTCTAGAAAGTTCTCGTCCGTGCCGCCGCGGAGTCCCGACGACAAAAGTCTCAAAGCAAATTACAGCGTTTGCAAAAATTTACAGATACGCTGCCGCTTTCAACACATCTACACGTACGGACACACAAGGGACTGGGCATCCTGTGCTTTTATAAGAGCAGTCAAATAGTTAAAGGGAAAAATACAAGGTTATTGCTCTCCTTGAAAGAAAACATTGAAAAGAACACTAAAAGGTTATGATGGAGAGTAACTGTACAAGCAAGAGGAAATGGCATGATTACTAGCGGGACAAAAAATGTCATTTCTCTTTTTCATTTTTATGACACTGCATTTTTCATAGTAATGTTTTGCTTAGATAAACTATCATACTAGAATTGTTTCGTTTTCTTCTGCTTCGGATTCTTCTGTGAGTTTCTAGACACACTTTTTCAAACTGAAGAAGCAGATCTCACAAATTAAAGGACCTTGTGAGGTATGTAGTTGCTAAACAACAAACTGCACATACAATTAGATGAGGCTTGACCCCTGAAACCATTTCTATAACCTGTCATATTTTCCAGAATTTTCATATAAGTGGATTTAGACAAGTTGTACTCTTTTGTCTGGATTCTTCCAAATTATTCTGAAATTGATGGTTGCATTTACCAATAGATTGTTTCTTTGGGGAGAGGGGCCTCCCCAGAGATACTGGAGATCCTGGGATGTGCAGCAATGCCAGCCTAATGGTTCCCGCGGGACCATAGGAGCCACACCTGATGTGCTAGAATGAGGGGTAATTGGGGTTTGGGTAATGAGATGTGGGGGGTTAAATTTGGGGCTTTAACCGGGGAAGCCTTGCAGTTTTGCCCTTTTGACCCTAGACCCGACCCTAGACCAATTTCCTTTTTTTCCATGGTATAAGTGCACCACACTTTGTTTATTCATTCACTTAATTTTGCATTTCTACGTTTTTTAATCTAACATGAAAGTTTGTTTGCATGTCTTTATATTCCTTTCTCTGGGGCACATACCTAGAACCATATGTACTGTTAAATTTTATTTTGTTTTGGGGAGCCACACCCAGCAGTGCTCAGGGCTTACTCTGGCTCTGTGCTCAGGGATCCTCACTCCTGGCAAGCTCAAGGGACCATACAGGGTGTCAGGTATTGAACCTGTTGGCCACATGCAAGGTGAGCACCTTACTCTCTGGTCTATCTCTTCAGCCCCACTATTAGTTTTTTTTTTTAATACCAAAGTACAAGTTTTAGAGCCAGAGAGAGAATGCACAGGACTGAGAGCACACGTTGCAAACAGTTGGTCCAGGTTAGATATCCAGAACCAGTAAGTCCCTGAGCATTTGCAGGAGGGACCCCTTAGCAAAGCAGGGACTAAGCCCCAGGACCACTGGGCATAATGTCCCTCACATTAAAGGGGGGGGGGGGCGGAGTACAGGTTTTGTTGTTGTTTGCATGGGGCAGGAGGGTGTGTGTAACTGGTGCTGTTCAGAAGCTTTTCTGTGGCCAATGATCACTCCTGATGGTAATGGTGCCATGGATCAAACTGGGATTAACTGTGTGCAGGGCACACATCTTTAAACCCTGACAAACTTTATAAGGGAAACAGTTTTGATAACTACATGTAGGTAAATATATGTTCTTTCCATATATTAAGAGTGAGACTGATGAAAAGAGGGTAAGACAAAAACCAAAATTTAAGAGAACAGGTAACAACTTTTCTTAATTCAATTTTCCATCTATAAAAACCTGCTTAGAGTCATTGGGTCTAAAGCTGCTACCAATTTGAAAATATTAGGCAGAGCTCTGTTACTCTCAAGAGTAGTAAACAAAACCAAAGCAGAGATTCCATGAGAGATTATCTTTCTTCCTACCCTCTTCAGAGCTTTAGGTTACTTTTATTGTTTTGTTTTTGTTCTTGAGCCACACCCACCAGCTACTTCCAGTTCATTGCTCGGGATCAAGCCCTAAGGAATGCTTAAGGGATCATGCAGTGCTAGGTTACAACCTGGGCTCCCCCCCTACACACTCACTCACACATACAAAACATACATACCTGCCCTTTGAGGTATCTCCCCTGCCCCTCTGGTTACTTTGATGCCAGTCTGGGTTACATTTTATGTAGACTGGTTCTTTTTATTTTAAATGATATCTAGAGCATCACAGCATATATTATCAAATTACCCTAGATTTATATTTGTTATGAGTGCTGCCTAGGAACAACAATTAAATAGTTTCTGCTTTCTTATTGCTTACAATAAAGATAAAGAATGCCAATTTATGAAGCGGTCACTGCCAACAGAAGGGAGCTAATTAAATAAACTGGGACTTATCCTGGAAATGGAATGTCATCCCGTCACTTTAAGTCATCTTCAAAGAATACTGAAAATAATGATAATATTTTTATGGTATAATAAGTGCAAAGATGGGTATGATCTTAACTTATAAGTATACATAATAATTCACTGAAAAGATTTATTCCACATAAAAGTTAATAATAGCTAGCTATTATTCTTAAGATTCCATGATTATTCATACTTCCTTTATGCGTTTTCAAATTGTATACACTGAATCATGTGTTAAGTATGAAAAAGTATATACAAATTCTGCAAATATACAATTTTATACAATTATATATTAAAGGAAGGCTTTTAAATAATAAGTATAACCTTCTTGTGCAAAATTAGCCAGTGCAAAAACATCCCCAAAATGTTTGGTAGAATGATAGGATGGGTACAGTGCTAGATTTCATAGTAACAAAAGAAACAGAATAGTCCAGAGAGCTCAGATTTGGACAAATGGTCAGACCCCCTACTTTGGGAAAGGAGATCCTTAAGGAAAAAAAAATTAATTTGAGGTTAAAATTATTTTAATTGAAATTCTTGAAAATTTCAATTATTTGAGGTGGTTTACAATACTGTTAATGGTAGGGTTTCATTGTTATGTACACAATGTGTCAACACCTCACAGAAAGAACCTTTCCAACACCACACTCTCCACCAGTGTCCTCATCCCTCCACCATTGTCTCAGGATTGCCCTCCACATTCCCCTCACTACCATCCCCCCAGTACTAAATTTCATATGTCTTTTTTTTTTTTTTTTTTTTTTTTGCTTTTTGGGTCACACCCGGCGATGCTCAGGGGTTACTCCTGGCTTTGCACTCAGGAATTACTACTGGCGGTGCTTGGGGGACCATATGTGATGCTGGGAATCGAACTCGGGTCGGCCGCGTGCAAAGCAAACACCCTACCCGCTGTGCTATCACTCCAGCCCCCATCTCTTATAGCTGAGTAATATTCTATTGTGTATATGTACCATTTATGCAGTCAACTGAAATGGACACTTGGGTTGTTTAGTCTATTTGACCTATAGTGAAAAGTGCTATACATATAATAGGAACACAATTATTTTTTTGGAATAGAGTATTTGAAAGTATTTTGGCAAGCTTCCTTGGGAAATATTCCCGGAAAGTCAACCTGGGAACACAGGAGTGAACAGAGCAAACAAAAGAAGAGCACAGTTAATCTGTCTAGAGAGTCAAGAAGACTGGGGAAAAAGTTCTTTCTGTGAGGTAAGCCCTTCATAAGGATAGTAACTCAAGCCCTTTGTGAAAAAGTCTGGCACAGACCAAGAGCCTTGTCACCACCTGGAAAGGAATGAATGATGAGGATCAATGAGCTGGGATATGGGTGGAAAAGCCAGCCCAGAAGAGATCTCAGTGGTCTCCCGAGATAAGATCATACACAGAGGGAAAGAGCTGAGCTTTGATCTATAGACTGAACACCATTTACAACCACATTCACTTGACTACTATATGTTATTGTAAAAATATTTATAAAACATACCACCGTACAGATCTAATTAAATATATTTTATATCTTTTAACATTGATAACTTATAAATTTGAGAAAACAGGCTGAAGATGTAACTCAGTGGTAGATCACATGCTTTGCATGTAGTATGAAGTCCTGGATTTCATGCTTAACACATACTTATTTACACAAAGACATACACATTGTGGAACTAACTAATGCCTAAATGATTTTAGGCTCCTTCCTCTAAACAAGAAGTGAATCCAAGCACTGGATTCACTGAATGAAGTTTACTTTTTAAGTACCCTCACACAGTGGTACCCCAGAACCTGTTCGTGCGACACAGAGAACAGACTGTGTACCTCTCTTCCCAACTCAAACTTGAAATCAACTGTGGTGAGATATTTTCACCTTCTATAGCAGCGAAAATCACAAATGAGAGTTTGTCCTCCCCACCAGATTTGGGACTTAAGTGCTCAGCACACCATTGCTTCCACAGTATAAATACTATTACTTTGTTGTCCACTTAATCACCTTTGGCTAACAGACTAGGATGGGCATGGGCCCTTGTCTATCGTATTTGCAGTTGTAGCCCCAGCAATTAGCACCTGCCAGGCATACACTCAGTTTCTAATACATATTTGTTGTGCCAATTATTTTTCCACATTTCTGACTAACAAACACTAGAGACCCCTGGTAGTAGACCAGGTTGGTCACTCTCACAGAGAAGGAAGGTCAAATGCTCCAGCTTTCATCACATACTTGGCCCTTAGTTGGCCTGTTTGTGATTTGTGGCTTTGCTCAGCTGGAGGAGATATTAATTTTTCATGGGCTATATTACATTATAAGGTTTTTGTTGATAATATTATGACCTGGAAGTTATATTTTAAAGAATATATGCTAGAGGAATCCTTGCTCATGTGTACCAAAAGAATGTCCACAACACTGAAGTTTGAAGCCACCAAAACCTGAAAATCACCCAATCTCCCTCAACAAAAGAATGGATAAGCTAGAGTTATGCATATTAATACAACAGACATTAAAATGCTCAAAAACATAATACTTATTTTTTAACAGTTTAAAAGAAATAAATAGGGCCTAAAGGAGAGTACTGTGATAAGGTGTTTGCCTTACATTTGATCTCTGGCCTAGATTTGATCTCTGATATTCCACATGGGACTCCCCAACCCCACCAGGAGTGATCCCTGAGCACAGAGCATAGAGCCAGGAGCAAGCCCTGAGTACCATCAGGTGTAGCCCAACCCCCTCTCCCCCAAATAATAATATATTTAATTAATTAATTAAAAGGATGTTATAGAAGTTATGGAAGGATGAAGTTAGTTTGATTTCACTCATAAGATATTCAAAAGCACTGGAAACTAATAGATCATTCGGGAATATAGATATGGCAAAACTAGACAGATAGAAGAAAAGGGAATGAGAAGGCAAAAGTCAAAGTGGTTACTTAATGCAGGGCAAAGGGGAAGTGTGGCTGTGGAGGAGTGTTTGTTTTACTTTTTGTCTTAACACATTAACGCTAGCATTGCAATTTGTGTTAATTAAACCACATTTGGGTGTGAGCCACTGGTGGAGCACACTGGTGTCAACGTGTTAAATTACCCATGTATGTGAGATCTACTATCGTCTGTGGAAAATATTTCATTACCAATGTTTAGGAAATGAGGAGTGCTAGGCTTTTTTTTTTTTTTTTTTTTTTTTTTTTTTATCACAGTGAACTGAGATGCTTACCCGGACTGACCTCAGAGTTGATTTCCTTCTTTATCCTACTGAAGGCACACAGCTTGGACCTTTCAAGATGCCTCAACCATTTTTAATTTGCCACCTTAGTAGTCTTCTTCTTTTTATCTTTTTCTTCTTTTACTTTTGGAGGGAGGGCACACCCAGCTGTGCTCAGATCTCACTCCTGGCTGTTTGCTCAAGGACCACTCCTGGTGGGGCTCAGAGGACCATATTGGGGGGCCAGGGATTGAACCCAGGTCAGCTGGATGCAAAGCAAACACACTACTCACTGTACTATCTCTTTGGCCCCTGAATGGTCTTTTTGACAGAAACTTAAGACAAATGGCTTGGCTACATTGGGTTTTGAGAGGTTACTATTTTGTTGAGTTTGTTCTGTCTGCCTTACACAATTCACAAAGCCACTGCTCAAAGATTTTGGTTTCCCACTCCCATTTGAAAACTGTCCAGGCGAGGTTATAATTTCTCTGCACTCTCTAGCAATGGGAATGGTTTTCTTCAGTTTATCAACTCATGGTGGGGGTGGAGTGGGGAAGCACCTTGGAGAGGAGAAGCACCTACACATGAAAACTGGAATTGCTAGATTCTAAGGACAGATTAATTGTGCTTGAGGCTAAAAATGTATAAATCAACTTCAGAACAGTCTTAACCTCTCTTAAACCTTCAAGGACAGCTTATTATAAAATGTTTACAAAACAAAATGTACTGCAAAATATTTATAAGGGGCAGGAGCAATAGTACAGCAGGTAGGTACTTGCCCACCGTTGTCGGACACTTGCCTTGCCCATGGCTGCCCCAGGTTCAGTCACCAGGATCCCATATAGTCCCCCAAGTCTGCCAGAAGTGATCCCTGAGCAGAGTGAGGAGGAAGTTCTGAGAACCACCAGGTGTCACCCCCTAAAAAAAAGGTTTGCAAAGCAAAGTTCAATAAGCAAACAGCATTCATATTGCACATTTAAAATAAAAAATATACCTTTTAGCAAAACAGTCTTACAAAAGTGATTAAGAAAATATATGAACAGGGGGCTGGAGCAAGAGCACAGCAGATAAGGCATTTGCCTTGCACACGGCCGGCCGATCCGGGTTCCATTCCCAGCATCCCATATGATCCCCTGAGCACTGCCAGGAGTAATTCCTTACTGCAGAGCCAGGAGTAACTCCTGTGCATTTTTGAGTGTGACCCAAAACTCAAAATAAATAAATAAATAAATAATGAACAAACTGTAATCTTGTGTTCCACTTCATTCATCCTAAATTTTACCAATTAAACAAAATTGTAAATTCCTCACATAAACAGAAGAACAAAGGTTTCTACCATGAACTTTGTTTTAAGGTCACATCTGGTGGCGTTCAGGGCCTACTCCTGACTCAGTGCTGGTGGTCACGCAGTGCTCAGGGGACAATGAGGTGCTGGGGATTGAACCCCGGTCCTCTCCATAAAAGTATATGCTAAGCATTTTCAGCTCTTTCCTTGGCCCATTGCCTTAAACTTTGTTTCTGCAATGTAAATTTCTTTTGCAGGTAAAGAAATTCTTTTCACAGAAATTAATATTTAAAAAATCTTTTATTTTTGACAATATCTTTTCAACTGTAGAGTTAAAATCTTTCAAAATCACTTAACACTTTCCTGGCAATATAAAGTAGGTGCAAAATCTGTCTTAAACAGGTACATGCCAAAAAGAAGTTGAGACATCTAACTTCATATAGAAACTTTGAAGCAATATAAAAACACCGCATATGAAGAGAAATTCCTTCTCTTCCCACTTCTCCAAAGGAAGTCAAAATGCCACCCTGAAGCAAGAGTGGAATTTCTGTGATGCAAATAATATCTTGAACAATAATAATAATAATTGTTCTTTAATCTAGGTGCTGGTTAGAAGTCTATGTTTATTTAGTTTGTGAAAATGCATCAAATAGTGCACTAAATAATCAGGAAATATTTTTTAGAAAAGATAATATGACATTTTGCAATTCTAAGTATATGTACACACACACACACACACACACACTATACTTTGTGTTTTTGTTTCTAGGGCCACACCTGGTGAAACTCGGGACTTAATCCTCACTCTGCATTCAGGAATCACTCCTGAGCACTCACAGGACCATGTGGGATGTCAGGAATCGGCTACATGC
Source organism: Sorex araneus (assembly GCF_027595985.1). Classification (NCBI taxonomy): domain Eukaryota; kingdom Metazoa; phylum Chordata; class Mammalia; order Eulipotyphla; family Soricidae; genus Sorex; species Sorex araneus. The sequence goes on from NC_073313.1 coordinate 205,089,316, forward strand.
AAGGCAAGTGCCCTACCTACCCACTATATTATCTTTTTGTCCCCAACATACACGTGTTTAAGGAAAAATTAATTTGTTGTGAACTGAAATGGAGTAATTTTTTATTTAAAGGAAAATGTTAATATAAAGGGAAATGAATGGGGAGGGGGCTGGCTCTCAAGCAGTGCTTACAGGACTCATGAAAGTGTGGAGGGGGGTTCCCTGTGATACTCAGCCTGTAATGCTGTGCTGCTTGGCCCAGAGGTGATGGCAGTGCCAGGGATGGAACGCAGGGTCTCCAAGTGTCAGGTAGGTGTTCCAGTCCTTTGATCTATTCCCCTGCCCCAAATGGTGTTTTTATGGGAAGAAGTGAAGAAAACAATATCTAAAAATCATTAAATACACAATGAAATTTCTAAAACTACCTCTAGGAGAAGATGTAAGTTTCTCAGGTAAGTGTCTCTGTCTCTTTAGGAATGGTTTATCACTTGTATATTCCTTAATTATGAAGACTGCTATAGATTGGTAAATACCTGTTTCAAAAAAAAATAGTTATTACATACCTAGCCTGTGTTAGGTCCATTTGTTTGGTACTATAGTAATGCAGAAGTGAGTCAAAGAACAGAGAGGTGGCAAGAAAAGAACAGTCAGGCTAATGGACTATCTTCCCAAATGGAAAATGATCCAAAGTGAAGTACAGATAAACGATGATGTAAAGGCAGGAGAGAACACATTTGAGGCTTCTAAAGGAAGAGTAATTTTAGTTGAGCCTTGAAAGGCATCAAAGAAAAGTAAATAATTATTTCTTTTATAAGATTCAAACTTATCCTTCAGAATACAGATGGATCTATTTCATATACCAACTTACGAGTCTATTTTACTATCATAATTATCTCTCCAGTTTCCCAAGCTGGACTAGGGCCCCTCTGCTAAGTCTTGGCTAGCTATTTAATATGAGGGTCCTCAAATGTCAGCCATGCTGATTGGCCATGTGGTGCCAGAAATCACCTGGGCTAGCCCCCAAAACGCAAAAAAGAAACCTAATTAAGTCAAATAAGGCATTATTGGTAATCAACCAAAAAAAGCATGTCAGGAATATTCTCCCATAAATTTGACACTATTTGATGAGTCATAAAATCATGACTCACTAAATCATAGAAAGAACTCATGATTAGGAAGACAGAGGCTGGAAGGAGGCAGTGGAAATGTTTAAAACAGACTAGAACACAAGTTAATAACAAGATGAATTTAGCTAAATTGAAAATTCTAACAGAACTAGCTTAAAATCATATTGAGATTTTATATTTAATGGTGGGTTGGGGGAGCAGAGGCATTTTGGGGTAACATCTGGCAGTACTCAGGGCTTACCTCTGGCTCTATGCTCAGGGATCACTCTGCCACCACAGGGTGAACATAACAAGGAGTGCCCATCCTGCTGCCCCCACCACAGCACAACTACATTCTGTTTTTTAAAAACTGTTTTACCACAAAATTTATTCCTTAATAGTTACCAGAGAGAAGGGGGAGGAGTCAGGTAAAAAGCATAGAGGAAATATAATATAGTGGGTAAGGTGCTTTTCTTACATGCAGCAAACACTTGTCAGGTCCCCAGCATCCCATATGATCCCCAGCATTGCCAGGCCTGATCCCTGAATGCAGAGTCAGGAGTAAGCACTGAGCACAATCAAGTGTAGCCCCCAAAGGAGCCAACTGTATGAAGGACAGAATTAGACTTTCAGTGGTGAAAAGTATATATGCATACCTATGTATATATATGTATATATAACATAGTATGTACAGGTATTATTAACTAATGCACACCTGAAGCCTATTTAATGTAATTGTTCACTGTAGCCATGAGAATGATAAAATTAAAAAAAAATTTTTGAGGCACTGATTTCATTCTGAAGATTTCTCCTAAATCAGAAAAAAAAAATATGGTGTTTTCCTTCTGCACAAAGATAATTCTCAACATTATTTATGATAATAAAAACACTGGAAATAACCTAAACTTAGGGTCATGGATGTAGTCCAGTGACAGAGCAACTGCTTTACATGTGTGAGGCTCTGGGTTCAATTTCAGGTGCTGCCAAAGAAGAGAGGAACCTAAGTATCCAATAATAAGAATGTGGTAATAATTATGACTCAAGTACCATCTAGAAAAAAATACAGTCATTATAATAATAGTAATGTTTTTCCAATAACTGAAACCAACTATTTGTTTATAAAAACAGTTCAGTGAATAAAGCATCATATTTTTTTAAAAAAGCACAACATAAAAATATACAGCATAGTTCAATCATATAAAATATGCATAGTAAAAAGATTGGAACAAAGTATACTAAAATATTAACATTATCTGTCCTAGTATGATAAAATGATTGTAGATTTTTGATATTGCCCTTTATCCCTTTTGACATTTTCTAAATATTTTTATAAGAAAAACAATTACTTTATGAGCAAAATACCATTTTTTTAATGACTAGATTTGCTACTCCAGATTAGACTGGTCAAGATCAAGAAAAAGAAAGCTTAACAAGGAATAGGGAAATAAAAAATGTATGGTGTCTTCCTTCCCTTAACATTTCCAACGGGTCTACTTGGCCTTTTACTGCTACAAGTAAACAAATATAGATTTTTAAAATATTGGTAGAATGCTCGCAGGGAGCTCCAGAAGCAGAATCAGGGGGAAAAAATACCTTCAGAGACACAGCAGAAAATGAGAGTAAACAAAATGAAGTCTGTGGTACAAATGACAACACTGCAAAGAACCAGTATGTACACAAGGCAACAGAGGACATGAGCATGGTAGCAGTGAGATGAAGCACAATACGTTTAGTCATTACATTTAGAAGTGCTATTAATAGAGAAAGCCTCTTAGATCGTGTTAAAAATTAAAATCCAATACTTCGCAGTTTATAAAAAGTACATCTAAATAAAATAACACAAAAAGACTAAGAAGAGGGCTGGATCTGTAGTACAATGAGTAGGGTGCTTGCATTCGGACAACCCAGGTTCGGTCCCAGACGCCACTTAGGGTTCTCCAAGCCCAATTAGGAGTGATTCCTAAATGGAGAGCCAGAGTCGGCCTTGAGCACTGCCATCTGTGGCCTAAAAACCATACACACACACACACACACACACACACACACGACTAGAAAGAAAAGAATGTAAGTAAGGTTGCAATAAATTAGGAATGCAATTAAGTTAAAATTAAGGCAAGAATTCTTAAGGGTTCTTTTGAATTAATAGAAACACTACATACTCCCCAAGAGTAAGCGGCAAAAGACACAGGCAAAGAATTCACAAGGAGGAAAATATTAGTTAATTATAGAAGTGGCACTGCCTTTCAGGTGTTTTGTTTTATTCTCCACTGTGGGCACATGACTAAACTCTACTTCCCAGACTCTTTCCATTGAGATGCCGCCATGTAACTAGATAGTATAGACAATGAAACATAAGCAGAAATAAGTTTGTCTTACGCAGGACAATGACTTAAGAGTCAGGGAATCAGCAGCATACACTTTTCTTTCATTGAAGTATCTTCCTTTCTTTCATAAACTATCATTCATTAGGGATGATACTTTAGAAAGAACACATAGGATGTGAAGTCAAAATGGTATACTGGTACTGAATCTCCCCTGCAGAAAAATTAATCCTTGTTGTTTGTTGCTGTTTTGTTTATTTGGTTGGTTGGTTTTGGTCTTGGGGTGACACACTGAAGTGCTCAAGGGCAATTGCCAATCAATGTTTGGTGCTCAGGCTACCATACAAGAATAGGGATTGAACCCAGGTATATGGCAAACAAAGCAAATTTAATAGACCTTTGAGCTACTTTCCTGGTCCCAAACCTATGTTTTTCAAGCTTATGAAGTTTGCTGCCTTTATATATATATATATATACATATATATATATAAAATCAATTCTTTCCTGCTTCTATTAATACAATGTCAAATTGCCCAAATAATCAAGAAATCCAAGCTGAGAGACAAGGTATGACTTTTCATCCGTTAAAACACTAAAAACTTAAAATAGTACAGTAGGAGAGAAGATAATCAGTGGATCATCAACATTATCAGTATAAATCAATATAAATGTGTCAAATAAATATCCACATAGAAACATACTTATGTTGACCTCTTTCTCACATGAAACACAAAAATGTTCCAGATAGAGTACAGATCTAAATAAGAAAAAAAGATTTTTGTTTTGTTTTTGGCCACACCTGGCAGTGCTCAGAGTTATTCATGGCTCTGTACTCCAGAATTACTCCTGGCAGTGTTTAAAAGACCACATGGGATGCCCTAGATCGAATGCAGGTCAGCGGTGTACAATGCAAGCACACTACCTGCTGGTCTATCTCTCAGGCCCCCAAATAAGAAAAACATTTAAAAATAAAGATTTTTTAATAAGAATTTTATTTTATTGAATCACCATGTGGAAAATTACAATACTTTCAGGCTTAAGTCTTAGTCATACAATGCTGAAACAACCAGTGCCCACATCCCACCACCAAAAAAAACACCACAGTACACCTCCCATCCCGCCCACCCCCGAACCCCCCACCCCGCCTTGTAACTGATAAATTTCACTTTACTTTCTATTTACTTTGGTTACATTCAATATTTCAACACTAACCTCACCATTATTGTTAGGAGCACCCCACTAGAGTCAGACCTGTTGTGAAGAGAAATGAGGTCGCGCGGCCTCGCGGTTTTGGATTTCTGTACTTTAACAACTAAGCCCAGGGAGATTTCTTCCGGATGTTGGATCATTGCAAGCTTGTAAACCCCATCTGTGGTCATCATAATATGGCGGTCCCCACGCCCTTCCTCCCCGGGAAGGGACAGGCGAGAGAGAGAAATACCTTTCCCTTCCTGGGCGGGCATGGGGTGGCGGCTTAGTTCTCAGGCTGGAGACATTCTGCGAGTAGCTGCCCATGTTGAAAGTGGTTTAGCTGGGTCTGGATTCACGCTCGTGCAGCTACGGAGGGGCCGCACACGCGTGCGGCCCTCGGGATCACATCTCGGCAGCGGCAGGAGAGCTAAAAATAAAGATTTTAAAATAAAATAAAACAAACAAACAAAACAAACAGCATGAAGTGTCGATAAGCAAAGGTTTCTTAAACTGGACACAAAATGTGCTAATCATAAGTAACAAATTTGGCAGGTGGAACTGTATTAAGATTAAGAACTTTTGATCAACAAACACACATGCTTTAAAAACGGTGTCTTAACAGATACAAATACAATGTTGGATGGAAGAAGATAGACATGAACATTTACATACTGGGGTGAGTGAGATAGTAGTACAGGGGTTAAGGTAATTGTTTTCCATGCAGCAGACATCAATTCAGCAGGTGTGCTGCTTGCCCTGTGTATGACTAACCCAGGTTCCATCCCAGGAATTCCATATGTTCCTCAAAGACACCCCCCACCAAGCGACCCTGGAACACAGAGCAGGGAGTAAACCCTAAACACAACTGGATATGACAAAAAAATTACATGCTAGAGATTCCATTTACCAAAAGCTTCAAAACAGGTAAAGCCATATTTTATAGTGCTAAAAACTGATACAGAGGACCATTGGGTATGCATAGCAAAGTTTCTGGTAATGTTCTATTTCTTGATTTAGGTTCAGGTTCTGTAGTGTGTTTCCACTGAAAATTTATTAAGCTGTACACTTATATTTGCATACTTTGGTGCATATGTGTTTTACGTCAATTCATGTCTATATATAATAAAAAATGACCACAGATACATAATACCAAATTATGGCAAGTATCTAGTTAAACCTATTCTCATATATTACTAGTATCACAAATATGCTGGTACAACCAATTTGGAAAATAATCTGAATAGTTATGTACAACATACATTATCAGTTTTACCCTTCCCTTTGTTATTGTGATGACTGGGGTCACATACTACAGTTGTGATGCTCACACACATTTGATTGCTGTGTGTCAGAGATTATTCACATTTTTTGGCACCTCGAATGCCCAGCACATTATGACAGCTTTGAAAAGCTACTGGAATCCTGCTTGATGCATGTGAGATGGTGGCAGGGATTAAACACTAGGCCTCACACTTTCGAGGCAAGCACTTTACCACTGAGCTATCTCCCATTTTTAACAAGTCTCCCTAAGGAAAAAATCCAAAATATAGAGGGGAAACTATAACTAAATATGTTTCTAAAAAGATAAAATGTCAACTCTGACTTTAGCAAGTATTATTGATATACTTTTTAAAAATATATATATTTTGGGGGATGGAGCAATAGCACAGCGGGTAGGGCATTTGCCTTGCATCCGGATGACCCGGGTTTGAATCCCAGCATCCCATATGGTCCCCCGAGCACCGCCAGGAGTAATTCCTGAGTGCATGAGCCAGGAGTAACCCCTGTGCATCGCTGGGTGTGACCCCAAAACCAAAATATATATATATATATTTTTTAATTGAATCACCATGAGATACACAGTTACAGAGTTGCTCATGATTGGGTTTTAGTCATACAAAGTTCCATCACCGGTCCCTTCACCAGTTCACATTTTCCACTACCAATGTCCCCAGCTTCCCTTGTTTGTACAGTTTTTTTTCCAGCGGGTTATGACTGCTTTGAAAAGTTGAGCACAATATGATAAAAGTCTTCAGGATAATGTAAGGTGATAAAGGAAAAAGGAAATTGTTTAAACCAAATTATTATAACTAAATAAGATATAATTTACAATAAAATTAGTAGAAAGAAAAACACACAAATGATGCATATACAACTTCCTGCCCAGTCTCATCCACTCACATGACTCTTAAGAATCACATATGTAATAATGACTCCTAAGTCTGATTCTCCAGTTCACATGATTCTCCTGAGCTCTAGAACTTTTAAACTGGTCACTACATATCTCTCCTTGGATGTTCTATGGGCCCCTCGGTTTCTACCTCCTATATTCATTATCTTGGGTAGAAATGATGCAAGAAATAAGACATCAGGACACAGTTATTCAAACCAGAGATCTGAAAATCATTCTTGTTTCACTCCACTCTTCATTCCACACCACTCAGCTCTTTTTATTCCCTAAGTCTAATGCCTCCTAAAATAATCTTTTTAAGTTAATTTATATTCATCCATCCATCAATTCATCTCCCCATTCATCTATCTATTCATCTATCTTCTGCTATTTTATTTATCATTTCTCTCTTAGATTACTGTAAACGTTTTCTACGTAGCCTTCTTACCTTACCTTCAGTTTAATTTCTTTCAGTTCAGCTTCTGTGGTTTTATTTGAAACCTGAACATGCTTTTTTTACTTAAAAATTCTTTCATGGTAGCTAAAGATATAGCTCAAATAGTAGAAGCCTTACCCAGCATGTAAGAGGCCCTGAGTCCAATCTCTAAACTGCAGGACCCTGTTAGAATCACCACACCAGGTGTGGCCTCTATCAAAAAACAAAGAACAGGGGCTGGAGCAATAATACAGCAGATAGGATGCTTGACTTGCATGCACCCTAGGTTTGATCCCTTGTACCCTATAGGGTGCCATAAGCCCTGCCAAGAATGGTTCCTGAGCGCTGAGTCAGGAGTAAGCCCTGAGCATGGCTGGGTGTGCCCCCCAAACAACTAAACAAAACCAAGAAAAAACAACAATAACAAAGTAAACATCAAAGTAAAATTCTTACATGATTATTCACAAGTGAATGGGTAAGATGCACAATCTCTGGCACAGCCTACATAGTAATTTTTTTTTTGCTTTAAAAAAAATCTTGTTATCACCTGCCTGTCTTTCCAGTTTTCTTTCTGGTTACTCCCTCATGGGAATTCCTTGCTCTGGTCACACCAAATTTATTACAGTGGCCAAACAGGTTATACTCTTTCCTTCACTTCTGTCAGTTTCTTCCAGCTCAGAATTCCCTTTTATGTCCCACCTCCTACTGATGTTACTTTGCCATTCCATCATCAAAAACATAGTTCAAGCTTTTCATTGACTGGGACGACCTCAAGGATCACATTTTTGTATGGTTGTAATAATGTGATACACAACACTTTCCATCTTGCTTTTTTAACTAACATTAAGACATGAACAATTGTTTTGAGTTTGCTAAAGTACCTTTCATAATTACTATTTTAACATGTCACAATAACTTATATTATTATCAATCAATCACAATATCCCGTTAATCACCGATTTCTCGGGCAGGCTCAGTAACATCTCATTTTGTCCTTTCCCTGAGATCTTAGGAGTCTATTTCGACTTGGCCCTCCTAAGGATGTTGCACTGGGGGCTCTTCAGGGTCAGGGGAATGAGATCCAGCTTGTTACTGGATTTTGCATATGAATACACCATGAGGAGCTTGCCAGGCTGTCCCATGGGGGCAGGAAACTCTCAGAAGATTGCCAGTTTCTCCTAGAGGGAGAAGTAGGCCAAAGATATCCTTCTGGGAGCTTGCTTTTAAGTCTCTGGATGTTGGCCGTTGATGGGATTACACACACCTGGGTTCCTCTGCCGGTACCTTCATGCATGAGGCCTGTCTGAACATGTAGAGAGGAGCCTCCAGCATGGCTACAGCTAGGTTCCGGTGGTTTTCGGCTGCTGGGAGCTCTGCTTGGGGTGGGGAGGGAAGCTGGAGCCCATTCCTTCTGAGGGGCCCCGGGGAAGACAGCCAGGCGTGCGGGCAAGAGACTCTCTGAATATTAGTATATTATTATATTCTCTATAATATTTTCTGTAATATTAACTTATATAATATAGTATATATATTAGATGTAAGAATATAATATGTTATATTCTTATATAAGAGTATAATATCACTGTCATCACTGTCATTACTGTCATCCCGTTGATCATTGATTTGCTTGAGCAGGCCCAGTAACGTCTCCATTCATCCTAGCCCGGAGATTTTAGCAGCCTCTCTTTACTCATCCTTCCCAATGGTGCCGCATTAGAGGCTCTTCAGGGTCAGGGGAATGAGACTCATCATTGTTACTGTATTTGGCATATGGATACACCATGGGAAGCTTGCCAGGCTCTCCCCTGTGTGGGCAGTAAACTCTCGGTAGCTTGCCAGGTTCTCCAAGAGGGAGAACTAGTTTATCAAATGACTTGCATTTTGGGAGCTTGGTCTCTGGATGTTGGCCATTGATGGGATTTAATGGAGCCGGGGGCAGTTTGTGGGTGTGACTGCCTAGCTACTGGAAAATGGGGAATTTGGGTGGAAGAGGCCCAGTCCTGATCTGAGCAGCCTTGGAGATCTCTATTATTATATTATATTCTTATATCTATCTTCTCTACTTTCACAGCGTACTGTGTTATAACCTTTATTAAGTTACTTACCACTTTGCTTTGCATTTTTGTTTTACATGTTCATCTCTTCCACTTGAATGCAGATATTTTTAAAATAAGTCACAAAATTGAATATTTTATTTTATTTATTGTGGGGATGGGGATGTTAGGCCACAATTGGTAGTGTCAGGGTTTACTTCTCGCTGTGTGCTCAGGATCACTTCTGGCAATGCTTGGGAAACTATATGTAGTGCTGGTGATTGAAGCCAGGGTAGGCTGCATTCAAGGAAAACACTTTAACCCCTGCACTATCTCTTCGGGCCAGAGGCAGAGATGTTTATTGCATTTCTTTCTGTACTCCTAGTACAGACTCTGCTACAGAGTAGCAAGTTCACAGGATAAAAATAAATGAGCAATGAAATGATGTTGTGTGTGTGTGTGTGTGTGTGTGTTAGTCCATAGAATATAAGTATTTTTTTCCTTTCCTTAATTGCTCAAACAACTTACTCATTTAGATTCAACCTTCTTATAAAAAAAACAGTGGTAGAGGAAGGATTTAGAACACAATTTTCAGTAATATTATATTAGCTTCATAACTTTAAATTAATAAAATATCTTATGACTCCCTTTGCTATCTATCTATGAAACTAGATATGCACATTTGCTATCTCCTGCTGTTTCTTAACACACTTCAGGGTGTCTAATTAACGGTTAACTCTCAGTCCTTATCTTACCAGTACTTTTAACAGTATTTGACTCAGCTGATTACACTCTGTCTTTAGGACATTTGGGACCCTATCCTGCTTTCCCTTCTACCATAACGCCTCTTTTTAATCAGCTCTGCAGTCAGACCCTCCACTTCTTCTCATGCACTAAGTACTGGTGCTTACAAAAGTACCTGGACTCTTCTCCTTCCTCTGTCTTCTTCCTACAATCATCCATTTCATTCCCTTTGACCTGGTTGTCCAGCTTGGCAGTCTTTCAGAATCACCTGACAAGATTTTAAAAACAATAACTCCAGGGCCCTTTTTACATCAGAATCTATAGAAACAAATTAGATAGGTTTAAAAGCATCCATATCATTTTAATATTGAAGCAGTGTGGGATGGGTTCAAATACATCTCTATGCAGAATAGTTCAAAATAGACGATCCCTAACCCTGCCTTTTCTCTGATCTTCCACCTCATGTATCAAACTCTTGGTGCATTTAATAATTAGCACACCCAAAATGAAGCTTTTAATTTGTGTCTGAAAGACCCCAGTCTGGTCTTTCTCCATTCTTCCCATCTGCTGCCCCAAACCCCAGGAATTATCTTTGGTTCTATACTATCCCCACTTTTAACCTCCACATATTTAAGTTAAAAACTCCTGGACACAAAAGGCATCTACCAATGTTAACATTTCTCCTCTTCTCTAAGGCTACTATTGCCCAGGCAGGCATCCCTGAGAGAAAGCAATAAGATAGTGAGGGTCTCCCTGCTCCTGTTCCTGCATTCCCACCTCTCACCCACAGTGGCCAGAGAGATTGTCAAAAAATATAAATCTCACATCATTCCCTTGCCTAAGATCCTTTTCTTAGAGGATCCCCTTCCTTTTCAAGGATTATTTGGCCTTTTACCTCTATAAGTAAACAAATATGGATTTGACAAATAATAGTTGAGGGGACCAGAGATGTAGTACAGTGAGTAGGGTGCTTGATTTGCAACTGGGGTACTATTCCTGGCACACCCTATGGTCCCTACTCCCTCCCAGGAGTGATCCCTGAGCACAGAGCCAGGAGTAAGTCCTAGGCACTGCTGGGAGTAGCCCCCAAATCAACATATAGTGATGGAAAGCTCTCTGGGAGCTCTACTAGTAAAATTGGGAAAATGTATATTAAAATAAAATCACAGCAGAGAATGAAAGCAAGCAAAATCAAGTCTGCGGAACAAGACAGTGTTGAAAAGAAGCAGTTGGTACACATGGCAACAGGGGCACAACAACATGGCAGTAGTGAGACTAAGTTTAGTTATTAAATTTAGAAGCAGTATTAATAGGAAAAACATCTCCATTGTGTTAAAAATTACAGTTCAGGGGCTGGAGAACTATTACAGCAGGTAGGGCATTAGCCTTGCATGCCACTGGCCTGGGTTTGATCCTTAGCATTCTGCAGGGTCCCCTGTGCACTGCCAGGAGTAATTGCTGAATGCAGAGCCAGGAGTCACCCCTGAGCATTGCCAGCTATGGCCCCAAAGCCAAGCCAAAGCAAAAAAAAAAAAAAATTAAAATCCAGGGTTGGAGGGATAGCACAGCAGGTAGAGAGCATGCCTTGCATGTGGCTAAATCAGGTTCAATCCCAAGAACCATAAATGGTCCCCAGTGCCCTTTCAGGAGTGATCCCTGAGCAGACAGTCAGGAGTAAACCCTGAGCACAGCTAAGTATGGTCCCAAACCAAACATAAATGTTTTGAAAATTAAAATTCAATATTTCGAGGCTTTGGCAAGGGCCGGGATGTAATTCAGTGGTAGAAAACTTGCCTTGCATGTATGATGCCTTGGTTTTAATCCCTGACACTGAAAAATGAAACAAAAACCCTTTGGTAGTTATCTTGATACGAGAAAGAAGTTGCAACCTTGGTCCACAAGTGACTTGGTTTCTGTCTAGATCTTCTGCCTTTCTCTCATACTTTTAGGCCTTGCTTGCCCCATTGACCTTCCTAAAGATAAATTTTTTTTAAATACAGCAAATTTATTTGGGAAATAAAGGAGGGGGAGAGAGAGAGAGAGGAGAGAGAGAGAGAGACAGAGACAGAGACAAACAGTCTGACAGAGACAGAGAGACAGAGAACCAGAACATGGGATTATCCTGAGTAGAAAAAAACAGAGAATGAGATAATGGCTTTTGAAAGAAGGTTCTATACATTTTCTCCAAATTATCTTGGCCTGGAGTTCTTTGCCTATATAAAAGTTAACCTGCATATTGTCACAAAGAAAAAGCCTTGGACTATTGATGGTCCTTTCATATTCTCATCATGACCTTTAGATTCTCTGTAGTTTCTCCTTTCCTGAGGGGGTCATCTGTGAAATCCCCTCATGCGGAGCTGTGCAAATTCCTTTCGAGTGGGGATTACACATTACCAGATGTTTGCGGGCTCTTGGGGTGGCTCTCTCTTGCCGCCCCTCTCTCACCGCCCGTATTTGGTGCTCTCCAGCCGTTTCTCCACCCGAGATGGCTGTTGCCTTGGACGGGCGAAGGAAGAACGAGGGCCAAGCTGGTTGCTGATAAATTGCTGTTTAGTCAATCTCTCGTCTCTCCCAGCACTCTCCAACTCTCTCTAACTCGCTCTACAACACTCTTCGTGACTCTTCTCCAATCTCCACAGCCACTCTTTTTTGTTTTGTTTTGTGTCACACCTGGCGATGCACAAGGGTTACTCGTGGCTCTGCACTCAGGAATCACTCCTGGAGGAGCTCAGGGGACCAAATGGGATGCTGGGAATCGAACCCAGGTCAGCCGTGTGCAAGGCAAATGCCCTACCTGCTGTGCTATTGCTCCAGCCCCTCCCCAGCCTTACTCTCTTACTCTCTTACTCTCAGCTCTCAACCTTCTCTCTAACTCTGTGTCTCTTCTTCTCTCCATCTCTTTCAATCCCCCTTTCTCCCTCAGCCGCTCTTTTTTATCTCTCTCACCATGCCCCACCCAACCACACCTCCCTGCGGGAAGTGCAAATTCCTAACCACCTGCAGCCCACAAGGGCAAAACAGACTTAAGGCATGTTTCTCCTCTCCTTAGGCCAGCAACTTAATTAACATCTTTATTCTACTTCCTAATATTTACCGTTCTGTATTAACACAGTAAAAGTAACTTTTAGGCTTATAGGGTGACTTTCCTGGAGACATCTCACCACAGACTCAGACTATAGCGCTCAGGCCAGATCAATCATTCCTAACCCCAGCAGGGTCCAAATCTAGTTATCACTTTTTGGATCATGACAGAATTTGTCTATAACCAAGCTCTTAACTTATAGTTAAGCATTAGGGCATTTTGGCCAGGTCCATTCAATGCCAGGGTAGCTCATAGCTCACCCTGGGTCCATCCAGTCCCTCGTTGGGACCCTGCTTTTGGGGACTAGGAAGTAAGGGCAACTGAGGCTTAAGTTGAGAGAGCAGATGTTCAGGAGATAATACTATCTGGAGTCAATCAACTCCCAAGCTACAGGCTTGTCTTTTTAACTGTCTTCCTGTATCCATTCAAAAAGCAATTGCTGTGAAATAGCTAACCATGCAAAAGACATTAAGGAGAAGAGAAAGACAATATTTACAAGTCAGAGTCTGATCAGGAGACAAAGGTAATTGACAGGTTGAGGGACAATCAACAAACACAAGCTCCCAGCGGCTAGGGAGGAAGGGCAAATCAACATTATACAACAGTCACCCTTCCTGGGTGGAGCCTCGGTGCCTTCTGAAAGATACTCTCTAGAGAGCAAGTATAGTCCCGTCTAAGAATCTTTTCAAGAATTGTTCCCTCTGCCTGGGAAGTTCTTCCAGCCAATCTTACCATGGCCTGTTCCCCCACTTCATACAGGTCAGTGGACAAATACCTCCTCCTCAAGAAGCAGCCCTCAAAGCCTCTCTTTCGGGATGGGGTGGACCACACTTCACAGTGCTTAGGGCTTATTGCTGGTTCTTGTGTTTAGGGATCACTATTGTTAGTGCTCTGAAGACATACGTGGTGCCAGGGATCAAATCAGACTCAGCCACAAGCAAGGTAAATGCCCTACCTGCTATACTCTCCCTGGTCCCAACTGCTCTATTTTTAGTACAGTTCCCCTTCTGTCTACCTTTCTTTTCCTTTTCTTTTTTGAGCACACAGGTGATATATATATATATAGGCTATTCCTGGCACAGTGCTCAGAGGAATGTGAAGTGATGGGGGAGTGAGTAAAGCATGGGATCCAGTTCTTGAGCTACCTCGTGGAGCCACCTCCTTTTCTTTAGAGTTCTTCAACCCTATCTGAAATTATATTAAACACATGTATCCTTTCTTTTTTTTTCACACTAGACTGCAAGTTCCATGAAGGCAGACTTTCATTTGTTCAGACCTGGTTTCCCAGCACCTAAAACACCATCTATTTTCACCTATGGCATACTTGAATTTAGTCAGACATCTCTGACAATGAAGGTATGGTAGTTACACTAGTAGCATTTTTTCTTTGTTTGCATAATACAAAACAAAGGTATATGTTATAGTAAACATATTTTAGACTCAATAAAATATGATAGTAGGCATTGGATAAATATACCTACTATCATGTTAGGACATTGACTAAACATATGAAAATAAATATTAGTATACTGAGGCCAAAAAAATCAACTTCCTGGTTCTCTTATACCTAAAGGAGATAGAAGAGATATTTGATTAAGATTTTGAGTGTTTAGAAAAAAGTACATTCAGAAATAAAAGATGTTCATGGGTGCAAGGTAGACAGAAAGTGCTGAGTTTCTCCTTGGTTTCGCTGTAGAGCACTTGGCATGAAGAAATTGAAGCACCGCAGAGAGAAACCAATTTTAAAAAAGAACTGGTTATCTAAGAATGAAAGGTATCAAGGATACTGGAAAAAGATTCATCCAGAACCTTTGTTCACTATAAGGACAAGGTAACTTATATTGAACAAAATTTACTTAGAAAGATGTGAGGGGAGAGAAAGAGAAGTGTATGTTTCAAGAGAACACGGGCTTGACAGAGACAACCTTAAACAAAATATTCCTATATTGATGCACTGATGTTTTATTATTAGCTAGAAATTCTGCATGTTTAGTATATACCAGGCACCACATAAGATGTTCATGTGCATTATCGAATGTGATGCTAACACTAAACTCTGTGAAGGAATGTACTATTGTTGGTTTCATTACACAAATGAGAAAAGTGGGGCTTAGAGGGCTTATAGGGTTTGTCTAAGACATGCAGGTATTTAGGGAGACAAGAAAGCTGGAGACCAAAGTTCAGGCTCTCAAATTCTTTGCATATTACCTTATATGTATCTCAGCGTACACAGACTATGCTGTGAATCTCTCAGTGGTACGATTTTCATCTCTCTCTCTCTCTCTCTCTCTCTCTCTCTGATTTTTGGGTCACACCCGGCAATGCACAGAGGTTATTGCCTCATGCACTCAGGAATCACTCCTGGTGGTGCTCGGGGGACCATATGGGATGCTGGGAATCAAACTTGGTACAAGGCAAATGCCCTACCTGCTGTGCTATTGCTCCAGCCCCTGATCTCTCTTTTTTTTATTTTTAATTTAATTTTTTTTACAAACTTACAAACTTTTGTGATTACGTTTCAGTCATATAATGTTTGAGTACCCATACCTCCACCAGTGCCCATTTTCCACCACCAATGTTCCCAGTATCCCTCCCGTCACCCCCACCCCTTCCCACTCCCTGCCTTTGTGGCACGCACATTTTTTCATATTCTCTCTCTCTCTCTCTCTCTCTCTCTCTTTCTATTATGGTTTGCAATACAGGCACTAAGCAGCCATCATGTCTGGTCCATAGGGCTCGATTTCGATCTCTTAAGGATGGGAAGTGTGGTCCTCAACTCCTCACTCATTCCACCTTCCTGGCCCTCTTTCCTCTTGCTTGACTATCAACAAAGGGTAAATAGCCTTAGATACAGACATATCTGATAACAACAGTGAAAATAAAGCTATCAAACAGGCTAGAATAACTATAGAAAGGTCTGATGATCAAAATAACCCAGGTTTCTTTAGCAAAACATTAATTGAAATGGATCAGAAATCAATCTGCTTTATGAAAACCACAGAGAAGCTTATTGTCTAAATAGAATCAAATGAATAGGTTTCAATGTATATGGCTTTTGTATCTTTTGTTAAACATTCATAGACTTATTAAACTGAAGAAATGTAAACTTGAGTTTAAGCTTCTATCACTCTGTTGGTTTGGACTACCAATTTAATTTAATGTTATCAAAACCAATTTTAATTATCAAATATTGCTATCTTTTACACTGGTGAACTGATGACATTAGCTTCATGTGTGCATTTCTTTTCTTTTTAAAAAAATTTTTATTAGTAAATCACTGTGAGGTACAGTTACAAACTTATGAACTTTCATGTTTGTATTTGGTTTACATCCCTCCACCAGTGCCCATTCTCCTCCACCAACGTTCCCAGTATCCCTCCCACCACCCCCACCCCAAACCTCACCATCCCACCCTGCCTCTGTGGCAGGGCACTGTAAGATAAGAGAACCCCCTACAAGTACAATATGACAGAAACATGGCGCAAAATCCCATAACAATAATCTCTCTCAATGTCAATGGCCTAAATTCACCAATTAAGAGACACAGAGTGGCAAAATGGATTCAGAGACTGAACCCAACATTCTTCTGCCTGCAAGAAACACATCTGAATAGCCAGAACAAACACAGACTCAAAGTCAAAGGATGGAAAACAATCCTGCAAGCAAACAACTCCCTCAAAAAAGCTGGGTGGCCTTACTAGCATTTCTTTTCTTTTCTTTTCTTTTTGTTTCATGGGCCACATATGCTGGTGCTCAGGGCTTACTTTGGGCATGCTCAGCAGGGTTGAGGGGGGCACAATATGGTGAGCAGGAGGATCAAACCCAGGTCAACTGTATGTGAGGCAGTGCCCTACCTGCTGTACTATTTCTCCAACCCTTCATGTATACTTTTCATTGTGTTGGATAATTCAATGCATTTTCAATGCTGTAATTTTGAATGACTCTGCAAGGTTGTCAGGTAGCTCTCACCTGCTCAGTTACAGCTTTTTTTTTTTTCTTTTTGGGTCACACCCGGCGATGCACAGAGTTTACTCCTGGCTCTGCACTCGGGAATTACCCGCTGGCGGTGCTCAAGGGACCATATGGGATCCCGGGTCAGCCACGTGCAAGGCAAACGCCCAACCCACTGTGCTATTTCTCCAGCCCCAGTTACAGCTTTTTATAGTCCCATCTAATGATGAATTTGAAAACTATTCTAATATTTATTGCTATACCAGAACAGTCTTATTTTTCATATAAGAAGATGTGGAATAGAAATCGCCAACTACACTGGGACATTGTCTGTGCTACTGTGGTGACAAGCATGGTTGTATAGTGGTGTGACCAATTTATTCATTTCCTTAATAACCTTCATCATTGTAATGAGTCATCCCTGTCTCTTATTCTAAATTATAGGGCACCGTTTTATTACCAAACCAAATGAATATACATGAAGATATTTTTTCCTTTCTTGCTCTCATTTCCAAGATCCAATTTTTCATAATCTTGCTGTTGAAAGAATTAGACAAAGGCAAGCTAGAATCATGGTTAAGAGGAAGAAAAGGTTAGAAGAGGTGTGGATTCTCCCACTTACACCATTTTTTCCAGACATCTTTCAGAGACTTTGAAATGTGGCTCAGTTGCTGTGAGTCTGCCATTTAAATGAGTCCCCTCCATTCTTCTTATGAAAAAAAAGAAGAGGATGTCATTTTCTATGTGATAATCAAGCAGGCAATATTTGCTGCTCATCATTTCACAATTCTGTATATCAATTAATGACGGAAAAAATTTTTTTAAGAAGCTATCATCTCAGAAGGCAAGAGAGCACACCTAAGGAAGTGGTGTTAGAGAAATTCAGAAACCAAACTGATGAAACAGGTTGCCTCAGCTCGTTATCAGTTGTTTTATCCAACTGGATATTATTCTTCTTAGGTATGGGTCATTGAAATCACATGCTAGTAACATAGGAGTGCCACTGACTAAGGAGATCAATTTGTTTTCTCCTAGGATTCCTGGAAACAGGGGAAGAACTGTCAACAAGTTAAAATTGCAACATATCTTAACTTGTTGCTTCAGTCATGCTGGAGATTTTTCTACATTTAAACCTTGGCTTAAAAATGAGAGAATGTTACTGAGACAAAGATATGAAACCAAATTTTCAGCCAAATGAGTCACTTGACTTGTTAGAAAGAGTATGTGGGTAAAAAACAAAGGCAAGAAGAGTTGCTTTACCATATAGTTCAAAGTAAAAGCAGAGACTTCTCATGCCATAAAAAATTATAGGCCTAGTACAAATGTTGAAAGTTCGAGATGGTTAACTCTAATGATCGAGGGGTTTTATTTAAATCGAAGAACAGAATCATTCTATAATAAACCTTAAGCAGAAGAAAGTTTCCATTCGATTTTAAACAAAACCAATAAAGATTTGCTATTTGCTCTGATCTTCCAACAGTAGCCAAATAATTAATGTCTCATTAAGTCGCTGAAACAAAATATGGTGGTTTCTTTTCTTTTTATTAAATGAAAATAAAACATCAAAGTTGGTGGTAAAAACCTCAACATCACCAAGACCCCAAACTGTCAAGTGAAAGTAATGTTGATTTGGTTTCTCACTCCAGTTAATTCAAATCATTCCATGTGCTTAAGCAAAGGTATAAAAATATAATGATTCTGAAGCATTAGTAAGCATCTGAAAAAATGGAGCAGAAAACAAAAGCAGCAACACGAACCCAACACGACTTTAGGGAAATTTTCACTTTTTATAGCATAATTGTAGAAAAATATGACAGAATTCCTGTTGATTACCGTAGTAATAATTACTTTAGGCACAAAGTATAACATTATTATTAAGAAAATGTAAATCCAAACATCAGTGAGTTGTCATCTCACACCAGAGAGACTAACACCCATCACAAAGAACAAAATAACCAGTGTTGTCATGGATATGGGGATTAAGGGATCCTCATTCATTGCTGGTGGGAATAAATGTTGGTTTGTCCAGGCTTTTTGGAAAACAGTATGGACATCTCAGAAAACTAGGAATTGAACTCCTGTTTGAGCTAGCAATTTCACTTCTTGGCATCTACCCCAAGGGCCCAAAAACTCTCTCCAAAAAAGACATTTGCACTTCTATGCTTATTGCATCACTATTAACAAACACCAAAATTTGTAAACAATCCAAGTGTCCAAGAGCAGATAACTGGATAAATAAATTATGGTTTCTTATCAATTGAATACTCAGCTGTAAGAAAAAATGAAATCATGCAATCCTATTTACATGGATGGATTTGGAGAGTACCACATTGGGTGAAGTTAGTCAGGTGAGGGACAGATACATAATGATCTCTCTCAGTTATGAGATATAAAGAAACATAGAAGGAGACTAACAAATGCCCAAAGGCAACAAAAACTGAGAACTGGTCTTCTGTGGTAAGCTCCGGTGTATGTGTGGGAATGTCTGTGGGGTGGAGTACGATTGGGGGGATACTGAAAAATGGTGGAGGGAAGGGGACACTGGTGGAGGGTGTATGCTGGAATGAGTTACTCAAGAATCCCTATCATATGGGGCTGGAGCGTTAGCACACGGCAGACCCGAGTTCGATTCCCAGCATCCATATGGTCCCCTGAGCATCACCAGGAGTAATTCCTGAGTGCAAAACCAGGAGTAACCCCTGTGCATCGCTGATGTGACCCAAAAAGAAAAAAAAATCCCTATCATAAACAGTATTGTAAATTAACTGTATCACTGTATCACTGTTCATCCCACTGCGCATCGATTTGCTCGAGCAGGCACCAGTAACGTCTCCATTGTGAGGCATGTTGTTACTGTTTTTGGCATATCAAATATGCCATGGGTAGTTTGCCCGGCTCTTGTGAATTACACGGCCGAAAATAAAATTTTTAAAAAGGGAGACTAGAGAGATAATTCAGTGGATAAAATGCTTGCTGTGGACATAGCTGACCTGGGTCTAATTCTTGGCATACTGTATGATCCCCCTGAGCACGGGGATGAGTGATCCCTGAGCATGGAGCCAGAATCAGCTACCCAGTTTTCCCAGCACACTTTGTTAAAGGGCTTTTACTTGCTTCACTTTCCATACTTAGCTTCTTTGTTGTAGATTAACCAGCAGTAAATCTGGGGGTTTCACTCAGGACTCAATTTTGGTTTGTTAGTCTGTGAGTCTGTCTTTATTACAGTACTATGCAGTTTTGACTATTACAGTTTTGTAGTACAATTTGAAGTTGAAAAACACAGTACTTCTCGTCTTTTTTATTTCCAATTAAGAGTTGATTTGGTTGGGGCTGGAGCAATAGTACAGCGGGTAGGGTGTTTGCCTTGAACTCGGCCAACCTGGGTTTGATTCCCAGCATCCCATATGGTTCGCTGAGCACTGCCAGGAGTAATTCCTGAGTGCAGAGCCAGGAGTAACTCTTGTGCATTACTGGGTGCGATCCAAAAAGAAAAAAAAGGTTGAAAAGAGTTGATTTGGCTATATGAAGTTTTGTTGGTTGGTTTTTTGTTTTTTTTTTTTTTTTGCTTTTTAGGTCACACCCAGCAATGCACAGGGGTTACTCCTGGCTCTGCACTCAGGAATTACTTCTGGCGCTGCTCTGGGGACCATATGGGATGCTGGGAATCGAACCCGGGTCGGCTGCATGCAAGGTAAACACCGCCCTACCCGCTGTGCTATCACTCCAGCCCCAGCTATATGAAGTTTTATAGCTTCATTTTTTAAAAAAAAAAAGAAAGAAAGTTCCTATAAAATATTTTATAATTAAAAATAAAAGAGAAAGAAATAATGGACCAATGGCGAGAGTAATTGTGTCCAACCCCAGAGACTATTTTATACCTAACTTAACTGCAGTGTTAACCTCTCCCCAAAATGGAATTTTAAGCCAATCATTCTGGAATTTCCTAGTCAGCACTGGTGAGGTCATCTGCCCGATAAGACCTCCCTAACCATCCCCTAAAGGATGATGACTTTGCCTGAATAAGCTTTCTTTTTTTTTTTTTTTTTTGCTAATAACCTTGTCTCACTGTCCTTGACTATAAAAAACAACCTCCCATCTTGTACTCGATGCTTCCTAATGCTTTTCCTTACTAGATGGGATGCTGCCTGACAAATGGATCATTTAGTAAAGTAAATTATACTTCGAAATTTATTTGAATGAATGTTCTTAGTTTGGGTTTGGGGGCCACATTCCACAGTGCTTTGGGCTTACTCCTGGCTCTATGCTCAGAGATCACCCCTGGAAGTACTCAAAGGACTACATGTAGTGCGGGGATTAATCAGGGGTCAGCCACATGCAAAGCAAGCTCCTTAACTCCTGTGCAGATGTTTTAAATATTATTTGGGTCGAATTTGTTGATAGTATTATTTATAGCCTTGGATTTCTTTCTTTTTTCTTCTTTAAAAGCTCTACATACTCATTTCTAGGCCTTGTAAGCTATGCTCATAAGTCTGAGATCACTTTCAAAGAATTCATTCTCTGAAAAAAAAAAATTCATTCTCTGGCTGGTAATACAGTGCTGCCTGGACCTAGTGGTGTTGGTGGAGGGATGGGCCTGAGTTGCTGGAGGTTGAAGTAGAGGGTCGCTCATAGGCCAGGTTTATGTTCTACTCCAGCATTCTTCAACCACTAGTCTGCAGATCAGTGCCAGACACAGGTAAGAAAGGTTGAAAGCCATTGGTCACCTGCCTTGGTTGTAACTGCTGGTCTGTGGACCCATATGCAGGATAGGTGCAATATGTAGGTATAGGAAGGTCGAAGAATGTTAATCCCATTAGTCCTTTGAGCCTTATGACCCCTAATTTCTTATCCTACTCAGGAAGATCTCCCTTTTTAAAAAAATTCTTCTATATGTTGGTAGTTTCTTTGTTTTTATGTTTAGATCTTTCGTATGTTTGCTTGTTTTTGTTCTGGGGCCACACCTGGCAGTTATCAGGAGCCACTCCCAGCATGGAGCTGTGGGAACCATGTGGTGTAAGGGATCACACCTAGAGTACTCAGAGGCAAAGTATGCTGTGAAGTCCTTTGAGCTAACCTTACATTTAGGTCTTTAATCTATAATTATTTTTTTTTATTTTAAAAAAATCACCATGATGTGTAGTTACAGAATTACGAACTTTCATGATTACATTTCAGTCATTAAATGATCTATCCCTCCACCAGTGCACATTTTCCACTACCAATGTTTTCTCTATCCCTCTTGCCACCTCCCCACCAATTTATTAATTTATAATTTTTTTTTCTTTTTGGGTCACACCCGGCAATGCTCAGGGGTTGTTCCTGGCTCTGCACTCAGGAATCACTCCTGGTGGTGCTCGGGGGACCATATGGGATGCCAAGGATCAAACCCAGGTCAGCCGCGTGCAAGGCAAAGGCCCTGTGCTATCGCCCCGGCCCCAATTTATAAATTTTTAATCCTATGTCACTGTCATCCCATTACTCATCGTTTTGTTCTAGCGGGCACCAGTAACGTCTCTCATTGAAAGACTTATTGTTACTGTTTTTGGCATATCCAATACTCATGGGTAGCTTGCCAGGCTCTGCCACGCAGGCTTGATACTCTCGGTAGCTTGCCGGGCTCTCTAAGAGGGGCAGAGGAATCGAACTCGGGTTGGCTGCATAAAAGGTGAACGCCCAACCGCTGTGCTATCGATCCATGAGGTAGAAAATGCAATCTTTCTGTTTCTTTGTTTTGCGGACACAGCCTGACAATGCTCAGGGGTTATTCCTGGCTCTGCATGCTGGAATTACTCCTGGTGGTACTCAGGGGACCACATAGAATGCCAGAGATCAAACCTAGAATAGCCACATGCAAGGCAAACACCCTACATGCTGTACTATTGCTCTGGCCCCAGGGAACTCAATTTTTCTATGACCAGCAGATTAATGACCTGTCAGAGGTATCCTTTCTCTAAACTCCATATCCTATAAAGGTTACCAAACTTAACATAAGTGATTTTTGTCACTGTCACTGTCATCCCATTGTTCATCAGTTTGCTTGAGCGGGCGCCAGTAAGGTCTCTATTGTGAGACTTGTTACTGCCGTGCAGGCGGGATACTCTCAGTAGCTTGCCCAGCTCTCCAGAGGGATGGAAGAATCGAATCTGGGTTGGCTGCATGCAAGGCAAATGCCCTACCCAATATGCTGAAGGATTATTGTAGGTATGATTAAAGTGATAGGTTCTGAAGTGAAGAGATTATCCCAGATTATGTGGGTAAATCCATTCTAATCACGTGACTCCTTAAAATTGGAAAGTCTTGGATCTGGTGGAAGTTCATGGGCACTTTTTAAAAAAGAGTGGAGTCTGCTAGTTTGTGATCAGAGGAAGACTTGGCTACATAAGAAAGATATGAGAAAGGCAATGTTGATTTTTTTTTTGTTTTTTTTTGGTTTTTGGGTCACACCCGGCAATGCACAGGGGTTACTCCTGGCTCTGCACTCAGGAATTACCCTTGGCGGTGCTCAGGGGACCATATGGGATGCTGGGATTTGAACCCGGGTCGGCCGCGTGCAAGGCAAACGCCCTACCCGCTGTGCTATCTCTCCAGCCCCAGGCAATGTTGATTTTTACAGATAAAAGAGGTCCTCTCTACAAATGAAGTGAGGTGATGAACAGGCACTTCCCTCAAAGAAAACTTACTGATGGTGAACAGGCATATGAAAAAAGTGCTCATAATCACTCTTTTAGGGAAATGCAAATCAAAATGATGAAGTATCATCTCATGCCACTGAGATCGGCACTGTAGCACTGTTGTCCCATTGTTCATCAATTTGCGGGCACCAGTAACATCTCCATTGTGAGATTGGCATATACAAAAATCTGGAAACAGTCAGTGTTGGCAGGGCTATGGTGAGAATGGAACCCTCATTTACTGTTGGTGGGAATGTCATCTGGTTCAGCCTCTATGGAAAGCAATATGGACACCTATCCAGATATAGGAATAGAACTACTATATGACTCAGTGAGATCATTTCTTGGCATTTATCCCCCCAAATGCAAAAACATTAATTCAAAAAGATGTATGCATATCAATGTATCACAGACTTAGTACAATAGTTAAGATATGGAAACAACAAAAATCTCAACTATGCATGAATGGTTCAAGAAGTTGTGGTATATATACACAATGGAATACAGTGCAGCTCTAAGAAAGAACAAAATCATGCAATTCTCAACAACATAGATGGATCAGAGGATACCAGGCTGAGTGAAATCAGTCAGAAGGAAAGGGATAGTTACAGCAAGTACTCTCTCATATGTAGGCATTAAAGATGCACAGCAAGGTAACAAAAAAGGTCCAATGACATCACAATGGGAGAACTGATTCACACAATTGAGTAGGTGATGGGGAGGGAGGATTTGAGAAGGTAGGTTACTGGGGTCTTTGCAGGAAGGACATGGGCACAGTGGTGATTAGGTGTGGTATTGGAATAATGTGCATGAGAAACTATTAACAGTATTGTAAGCCAGATAATCTTTTTTTCCCCCGCTTTTTGGGTCACACCCAGCGATGCACAGGGGTTGCTCCTGCCTCTGCACTCAAGAATTACTCCTGGCGGTGCTCAGGGAACCATATGGGATGCTGGGATTCAAACCCGGGTTGGCCACGTGCAGGGCAAATGCCCTACCCACTGTGCTATCACTCCAGCCCAAGCCAGAGAATCTTAAGAGAGAGAGACAGACAGACGACAGACAGACAGGGGGGGTGGAGAGAGAGAGAGAGGGAGAGGGAGAGAGAGAGAGAGAGAGAGAGAGAGAGAGAGAGAGAGAGAGAGAGAGAGAGAGAGAGAGAGAGAGAGAGAGAGAGAGAGAGAGAGAGAGAGAGAGAGAATCGGGTCAGGAATCAAAGAATAAGGGTGGATTCTATACTGCAAAGGGCAAGATAATAAATCCTCAACTATAGCCCCCAGGAAGCAATAGAATCTTGCTGACACCTCTGTGCTACCCCATTAAGACCCATGTCAGACTTCTGAGCTACAAAATTCTTAGATAATAAACCTGTGTTGTTTAAACCACGAGATTTTATTCGTGGTACTGGTGCTCAATTTCAAGATCTCATGCATACAAGGCAACGCTCAACTGTTGAGTTACAGCTCCAGCCTGCCACCAGCTTTTTGGTATTTTTTTAATGTATAAAGAAATATGTCCCATTAATGGCATCATTTATTAAATATTCCAATCTGTTCCTACTAAATTTAAATACCATCTTTTTTCGTTTGCCTTATTTTGGTTTGGGGCCGCACGTGGCAGTGATCAGGGCTTACTCCTGGTTCTGTACTTGGGGATCACTTCTTGCCATGCTGGGGACCATATGGGGTGCTATGGATTGAACAGGGGTTGGGTGCAAGGGCAAGTGCCTCACCAGCTGTACTATCTCTCCAGTCCTCGAACATCATCTTTACTGTACACACACACACACACACACACACACACACACACACACACACACACACACACTTCTAACTATTCTGATCCTTTGGTTAGAATGGATCTCTTCCTCATCCAAGGTCATACCATTACTTCATAATTGTTAAATGCCTTGAATAATCTTTTCTCCTCAATTTAATCTTGACTCTACCTTTTTATTTAGGACCTCAACATTTCTCTCATCTTCCCTTGCATCTTAACCACTGTCTGTCCCTGGTTTTCCTCTATCTCATTTTCCTTTCTATACAATAATTTTATTAGAATTCTTTTTTATAATACCCAGACTCAGCAATGCTGTAGATCAAATTCAGGGAATCATACATACTGGGGGTGTGTTTCACCACTTGAGCTATCTCCCTGGCCCCACTGGAATGATTTTTTGAGTTTTTTTTCTGGTCACATCCGGTGGTGCTCATAGCTTCCTCCTAGCTCTGTGCTCAGGGACCACTCCTGACCTGGCTCAAGGGCCCATGTGGGGTACTGGGGATTGAACCAGGTTGGCTGCATGCAAGCAAGCACCCTGTCCATTATAGTCTCTCTAGCCTTATCCCTCTAATGATTTTAAATACAAGTATCACAAGACTTTTATCTTAAATCCTTTATATTCATTCTTCATATTTAATATAAAGTTGCAAATTCCCTGGCCAAGAGTGGTATGAAACCAAGGCTGTCCTTTTCACCAGTGCCATTTCTATGTCTCTGGATATGTTCGTGCTGCTGGACTAGCTTCCCTTCCTCTTCAACCCAATTAGCACTGTACATTCAAAACCCAGAATAAACATCAGCTTCTCTTGGCAAACTTTTCACATCACTACTGCTAGATCAAGCTAGTGCCCTTCCTCTGCACTCACTCCCACTGTAGCACAAATGTGCCTTTGCAGCTAAACATTTCTAGTGTGTTGGTTTGTGTGTTGGTTTGCTTGCCTATTTCCCTTACTAGATAACCAATTCATTAATGTATTGCTTTTTTTATGGGGAACTCCCCAACAGTGCCTG
Source organism: Sorex araneus (assembly GCF_027595985.1). NCBI lineage: Eukaryota > Metazoa > Chordata > Mammalia > Eulipotyphla > Soricidae > Sorex > Sorex araneus. The sequence goes on from NC_073313.1 coordinate 205,115,793, forward strand.
TGATCAGGTACCAGTCCTGACCATAACTGGTTTGGTGGTGCCAGATCTGACGATTCAGTGCCTTGACTTGGGATGTGGTACTACTTAGGCCTAGCAGTTCTAGGGCCAATGGGGTCATACTTTAAGGTACTTGAGGGACGTAGTGCCAGGGATCAAATTCAAGGCCTTGTGGATACAAAGTGTGTGTTTTTTCCCTTTGAGCTACTACCCTAGCTCTGATAGTGAACTTTTATTTTTTTTTGAGAGGGCAGATATGACAAAGAATGCTTGGGGGATCCAGGGGCTACTGCTGCTGGTGATACATGACCTAGCTGTGTGAGCATGACATGTGATGCTTAGGAACTGGTAATGTTGTGTTGTTTGGACCCAGTGACATTGGGGACTAGCAGGGCCTCACTTAGCAGTGCCAAGTTACCATGCAATGTTGGGGATCCAACTCATCTCTGGATCCAAGGCATGCACTCCAGCCCTTTGAGCCATCTCCCCAGCCTCTGATAGTAAACTTCTTTAAGCCAGGATAATTATCCTCTACTTCTCTACCCCTTAGAACTTATCAGAATGCTAATTTCCTTGCAATAATAAGGAGATAAAAAATAGTGAAATGAGTGGTCCCCCTCTCTGGGCTAAACACTTTTCATAATTCAGTAAGAACGAAGTGTCAGCTCATAATTTTGTGTTCTGTGAATCTGTTTTTAACTAAAAATAATATTGTCCAGCTTGTTCACTCATCTTATTCACAGACTTGGCTACAAGTGACTTTGGGATGTTTCCAAAGGAAGAAAGTTTCCTACGTTGAACAAATTCAAAAGAACATGACTCAGACTCCAAAAGTAATCCAGAAGAGAATTTCTAAAATATTTGGAGTAGGAATGGTATTGTTGGGTTGTTTTGACAGGAAATAAGTCTTATTTAAATTCTTATGAGAATCACCAAACTTGGTTTGGTACCCCCTGCCCATTTTTTATCACTTCCATATGCTAGCTAGGCACATACCATGTCAGAGGGAAGTGTTACAGTTACATGTCTCTTCTATATCATTGATGACTTTGAGTCAGGGGAATAATACATATCCTTATTTTTGAGAGTATCTGTAGATAGTTTGCATTGTTAAAGTGATAATAAGAGGAGAGCAGAAGACACTTCTGTCATTTAGTGTCTAGGAGTCAGAGAGATGCAGGACCATCCTAATATAACAAAGTAGACCCCTGTGTCCAAATGCCACAATGGCTTCTTTAAGATGCCAGTTTCATTTGTCTTTAGTTTCTCATTGATCAGAAGAAGCTGAAGCTAAAAGTCACTGAATCATAAGTGCAAAGGAATTGGGAGAGGTGGGCAGAAAAACTTACTCATAGACTGTGGGTTATGTAGGCTTACATAATTGATCAGCTGCTTTGCATTACTTTTTTTTTTTGGTGGAGGGGATCACTCCCAGTGGTGCCCCAGGGCTACTCCTGGCATGATACTTAGGGATTATGCCATACTGGGGATGAACTTGGGGTTCCACATGCAAAGCATGCTCTAGAGCTTTCTCTTATCTCCTTAGCCCATTGTCATCACCTTTACTAGTTCTATGTTGATAAAATAGTTATTAAAATCATAGTTTAAGTTTCTTGGTTGGCTCAGAAAAAGGTTAATCATAAAAATAGAAATAACAATAATCAGGGGTGCTTTTTTCTTGCATAACATTGGCTTGTCCTTGCTCCTCCCAAAGGGATCTGAAGTTTATTTACTCCCACAACAGTGCCCCTGAGGCACACCCAATTCCATCAGGCACTAATAATCTTATATTGCTATTCTCTTTCTCTTAGGCCCTTTGCATGGTTTATTTAGCCATGTGCTTTTTTTTTATAGACATAGGAAGACAGTTGATGCTATGCTTTTGTAACACGGGAGTTAATTGGCTCTGAATAATATTTACTCCTGGGTATCTGTCATACTTACCTGACTTAAGCCTAAATTACCCTTACTTTCTAACACCCCAAGAAAGAGGGTCCTAGCAAGGGACTAGGATGAACCCAGAGCAAGCTGTAAGCTACCCTGGCATTGGTAAGGAACAAGCTAAGTGCCATAAGAAGCATACTAAGTTAAAACCACAGTCATGGAACAAACTCTGTCATGACCCAAAAAGAAATAACTGAATAAGAACCCTGCTGGGGTTAGGAAAGACTAACCTGACCTGAAGATTATAGTCTGAGATATACAGCAAGATGTCCCCAGGAAGTGCCAACCTTTAAGATTAATATATCTCTTACTGTGTTCATACAAAATGACCCACGGCCCAGCACATGTGGCTCCTGAACACATGTGTCGCCCACATCTCTCCTCTTGAGATGTGTACTTTCATGCTTTCGTGTCTAATGCTAGGATGTGTATAGGGACTCTCAGCCCTTGGTAAAGCCCGTATTCTCTCTTGAGTGCATTACTCTCTCTCTCTCCCCACTCCACACCTTAAAAACCTCCAAATACTATCTATTTACTTCAAAAATATAGCATAAGAAATAAATTCATTATGATTGTTTAAATGGATTCCTAGCTGAGGAAAGGAGAAAGCATTACACCCTAGATGGAACCCCATCCTTGAGCAGATCTCCTAATAATCTAGAATGCTGAACCCTCAGATGAGATTTTGGCCTTGAGTTAATCTCCTAGAACTTCCCCTGAAGGAGTGGCTTTACATCTGTTTGTTGTTACGATAATGTTCAACCCCACCCATGTGTACCCCCACCCTTCATGATTTCTATATAACTATGCTGTAAGGAAGAAGCAGAAGAGAAATTACTATACTATAAGGGGAGAGATGGAACTTGGCTAGGGAAAGTGGGAGAGAATGAACTACTTTGGGGAAAAGGGAGAAATAATTATGCTGTAAATAGGGAAGAAATATTGACACTGTAATGGGGAAGAGATCTAACTATGTAGAAGAAAATATTGACACTGTAAAGGAGACATCTAACTATGCTGGGGAAGAAATAACTATGCTGTAAGAGAGACAGAGGAGAATGAAGCTGCAAAGATAAGGATGAGAATGAAATAAATGGTCCCTGACTACCATCCAGCTTGGGGTCCAGTTTCTTTGTTCCCCCATCCCCTGTCCTTCGTCCATCTGTTGGTAAGTTAGCCAGGGGAATGGTTCTTGGCCACTCCAATGAATGCAAGTGTCCCGCACCCACACTCCTTGAAACTCACACTTTCTTCTATCATCCACCTGTCTCTAGGAGTCTCCTTCATATTTGGTTTCCACCTCCAGGAATCTCCCCTGCCACCACTCTAGAATATAGCCACCACTCTAGAATATAGACACCCTGGCCTGGAATGTCTACACTTGATCTACACTTGATATACCTTTCCTCATTGTCATGATCTTTCACTTGGTGGGGAGGACACCTAGGTATACTCCAGGGCTTCTCCTAGCTTTGTGTTGGGGACCATGTGGTTCTGGGGATTGGTCAGTGTTGGTTGCATGCAAGGCAAGCACCAAAACATCTATACTATTTTTATTTTTGACTGCCAGGGTCCATAGTCTTAATTGTTTGAACTGGTAATCTCCCAGATATTACGCTTTCTAGCTTGTTTTACTTTTCTCCCAATTTTATATTTTGGTTTTTGGATCACACTTGGCATTGCTCAGGATTTACTTCTAGCTCTGCACTCAGGGATCACTCCTAGCAGGGCTTGCTTGGGGAAACATATGTGGTGCTGAGGTTCAAACCCAGGTCAGAGGCATGCAAAGCAAATGTCCTACCCCCTGTATACTGTCACTCCTGCCCTTCCCTCCCATTTTCTATATTCTATAATTCCAAGCCACTAAAAGTCTACAATATTTTCATAAGTCTTTCCTCAACTTACCATAACTCTGTTATTAATTGAAATTTACAGTTTGTGCCAGTGTCATGTGTTGCAGTACAGACTGAATTTAATTTTTTTGCTGTGCTGGGGATTAAAGCCACATACCTGCAAAGGATGTGCTTTATTATTGAGCCATCCCCCAGCACGTGAGAAATTTTAGGGAAATGGGGGTTACTATTTCAGCTAAGTGGGAGATGTTTTGAGCTGCTAAATTTTAGTTTCCTTTAATGATGATCAACCCTCCCCATTTGTACAGAAAAATAAAAGGCATATATATATATATATATACATATGTCCAAGATACATCTGAGGCAGAGAATGATAACTTCATTTACATATATTGGGAAATGATTACTCTATAGGTTTAGCTAACATCTGTCTTCTGATATAAATGGATACACTACAAAGAAAAAAGAATAGGAAAAAAATTCTTGTGATGAGAACTCTTACAATTTATTCTCTTAACTTCCTTATACATCACAGAACTGTGTAGCTCTGATTATTATGTTGCATATTAGATTCCCAGTACTAATTTATCTTACAACTGAAAGTTTGTTCCTTTTGACCACCTTCTTTCAATTCCTCCTCTCACCACTAATCATGATTTTTTTGGAAAATAGGTCTCCACCATTCCCTTGGTCCATTCCTAGTTCTAAAACAACATAGTTTATTGCTTGCTTCTGCTAGAATATCAACCTCACATTGCAAGAACCTTGTCAGCTTTATTTTATAGCATCCCCAGTGCCTAGAACTAAACCTACTGCATAGAGGCACCCAATAATTATTTGTTGAAAGAATGAATGAAAAAGTAATTTACTACAAGAAGAGATTTCATTGTTCAGCAGTAAGAAAGTGTTATGTTCTACAGCAAAAGAAAACTTGTGACTGGAGAGTTAGGAAAGTGGATAAAGTAATTGTCTTGCACACAGCAGATCTAGGTTTGATCCCTATCGTCCTATATGGTTCCCCAAGCCCCACTGGGAGTGATCCCTGAGCACAGAACCAGGACTAAGTTCAGTAAGCTATGAGCACCTCTGGGTGTGACCCAAAAACCAAAAAAAAAAAAAAAAGGAAACTTTATATTGAGGAGAGATTGTTTAGCATACTGTGAACTTTGGACTGCATTGCAAAATTATGGGAGGGTCAAGGAGCAGGAACCCAAATGCATAAAATGAAATATAAAAATAAATATCATTGAATTATAAGGAACACTCAAGTATGGTGCAAAGGTCAGTGAACTACCTCTGTGTTTGATCTATGGGAAGAATATCTGGCAGACACTCAGTAAAGATAAGATCAATTCTCAAGAACACCTGAAAAAGTTCAAAATTCACTCTAGCAATAATCCTGGGCAAACTTAAAAATCTTATTTTACTGACTTTTAATATGCACATTAACATCCAAACAAAATACCACATAGGTGTAATATTTAATACTTTACCAATGACAAAGAAATTATAATTGAATTACATAACTTGTATTTAATAAAAACCTATAATTATTTCCTTAAAAGAGACAAAAATACTGCAATCCAGATGAGACTCAAAAGAAGCACTTGAGCACTGCCAGGTGTGACCCCAAAACCAAAATGAGCAAAATAAAAAAGTCATTTAATAGGATACTGATGAAAAATTGTTCAATGAGTGCCTTCAACTAAAAAAAGTGTTATGGTAGTTACTGACAAGAAAACATGAAATCCCTTGAAATTTCATATATGAAAGAAATTAGCTAAATGATCTAAGATTTTGAAAGTTATCCTAATTTTACACGAATTTCCAATGAGTTGTGATATTGGAAGATATTTTCTAAATTTCCAATTAAAAAATTTTCAAACCTGGATTATCAATGACAAAATTCAAAGTAGTCACATAGAGAGGGAAATAAAGAACATAGGTTAAATTTTCACATTGCATTTTATGTGGGGAGCACACCCAGTAGTGCTCAGGGGTACTTGGGGGCATTTCTGATCCAATCTGCGAGCCACATGAAATAGGGGATCAAACCAGTCATCCTGTATACAAAGCATGTACTCCAGCCCTTTGAACTCTCTTCTCACACCCAAATATTTTTAAAATAAAAGTGTGTCTAGCAATTAATAACGTTTGTGTTGTTTTTCAGGATCTTGCAATATTCATGACATTTATCAATTTTAAAAACATTTTGTTTTAATGCCTTTCTTAAATACTTTTGTTCCTAAATTCTGCATTCTATATTGGCAGGTTTCTCCTTCCTTCAAGGTGGGTTACTTGAAGGAAGTTACTTCCAAACCCTGCTGTATCTGGACTAATGAGTGTCCTAAGTAATCTGGAAGGCTTCTAGACTTTCTTCCCTGGGCACTGGGACAAGGAAGTATAAGGAGAGGGCTGTTCTTTTAAGTCCAAATTGAACTGGCTAGAGATGGCCATTGGATTTGTCCTTTCCTCTGAGATGCACCCTGAGTTTACTTAGTCTTCTTAGATGAAGGACTTTCCATGCCAACCAGGAAAAAGCACAGAGGACGGAGGTTTTGTTTTTGACTTTGGAGACCTCCAGAGTAGTGTTCTGGAGGACCCTGCAGCCACTTCCAGTAATGTTTGGTCCATCAGCATCAGGGCCGAAATAAGGGTCCTAGTGCATGTTAAGGCATGCACCTCTGCCGCCAGACCTCCTGGCCTATATCCAGAAACTGAGGTTTTAATTTTTTTGCTATTTGTAATAAAGACAAAATCTCCTGGCCTCCTCTATCCTTTGGAACTTCATTTTGTCACTGACCTAGATTGGCAGTTTTTACCTAGAGACATAAAAAGGGGTGTCCTGAGCCTAGAATCCCACCTCCCTAGGGGAACCCTGTGAAACATATAGCTCTTAAGTCTGTGTTTTTTTAATGTAATAAATTGGGGAAATACCATATACTAGAATTTTCTCAAGAGATTCCCCCAGCCACACTAGCATTTTCAAAGCTCTGAGAAATGCACAACTGGGTTTCCTTTGACCATGCAGTTTCAAATCTAATTCAAACACAGGATGCTCCCACCTCCTTCTTCCTTCTCTTGGTTGCTTTAAGGATGGGGTCACACATTTTGCATGGCTAGGGGCAGGCTGATCTAGCTGTGCTTTCAGGGAGTTGCACAGCAGGTGGAGGGTTCTCACACTGCACCATAGTGCTTGTTGAGAGCTACACTCTGCCAGATTTTTTTGGTGGTGATGCTTGTGCACTTACTTGTCAGGGGTCACACTCTTTAGCTGTGGGATTCTTACACATTCTGATGGCAATATTCATCAGAGGCCGCACAGGACTTGTCGAGGATCACACTTCCTGGTCATGGTGCTCACACACCTTTTAGTTGTTTGTGGTGCTTCCTATACCTGCTGCAGTGTGGCACAGGGATCAGGAATAGCAGAACTGCTAGGATGATGCTGAGCACATGTGGTGGCACACCATGGATTGGATTTGTGGCCTTACACTTTTGAGATAAGCATTTAAGCCAGAGAGCAATCCCACAAGCCCACCAGAGGATCCTTTTAATCACAAAGTACATTTGAGAATGTTTTCTCTAAATAGATACACAAACATATTACTTTTATAATATAAACGACAAATCTCTGAAGGGCATTTGGATTTGATATGATTTTTTATTTGTAGTGGGTTGGGGCCACTTCTAGTGATGCTCTTGGGCTACTCCCAGCTCCATGCATGAGGATCACTCCCAGTGGTACAGGGGGGAGGGGGAGTCATATGTAAAGTTAGGGATTGAACCAGAGTCAGATGCAGATAAGGCAAGTGCTTTAAGTCCTGTTCTGTCTCTTTGGCCCCACATTTGGATTTTAAAGATTTCTCAGTATCAAAAAGAAACCAATCTGTTTTCTTTTAAGGTGTTATGAAAAAAATGTTAGAGGAAATTTAAAATAATGTTGGGGGAGCATTTGTTCACATGTCAAATCCCAATATCTTGATGACTGTAACTGTTGATTACTTTAAGAGACTTGAGCCTGTTCACAACGGATTGCAATGAAGGATGTTATTTGTTAAAGGATGTTGTTTGTTACTTGATTATATTTTCCATGTAATTATTCCTAGATTTGGAGTTAGTTGCCGAATGAATCATACTACTTTTACATGCACTTCTTTAGTTGCAGAATCTATGAAACGACTAGTTAAAAAAGTTACTAATTTTCCTAGGCTAACAATAAACTACTTCAAATCTCTGTAAGAAATCCTGTTTATGGGTCTGCAGAGTATCATGCTGAGTGAAATGAGTCATAGGGAGAGACATAGAATGATCTCGCTCGAATGCGGGATATAAAGAAACATAGTAGGGAAATAACTAATAGCTGACGACAATAGAAACAAGAGCAGGAGAACTGGTCCTTAGTAGAAGCTTGGCACTATGTGGGGGGTGGGGTAGGTCAAGAAAGGGATCACTCCCACAATAACAGAGGGAAGTAGTCACTCTAGACAAGGACTGGGTGCTGAAAGGTCAAGTGACATTCATGATACCTTCTCAGTAACAATATTGTCAACCCCTGTGGCTTGTAGGCAAAAGAAAAAGTACCTGCCATAGAGGCAGGCTGGGGGGGCCCGAGGGAAACTGGGGACAAAGGCACAGACAAGTGGACACTGATGAAGGGATTGGTGTTGGAACACTGTATGCCTGAAACCCAACATGAATAACACTGTGACTTTATAATTCACAGTGATTCACTGAAAAAAAGAAAATTTTGTTTTTAAATAGAAAGAAATTCTATTTAAATTTGCTCTTTTAAACTGCTTAGGCCAGAGACATAACTATGCGGGTGGAGCACGTGCTTTGCATGTGGGATGCAGGGGTTCAAACCCCTTGAGCACCTGGGTATGGCCCATAGTCACTGTAGCACTGTCTTCCTGTTGCTCATGGATTTGCTCGAGCGGGCACCAGTAATGTCTCCATTGTGAGACTTGTTGTTACTGTTTTTGGCATATCGAATACTCCATGGGTAGCTTGCCAGGCTCTGCCGTGCGGGCGGGATACTCTCGGTAGCTTGCTGGGCTCTCCAAGAGGGACAGAGGAATTGAACCCGGGTTGACTGCGTGCAAGGCAAACGCCCTACCCGCTTTGCTATTGCTCCATCCTTTCAAGGCCCATAAACAACATTGAGAAAATGTTCTGCACAGGTATAAACTTGTAGAGCATACGAAACGACATATTTTGTAAAAGAAAGGGATCCGAGCCCAACCAGATGCTAAATCAAGTCCATGAAGCAACCAGTAGGCACACTTGGAAATATAAATACAGGGGTGGGTGGCAGGGTGTGTGGGTGGAGGAGGAGGAGTGGTGGAAGGACCTGCTTTAAGACAATTGCTACCAGTAGGAATTCAGAAACTTTACCAAAACCCTTGAGTCCTTAAGAACATAAAATATATCTCTATGGTGACTTTTAATGTTTTGTTTGGTTGTGGTATTTATTTATTGCTTTAATAATGTGTTGCTTTGGTCTTGGTGGATGGGTTATTTTTTTCCCTCTTGCTTCCATGCCAGTGCACAGAGGGCATTGTTCAGCTCTCTGCTGATAAAATGTCTTTCTTTAGTCTCTATTCGCATTACTCTGCAAACACAATGTTCAGGAAGTGTAGGAAAACGAGTTTCTGCAGCCAGGGCCAACATAGGCGGCTCTGCAGGCAGTGGAAATTTGCTCCTGTGTCTTGCAGTCCCAAGCTATGACCTTCCAGGCAGCCCCAGTGCCACCTTCCAGCCTTGCTTGCAGAAATAAACCAGCTGCAAAGACAGCAAAGGTGCAGGGGTGGAGGGGGGAGGTTGCGGGTGGGAGATGGGGTATGGGGACATACCTGGGAATGCTCAGGGTTTACTCCTGGCTTTGTGCTTAGAGATCCCTGCTGGTGTTGCTGGGGATCAAACCAAGGCTGGTAGCACGCAAAGCAAAGTCCTATCTCTCTGGCTGAGGTAAAGGAATCTTTATTTATTTATTTATTTACGTATTTACTTATTTGCTTTTTGGGTCACACCCAGCGATGCTCAGGGGTTACTTCTCGCTCTGCACTCAGGAATTACTCCTGTGGGTGCTCGAGGGACACATACTGGATGTCGGGGTTCGAACCCAGGTTGGCCGAGTGCAAGGCAAACGCCTTCCCTGCTGTGCTATCTCTCCAGCCCCGGTAAAGGAATCTTAAAGAAATTCTAAGATTTTTTTTTCCAACACATGAAGCAAAGTTGATCATTTATTATGTAACTTGAAGTTTCACACTATTATGGAATGATTTATTTGTGGTTGAGAAAAAAGTTAAGTGGAATAAAATTTGAATAAAAATCAGAAGTGAAAGTCATTGTAATTATTTTACATTAAGAGAAACAAATCCTTTTTATTTTTTAATATTAGAAAAAAAAGTCAGAGGATGGAAATTCAAAGCTCTTGGCAACCACCCCATGAATCATCATTCTGCTCATTCCCTGCTCCTTTTCTAATAACCCCCTCTTCCCTCAATCAGTTCAAAAATGCAGAATATCTCTGCCTGGCAAGTTGGCATCAGCAGCACAATTTCCCTGAGATACATTTTCATATATTTGCTGTCAGTAGAGAATGAACTGGTGAGAGTCTTTCAGCCCTGAAAATTAAAGACATGAAATATTCTCCACAACCCCAAACACCTTTTCCTTAGCAAGATAATGTGGCACTAAGAACAAAATGACATCTGACTAAGATATTTGCCATGTATATGCCATATACTGTGTTAAAATATGTGCCACATTTCAGGGGTGCAAAAATTAAATATATCCTCTTCTTTTACTCCTGAAATAATTAATATTGTGCATAAATAGTCAACACTATTCATTTGATAAGATAGTATCTTCTTAGATTTCTTTTTGACTCAGGATATGAATAAAATCCTAAAAGTTACAGCAGTTGTAAAGTTTTCCACTGAGTTCCCCATTAGCTCAAAGGTTCCATAGCTGTTTGAAGACAGATATAGATGGACTACTCAATTTTATTTAATAATTTGTAGATAATTGTCCCTTGTTATTTAGAAAACATTAAAGCCACAGGAAGTTTTCTTTTTGGGGGAGGACACAATTGATGATGTTTAGTGGTCACTGCCAGAATATGCTGGGTGTAGGGAGCCAGAGCACATTGCGCATGTGCGCATGCGCATGATCGCGCATGCGCAACGACCGCATTGCGCATGCGCAACGACCGCATTGCGCATGCGTGGCAAGAGCCAATAGAGCGCCACCTCATATGGGGTGATTGGCGAGAGCCAATAGAATGAGCGCCACCCTATGGGGTGATTGGCGAGAGCCAATAGAATGAGCGCCACCCTATGGGGTGATGGGCGAGAGCCAATAGAAGATGAGCACCACCTTAGAGGCGGGGCAACCAGGCTATATAAGGACTGCCATTACCCGGGTTGTTGTTCTTTCTCCTCATGAAGTTAATGGAATAAAATTGCTGCAGAAGGATCCTCAACCCGTGTCGTCTCACTCTTTGCTGGCGAAGGGAAATCGCGACGCGGGCTACGAACAGCTGGGGTTTTCACCTAGCAGTGCTTTTTAGGGGTCATAAGTGTTTGGGGGAGATGTGATACTTGGTGCTAAGGATGAGACCTGGGCCTTCAGCTTGCAAAACATATGCTCTAGTCCTTTCAGCCATCACTCTGGTCCCACAGGAATTTTTAAAGGTCTTCAAATATTGACACAGATACTAAAATTATCTAGGTGTGTAGGTGTGTATATATGTGTGTGTGTGTGTGTGTGTGTGTGTGTGTGTGTGTGTGTGTGTGGACTGGAGCGATAGCACAGTGGGTAGGGCATTTGTCTTGCATGCGGCCAACCCAGGTTCAATTCCTGTGTCCCTCTTGGAGAGCCCAGCAAGTTACTGAGTGTATCCCGCCTGCATGGCAGAGCCTGGCAAGCTACCTGTGGCGTATTTGGTATAACAAAAACAGTAATAACAAGTCTCACAATAGAGATATTACTGATGCCCGCTTGAGCAAATCGATGAACAACAAGATGACAGAGCTACAGTGATATATATATATGTATATATATATATATATCACTTGTACCACTTGTATCACTCGTTGACCCGTTGATCTTCGATTTGCTTGAGTGGGCACCAGTAATGTCTCCATTTGTCCCTGTTGTGTGCCAGTGCAGCCCAATGATATCTGCTTGCTCCAGGAACAGGAAGAGCCTCAAATCATTCATTCAGGGATTTGACGAAGAAATCTGACCATCTACTTGGTGGGCGGCCACGAGGTTTTCTGACGTTCCGTGGAATCCAGTCGGTAACAGCTCTAGTCCAGCGGTCATCTCTGAATCACATTACATGATCGGCCCATCTGATTTTTTGATACCTTGGCAGACGAGACAGTGTCCCTGATTCTTGACCGTCAACAGAGGTCAGAACTCTGAATTCCTTTTCTCACTTGAGCGAGACATGATACTCCTAGCATAGCTCTTTTGATTCCTCTTTGGGATATCCGAATAGCGTTCTCATCCTGTTTGCGTAGGGCCCAGGTCTTTGAGGCATATGTTAGTGCAGGAAGAACAGTGGAATCGAAAAGATGTGCCCGGAGTCTGAGGTCCTTTGTCCTCTTAACCACTTCTTCGACGCTCTTGAAGGCATTCCACGCTGCTCTCTTCTTCCCGCGCAGTTCTGGCACCAAGTCGTTCCTCATGTTGATTTCTCGACCCAGGTACACATAGCTGCTGCATTCGGAGATGTTTGTTCCATTGAGAGCTAATGAAGCTTCAGGGACTAGTTGGGATAGACGTAGATTCTACAAAAATCAGTGGAAATTCCTTTCTGTAGGGTAAGTTAGAACATCTTTTTAATTGGTTCTAAGGACTAAATAGCTTGCAAAAGCAATGAAAAAACCAACAACCTAATGCAACAATGAAAGAAATGTACAGTCACATAAGTTGTTGGCAAGAGATAGGGATTCACGATGGAGGGGTTCTCAAGCATTAATGAGAAAAGTGCCAAATTCTGATCCTTGACTAGTGTTTTAGAAAATTACTTGGTATTTTTATTCAATGTTTTACTTTGCTAAAATGTAATTTTTTCTAGTCTCTTTCAAACTGAAGCAATGCCTAGAATCTGCATTTCAAGTTATCACAGTTTGGGACTATAGTAGAACTAGAAAACCCAAATGTTCTATTCCTTTTAGAAGCAGAAAACACTTGCTGCAGGAACAGTTTTCTGAGAAAAAAAATACAGATCCACAGTAGTAAAATTTGAAATCACAACATTTATAAAGTGACCACAGAGCCGGGAAGATAGTTGTGAAGCTCAAGGATAAGTTAAGTAAGTGATCAGCCCCAGATTTGACACAATTGAAAGATCCAGACATGGCAAAATATTTTAAAATCCCATCTGATTTTGTTTTATTGTACTGGCAACTTCAGCTGACCCCATTGACCACAAAGAAGCAAGAAGAGAACACACAGAAATGAAAACCCTGGGATTCTTTTTCTGGGGATATGTTAGACGTGAAAATAAAATGCCTCTGTGGAGAAATCTTTTGTAGGTTTTTAGTAAAACACTCATACTTGAAATCTTATACTTGTAATCTCTGGTTATGAGAACATTTACTTTCAAGTCATAGAAAAAAACTTTATAGAAAATGAAACTGGTTAAATAACATTTTCTTTTAGCATTTAAAAACTACAGATGACAATTAAAAACCAAAGGTACAAATGTTAACACATCCAACAGCATTTAAGATGGTATTTTTATTTATTTATCTTTTGTTTGAGGGCCACATCTGGCACTATTTAAAAGCTATTCCTGGCTCTATGCTTGGGGTTGAGGTGGGGAGGGGGTCACTCCTGCTGGTGCCTGGGGGTGAGGGTCTATGTGAAGTTAGTACCTGAACCCAGATCTCCTGTCTGTGAAACATGCACTTCAGCTTACTGAGTTTTCTCCATGCTCCTCAACATGGTGTATTTAAAGTGCTATAAGATTCTTGGGTCTTTAACAAGACTCTAAAATCCACATTTCAACTTGTACTCTCATATGACTCCTTAGAAAATGAAAATATGAGATCCATGGCATCAAACTTTCTGTGGATAAAATAGATAAGTTCATATTCTCATAATGGAAACAGGATGATTGGGCCAGAGTAGATGTTCAGTAAATGTTTCTTGTAAGCAATGTGAAAGGATATATTTTTAAAGTCATAACTGAAGTTCAAGTGTTAACGTAAGGGCAGTGATCATTTATGTTCTATGGTTACCAGAGAAAAACAAGTACAGAGGAAAAAGGTAAAAGGCAAAGGACAAGGGCTAGCCAATTGGAAATACATTGTAAATGCATTTTGCATGCATATTTAATGTTATTTAAATGCATAATCTCAATTAATGTGCTATAAATGTGTCAGCTCAATTAATTAAAACATGAAACTTTTCTGCTTAGAGCAATGGATCAACACAGCCCCAATATTTCAATTGCAAAATTTATGTAAATTATTTGTATCTTATGGATGAGTAGAATAAGTTTTAACATAAAAATAAGCACATTTAAAACTATAATGATGAAGAAATCCTAGAGTAAATATGCCATAGAGGGTTGGAATGGGTTTGGGTAGGATGTATAAAAAGACCATCATAACTATTCTATTGGCAGGTTGTGAAAGAAACTGGATTGGATAGAGTTGTTGATCGGCTGACAGTGATAAGAAAAGGAAGTCCTCAAAGAAGCTATAGGGATGGCTAAAAGGTTAATGAAAATAATGCCCTCCATCACTTATTATCTGATAAATGCTAAACAATGAGATATCATTTCACCAGTGAGACTGGAACACATCACACAGCACAAAGTGTTTGCAGGGGTGTGGGTGAAAAGCCACCCTCAACTCTTCTGAAACACAGTATAGATACTTCTCCCGAAAGGAGTAACTGAACTCCCTTATGACCTAGCAATTCCATTTCATGGCATTAACCCTAAGGACCCAAGAACTCTACTCAGAAAAAACACTTGCACTCCTATGTTCATTGCAGCATTATTCACAATAGTCAAAATCTGAAAACATCACAAATGTTCAGAAATGGATGACTGAATAAAGAGGTTATGGTACATATAAGCAATGGAATACTACTCTTCTTTAAGAAAAGATAAAATCATGCAATGTATACCTACTTGGATGGCTCTGGAGAGTATCATGCTGAGTGAAGTTAGCAAGAAAGAGACTGACAGACATAAAATAATTTCTCTCCTATGTGGGATATAACGAAACACGGTAGGGGCAAAACAGATGCACCAAGGCAACAGAAACTGAGAACTGGTTTCCAGCACAAAATTCATCGTAAGGAGAATTGGGGTGGGTATACACTGGGATGATGGTGGAGGAAGGTGGACACTCTGGTAGAAGGTGTGGTGCTGGAATTTTTATATATGAACCATACCAATAATAGTTTTGTAAACCACATTGCTTAAAATAAAAATGTAAAAACAAAATCCAACCCAAAAGTCAAATTCCTTCCAAAAAGGAAAGGAAGTTAGACCAGAATTCCAAGACTTGGTAAAAGATAAATCTGACTAAATAATGGACATGAAAATTGGTCTTCAAAATCCTGCAGAGCGGCTGGAAAGACAGTACACTGGCTAACTCATTTGTCTTGCACATGGTCAAACAAAGTTCAATTGCTGACACCACACACAGTTCTCCTGAGCATTGCCAGGAATCATCCCTGACCACAGAGCCAAGAGTAAGCCCTGAGTACAGCTGTGTGTGTCTGTGTGTGTGCCCCAACTGTCCCCCACCCCAAAACCTCCATGATCAGAAAAATCTGATTTTAATGAATTTACTCTTCATTTTACTAAAGCAAATATTTGCCTATTTCAGTTTCTTACTGAATATAACTTAAGACCTTAACTGTCACTGTCACTGTAGCACTGTCACTGTCACCCCCTTGTTCATCAATTTGCTCAAGCGGGCACCAGTAATGTCTCCATTGTGAGAGTTTGTTGTTACTGTTTTTGGCATATTGAATACGCCACAGGTAGCTTGCCAGGCTCTGCTGTGCGGGAGAGATACTCTCGGTAGCTTGTCGGGCTCTCCGAGAGGGGCGGAGGAATTGAACCAGGGTTGGCTGCATGCAAGGCAAATGCCTTACCCTCTGTGCTATCGCTCCAGTCCAAGATCTTAACTATGTATAAGTATATTACATGTGTGTATACATATCTATATCTATATCTATATATATCTATATCTATATCTATATCTACATCTATATCTATATCTATATCTATATATATAGCCTCAGTGTGCTTGGGGAGTTATACAGTGTCAGGAATCCAAGCCATGTTTTCCTGCCATCACTTTTATCACTTGTATCACTTGTCATCCCGTTGTTCGTTGATTTGTTTGAGCGGGTGCCAGTAACATCTCCATTTGTCCCTGTCGTGTGCTAGTGTAGCCCAATGGCGTCTGCTCACTCCAGGAACACAAAAAGCCTCAAACCGTTCATTCAGGGTCTTGACGCAGAAGTCTAACCATCTCGTAGTTGGGCGGCACACAGTCTTTTGACATCCCGTGGAATCCAGTCAGTAACAGTTCTAGTTCAGCGGTCATCTCCAAATCGCATTACGTGTCTGGCCCATCTGATTTTTGACGCCTTGGCAAATGAGACAGTGTCCCTGATTCTTGATTGTCGTTGGAGGTTGGAACTCCGGATTCCTTCTTTCGCTTGAGAGAAACATGATACCCCAAGCATGGCTCTTTTGGGATACCCAAATAGCGTTCTCTTCCTGTTTGCGTAGGGCCCAGGTTTCTGAGGCGTAGGTTAGTGCAGGAAGAATGGTGGAGTTGAAAAGATGTGCCCGGAGTGGGAGTTTTTTGTCCTCTTAACCACTTCTTCAAAGCTCTTGAAGGCGTTCCATGCCATATGTTTCCTGCCATATGTAATCTTATACTCCAACTCTTTGAACTGTTTCCCTGGTTTCCTGTTGATATAGTTTATAGTTAATTACTACTTTAGAAAACATGGCAAAAATCTAAACCATGGAACTTTCACGTTTCCTTTTCATCAAAAATGCCATTTCCTAGCATCCTACAATTATTTATAGTCATCCCACAGCTAATTTTATTTGTTTATTTAAATTGGTGAGCTTTGAGTGGTGCTAAGGTGGCCTGATGGCCACTGTTGGCAATATTCTGTCAACCAGGGCAGCAGTTCAATGCAGGGACCTACAGATGCAGTGCTGCTCAGCCTGCAGTGCTATGTGGTGCCAGGGATTGGAGGGGGGCCTCCAGTAGTATTCAGAGCTCTAGGGCTGTACCCACAGACACTTGGGAGGCCATGTGATGCCCAAGATCAAATACCTTGGCTGGTGCATGCCAGTTGTACTATCTTCCTACCCTCAATTAATTTATTTGAAATGTGCTTCAGTTTATCCTTCAACTGTTCTGCTTTCTCTTATCCCTGGCTGTTCAATTTCAATTGAGTGATATTGTTACACAAAGCATTTTAAAATTTTGGTTGGTGCAATCACAACATTTAAACTTCTGTTACTATCTGGAAGCTGGATTTCCTGTCCCACTGCATCAGTAAGATGACTTGCAAAGCCCACATTTTATATCTTGCTGTTGTGGATTGGGATCCATAAAGGAAGACTTATGCTTAGGGGTTTTAAATTAAGGCAAGCTAAATAAAATTGGACAAAATAAAATTATTTCAGAGATTTATATAGCTCCAAATTAGCATAGGATATATATTAGGATCAGTTTCAACTTGCATTATTTTCTATTTATTTAAATTATTTAAAATTGTTCTTGAGGGGCTGGAGAGATAGCACAGCGGGTAGGGCGTTTGCCTTGCACGCGGCCGACCCAGGTTCAAATCCCAGCATCCCATATGGTCCCCTGAGCACGGCCAGGGGTAATTCCTGAGTGAAAAGCCAGGAGTAACCCCTGTGCATCGCCAGGTGTGACCCAAAAAGCAAAAAAAAAAAAAAAAAAAAAAAAAATTGTTCTTGATAAGTCAAATTACATGACTGAAGAGACATCACTTAAAATATTTTTTATCTTTATATTTTTATTAATTGATTTGGGGGTTTAGCGCTATATTGGTCCATGCTCATGGGCTACATCAGGCAGTGCTCAGGGGACATGTGGTACTAAGTTTCAATCTCCTCTTTGCATAGCTTGTGTTCTACCCTGTTGAACTCTACAGTCCTGCAACCCCATCGCATATGATCTATCTTCCTCAACCCAATTTCATCACAAAAACCTGTACATTTATGAACTAAGTGGTAATTAATTTTCAATTCACTTTATCAGTGCTTGCTAATTATGATTTAATTGCCATCTCATTGTTTATAGAGACACACACAGTATTTCATCATTCATCACTGTCAAACATTCTTGAAAAATCGCAGATCAGAGAATGACTTTCTCTAATGTCAAGCCCTGCCTGACATCCTTAGCCATTTGGAAAGTTAGCAGGGCCATATACATCCACAACCGTTCAAAAAGGAAATCCCTTTTGGGACACACATGACAGGAGGTCATCAGCCTCAGCTGGTGAGAAACTCACTGCTCTTTTAGCTTAAAGCTTTTGGATCTATGTGTCTGTGCTAACCCCTGAGACTCATCCTCAGGAGTGGGCTAACAGCTGGTCTAAGGAATTCTTACACTTGGGTTTTAATCTCTGCTAGGAGCGACTCAGAAGAAATTTATGTGATTTCTTCACTTAAAGTCTCCTTTTCTTTAAAAGGAGTTGTTCCACCTCTTAACTATTTTTTTCATAATCCTGTCTCCCCAGATCTTAACAACTTTAGCTCGATCAGAATACAACAGAGAGAGGAAGAGTCTCTATCCCCTGGACCTGGATACTATTATTTATCTGGATACCTGGGTCTGGATACTATCATTTAGATTATGGCCACTCCTACTTACCTGTATGCCTACCTATCTCTTTATATCTATCATCTATTACTTACCTCTGTTATCTATCTCTATCCCTGTACCTATCCAAACAACAGGGGATTGCTGTAGAAGCTGGATTTGGGGTTTGTTACTGGGTTTTGTTTACAATTTATTAGAGTTTCTTCTTTGCTTTGGATAAAAGTTTGTCAGCTAATGAAATACAAGACAATATGTTGATTTTCAAATAGACAACAAATACTTTGTGGTTTAGCCTCTAAATACTGCATTAACATAATATACTAAAAACTTATTCTTTGTTTTAAAAATATAAAACTGAAACTCAAATGAGTATCATGGAGTTTTACTTGCTGAATCTGGCAACTTATTAAGACATTCACTCACTCATTCCACTTTCACAATAACCTGGTAAAATAAGGTCTGATTACACTCTCTTTTTTCGATTTGAGTATTCTAGCGTTAGCTAACTCCCCCAGTTTATGAACAAGGGATGGAAATTCAAGTTAACCCTTTGAAACTACTGATTAGGAATTTGAAACAACATTCAAACTTAAGAAAAATATATGATGCCATGGCCTACTAGAATCAGAAGGATCCCAGGCCTCACAGGTTTGGAGAGAGCTACAGGAAGTTCTTAGGTGCAGTGAGGGGTGAGATGTACTCTTACCACACCAAGTGCTGTGTTCCACTTGGGAAATTAATTTCTCTAATATAAAAGTAGAATTTTATATTTATCTGCTAAATTGTTAGTGTCAGCCCTTTTTGGGGGGTCCACACCCGGTGTTGATCAGGGGTTGTTCTCAGTGGTGCTTGAGGAACCGTGTATTGCCAAGGATCAAACCACCTCCTGCATGCAGTATACCTTTGGGTGTGCTGAGTTCCTTCCCTACCCTATATCTGACTTATTTTGATGACATTTAAAGTTCTTTCAAATTTTAATTCTAGAACTTTTATTTATTTTTTTAATTAATTTTTTTAATTGAATCACCATGTGGAAAGTTACAAAGTTCTCAGGCTTATGTCTCAGTTATACAATATTCAAACACCCATCCCTTCACCAGTGCCCATATTCCCCCACCAAAAACCCCAGTATACCTCCGCCCCCCCCCCAACTGCATAACTGATGAATTTCACTTCATTTTCTCTTTACCTTGATTACATTCCACATTTCAACACAAAACTCACTATTGTTGTTGGAGTTTCCCCCCAAGAAAGACAGCCCTACTACCAAGGAAGCATTTGATAATTAGTTTTCCATTGCTGAAAATGAGGAGATATGTAGCCCCACTGCTCCAAGTACATAACTCTTTTTTTCCCCCCTTTTTCCTTTTCCTTTTTTTTTTCCCTCATCCCCCTTCCCGTGCCTCATAGTATGGTGGACACCACGCCACGTTTCTCCCCGAAAATGGGAAACAACCGGGAAAGAGGAATATTTCCTCTTCTCAGCCGGCGTGGGGCTGTTGGTTATTTCACAGTTCAGAGAAATGGCTGCTACTTTGATTACCTTCAATATTTCAACAAAAAAACTCACTGTTATTATTTGGAGTTTCCCCCCCAAGTTAGACCTGCTAAAAGGAACTGTTTCACATTGCTGACAAATAAGAGATGTTAAGTCATGCGGACGCAGCAGTGTCTGCACGGTATTGGATTTCTGTATAAAGTCCAGGGAAAATTCTGCCAGAAATTGCATAGCCCATCTCACAGTCCCAGTGCATTGCTGTAAGAAGTTGTGCTGGATGCTCAAATGTGTTAGGTCTCTGGAATCAAAGTCTTTAGGTGTAGAGAGTCCATTTCACTCTCAGCAGCTCCAGATTTATCTGGGCCAAGGGCGTGCCGGTTACACCCACTTCCCATGATTCCCTAGGAGCCCCAAGTGTAAAAACCGTATACCTCTGGGTTAGGAGTCTTAGAAGATGGCTCCTGCCATGTGGATGTTGCTGCCACTGCCATTTTCCGTGCAGAAAGACAGGGTGGAGAGGAAAGATCCATCCTCATGTAGCACGGAGTTGTAGCCCAGCTCACAGTCCCAGTGCATTGCTGTAAGAAGTTGCACTGGATGCCCAAATGTGTTAGGTCTCTGGAATCAAAGTCTTTAGGCGCAGAGAGTCCCTAATTCTAGAACTTTTAAAGATTTGGATCAAAAATAGTTGTTAGTTTCTATTAAGGAATGCCTATATTTTAAGAATTTGATGTAAGCTACAAATTCTTCAATGGGGAAAAAACATATAGGAACTGTGCCACCATTTTGCATGCGATTTGCAACTCATCTTTATCAGTAGATCTAAAAAATCCCTAAGCTCTGTGCTCATGGATCAATCCTGGTGGTGTTGAGGGGACCAAATGCTGTGATGGAGATTAAACTTAGGCTAGCCTCATGCAAGGCAAGAGACTTACCTACCTTACTATTTCTCTGGCCCTCACCTATGCTTTTTTATTATAAAAGCAATTTAAAAGAAATATGTACTCCCATCCCCTAATAGTGAAGTATATATTCTGATAAAATCAACTAAACATAAAATCTATTATCTTGGGGCTGGAGCAATAGCACAGTGGATACGGCATTTGCCTTGCACGCGGCCGACCCGGGTTCGATTCCCAGCATCCCATATGGTCCCCTGAGCACCGCCAGGAGTGATTCCTGAGTGCAGAGCCAGGAGTAACCCTGTGCATCGCCAGGTGTGACCCAAAAAGCAAAAAAAAAAAAAATCTATTATCTTACACTTGGTTTTTATTTTTTAGCTACACCTGAAGATGCTCAAGAACAATTCCTAGTTCAGTGCTCAGAGGTCATTCCTGGCAGTACACAAGGGAACCATGTGTAGTGCTGGGATCAAATTATGGTCAGTGCAGGAGGCAAGGCAAGCATCTTAATCCCTTCTTGCACTATCTCTCCAGCCCTATCTTAAACAGTTGTAAGTGTGTAGGTGTGCATTGTTAACAACCCATTCACATTCTTGTGTAACTGAAGTCCGGAAGTTTTTTCATCTTAAAAAACCATGTGGGGGCTAGAGTGATAGCACAGCGGGTAGGGCGTTTGCCTTGTATGTGGCTGACCTGGGTTTGATTCTCACCATCCCAGCACCGCCAGGAGTGATTCCTGAGTGCAGAGCCAGGAGTAACCCCTGAGCATTGCCAGGTGTGATTCAAATAGCAAAAAAATACCAAAAAACAAAAACAAAACCAAAAAACCATGTGTGTATCTATCAAAAAGAAACTCTCTGACCCCATCTCCAGTCCCTGGAAACCACCATTTTATTTTCAGTTTTTATGAATTTAACTATATAGGCATCTCACAGAAGTAGAAGCATACAGCATTTGTATTATTATAGCTAGCTTATTTCACCTTATATAATGTCATATTTTATCCATGATATGGATATATGTCAGAATATATTTCTGAATTACCTTCTTTTTCGAGGCTAATATTTCAACTTATGTTTATTCTACATTTTATCTATTTATCTGTCAATGGTCACTCGAGTTCTTTACATCTTTTTGCATTGTGAATAATATTGTTATGGGCCTGAGTGCAGGGAGTAGAAACTTATACAAACTTTCTTGGAGAAAGTTTGGCAGTGTCAATAACTTACTATAAATTAATTGATGAGACATAGAAATATTAAAAAGAGATTACAAGGGACTGGAGTGATAGCACAGTGGGTAGGGCATTTGCCTTGCATGCAGCTGACCCGGGTTCGATTCCCAGCATCCCATATGGTCCCCCGAGCACTGCCAGGAGTAATTTTGGAGTGCATGAGTCAAAAGTAACCTCTGTGCATTGCTGAATGTGACCCAAAAAGAAAAAAAAAAAGAGATTATGATAGGGACTGGAGAGACAGTTCAATGAGTATAGACAGAAACACATTTTTTGCAGGTAGGCATACAGGAAACCCAGGTTTGACCCTCAGCACTTTATGGTTTCCTGAGTACCACCAGCGGTGACTCCCAAACACTGAGTAGCGAGTAGTTCTGTCCCCCCTGCACCCCAAGCATTTCACAACAAAGCAAAATGAAAATAAGAGGAGATGATAAAATTATGATTAAGAGAGAGGTAAAATATTTGAATGATCATGTTGTATAAAAAACAAATTTAAAAATGTGTTTTGAATCAAAAGTTAGAAAGATTTGAATTTGTGATATTACTGCTAAATTGGAGAAATCACATAAAGATTTTTAAGAGAAGTATCTTTTTATTTTTTAAAAAAAAAGCTCTGCTGTCAAAGTAACCTGGCAGTGTTATTGTCCTGGCGACACCAGCTCTAAAATAGAAAATAATTTGTAATCTTAGTGTATGCCAAGATTTTGTTTTTTAATTTTAGTTGCCATTAAAAGTAGCTTATTCTGGCGGAGGATGTAGCTTAGTGACAGAGCACATGCCTTGTTTAGATGAATCCCTGGGTTTGAGCTCTGGTACCCATGCCTTCCACCCCAAAGATAGCTAATAGGGGAAAAGATCAAGAACGGCTTAACATTTTAAGAAAGCAAGGATTTTCTTTAATTTTATTTATTTATTTATTTTTAAAATTTTATTTTATTATATTGAATCACCGTGAAAAAAAATACAAAGCTTTCAGGTATAAGTCTCAGTCATATAATGATTGAAACCCCATCCCATCACCTGTGCACATGTTCCACCACCAAGGACCCCAATATACCCCCTCCGACCCAGCCCCCACCTAAGTAGCTAATGATCTTCATTTTATTCTCTATACTTTGAATACATTCAATATTTCAATAAACAACTCACAATTATTGTTTGGAGTTTTCCCCCAACAATCAGGCCTGCTGAAAAGGCATCATTTAAGAATTTACCAGTAGGTTGGCTCCATAGCTTGGAGGCTGGTCTCACATGCTGGGGAAAAAAGCAGCCCAGATAGAGAAGGAAACACCAAGTAAAATGTGGTTGGAGATCTCTCTCGGGAAGGGAGATGCCTGCTGAAAGTAGACTAGAGACTGAACACAAAAGCCACAACACCCAATTGAAGAGAGAAAGAGAGAGAGATCAAAAGGGAATACTCTGCCACAGAGGCAGGGTGGGGTGGGGTGGGGGGAGATGGGATTGGGGGTGGGAGGGATACTGGGTTTATTGGTGGTGGAGAATGGGCACTAGTGGAGGGATGTGTTTGTGAACATTGTATGAGGGAAAAACAAGCTCAAAAGGTGTGCATCTGTATCTGTGCCCTCATGGTGATTCACTAATTAAAGAATAAAATAAATTTTAAAAAAAAAGAATTTCTTTTCATTGCTGAGAATAAAGATTCTATGAGCTTTCGTGGCCGCACGGTTTTGGATTTCTGATATTTTAGTCCAGTTCACAGTCTAGATGCATTGCTAAGGATTTTCTTTAATATTATGATAATGTTGAAGGAACAATGGAATCAAATTGTCTAACTGTCCTGACGAGGGTCTGTAGGCTTTGCTCCCCAGTACTTTCTGGCCACCACCACTTAGGCCTCACTGTCACTCTTGTTTCTCCAGCTTTAACATTCTCCTTGAGATCACACCCAGGTAACAATAAGGGATATGCAGGTAGTTTGGTCCCAGAGGGGAAAAAAAAATCATTAAAATTTCCATAATGAGCACATCCAGTGTGGGCTGGGTAACACAGTAAACAAAGACAGTTTTCTGTGCAAAATAAGACTAAACTAAACAACAATGAAACACCCAGTTTTTTGTTTTTGTTTGTTGTTGGGTGGGAATTGAAGCCAGGGCCTAACATACAAGAAAGTGCTCACTGCTGAGCTACATCCCTGGCTCCTAAAGCCAGTCTTAAAGCTCAAGGTTACATTGGACTCTGAACTTTTTGCAGGACACTGCAACACCTTCTCATCTGAACCATCTACAAGACCTATACTGAGATGTTCAATAAGGGAGAATTTGCAAGCTAATTAAATCAAGGCATGCTTCATTCATTTGTTTTTGTTGTTGTTGTTTTGGGGTCACACCTGGCCATGCACAGGGGTTACTTTTGGCTCATACACTCAGGAATTACTCCTGGCTGTGCTCAGAGGACCACATGGGATGCTGGGAATCAAACCCTGGTCAGCCACATGCAAGGCAAACGCCCTACACACTGTGCTATCACTCCAGCCCTGCTTTATTCATTTGGAATGACATACAGTATGAAGAAATTAGGAATTTCTAATGGGCAACCATCTTTCCCAGCTGTTATTGGCAGGAGAAAGGAAGCTGCATTTAAACCTGAATATATCTCAGAGGCTGAGAGTAATTTAACTAGTAGGTTTATGCACCTTGGTGCTCCAGGGAGAGCAGTTATGAGCAGCCAGCCTAGAAGACACTTGTAAAGATTCTATTTTATCTCACATGATCTTCACTGCAATCTCCTTTGGGCACACAAAACCTTACTTCTGGTTTATTTCTTGACTTCCTGCCCTGAGTAAGAAAGTATTCTTACAAATGAAAAGGCATTCTGAAGACAGGCTCTACTGTTCTGAGAACTTGAAACGTATGTGGTTGTCAGCACCCATAACTCAGTATAGAATGCTAGAGAATCTCTCGCCCAACAAAAACTTAAACAAGTATTGTTCTTTTACTTCCTATAATAGTTTTTAGGGCAGAAACTTTTTGTTTTCCCCAGAAGTTATTTCAAACTGTTTGTCATGGGTTAATTCACTTCCTCTTCCTTTTCTTGCATAGTTAAACCCATATAAGATGCCAGAGTACCGTCACTCCATATTTAGACATTCTAAAGGTTCTTCTTTTATTTGCATGCCAGTTTTATTTTCCAATGCTATTTTCCTCTGACCACACTAACTCCATTATTCTATATTATAAATCTATCTGATGATATCTGAGTTAAATAGTTGCTCCCTCCTTCTCATCTCTCACCCCACCCCCCTCTTTAACAAGCCTTGCCTGTGTGGAAGTCCAGAAACTGACGAGCATCTGCAGAAATGCAGCCTGTATTTTAGTGTAGAACAAAACCATTCCAGATCCCCTCCCCACCAAACTCCCGTCTTTCTTACGCTAACTTCTTGCTACTTGAACCTAACACCCCCAAATTTCCTGAGCTCTCTTGGGTTGATATTACCTTTGTGTCTTGTAATAAGTCTCTGATGTTTGATTTCATCATATCTTTCCTGCCTGGGTAAGTTAATATCTTCCCTTGAGCAAATAAGAGACATCCTATTAGACTTTCTTTGTCAATGTCAACGTGGTCTAAGGGAAAAGGATTCTGAACCAGGAGATAGAAGATTTCAATTCCAGCCCCAGCTTCTTTTATAAGTAGTTATTTGACCTTGGAAAAGCAATTTAAATCCTCTGGATCTCAAGCATATGGGTCCCCGGCTGTAATAAATATTATAAATCCATTCTGTCCTCATCATTTTTATCATCAGAGAACATTTATCAAATGCCTACTTGGTGAGGGCACCTTGCAGGGTGAAGTGGACACTCAGGGCTCCTGTTAATCAGGGGTCAAAAGCAGAGCCTGAACCCTCATGTGATGGTTCCCAAGGTCTTACTTCTCTGGGAAGAAAATAGGGGGACCATACACAGCAGACATTTTATTAAAGTAGACTTATTTAATATATTTTTTAAATGTCCTTTAAGATTATATCAAATATATAATTTTGGCTTCAGCAATTTCATCTCTTTTATGAAATGATTGCTTATTTGATGTTACTTTACAAAGTGTCCTTTTAGGGATTAGGGGGCAAGCTTGAGTGCCAGAGCACACACTGAGCATGTGTGGGGCCCTGACTGTGACCCCTAGCACTGCATGGCTCTCCCCAGGCTGGATTAGGCAGAATTAGGCCCTGGTAGCCTCACAAACCACTCAACTTTGCTGGGAGTGGCTCTGGACCCCTTGAGCACTACCGGATGGGGCTTCTGTACAAAATAAATATTTGTTTCAAATCTGGGTTAGAGAGTTAACACAGGGGTTGAGAGTCTTGCTTTGCATATGGCTAAGCCCTGTCCAGTCTTCAGTATGTGGTCCCCTGAACACTGTCAGGAGTGATCCCTGAGCAGAGAGTTTGAGGTTTAGGAGTAAGCCCTGAGCACTGTCAGTTGTGGCCCAATCAATCCAATCAACTGACCAATAAAATAAAATCATTGCAACAAGCTATGTGTAAGTTTTTCTCTAATATGTTGTACCCAAGAATATCATGTGTCCATGCCTAGCTCTCTGTGTCCTATTCCCGAGGCTGTTTGTTGCAACTTGTTTCCCCTTTAATGCTTTCTTGATAAATCTCAGCAGGATGCCAGGAAAATTAAACTGATAAAATGAGCCACACCCAGCAGTGCTCAAGGGCTATTTCTGGTTCTATACTTCCAGTGGTGTTCTGGGGACCATATGTAGTGCCGGGGATTTGAGTCATGGTTAGCAGGATGCAAGGCAAGTATCCTACCTCCTGTACTATCTCTCTGACCCTAAACTGATGCAATTCTAACTGTGGTTCTCAAATTAGGGTGGGCATTAGTATAACCTGATTTTCTTACTAATGACAGATAACTAGGTCCTACCCTAGAGTTTGGGTTTCACTGGGTTTGGAGTGGGCTGTGGAAATTTAATTTCTATTAAATTTCAGGTTATGCTACTGATGCTGATGGTCATGGAACGACACTCTGAGAACCACTCTAAGATTAATAACATTGGCTCCTCCACCCTTCCTTTTTCTTTCTAGTTGTGATGTCGGAGGTGAGGGAGGTGTATGTGTTTCAGAGTTCTGTGGCACCAGGGATCTCAGCTGCAATATTATCATAATGACATGCAGTGACATAGGGCCAGCAATCAAACAGCCAACTACATCCCTGCCAGGCAAAAGCTTGACCACTGAGCCATGTCCCCAGGCCCAGATAAGAACTTTGAATCCAGCCTTCCGCTCTAGAATTGGTTGCATGCTAACTTGGGTGTGTAATTTTTTTACTTTATGGGGCTCTTTCCTCTTTAGAGAAGTCTTCATTCCCTCATAAATGTGTTTCCTTTTTGTTCCTCAATAAAATTTATTTAATTAAAAAATTTTTTGAATCAATCAGAATTTGGCAATCAGCCACCAACTGCCCTTATTGTCACAAATTGCTTTTTTCACTCTGCTTCAACAGCTGAGTTAGCAACAGGTTAGGTTTAAGGGATGTGATGTGTAAATGAGGCAAGATCAGAGGGTCTTGATTCAACGATGGAATTCTAACTCCCTCTGCAATCACATTCTCTTCCAACTCTTAGCATTCCCTCCACCTCACCTACACACAGACCCTGAAATCAGTGTCAAAGGAAGCAAGGATGGACACGGTGGCTACTTTCCAACATGAATGAAGAATGGGAGCACTTCTTCAGTCATATTCTTTGTAATGAGACCTTTCTATTTCCCTGAGGAAACTCTCTAAGAAGCCAAATCTACATTTTGGCTCTTCCAGGTTGGAGGAAAGTCATTCCAGGCCCAACAAATGCTGCAACTTTCTTTCAAGAATGTGCAAAGCAGGACACTGATAATGTATTCTC
Source organism: Sorex araneus (assembly GCF_027595985.1). Taxonomy (NCBI): domain Eukaryota; kingdom Metazoa; phylum Chordata; class Mammalia; order Eulipotyphla; family Soricidae; genus Sorex; species Sorex araneus. The sequence continues at coordinate 205,143,962 of NC_073313.1, forward strand.
TTTCTCTGATAGAGCCTTTAGGTCATGTTAAGTAGAAATTCAAAAGGAACCACAACAAACAACAAACAAACAACCCCCCCCCCCAACAACTTTAAATGAGAACTATACAGTCCTTTCTTACAGTGATGCAATTTTTTGTGAAAATGTTTCAATCAATTGTTCTTCAGAGGCCCAAGGGGGGGGGGACCAATATTTATCTGGTGGTTTGGGAAGTCTGTTGGCTTTACAATCTGCCAAAAGCCAGGAAAGATGATTTAGCAGCACAGGAGAAGCGGTCAGCTGTCCCCTTATTTCAGGCCCTTTTCTCTTAGAGGGAGACTGGCAGATAGGTTCCCTTTGTGGAATACTTTACTTCTCCAGGCTTTTCCTTTTTAAAACAATACGCCCATCACCATGTGTTTCAAATGCAGAGGTAGTTCAAGTAGTAGAGGTCAAGCCTACCTGTGTGTATGAGGAGTTCCTGAGTTCCATCCCTGGAATTTCTTGCCTTCCAGCACCTTTGGTGGTAGCTAAGCACTGCCAAGTATGGTCTTTACAGTCTCCCAGTACCTGCATGAACACTGCCAGGAACAACCCACAGGTTGCTCACCCCTCAACCCTGCTGGGGACATCCCCCTATTAAACATACAAGCAAAACGAAACATGAACTCGTTATTACTCATTTTCAATAATAATAGCTAGCTTATATCAAGGTTATTTATTGGCAAGTATTATTATAAGAAATTTCTTGTTTTAATTTATTTAACCTTACAACAGTCCCGTAAGTACAATTATTAACTCCGTTTTGTAGACAAGGGAACTGAGGTGCAAAGAATTACATAATTTCCTCCAAGGTACATCAATTTTGCGGTAAAGAAAGCAAAGCATTCAAACATAGAGAAAGAGAGATAGAGAAAGAGAGAAAGAGAGAGAGAGAGGAGAAAGGGAAAAGAGAGAGAAAAGAAAAGAGAGAAAAAAATAGAGAACTCAATAGCTTAGGTGCATGCTCTGCCCCCAAACCAAAAAAAAAAACAACTAAAAAAGGCATTGATACAAACTTCTAGATTAATTAAATTCATTATTCAATGTCTTATTGAATCACCTGAAAATCAGAGCCTTTTAATGGGTTGATTTGTGTCTCTTCCCTCAAAAAAGGATATGTTAAAACTCTAACTCAACAACACACACACACACACACACACACACACACACACACACACAGAATATAACCTTCTTTGGAAACTCGGTTCTTGCAAATGTCATTAGAAAAAAATGAGGTCATATGGGAGTAGAGACCTTTAATCCAGTATTACTGGGTGTTCTCATAAGAAGGTCATGTGAAGACAGAGACACACAGAGATAATGCCATCTGACTAAAAGGATTGGGTTTGGAGTTAAGCAGCTACAAGCCAACACATGTCAAAGGTTACTATCAGAAGCTTACAAGAGGCAAGGAAAGTCTCCCCAACAAGACTCACACAGAATGTGACCCTGCTAAGACCTTAACTTATGACTTCTAACTTCCAGAATTACGAGAGAATACATTTTATTTCTAGCCACCCAGCTTATGGCACTTTGTTATGGCAGCTCCAGGAGACAAATACAGAACCTATACATTTATTTTCCATGTTCTCAGGTTTCCCTACAAACTTCAAAAGGCAGAGCCACAGAACACCTGGTCTGCTTCATTGCACAGAAACAAAATCCTGACCTGTTTATTTGTTCAGGACCTGGTGTGATTCCCAACATATTGTAGGTGCTTAATAAATGCTTGTTGATTTAACATATTCTTCCAGCATTGACTGGCTACTTATTATCAAGATTATCTAAAACTGGGATAGCACCTTTAAAAGTCAAGAGCAAAATCCAGAGAGATAGCACAGTGGTTAAGGCACTTGCCTTGCAGGAGGCCAGCCCTAGTTTTATATCTGGTACCAGAAGGATCCCCCTGAGAACTGCCAGGAGTGATCCCTGATCCCAGAAGCAAGAGTTAACCCTGAGCCAGGAATAAGCCCTGGTGTTTCCCCAGTGCAACACCCCATCCCCCCACTCATCAAGAGTAGACAGTCCTCCCTCTCAAGTATACAGGTGGCTAGGTAAACATTAGCCACCAAAATTTCTCCCTTATCCCTAATATAAGTAAAGATGATTGCATTAAAAGAATTGTGTCACTGGTCTTCAACTTCTGCATAATGTGTCTTCTCTTTGATATTTTCTTGCTCCCCTCAGGTGGAAGTGTTAACGAGTGAAGAAAGCTATGAAAAACACATCTGGAAGGGGGCTGGAGTGATAGTACAGTAGGTAGGGTGTTTGCCTTGCACGTGACCTACCCGGTTGGATTCCCAGCATCCCATATGGTCCCCTGAGCACTGCCAAGAGTGATTCCTGAATGCAGAGCCAGGAGTAACCCCTGAGCATCACGGGTGTGATCCAAAAGGCAAAAAAAACAAAAACAAAAAACAAAAAAACAAACACACAAACAAAAAAACAGACCAGGAAGGGAGAAGGACAGTCCCCAAACCTAATCTTGGGTGTGTAGATAGTAAAACTGGAGCATGTTTCAGCCATTGCACTGCACTGTAGTAGCACTGTTATCCTGTTGTTCATCAATTTGCTCGAGCGGGCACCAGTAACGTCTCCATTGTGAGACTTGTTGTTACTGTTTTTAGCATATTGAATATGCCACGGATAGCTTGCCAGGCTCTGCCATGTGAGCGGGATGCTCTTGGTAGCTTGTCGGGCTTTCCGAGAGCGGTGGAGGAATTGAACCCGGGTCGGCTGCATGCAAGGAAAAAGCTCTGCCTGCTCTACTATCTCGAGGACTGGGTTGCAGCCATTAGTACCTAAAAAGGACTATGCATGTACTTTTTAAAAAACAAAACTCGGGCCAGAGAGAAAGTATAGGGGTTAAAGCACTTGCCTTGCATGCAGCAAGTGTCACCCACCCTCCCCCCAAAAAAACCCTAAACAAACAAAAGATTCTATTTAGGTTGAAATAGAACCTTATAAAAATGGATTTTCTTCACCCCAAATAGCAGTAATATTTTCTTCTTATCCCTAGATAAACCACAATACACTTATTTCTAGGTTTTGCTGACAAATCAAAACCACACAGTGGATATAGGCATGGGAAAAAAAGAGAAGAAATAGATAAGTCACTTGTCAGCATCTATGGAGTAAGGAGTTAAATATACAGGCGCTTAAAAAAACAAAGATTTACCTCCAATCAAATAATAAAATGGTTACTCTGTAAGTAAATTTATTAAATTTGTTAAATAAAGAGGAAAGAAAAGTGTAGGCAACAGTCATATTTTCATAAAACAATGACAAATTTTCCTCCTTTTTAATTGAATCACCATGAAATATACAATTGAAAAGTTGTTCATTATTGAGCCTCATTGATACAATGTGTGAACACCTATCCATTCACCAGTGCACATTTCCCACCACCAGTGACCTCAGTTTCCCTTCCCACCTCCCCATGTCTCACCACACATCCTGCCTCAGAGGCACTCTTTCTCTCTGTCTCTCTGTGTCTCTCTATCTCCCTGTCTCTTTCTCTGTTTGTCTCCCCCCACCCCATCTCTCTTCCCCAATTGTAGGATAACATAGCCTCAGGTAGTTTAGGTTTATTGGGTTACTCCCATTATGGTGCTCCCATTCCTCTTTGTTTATTTGTAGCTTTTTTCTTGGTGTTCTGTTGACTTGTAAATATGGTTTTCTCTTCTCCTTGAGTCCTTTGCATAGTTTATTCAGAGCAATGTCCTTTTTGTATGGACACAGGAAGACTTAGCAAATGTTATACTTTTGTAACCTGGGAGTCATTTGACTCTACATGATATTTTCCTCCTGGGCATCTGTTCTCTTGACCTAAGCCTCAGCTGCCCTTACTTCCTAGCACCCCCAAAAGCAGGGTCCCGACGTGGGACAAGAAGGACCCAGGGCAAGCGGTGAGTTGTATGCTACCCTGGCATCGAGATGGGTCTGGCCAAAGTGCCTAATGCTTAACTATAAGTTAAGAGCTTGATCATGGACAAATGCTGTCATGATCCAAACAGTGATAACTAGATTTGGACCCTGCTAGGGTGAGGAATGATTGATCTGGCCTGAGTGCTGTGGTCTGAGTCTGTGGCAAGATGTTGCCAGGAGAGCTGCCTTGCAAGCCTCAATGTATCTCTTGCTGTGTCCATACAAAAATAACTAGTATTAAGATGTTGATAAATGTTTGGACTAAGGAAAGGAAAAGAAAAAAACCTTAAGAGTCAGGAAGGGCTTTGGAGTGCCCTGCCCTCAGGAAGGGCTTTCTTATGTTGATTTTGCTACCTGGCTGGGTGTAGCCTAGAGGGCAAGGTGGGAGAGACAAGTAGGAGGAGGGCAAGTAGGAGGAGAGACAAGTAGGAGGAGCCTAGAGGACAAGGTGGGAGAGACAACTAGAGAAAGGCTGGAGTAGATGCAGAGAGAGGCCGGAGCTGGGAGTGCGGGAGATGATGAGAAAGATGGAAGATTGAATAAATGGTAACTAATCAGCAACCAGCTTGGTCCTCATTCTTCCTTCGCCTGTGCTTGACCACCGGCTCTCCTGATCCAGTCCACACGCTATGGTTCCAGAGCACCGAACTCGGGTGGTGAGACAGAGCCGCCCAGAGAGCCCGCGAGTGCGCGCGCCCCTTGGCGTGCCTTAGTTTTTTACACCCAACCTCTTTATCCTATCTTTCTTTTTGGGCACAGTGGTTTAATATTGTTAACTGGTATCTGCATATCACTTGACCTCCTTTCAGCACTCAATTTGGGTCCAGAGATCAAACATCATTGTCATAGTGTTCCCTTCTCTGTCCTAACTGCATTCCCCTTCCTCTCTGATGGCAAACTTCCTACCATAGACCAGTCCTCCTGGCCCTTGTTTCTACTGTCCTTGGGTATTACACATATACTTAGCTTTTTTTTTTATGTATATATCTCGAAAATGAGTGCAATCGTCTTTCTGCCTCTGACTCATTTCACTTAGCATGATACTCTCTATGTCCATCCATGTGTTTAAGAATGCTTATATATATATTTATGCACTTTTAAGTGAAAGGATATTCAGAACAAATTGCCACAAACTTATTACCCTAAAACTGTAGGGAATAATCAAATTCATAGAGAGAGGAAGCAAAATAATGGAGTCCAGGGCTGGGCGAGAGGAGAATGGAGTGGCGCTATTGAATAGCGAAAAAAGTTTCAGTTTTGCAGGATTGAAAAAATGAGGGCTCTAGAGATTGATTGTACAACAGTGGAAATGTATTTACCACTGAATGCAGTACACTTGGAAGTGGTAAGGTGGCAGATTTTATAAGTCTTTTACCACACCTAGTGCTGTGGATATAGTTTAGCTATAGCTTGTCTTGCACAGGTGAGGCCCTGGGTAGAAACATAAGCTTTAATATCATGGAGCTCGAGCAAAGGGCTGGAGGACATATTTTGCATGTGGGTTTGATCCATAGTACTACATGGTCCCCTGAGCACCACTAGGGAGTGACACCACACAAACACACACACACACACACACACAAATGTTTAAAACCTTGAAGTAGACATTATATTCTATCTTAAAATATTTTGTTGTTGGGGCCAGAGAGCTAGTGCAGTGGGTAAAGCCTTGCATGTGGCAGATCTATGTTCAATCCCTGGCACCACATATGGTCTCCCTAGTTCCATTAGGAGTGATCCCTGAGCACAGAGCCAGGAGTAAGCCCTGAGCACGGCCAGGTGTTGCCCCTAAAGAAACAAAATTGTTCTTGTTTGGGGGCCTCATTTGTTGGACCTCAAGGACCACTGTGCTCTGTGCTTGGGGGTCACACCCAGCAGTGTCTGGGGACCATGTTATGTCAGGATTCAACCTAGGTCTCCCACATGCAAAGCATGTGCTTGGCCCCCATTTTCTGAGCTAAAACCCCAAACCCTATTTTCAGAAAACTGAGGCAGGGGAACTTGTGTACGAGAGCATGATGTCAGGAATGGCTGAGCTGGGATTTGAATCTAGGTCAGTCGGAGTTTAACTGCCTCCCCCTAAATTGCAGTGATATATAAGAGGCAAAGTAAGTAATCTCTATTACTTGTAAAACAAATAAATAAAACAAGTAAAAAAAAGTAAATAAATAAAACAAACAAAAACAAATAAAAGAAAGCCTAAAAGTATCCCCTTAAGTTCTGGAAGCCAGAACTCTAAAAATACTTCACTGAGTCAAATTCAAGATGTCAGTAAGACTGGAATCTCTAGGGGAAAACCCACATCCCACCACTTCCAAATGCTGGGAGCTGCTTGATTTGTGGCTGCACATCACTGCAATCACCCACCATGCTCACATTGCCATCCCTCCTGTGTGTGTCAAATCTTCTGCCTTTTTTTTCCCCCCAAGGAGTCTCCTTGCTCATGCCTTGTGTTGCCAGGGATTACTCTAGCTACACTGACAACACTCAGGGCTTTTAGGCCTGCATCTGGTGATGCTTGGAGGACCATATGTGGTATGGGAATGAAATGGGGTTTGGCTTTTCATAAGACCAATAAAGCAGTCCCTGTGTTATCTCTCCAGTTCTTTGCTTCTTTCTCAGCAGTTACCATGATGACACTTCAGGCAACCCCTGGGTACGCAAGGATCATCTTCTTATTTAAATATCCTTAACCACATCTACAGAGATTCTTCATGGAAGTATTACTTCTCCATATTGGATGACAGTTATAGGTCCCAAGAATTATCACCTGTTATATTTTGGCAGCCACTACCCAGTCGATCATAAATTCTTCCGAAAGCATTAAGTCAGGGAGCAAGACAATCACCCTCCAAGATGAACCCAAGGATGCTGTCTCTTGCTATTCATATTTTTGCATAGTCTATTCCTCACTGAATAAGGTCATCTTCATGAACAAAACAATGGGGCAGGCATGTTGGGGTGTGATATTTAGACTAAGATGTTCTTATTTTGGGGGCCCAGAGTTCACTCCTGGCTCTGCACTCTGGAAACACTACTGACAGGCTCAGGGGACGATGAGGGGTTTGAACTGGGGATTGAATCTGAGTCAACTCCATGCCAGGCACGTGCCTTCCTGTATATTATCTTTATTGCCCCAAAACTAAGTCACTATGGAGAATTGAGCTTCCTGCTCCGCTCTCTTGGATACACAGCTGTGAGAGCAGCCAGTTACCATGAGAGGACACTCAGCAGCCCCAAGGAGAGGCTGCGTGCACAGGACAGGGCAGCTCCCATAAGCACAGGTTGCAACTTGTCAACCAGGTGACTGTGCCCCTCTGGAAGCAGATCCTGGGGCTCCAGACTGATCCTGACTAAAGACTATAACAGAGATAGTGAGATAAGGGGAGAAATCAAGCCCCAATCCAACTAAGCAAAACTATACTAAAAAAAGAGCCTTTCTTAGGAAGTAAGTGAAATGCATGATACCTTTCAGTAACAGTATTGCAAACCACGGTACCTAAAAGGAAAATGAGAGAGAGAGAGAGAGAGAGAGAGAGAGAGAGAGAGAGAGAGAGAGAGAGAGAGAGAGACTGCAGTGGGGGGCATGCAGGAGGAAAACTGGGGATATTGGCAGGGGGTGGGGGTTGGGAATGTGCACTGGTGAAGGGATGGGTGCTAGAACATTGTATGACTGCAACTCAGTCATGAACAACTGTATATCTTATAATGATTCAGTAAATTAAAAAAAAAACACCTTTCTTTTGGTATTGAGGGTTTGGGATGGAGGATGGGGAATCATACTTGATGGTGCTTGGGGTTTACTCCCAACTCAGTGCTTGTGGGACCATGTGCCAGGGATCAAATCTGGGCCTTTGTGTGTGAAGCCTGTGCTTAGCCTATCGAACTGTCTCTTCAGTCCTCTATCCACACACTTAAGTAAAATTATACATTAAAAAAAATTGAGAGAGAACATTTGGAGCTCATTTGCTATTAATCTCTGAGAATAAGAAATAGATTTGAGTGGCCCACAGCAGTCCACAGTCCCCAGAGCAGAGAAAGCCTGTGGTTTTGTTGTGGTTACCCTGAGTCTTCTTATACTGGGGAATGTAATTCAATATCTGACTTATTGCTTACCTAGTCCCTATTCTCCCTTCCTCTGGTATTAGTGCCCCAGTTTTTCTCTAGGGAAATACTCTGGAAGGACATAAAGGAACAAAAGAACAAAAAGTTAGACTCGGAGATGGAACTGATTAGAAAAATAAATAAAGCCCCCTAGATGCTATACATATGACTTTTATAATCTGTATAAATCAAATATCTAAAGGAGTCCCTAGTTATGTGAGGCTGATTCACTTTCCTAAACCTCATCAGCTCCTTGGAGCAGAAAAAGATGATGTGAGTTAGAAATCCAAATACGGTCACTTGCAGTTAGGGTTTTAACACATGAATTTGGGGGACCATCATTCAATATCCACGTGCTCCCTTACAGTTCTCAGAGCCTGTACCCCCAGTCAGGGTGGTATGTTAAGCTGACTAGTTATAGCCAATCAACAATCAGCAAAGACATTTCAAATTGAAGGACATGAATTAGAAACAAGTCTTCAAAATTCCAGGGTAAATTTATAATTAAGCAAAAGATTGCATATTCTGAGTAATTGTTAAATTATTTGGAACCCCCCCTCAAGTTAGAGGGGTTTAAATTTTTCAATCTCAAACTTACTACAAAGCTCTAGTGACCTAGATGGTGCAGTACTTGAATAAGAATAATCATGTATATCATTGGTATAGCACTGAGACTCCAAAAAGTAAAGATTTTCAACTGAGAGATTTTCAGTAAGTTTTCCAAGACAATTAAATAAGGAAAGAATCATCTTTTCAACAAATGTTCCGGGACAACTAAATTCACATGCAAAAGTACAAACTTAGATGCCTAACTCACACTGGATACAGAGCTGAAAGGAATCAAAGGCCTACCTGTGAGAACTAAATATGGCACCAAAAACACAAGCAACAAAAGAAAAAAATAGATGAACTGAATATTATCAAAATCAAAACCTTATGCTTCAAAGGACACCATAGAAAGGAAGAAGCCAGTGGGGCAGAGGCTCAAAGGTAGAGCATAGGCCTTGCGAGCACTGGTCGTGATTACCAGTCATAGTTCTGTCAGTGGGATCCAGGAGTGACAATAAATGTGACCTTCAGTGCACCACCATCAACTGCCTGACCTTTCCCAGCATGTGGGATACATAAAGAACAATTATAATTTGACAACGGAAAGAAAACTTAATTTTAAAATAAGAGATTTGAACAGAGATGTACCCAAAGACAAAGGATCAAAAAGCACATCCTTTGTTAAAGATGTTTAACATAATTAGTCATCAGGGAGATGCAAGTCAAAAGCACAACAAGATACCACTTCACACTGATTAGAAAAGCTATAAGAAAAAAAATAATAAAAGGAAAGGAAAACAAGGGCTGAAGAGGATATGGAGAAATCGCAACTTTTCACACTGATAACAGGAATGGAAAAATGGTTTAGCTGCCTTGCAGAAGTCTGACAGGTTCTTAGAAAGTTAAACAGGGGGCTGGAAAGATAGTTCAAAAGGGTAGAGTGTTTGCCTTGTATGCTTGGAACCCAGAGTTTGACTCCTGGTACTGCTTGGCCCCCAGAGTGCCACTGAGTACAGCCCTGGTGACTCCAGCACCACTGGTGCAGCACCACATCACTGAGGCCTGAGCATTGCATTTTCAGGCTGGACCACTGGGCTGTACCAGGAATGGCCCCAGGCACTGAAATAATGCTGGGAAAGCCCCACTAAAAAAAAGTTTGTTTTAAAAATCTTTTTTTTTTTTCTTAATAGTTTAGGTGGAGCAATACCACAGCAGGTAGGGCATTTGCCTTGCATGTGGCCGACCCAGGCTCGATTCCTCCATCCCTCTCCGAGAGCCCAGCAAGCTACCGAGAGTATCCTGCCCACATGGCAGAGCCTGGCAAGCTTCCCGTGGCGTATTCGGTATGCCAAAAACAGTAACAAGTCTCACAATGGAGACATTACTGGTGCCCGCTCAAGCAAATCGATGAGCAATGGGATGACAGTGACAGTGACAGTAGTTTCGGTAATATGGTTACACTGGTGGTGGAGCTTATAATATTTTTGTTTTTGTGTTGTGGCCACACGTGGAGGTGTTCAGGTGTTACTTCTGTCTCTGCACTCAGGAATAACTCCTGGTGGGCTCGAGGGACCATATGAAGTGTCAAGGGTTGAATTCAGGTCAGCCTCATGGAAGACAAGTACTGTACCCACTCTGGCCCCTTTAGTATTGTTATTAGGAAAAATTACTGCACTTTTCCATCACCATCAAAATGTCCAAGATACTCTGCGACTATCTGTGTGTCACCTCTGTTCTGATCTTTACTCCCCCACTGTTTGTTAATAAGTTTTGCAATCCAAGGCCGAGAGTTTGCTATTGTACAATACTGTTTATTCCCTTATTTTTGGGTTTTTTTTTTTTTTGGAGTGGGGAAGGGTTTGATTTTGGCCACAGCTGGCAAATGCTCAGGAGATATTTCTATCTTTGTACTCAGTGGTGCTCGGGGATGCTGGGGGTCGAACCTGGGCCAGCAGCATGTAAGGCACTGTACTATACACTGTACTATCATTCTTGCCTCATTTCATTTGTTTTATCTCTCTTTATTCTACAGATGACAAGACCATTCGAAATTTGTTCTCTGTCTGACTTATTTCACTTAACAGGGGATCCTCCAGTCCCATCTAGATTACAGCAAACTGGATAATTCCATCTTTTCTGGAACTACTAGCCACATAGTATTTCATTATATATATACAACACAACTTCTTTACCCATTTATCTTTGAACATTTGGGTTGCTTCCAAATCCAGGCTACTGTATTAACCACTGCAACAAACATTTATCTTTTGAATTATGTTTTTGTGTTTGGAGGATAGTAGATGCCACAAATTGGAATAACTAGGTTGCAGGGGAGATTCATTTTTATCAAAAAAAAAAACGTTAAAGAGAGCTACTGTGATTGTTACTTTCTAAGTTGAGCTGGACCTTGAGTAATACTGGGGGGCTGATGTCACACCTATTGAAAATTGGCTCCCCCAAAAGTTAATTACAGTTGCTCCTCAGTAGGCAAGGGACCAAGGGGAAGGTTTCAGGAACCCCACCTGAAGATACCGCAATAACTGCAGTTTGTTGAATTCATAGAAGTGGAACCCTCAAAAAGAAAAAAGAATAACCCTGCACATAAATGGACCCGTGCAGTTCAGACCCATGTGTTTGACCACCAAACTATGTATACCCAAGAGATCTGAAAATACATATTCGCATAAACCTTGAATATGAATATTTGTATATAGCACAATAGGTAGGGCGTTTGTCTTAGACGTGGCCAACCCAGGTTCGATTACTCCGCCCCTCTTGGAGAGCCTGGCAAGCTACCGAGAGTATCCCGACCGCACGGCAGAGCCTGGCAAGCTACCTGTGGCATATTCAATATGCCAAAAACAGTAACAACTAGTCTCATAATGGAGATGTCACTGGTGCCAGCTCGAGCAAATTGATGAGCAATGGGATGACAGTGACAGTGATAGTGACAATTATTTTTATAATTTCAAAGGGCAAACAATCAAAGTGTCCACTGTTGGATGTCCATCTGTTCCCATTGCTCCTCATTTTCTAAAATAATCATTCTAGAATGATTTTTCTAGGGTCTGGAGCCACAGCACAGCGGGCAGGGCGTTTGCTTTGCATGTGGCTGACCCGGGTTCGATTCCCAGCATCCCATATGGTCCCCCGAGCACCACCAGGAGTAATTCCTGAGTGCAGGAACCAGGAGTAACCCCTGTGCGTCGCTGGGTGTAACCCAAAAACTAAAAAATAAAATCCCCATAGAATGATTTTTCTAGAGCCAGCCATTTCTCCAAGAAATCTTGATTTCTTTTTTTTTCTTTCATTATTAGTGAGTAGAATTTAGAAACCAAGATCTAGGCCCTAGGTGTGTTCATTGCTACTGGGCTGTTCCATTGCTTCTGGGCACTATCTGTGGACAGAACAAACTTTTCCAGTATTGGGGATTTTTTTTTTTTTTGGTTCTGCTTTTGAAGGCATCCTATTCTGTAAATTACTGCAGGTATTCCCAAACTCCTTTTAGTGGAGTGTTCCATGCTAGAGTATCTGAGGAAACAAACTGCAGAAAATGGTGAGAATGAAAAATTAAGATTTCCTTAAAGCTCATGAAATCTGAGGTCATTCGTTTTAACCACATAATGTAATAAACTTAGGCTAGGCGTGACCATTTTAATTTAAAGAAGAACTAGGAAATTAAAATATTGTTTGCTGTCACATAAAACAAATAACTTAAAAACCATGGGGCAGAGAGATAGTAGCGGAGCTATAGCTTTTGTCTTGTATGTAGCCAACCCTGGTTTGATCCCTGGAATTACAGAGTCTGCTGAGCACTGCAGGGGATGGTTCTGGAAGCCCCGAGCACCGCCTGAGTGACCTGGTCAGTCCCTGGCACTACAGGGTCTGAGCAGCACTGCTTTGGGGCTTTGCCACACTCAGAAGACTAAGTATTGCTGGAAGTAGCCACTAGTGCCCTGATCACCTTTTAGGAAGCCCCTACCTCCAATTTAAAAACCAGAAGACCTATCAGAAATTTTATGCTAGCTAAATTTCCTAAAAGACACAGAACACTGAATTCTGACATAATCAGGGTCCACTGTCCATATAACAGAGGTAGAAATGTCCAAGAGAAAAAGGGTAACAAGGGCATGATTTTAATATAAAAGTCACTTGACTAGGAATATGAAGACTCCATGTCACTGTGCAGATTTATGAAGAAAACAGAATTCTTAATAGAGCCTCTGGCATCTGCTCCTATCATGGAGGGAAATCACTCCCAGAAGTAAGTAGACATTTGCCTAGAACCTGCTATTATTACACTCAGTGCATATGGTAGCTAAAAACTCATTAGTTCTATAATTCTGGCTGGAGTTGGCAAGCCACCTTCAGAAACATTTCATAGCAGCAAAGTGACAGATGGAAATTTCCTTTGTTATAAGATGAGCTGATCAGGGCAGTGGTCATACAAACACAAATCATCCAGATAACAGTGGAACTATTCTTATGTAAAGTAATTTATTTGTAGCATATGCGTTTGGTATCATTTTTGTCAAACAAGAATACATTATTGGCCAGACTTATATAATCTCCTTCAAATAAGACTGGAAAATATATTTCCGTGGCTACTATGAGACAGTCATATAGTCACTTTGCAGCAACAAAAGCTAAAGGGTAGGCATTTTAATTTCCTTCCCATAGATGCAGTGCCACTGGGAGGACTGTTTGTTTTCCTCTTCAGCACACTATTCCCATCTTCTTCCTTCTTCTTGTAAAAATATCCTAATAATATTCAGAGAGTTTCTACAACTGCTCCAAGCTCTAGATAAGAATTTCTGACCTCAAACTGGGCTAATCAGAATAATATTAATAAATAATATAATATAAATAATATAATAAATAACAAAAGCTGGTATGAGAATGGTTCAGAGATGAGCATGTGACCAAATTTGGGCCAGTGAGAACCTTCCTTCTGTTTTGTAGTGGGACTATTTAGAAAGATATTCTTTACGCTGGATAGAATGCAAGCTTGGAGTTCCTTCTGGGATCTGCTGTTAATTCAGGAGTGATGACAAGAAAATTCTCCTTCCTTCCTTCCTTCCTTCCTTCCTTCCTTCCTTCCTTCCTTCCTTCCTTCCTTCCTTCCTTCCTTCCTTCCTTCCTTCCTTCCTTCCTTCCTTCCTTCCTTCCTTCCTTCCTTCCTTCCTCTTTAATTTGCCACTAAGAGGGTTCTAACAAAATCACTCACTTCTATACTCAAAATGCCAAAAAAATACTATAGTCTTTTCTGGTTTTATTTCAACAGTTTACCCCTTGACCCAGAAACAAACACAAATAACATTTATTCCCAATATAGTACATTTTACCCCCAAAGTTCAAAATATTTATAAACCTGAAAAAAAAAACCTCTGAAGTATATGAGCCACCTTGGAAGAACACCTAACTTTTGTTAGCAAAGTTAAAAATAACATTGACCTTTTCCTGAGAATAGGCTATGTGCCAAGAGCTGTACAAGGCATTTTATAGCTTTCCATTATTTAATATTCATAGTTATGTTAATAGGTTATTTTTATTATGCCCACTTTACAGATTTGAAGCTCAGCTAGATTCATTTTCCTGAGATCATTCAGTTCACAAGTGACTGCTTTAGCATTTAAACTCATTACTTTCTGGCTCAAAGTCTATGTCCTTCTAAACAGTGTTGCTTATCTCTTTCCTTATGTCAATATTATGCCGATGTTGACCTTTCTGTCAATGTCTGCCTATTCACTCCTACCAGGTCCTTTCCCTCCTCCTGAGGTCCGAGTTGCCTATCCCAGAAATGGACACTTCAGTCAGTCAAGCTAATTAGATATACTACGGTAGGAATTCAAATATGAGACTCAGAATGCAATTCTACTCCAGAGTAGATTCTTGAGCTAAAAAGGATATGTATATATTTTTTATTTTTCTGGCATAATGATAAATATTGTTTTACATCTTTAAATTCTTCCAATAATTTACTCAATTTTCATGTATTGTTTTCCAAGGTCTCCCCTGAGGACTTCCGGTGGATTGTTTAAGACTCTTAATGGATTCTTGGTGCAAAAGGATCAAGCCTGTCAATCCTCTGAAAGAAAGAATCGGAAATCTGCCTTAATTTTCTAGTTCAGGATAATGGATGCTTCTCTATCTCCGTGAGTCTAGAGTCTTCTCATGCTTGATCTCCAATAGTGGAGCTTTCCTGACTTACATTCACCAGTTGAACACAATGCCAGCAAGCAGGGTCTCAGAGCCTCCCACCGTCATTACTGAAACTTTAGTTCGGGTCTCCAATTTATCATCTTTTCTTTCTTGGTGCTATCTTTTTTGGAAACTGGTGTCCTGTGCTGTTAGAAGACAGGACCACAGGTTTTTTGGTTTTTTTTTCTTCTTGGGTCACACCTGGCGATGCACAGGGGTTACTTTTGGCTTTGCACTCAGGAATTACCCCTGGCCGTGCTCAGGGGACCATATGGGATGCTGGGATTCGAATCCGGGTTGGCCACGTGCAAGGCAAACGCCCTACCCGCTGTGCTATCGCTCCAGCCCCAGGACCACTGTTTTTTTTTTTTAATTCTTTTATTGATTCACCATGTGGAAAGTTACAAAGCTTTCAGGTTAAAGTCTCAGTTATACAGTGCTCAAACACCCATCCCTTCACCAGTGCACATATTCCACCACCAAGACCAGGACCACTGGTTTTTATCCTAACAAAGAAGTGGATTTTTATCCTGAGAAAAATGGGTGGAGGTCGTTTTTATTTGCATTACTAAGGAAGGACATTCAAAGTTTCATAATATCATCATTATAGGATACTCAGCTTACGGTTTAATTATTGGCTCCATGTAAAAACACAGAACAATTTCTAAAGTTGTACCTCACCAGGCCTATGCCATTTTTGGTCACAGGATAAGTTCATAGAGAAAACTTATTGAAACAGAGAAATAAGAGGGGTAGAGAGATAAGAAAGGTTTTCTGATTTTGCATAGGTCTCCTGTTCTAAGTCCTGCTGTCTTTGCCATTCCTCAAGTTCCACCCATGTTAGTGAGATGCCAACTCTAGGAGTTCTTTCTTATTGCAAGTCAAGTCTCACCAGCAATACCACTCCTGGGAATATACCCTGGGGACCCAAAAACACACAGCAGAAACACCATCTATAACCTATGTTCATTGCAGCACTATTCACTACAACCAGAATCTGGAAACAACCTGAGTGCCCAAGAACAGACAAATGGGTAAAGAAACTATGGCACATCTACACAATGTAATACTATGCAGCTGTTAGGAAAAATGAAGTCATGAAATTTGCATATAAATGGACGGACATGGAGAGTATCATGCTGAGTGAAATGAGTCAAAAGGAGAGGGACAGAAATAGAATGACTGCATTCATTTGTGGTATATAAAAATAATATATAGTAGAAGACTAATATCCATGGCCAGGGAAAACAGGGGCTAAGATGACTTGTCAATGGTTGGAACTAACTACAAGTGTGTGTGGCATTGAGGATAGATAAGATAGAGAAGAGACAAGTATGACAATAATAGCAGGGAATGATCATGCTGGACAAAATCTTAGTGTTAAAAGTAAAGGGATATATTTGATAAACTTTCAGTATCAATATTGTAAACCACAAAGGAGAGAGAGAGAGGGAGAGAGAGAGAAGAGAGAGAGAGAGAAGAAAAGCAGGAGGGGGTGATGGGAGCAAACCTGGGGACACTGGTGCTGGGAAATGTACATTGGAGGATGGTTGGTGTTGGAATACTGTATGACTGACATCTAATCATGAATAGCTTTGTTAGGGTTTATCTCACAGTGATTCAATAAAAAAAGTTAAAAAAAGTAATGGTTTCAATGTAACTTACAATAGAAAAGACTATAAAATACAAGTATGTCTATAATTATTGTTATGAAAAATTAATATGCAAGAAGACCACTATTCCCTTTTCATCCATAACTGCCACAGATAATTTAAATAATATTTTGTTGATTTGCATAAGTAATATGAATGAAAAAATAAGACTTGATGCAATCATTCTTGAAAATGTTTGTTCAGATTTGCTACTAGCATTTTCTTTTTTTTTTTGGCTTTTTGGGTCACACCCAGCGGTGCACAGGGGTTACTCCTGGCTCTGCATTCAGGATTACTTCTGGTGGTGTTGGGGAACCATATGGGATGCTGGGAATCGTACCTAGGTCAGCCGCGTGCAAGGCAAAACCCTACCCACTATGCTATCACTCCAGCCCCAACTATAAGCATCTTTGATGTACTCTGGAGAAAACCAAAAGCAAGGATTATTATTATTATTATTTTTGCTTTTTGGGTCACACCCAGTGATGCACAGGGGTTACTCCTGGCTCTGCACTCAGGAATTACCCCTGGCGGTGCTCAGGGGACCATATGGGATGCTGGGAATCGAACTCGGGTCGGCTGCATGCAAGGCAAACGCCCTACCCGCTGTGCTATCACTCCAGCTCCCAGCAAGGATTATTTTTAGGTGAAACAGCAGCAGGGTTAGGCAAAGGAGAGAATAAGTGACATGTTTCACTATCAAATCTACTTAGGTAACCAAAACCAAAGACAGTTGTGAGATATGAAGGAGCATTTATTGACCCGATGGCTCTTTCCTTGATATCTACCTTTTTTTTTCCTTCTTTTTGGATCACACCTGGTGATGCTGAGGAGTTATTCCTGGATCTTCACTCAGGAATCACCCCTGGTGGTGCTCAGGGGACCATGTGGGATGCTGGGAATCGAACCCAGTTGGCCATGTGCAAGACAAACGCCCTACCTGCTGTGCTATTGCTCCAGCCCCTATCTATCTGTCTTTTAAATTTTATTAAAGACCCATGTATTACAAAGTTTTTCAGAGTTGGCTTTTACACATACTATGTTTCCAACGAACCCCACTACTGTGTCTTCTTTCCTCTACCAGGGTTCCCAGATTCCCTCCCACCCACTTTCATCCCCAGCCTGCCACCTTGACACACCTATCTTCCTATCTATCTCTACCTATCTAGTTTTTAATTTATAGCCCACATTTCAAAAGCACATATGTAGTCCTTTGAAATAGTATTATAATAAAATTAAGATTATAGAATTTTTAAAAATTTTATTTTTGCTTTTTGGATCACACCCTGTGAGGCACAGGGGTTACTCCTGCTCTGCACTCAGGAATCACTCCTGGCAATGCTCAGGGGACCATATGAAATGCTGGGAATAGAACCCAGGTCCGCCGCATGCAAGGCAAATGCCTTCCCCACTGTACTATCGCTCCAGCCCCAAGATTATAGTATTTTAATATAAAAACAATAACAAATTAAATGTAAAATTACTAGTAATATATAGAAATATACTAAAAGTAGAATGATGTTCATCAGTCTCTCAGAGCTGACATATTTTAGCTTTTTGCATGATTGTATTAATTTGCTATAACAATTTACTATAACAATTAGCTGTAACAAATTATGACATGCTTGATGGCCTAAAACAAGGAAATCTTTATTCTGTTAAATTTTGGATGCCAGGAGTCAAAATTAAGATGGCAGTAGGATTAGAGGCCTTGAAGAAGAATTTCCCTGACTTTTTTTTTTTCTGGTAGCTGGCAGCAATCCTGGGCATTTCTAGTTTGTATTTTCTTTTCTTTTTCTCTTCTAATGACACTGGCTATTGCATTTACATTGGCTACACTGGCCTTGCCATTGGCCTATCCCAATTCAGGATGACTTCATCTCAACATCCTCAACATAATTATGTCTGCAAAGACCCTTTCCACAAATAGGTTCACATTCATAGGCTATTGTTGAAATGGATCTTTTGAGGAGCCATCATTCAACCCAGTACAACTATTAACTTCAACTCTTATAAATTAAATGACATATATATTGACACTGATCCAAAAGAAAGTAAGAGCTGAACTCAAATGGAAAACCTGCAAGTTTATCTGGGAAGGGACAGTTGTACTTATGTTGTCCTTATCCAAATTCCAAGGGTAAGGAAGTTTGAAGACTCACTCAGGAGTCTTTGTTTCTATTTCCTGATACCATGAAGTGTGCCTTGGGGACCCACAGGACAAGTGACCGCTCTGAAACCCACTAGCCTGCAACCTTTTCTTCTAAAAATTTGCTTTCCTGTTCCTTTCCCCCCCACCCCCCGCTATAAAAATCACTTCTTTGGACCATACAGAAAAGATGGCTACTGAGCACATGAGTTTTCTATCTTCCAACCTGTTGCCTTGTTTCCAGTAAAATTCTTCCTTTACCTATCACTTTGTCCCTTGACTGGTCCTTGAGTGACAATGGAACAGGACTTTATGATTACAGAATCCTTAAAATTCCCTGTCCAGGAGACAAATGGCCACTTCCCTCAAAGAAAATGTTCCCCCAAAGAAAATAAGGGCCAAAAGGTGTCTGAAAAATTGCTCATCATCAGTCATAATTAGGGAAATGCAAATCAAAACAACAATGAGATATCATCTCACACCAGTGAGAATGGCATGTATCAAAAAGTCTGGAAACAGTATTGGTAGAGTTGTGGTGAGAAAAGAATCCTTAGCTGATGTTTTTGGGAATATGATCTGGTTCAGCTTCTGTGGAAAGCAATATGAGGAAACTCTCAAAAAAAACAGAGAACCTCCAACAGGACCCACTGATGCCCCTTCTTGGCATCTATCCCCTCAAACGCAAAAAATATTAATCCAAAGGGATATAGACACACCTATTGATGTTAGTCTCATTATTTAGTACAATAGCCAAGACATGGAAACAGCCCAAATGGATGAATGGATTAAAAAGTTGCGATTATATATTCACAATGGAATGGTATATACACAAAATTGAAATACTGTGCAGCTCTAAGAAAGAACAAAATCATGCAATTTGCTATGACATGGATGGAACTAGAGGATATCATACTGGGTGAGTCAGAAGAATAGGGATTGATACAGAATGATTCTTGTCATATGTGGGACTTTAAGATACACAGGATATAGCAACAAAGGGCTAAAGGTGATAAGAGAACTGATTCACAGAACTGAGTTTGTGGGGGGCAACAAGTGAAAGGCAGGAGCATTGGTCCTTGGGGAGGAAGTTGGATACAGTGGTGATGGGTGTGGTGTTGGAGTGTGTACATGGAACGCTGTAAATACTGTAAATCTGTATTTACAATACTGTAACTCACAGTACCTCAATTAATAAAATAAATAATTAAAATGAAATAAATAAAATTTCCTCTCTATTCTCTTGTTTTCCTCCATCTTCACTTTATGGCCAGATGTAACACCTATATTGAGAATCACTGACATTTTTGTTTAATGCTCTCATTACCTACTTACATACAGATACTATATTTATAAGGTTAAAAGAACTCTACAAATAAAAAAAATCTTGTACCATTCCTTTTACAGTTTATTTCCCTCACTAAATATTAGTATCTTAAGACTTATCCATGCTGACATAGCTATGACTTATTTGACTATGGCATAAGTCTGTCACAATTTAGCTATTCCTCTCTTGAAAAACATTTAATTATTTATGTTTTAGATATTATAAAATCTATGGTCATGATCAACACAGATTTATTTACTTATCTCTACAGATAAACATGTAAGACTATTTTTGGATTGATGCCTTGAAGTGGAACTAATAGGTCCTGTTTCTCCTCTTTTTTTTCTACTCTCTTACAAAAGCAAAAGTTACCACTGTTTCTTAAAGATTTGCTAACATTACTTTAGAAACTGTGCATTATTTTCTTTATGAGAGATTTTTTCCACTATAATCAGTTCTTTTAATGATTTTTTGGTATTCATACTTACGTTGTATAATTTTAAGTTAATTCTCATCATTTATCTAAAAATTATTTACTTATTTTATTTTTAAATTAATTTCCTTGTGGGGGCTGGAGTGATAGTGTAGAGGATAGGGTGTTTGCCTTGCACTCGGCTGACCCAGGTTCGAATCCCAGCATCCCATATGATCCCCTGAGTAACGCCAGGAGTAATTTCTGAGTGCAGAGCCAGAAGTAACCCCTGAGCATCGCCAGGTGTGATCCAAAAAGCCAAAACAAATTAATTTCTTTGTTTTGGTTTTGGGGCCACACCTGGTGGTGTTCAGGGATCACTTCAGGTGATGTTGGGGCAGGGGTGGAGGGGCATCATATATGGTACTAGGGACTGAACTTGAGTCAGCTGCATGCAAGGCAAGCACTTAAATCCCTGGTGAATTTTTGTGGGTATAGCATTTATTTTTAATATTCTGTAAGTCTCAGGAGTAATGCATTATAATTCAACTTCTATAGCTATTATATCATGATTACCCCTAAAAATCTAGTTTCTATTCACTGGACTCTAATTGATCCCTATATCTATTTCTACAAATCCCCAATTCCATTCCTCTTTGACAACCATCCAACTGTTCTCTATACTTGGTTCTTTCATTTTGTTTGTTTCCTTGTTTTTTTAATTTTCCACATATGAGTGAACAATGCAATATTTGTTTTTGACATTTCATTGATCTTTGTACCTTCCAGGATCATGTCACAAATGGCAAGATTTCTTTTTCTTCTTTTCTAGCAGTAGTAGTCCATTGTAGATATACCTATACAAAAGTCTATATATCTGTACACATATACATAAAATATAAGTATTGAACAAATACCTAAAGTGGAATTGCCAGGTCATATTGTACTTCTATTACTTCTTTGAAAACATTGGTGGAAGAACCTGACACTGGTTGTAGGTGTGAAGATGGAACATTGGAAGATTGTATGCCTGAAACTCTATTATTAAAAGTATTGTGAAGCATGGTATCCAAATATCACTGTATCACTGTCATCCCATTGCTCATTGATTTGCTTGAGCGGGTACCAGTAACATCTCCATTGTGAGGTTTCTTGTTACTGTGTTTGGCATATCAAATACACCACGGGTAGCTTGCCAGGCTCTGCCATGTGAGCAAGATACTCTCGGTAGCTTGCCGGGTTCACCGAAACTCTCAGTGTCTAAATAAAAATAGAAAAATAATTAAAAAAATAAAGTCGTCAATATGGCAGTGCTGGGATCAAACTCAGTTCTTCATGTATGCAAGGCATGCACTATATTGCTGAGCCACATCCCTGGCCTCATTCCACTGACAGTGTGAAAACAGGGTTTTCATTTTCCTTTTGTAGCTCTACAATTTTTTTAGAATGTTTGGCAGGGGAAGGCTAGGGTTATTTCTGATAATACTGTTGAGATTTTGATAGGAATTTTATCAAATCTATATGTTCCCTGAGTTTAGATGCCATTTTAACAATGTCATCTTCCATATTATGAACACAAAATAATTTTGCATTTTTTAAAAATTCAGTTTCTTCCTGAACCGCCATACATTGCTCACTGTATAAATCTTTCACCTTTTGGATAAATTTATCTACAGGCATTTAATTATTTTTGATGAAACTAAATGGGATTTAAAAAGTACTCTTTCTGCTAGTTCATGGTTTGCCTAAAAATATGATAGAATTGTGCACTTATTTTGAGGTTTTCACAATAATTTGTTTTGTAGCATGCAAAAAAACAATGTTTATTATTCGTAGTAGAGTTTTAGAAAATATAATATATTTTATAGATTCTAATAGGAATCTCCAGGTATTATATACATAGCATTAAGTCATGCATAAATAGTGACCGTTTTACTTCTTCCTTTCTAATATCTTAATAAAGGGATGCCTTAATATTTTTGTCCTGCTAAACTTTAGGTTAGTTATTTTGAGTAACTGGTAAGAATGAACATTCTCAATGTTCTCTCCATTTTTGGTGTCTTTTTTTGGGGGGGGGATTGTTTTTGTTTTGGGGCCACACCCAGCAATACTCAGGGATTAATCCTGGCTCTACATACAGGAGTTACTTCTGGCAGTGCTCAGGGGACCATATGGGATGCCAGGGATCAAGTCTGGGTTGGCCACATGCAAGTACTATCTCTCCTGCCTATCTAGACCTTTCTTGATTGAGGAAAAGCTTTCAGTTTTTACTACTGGGTATGAATGTTAAATACACCATTTTATGTTTTCTAATAAAGATCTAGGGTTGTTCATTATACATAAAATTTTCATAAGGTCAAAGGATAAAATATTGGCAATTGCAGATGATGAAACATTGCAATTTTGGGACTTTAAATTTAAATTTTTTTAAATCTGCAATTATGAGCACCTTTCATTTTTAATACTTTTTTTGGGGGGTTTTTTTTGGGTCACACCTGGATTTGTACCTTTTGTGAATTTTTAGCTTGTCACCAAATATGTCTCTATTTTACATAGTTACAACATATAGTTATCTATTCTATGTCTTTATTTATTTTTGTTTCACTGATTTTTATTTCTGTTTTTTGTTTCTTCCTCTTACTGCCTTGTATTTTCTTGCTATATTTGGGTTTACTTTTATTCTTCCTCTAATTCCTTGAATCAAGCATTGAGTTCTGATAGATTTTAAATATTTTTTATCCAATATACAAACATTTAAGGAGGCACTTTCCTAG
Organism: Sorex araneus; assembly: GCF_027595985.1. Classification (NCBI taxonomy): domain Eukaryota; kingdom Metazoa; phylum Chordata; class Mammalia; order Eulipotyphla; family Soricidae; genus Sorex; species Sorex araneus. The sequence goes on from NC_073313.1 coordinate 205,167,075, forward strand.
CTGTATTCAAAATTTAATAAGTAGCACTTTTACTGCAAGTTGGTTATATATTTTTTATTTCTATCTTAATTTTTTCTTTGAAGAGTAAATTATTTAAAAATGTGCTTTTGTTTCTATAATACATGAGGGTTTATTTATTCACTTATTAACCTTCTCTTGAATTATTCATTTACATTTTCATTCTATTTTTTTCAGATAAAATATATCCATTTTTGGTAATTCTTTTATGGCCTAACATATGATTCATTTTTGGAAAAGTTTGTGTATTTGAAAAGAAAGTGCATAATATAATTTTGGCAGTAGAGAACTGTTTTTATGTGAAGATGATAGTTGTGTGGTTAAAATTGTCTAGAGCTTTACTGATTTTTTGACTTTTTGTCCTATCAGTTTTTGAGGGAGTTATTCAAGCCTTCCATTATGATTCTGGGCTTGTAAAATTTTCTTGTAATTGTCTTCCTTTTTTATTTTTATGTTTGGGACTTGGTTATTAGGCTTATACAGGAATGGTAGTTAATTTTTCTTGGCACTTTTTAAGACTTAATTCTTTTTGCCTCTGACCTTTGTACAATTGTCATCCAATTTTGATCCAGTGTGGACAATCTGTCCTTCATTCCTGTTTGTTTTTAGGATCTCCTTTATCTTTGTCTTTAATTTCTGCTATTGCACTATGATGTTTTGAAAGATTTCCAGATTTGCTGCTCTATTTGGAAATTTTATAAAATCCCAAGGTTCAGCAACCCACAACCAATATTCTTTTGTGATTTGGGGAAGAACAGAACTAATTGTTCTACTTCTACATATTGTTTCCTTCGTCAAACAATTATTTTGGGGGCCTGGGAGATGGCTCAAGTGGTAGTACACATCCCAAGTATGTATGAGGCTCTGAATTTGACCCTCAACATTATACAGCCCCCAAACACCTTTGGATGGCTTTGGTGGTTCTCAAGCACCACTATAGAGTGTCCAGAGTAGCACAATATAGCCAGGGTGAGCACTGTTCTGCTGGGTGTGGCCCCAACAAAAATGATTTCATGAAATATTACCTATAACTTCTTTTTAAGTGAAGCAAAATAGTTTTTATTGAATGAAACTCACTTAAAAAGATGTGAGGGGAGAGAACAACAAGAAGTGCATGTTTAGGAGAAGACACTGCCTTCTCCAGAGTGAAAAAAGCGAGTGACAGAGACAAGCAAGTGAGATAATGTGCTCAAGGGGGAACATGGGCTAAGAGCAAACCGAGAGACATAAAGACAAAAAGTGAAGTGTGTAGAACTTTTCATGTGCTTGTAATAAGTAGGATCTCTTTGTCAACCGTCTCTCATATTAATACAGTAGACGGGAATCCTCTTTCCTCTACTGTGAGATCATGAAGAAGAAATAATCAACTGTGTTCCACTGAGAATCTAGCACTGAGAATCAAAGAATTACACTTTCTCGCAGCCAAATCTCTAATGTGATTAAGACCATTGTAATTTTAAAATGTGAAAACTTACAGATTAAAAAAAATGTATAAGAGTGAGCAATATCATTGTGAAAGGACATGTTATCATTCACATGTTAGAGAGAAGGAATTCAGACTCAGAAGCTAAGAGGCTTGTCCAAAGTTATAAAGATAGAAAGTGGAGAACCAAAATTTTAATCTATGATTCTGAAACCAAAGCACAAACCTTCCCTACCATATTAGCTTTTAGCAAACTATAATCCTGATAGCTAAAGATGACATCTTAAAATAAGATAAAATAAATAAATAAATAAAAGCACCAGAATATATTTAGGGGCCAAATTATGTCCTACAGGCAAAAAACTATGAACAAAGTTATAGGTAAGTGATATACATATAGTGATATATATGTATATATATATACATATACATATATATATCACTGTAGCACTGTCATCCCACATCGATTTGCTTTCTGCTTTCCACATCGATTTGCTTGAGCGGGCACCAGTAACGTCTCCATTGTGAGACTTGTTACTGTTTTTGGCATATTGAATACGCCACGGGGAACTTGCCAGGCTCTGCCATGCGGGTGGGATACTCTTGGTAGCTTGCTGGGCTCTCCGAGAGGGACTGAAGAACTGAACCCAGATCGATCGAGTGCAAGGCAAACGCCCTACCCACTTTGCTATCGCTCCATACCTGTGTATATAAATATATGTATGTATATATGTACATGAACATGTATATATGTTTATATATATATATGTACACACATCTTGAGAGGACCCAAATAGCTGCATGTCAGTTAAATATATTTCTCACAGATAGAATTACCTGTCGAATATAATTTTGTAAGAGCTTAGCAGATGGCATTTCAAATGAGAGTTGGCCACAAGTGCTGTGAAGGCTATAATGCATTTCAAACGTCTATGTCTGTCTCTCTGGCAAATGACATTGCTTTGAAAAAGGTGGGTTTTATTTATTTATACTTTTTCTTTTAAAGTTATATCCAGAGAAGCAGATATTCCTTATGTGGACTGGTATGAATCCATGTAGACATCAGATTGTATGTGGTAGTTGGTCCATGGACATGGGTGACTGAGATTCAAGGTGTTCTAATTGATTTTACTATCCTGAACATTCCTGTTTTTTTATTTCTTCATAAAATAAAGACATCTGTTTTTGAAGCAGATATTTTATTTCCTAATATAAAACTGAAGATAACTGAGGTTCCAGATTTTGATTCTAATACGTTTGTTTATATATAATAGAACAGCAAACTAAAAATGGTTTAAGAACAAGGAATTTCTCCTTTTTCATAGGAATTGTAGACATGGAGTGACTCCTGGGTTGGTCAATTTAAGAGCTTAACAGTGTCATCAAAGATTCTTCCATGTTTTCTTTCTCCTGTTGCCAGGGTGTTGGTTTTTGGCTTTCTGCTTGTCTCATCATGGTTCCAAGATCCCTGCTTCATCCTGAGGCATCTTGCTCTCATACAGCAATTCTGAGACGTCAGAAAGTGCACCTTTTACTGCCAACTGGAGGAAGATTTCTCCCAGAAGCTACCACTCATGCCAAAAGAGTTTCTTTCAAGTCTCATTTGCCAGGATTTCCTCAGATACCCATTCCTAAATAATCATGGCAATAGAAAAAAGATTTCCATAATGAATTTTGCTAACAGTTCACTTATAAGTCCAGCTTCTTCCTTTAGGCTAGGGAAGAGTTTCTTCACTGAGCACATGGCCATGAAAAGAGAGAATCAAATCAAGCTTCTGTTGGTGAGCAGTAAGAAGTAAACTCACCGTTGATCGGCAATCAATAAAGCTTTCTACTCTTAAGATTTGTAGACCTAGGGAAATGTTTTAACAATGATTATCTTGGTTGGTTGAAGAGGAATATCATTATTTAACTACAAAGTGCCATGTGTGATATTTTTGTTTCTTAAAATACTCCACATTTTTAAATTTAGTAATGGTTAAGTCTAGAGCTTTTGTCTGCACAGACCAACCCTCCTCAACCAACACCCCCCTCAAAAAAGTAGTGCCCCTCTTTCATGTTTTTGGGCCACATCCACTCAGGGTTTATTCCAGGCTCTATCTGTGCTCAGAGGGCATTCCTGGAGGTGCTCAGAGTGTCATATATGGTGCTGAAGATGGAAATGGGTCCAATTTATGCAAGGTAAGCACTTACCTTTCTCTCCAGCCCCTTTCCCGCTTTAAAATGATTTATACTCTAAGCAAATGAAGTTTCTGGGCGCTGCTAATCACTGCACCCATTGCCTGTCCACAGAAGTGAGCATGTAATCACGATGAGCCAATATACTCTACTCTTATGGTCACTGATGTTCTATAATAGGCATTTGGTTCTAGCTGTGTCAAGAATCTTTTTCAAGATTTTTGTAACTTCATGAAAAAAAATTATTTTTTGAGGGCTAGGGTGTGGAATTCAAACATAAAATTGTAAACTCTAGCAGCCATGATTCTAGATGCAAAATTATGACTGGCATTAAATGATGAAGCCGCAATTAGGAAAAAAACAAAAATAAAAAATACAGAGAAGCAAGATATTATGGTTAGGAGGGAGAGAGAGAGAAAAAAAAAACAAAGACAGTAGTGTCAGGATTCCCTGAGTTCTCGTGTTCCATTTAAGGTTTGGTAATTTGAACAATATACCAAATATGAATATATATATATTCATTTAAACTAATTTGAGCTTGATTACTCTTAATTGCAACAGGATGAGCCCTGGCTAACCAGAAAGCTAAATTTCATCGCTGAGGAGGATCAACATTCAGTGTGTAACAGAGGTGTAGTCAAGGACCAAAAAGGAGGCAGAAACCACAGAATACTTTGAACAGAGAAAGCTTTATATAAAAAATTATCAAACCTAACAAAGGATCAGTGAAAAGGGTAGTCAGAAACACAGAGATTTATAAATAATATAGCAATAGCAGCAGCTGTAAGGAGCAACTGTTACCTCAATGGTTGAGATAAAATAATTGAAGAGCTGGGGGCTGGAGAAATATTACAGTGAATATGGCATTTGCCTTGAACACTAGCTAACCTGGGTTTAATCCCTTGGTTCCATCCATGGTACCCCAGATGGTTCCCAGAGCCCCCTCAGAAGTGATCTCGGATTGCAGAGCCAGGAGTAAACCCTGAGCACTGCTGGGTGTGCCCTCCCCAATGAAACATCATCAGCAACAAACACAAACAAAAAAAATTTCAAAATAACTGAGGAGTTGCCAGGGAGATGACTCAAAAGGCTGGAGCACATAGTTTTCATGTATGAACCCTGAGTTGGAACCCTGGTGCCACATGAGACCCTACTTACCTCTGGGAGTTATGCCCAAGCACTGAACTGAGAGTAGATCCCAAACACCACTGGTGTGGCACCAAAACAAAAACAAATCAAAAATCATCCCCTGTTAGGATGAGAGCCAGACCTTGTTGGAAAGGTTATGGCTGTGACTCACTGAATGTCACAGAAGTTTCTATGGTGCCCCATGGATGGGATTTGCTGGAAACTCACCCCAAGAAAATTTGTTCAAGGGGCAGCATTTTACTAGAGAAATTCCACCATAAATCTGCCTAAATGTAGTGCCAAGGAAATCTTCTGGGACCTGCAGTGATTCAGTTTTGGAGAAATTTTGTGCTTTGCATGTTCCCAGAGAAGCTCCTTTGCAAGGCTTACAGGAACCAGGAAATTAAATAACTTCATGCAACGTTTCTTCAACAACAACTTGGTAGCAATCCCTACATACAAAGTAGTACTGACAATTGACACAATTTGCCACTGTGTTCATCAGCAAAAGAAAAAAATCTAAGAGGCCCTGCTCCATTTCTCAGTGTAGACAACAAATAGTAAATTGGTACCTGAGAACTAATAAATAGAGATCCAGAGAATATATCTTACAGAAATATCTGAGGGCTTCAAAATGTGCTGAGTCAGGCATCCAAGAATTAAAAACTTTCTTTACCTTGAAAAAATACAAACTTCTGAGGAGTGTTTCAGTCTAACTGTTCCTCTGGCAATTTCTTTCAGCAATCAGAAAACCAGATCAGGGTCATTTGGCTCCTTTATAGTTCTGGTTGTTTCATAAACTGAAAGCCAATAATAGAAGATTCTGCCATAGCAAACTCAAGTTGGATATTCTATCCCCTGCCATGAAAGGCTATGCAGCCTGTCACAATGGCAACTTTGTTAAGCTACAGTTTAGAGGCGTAGGGGGTGGGGGAAGCTCTCCTTTACAGAGAGGAGAATAGTCTGCAATGGACAGAGTGTGGATTCTGGAGACCAATAGCCTGAATCTGAAGCTTCATTTGGCCCCTTACTAACTATGCACTCTTGTGCAGGACACTTAACCATTCCCTTCCTTTATAAACGGTGATAATAACAGTCGCTGCCCCAATGGTTGCTTTGGGGATTGAGTGAGTTAATATGCTCAATTGCTTGGTACAATTCTATGCCTCATAGTAAGTGGTTGATAAATGGCAGCTATTATTATTAAAATCAGACCCTGGAAAATACAACCACCAGAGGGCTATAAAGGAAGACAAGGTTAAATTATTTGAAAACCCAAACCTTCATGTGCTCTAATTATTAATACTTTTCTCTGCCAAAAGACCTTTTCTAAATGGATAAAACAAAGGGAGAACGAAGAGGGGAGCTGGGTGAGGGGAGCGGGGAAGGGCGGCGGGAACGACCAGGCGCTCATTCACCCAGTATTTTCTCAGTCCTACAGTGACCAGGTTCTGCTGTATTTTCCCATGCTCCTGATTAGGCTCTACATGGCTGAGGAATTCTGCATTCTTTGATTTCTATAGTGAAGGCTAGGTCAGCGGCTAGAGAAGTTGCTATCCTTTCTGGCTGACATTTTCAGAGGAGAGAGAAGCAGGTTTTCATTTCATTATGCAGCAGATGATTGATAAAGCAAATGGTCATTGTGCCTGTTCAAATTATACCCTTTAGCTTGACCCTAAACAAAAATTTGCGAGAGATCCGCTCTCCAAATTTCTCTTGTCAGAAGAATCCTGCTCAGCAGATTTTTCCCTTCTTTTCATGGATCCCAAAGGCAGCAGTGGGGCTAGGGGTAGGGGTGGAGGAGTGGGAAGGAGGGTGGGAAAGAACTGGCCCTTAGCAGAGGGTTTTCATTTATTCTGTGACTTGAAATCAGAAATGACTGCTTGTGTGAATAGGTGGATGAACAGAGATGAGAGTAAAAGAGTTAGGGCTTAGCTGAATAGAAGGTAAAATGTCCTAATAGAGTTACTTCAAAACATGATAAGTTACCATATCAAGCAGTGATTTTTCCCCAAGTGGAAATGTTCAGGTACAAGTAATGGGTATTGGAAAATAGTTTTCTGCTTTAGTGGAGAGAACAACAAGATGACCTCTCGACATTCTATGATTCCATAGGCCTCATAGGGAGTTACCTGTTCTAGGGCTCAGGCTTAAACCAATTCATAGCTGAATATTCTGATGCTCTGTTTAGGCTTTCCATAATTTAATCCTTTCAGCAAGCTAGTATGAATGATTATTTGTTGGATATTAAGCCTAAGTGTTTTAGGCTTCATCAGTGAATTGCCCCCTTTCCTCCCCCCCCCCGGAGAAACTTACAGTGCTCTTGGGAGCACCCCTAATCTCCCGAGTTTATCTTTAACCTTTCCTTTGTTCTTTAATTCTCATTGTTACATCTCCAAGTCTGTCTTGGTTACTTATAAGTCAAAACTTCTGGTGATTCTGGACTTTGTATTTGTAGTGAATTATCTGCTTCTCTATTTCCCCTATAACCTTTTCATGTTTTAGGATAGAGCATATTCTTTACTTAAACACAAAATTAGAATAATAACGCTATGCTCCTAATATTTGAGGGTTGATTGACTCTGAAATATATCTACTCTGGACATTCACTATAACTACTTGGCTTAGGCTGTAGTTGACTACAGTTGGTTGCTGTAGTTCCTCACACCCTATAAACGGGGGTCCCACCATGAACCTTGGTTGGACCCGGGGCAAGAGGCAAAGCTACCCTGGCATTGAAATGGTGCAGTCTAGAAAGCATAAAAGCACGGTCATGATGTAAACAATTATGACTTAAGAGACAGGACCCCCAGGAGGAAGGACAAGTTGAACTTGCCCGAGGATTTAATCTGGGATTTACGGTAAAAGCCTTGCTTGCTCTTCCAGCCCGTAGAATTAAGTTTTGGAATCTATATCTCTTACTGTGTTTATTCAAATAACTGCAAGTATTAATAAGAAGTAAACTTCATAAACATTCTTCATTGTTTAATATGTACAACTAAAGGGAAAGAGAAAAGAAATATAGATGTACCTGGGAGACAGAGTGTCTCCTTAAGTTAATCCCTCCTAGAGAATTGCCTCTGTGGGAACGCTTTACCTCTGTAAATGATCAATTACACCTATGTGCAGTCCTATACCCTGAAGTCCCTCAAGTGTTCTATAAGTATGCTAACAACTCTGCACGGAACTGTTAACCATCAGTCTATGATCCCCCCACACCGCCATTTCTTTGTCTCTCTGTGGGGGCTCTGAGGATGCCGTTCTCATTCACCCAACTCATGCATTGTGTACCCACATCTGAACTCACAATTATTCTGTTTTTTTTACAAAAGGAAGAACTGAGATCCAGAGAATTTAAGTTACCAGTTTTAATTAGGAGCTAATATTAGCTCTTGTAAAACTGTGCTTTGGGGCTGGAGAGATGGTGCATTGGGTAAGGGGCTTGTCTTGCGCAGGCCAACCTGGGCTCATTCCTCAGCACTACATATGGCCACCAGAACCCCACCAGGAGTGATCCCTGAGCGCAGAGCCAGGAGTAAGCCCTGAGTACGGCTGGGTGTGGACCCCAATTTTTTTCCTTTTTAAAAGACTAGTCTTAAAAGCTTTTATTAAATTAAAACACAGAAACACCTACTGAATGTAAAAAACATTTTAAGGTACTCATACAGGTTTAGAAACATACCTTTTGTTACTATGTCATGAGCAATATATCCGTAAAATATTCTTTTTGTTCCCTCTTCTGCTTTGCTGGAACATTTTTCTCCCCTCAGTTTGTTTTTTTTTTCTTTGTGGGTCACACCCGGCGATACACAGGGGTTACTCCTGGCTTTGCACTCCATAATTACTCCTGGCAACGCTCAGGGGACCATATGGGATGCTGGGAATAGAACCTGGGTCGGCCACATGCAAGGCAAACACCCTACCCGCTGTACTATCACTCCAGGCCCCCACCCCTCAGTTTTAAAGCTTCCAGAACTGTGGTCTGCTATGCTGTCATTTCTTAAAAGTTGTAACAGAATCCTAGAGCTTCCTCTCCTCTCCTTCCTCTCCATGCTACTTCACAATTTTCAATAATAAAACTTTCTTCACTTTCATGGCATCAGTCTCTTTAATCTCTCCTTTCCTTGATCTTTCTTTTTCCTGTTCAGAAAAAAATCATGTTCATAGAGGGGAGGTGGGAAAATACTCCTGTCTACCTTTCAATTTCCTGAGAATATAATTGGCATAAGTAATTTAAATCCCATATGTATGGTATCCTGACAAAGATTTGAGAGTTCTATGCCATTCTTGAGCTGAAGAAGGGATGAGGCTTGCAGGTGTGAATGGAGGAGGCAGTACAGGAAGGTGAGAGGAGAAAAGAAATATGCAGTAAATAAAGGTTATTCTCGCCTGCAGCTAAATCTCCAGGTGAATAAAAGGTTATGTCTGGTAGTAACTTCCTTCTGGTCTAGGTATCTTTCTTTCTTCTTTGCTTCCATTAGGATACCAGGAGGGATGATTTACTGTACCTGTGTTACATTTAGCCACAACTTAGAAAAGAGCTATTCCAGAATGCTTTAGATGCAGGCAAAGAACAAAAGAAAGTTTGGTATGAGCAAGGCAGGCCACTCAAAGGTGTCTTCTGCTGTAACAATAAGGCAACCATTAGTTCATGGAGACAAATTTTAGATAGTGGCCCCCAAGTGCCGCAGCTGATCTCGGTGTCCCTGGCTGCAGATATTCCTCACTCTGCTCTCCTGGCTTCCAAGGGTGCACTGGCTAGCAGCCTCTTCATCCTCTTGCTTCAGTCTCTACAACTCTTTCCCTTGAGCTGTCAGGAGGCAAAGTCTGAAGTAAGGTTCCCTTCTGGTGGAAATTTCCTTTATAAATGAAGATTACCCTATCAATGGGGAGGGGGGGAATTCATACTTTATTTTAGACTGTTATGTGGGAGCTAAAGAGTTTTTTTCTGAGTCTGCTAGGTCTTGACTAGCTTCAGCTAAAAATAATCCACATGCCAAAGTGGCATATTTGGGGGTGGCGTGTTCCAAAAACCTCCACTTTCCTTTTTGCATTCTATCAGGGTCCAAAGTCTGTATCTACAATGTTGTTTCATTTCAACCAGTAAAATTTTGCTAAAGAAACCAAGTTACTAATTCACTCAATTAACTTTTTTCTTCCATCTCTTCTCAATTAACTAAGTCAATCCTTTGCTAAATCCTGCAGTTTTATAATCTGCTCTGAACAACCTGCATATTCAGAGATATGTTGTTTTTATTTGGGGGCTACTCTCTGCAGTGCTCAGGGCTTACTCCTGGCACTATGTTCATAGATCTCTCATGGTGATAATCCGTGATGCCAGAAATCAAACACGGACCATATGTGATGTCAGGAATTGAACCCAGGAAGCCAGGCAAGTACCCTACTCACAGTCTCTCTAGCCCCTGAAAGAGAATATTTCTGTTTAATCAAAACACTCTAGTGACTTCTTTCCAGAATAAAACTGTTTCAAAGACAGTTATGCCCTGCTAAAGAACTAGGTATGGTCAGTCACCTATTGAATTTGATTTATAGTCTTCATGGTGCAAAATGATGTGGGTAGAATCATTCCTCATTCTGCAAGCCATGGGAAGGAGGTGTAGTGGCCAAGAGACTGATGTCCATGATTTAATGAAAGTGATAAATTCATTAGAATGAAAGGAGCAAGAAACTGGAAGGAGCTTTAGAAATCACTGGGAGACTCCATTTCTTCCACTGTATGATTGAGGAATAGCAACCTCACACTCCATAGTTAATGGAGTCAAATTAAACATTTAATACTGAATAGAGTGTAGTAGGGTTTTTTGTTTGTTGGCAGGAGTGGGTGGGGTTCTCAAGCAGTGGTCAGGGGGCTCAAAGGCTCCTCCTAGTGATTCTCAATCAAACTGAGAGTTCAACGTGAGGACCTAAGGATGTGGTGCTGCTCAGACCCTGAAATACTGGGGATTAGTCAAGCCACCCCAGTAGTGCTCAGGAGCCTATAGGACTATGCCCAGTAATGGATAGGATACAAGTAGTGCCCTAAAGTGGTGCCACAGGAGGGACCAACTAGGATCAGCCAGATGCATGCACGACAGGTGCCCCAACCCATATACTATCTCACTAGCCCCAATAATGTATAGATTTCAAAATGTATACATAATCAAAATAGTAATTTATGACATAGTTTCAATTTTTCATGATAACATGAACACATGACAAGTCTAAATACTATTCATAATTTGTTCCTTGCATTTACTGTAGCAAAGCAAAGCTTAAAGGATTATTATTACTTGGGCCAAGGAACTAAAAATAATTCCTAAAGGAAGTTTTGGGAAAGCTTCATGGGAAAGTAACTTTGAGGGATATTTTGGGAAGAATTTCTCATTATATTGCTCAGGAAAGTTTGCTTCATTGTCTAACTTCCTAGCCTGATTAGTTGAATGAAAGGTAATGGATTGTGGTATAATAGAAATGTATATTTGGTCTTTGTCCCTGGTTCCTACACAGAGTTCCTAAAACCCTTAGGATTTCCTGAGTGATAGGAATGGCTGTTGTTTCTAAGGAGCCCCTTTCAAACACACCAGAGCTTTCACTAAGGAAACAGCTAAGAGGGGTTCCCTAGGGAGTCTTGGGGTGGGAGCTGGATGCCTGAAAGACCAAATACCTGACTCAAGATCTGGAAGTTTCAATAACCCTGCTTTCCAGGAAAGGGAAAGGGTGTGGAGACTGAAGCCAATGACCAATATCCAATGACACAAGCAGTCCTGCCTAGATGATGAAATGTTGATAAGAAGTCTCCATCCATCCATTGGATGTTGTGGGAAGATGGTGTGCCCTCAAGAGGGCAAGAAGCTTTGTGTCAATCCCACTATCACCTTTAATACTTTTCCCTATGTATCCCTGACACGTGGCAGTTCATGAGTGGTATCCTTCATAATACACCAGTAATCATAAGTAAAACACTTCCCTAAGTTCTGTTAGTTGTTTTTGTCAAATGGCCATATTTGAGGGAGGGGTAAGGGAAGACCTTACTTGCAGCCAACTTGGAAAAGAACACTGATAGCAGTGGCCCTTTGATTTGAGACTGGAATCTAAACTGGGTGCAATCTTGCTTGCTTACTTAATCTTCTGACACTTATTGGGAGTTAGTGTCAGAACTGAACAAAATTATGGGCATTTAATTGGTGCAGGAAAATTGGAGAATCGGTGTTAAAATGATGTCTTTGTTGATGGAAAAACAATCAACACATTTGGGCTAAAGAGATGACACAGGGATTGGGGGTTTGACCTTGACACTGTATTGTTCCCCAAATAGTGCCAGAAATAAGCCCTGAGCACTCAGCTGGGAGTAGGCCCTGAGCATTTTGGGACATCCCACCCAAACTAGCAAAGCTAAATAAAACAATATTCATTTGTTGAAATTCTACTCCCTAATGTGACTGGCTCTTGGGAGATAATTAGATCATTAGGATGGCACCCTCAGGATGGGACTTGAGCCCTAATAAAGGGTTGAAGGGACTGGAGACTTCTCTTTTCCTCATCTGAGAATACAATGAGAAATCATCAGTTTAGAACTTAGAAGTGGTCCTCACAGAACCTGACATGCCTGTTATCTCCTGATTTTTGTTTTTTTATGGGGCCATACTATGTAGTGCTGTTTGGGGACATATGATGTCAGGGCCTTGCACATCCCTAACACATGTGGTACATCACACCTGAGCTATATCCCAACCCTGATCAATTGCTACCTTTCTTTTTGTTTTTGCTGTGCTAGGAATGGATACAGGCCTCATGTATATACGGCACACACTTTACCACTGAGCCACATTCCCGATCAAATTAAATTCCCTCTTTTTTTTTTTTAGTGACAAATTACAAGAGGATTTCTACAAAGGTTAAAAAAGATAGCACATGCTTTTATCTAGTATGATTAAGATATTCCCCATTCCCCCCTTTATTAATTTATCATTAGTTTATAATATTAAAGAATTGCAGGAGACTAGTTTAATCCCAATATATAGATACAGGATTCCTACATTCACCACCCAAGTAATGTTTTCCATTCTTGACAATTTAGAAAAATTTCTTTAGCTTCCCAAATCATAAGTAGTACATAACTTCCTAGAAATGCAGTCAAATTCCTACCAAAATTCTTTCTTATAGGGCTTTAATATTCCAGAACATTTCAAGTGATTAAGTGCCTAATATTCAATATCCTTTACATTGACTGTACTGAAATACTTATTTTTTTTTCTTTTGATGTTTGGGTCACACCTGGTGACCAAACAATGCTGGAGCTGGAACCCACTTCCACATGCAAAGGATGAGCTTCTGCCCATTAAGGTACCTTTGTGGTCTCACCATACTCATAGGAAACAGTGTGTCTTCAACAATCCTGTACCTTTAGTCACAACAGCGGATGAGCTGGCACACAGAAGGATGAAATGGCTGCAATACCTTAATGATTCACACGAATGACAGCCAAACCACATATACTTTTCCTTCATAAAGCTTCCCCAGTAAAGTCCAGTGAAATTCACCTCAACTTCCCTTAGGTGAATACCAAAAATGACTGTGGACTCCATACCAATGGACATGAGGGAGAACCGTGACAGAGGGGATGTCAGAGTAAAATGGATCATCTTAAGCAACCGTGGAATAAATATTCACTTTTGCAATGTTTTTATTTTTCCAAAAAACTTACAATTGTAGAACTATACCAATACCCCTTAGAAGAGGTACATGAAACTGTAAGAGTCTGAATATCAAGTTTTGTATTCCCATAAAGTCCCTCTATCCCTGGAATAGTTGCAGGGCTAAAATGGGGACCTAGCAAGTGTTCGAAGCACGCATGCATGGGAGAGCTCATCTGTGTGCAGTCTGATAAAATGGTCAGGGAGGAGTAAGCAAGCACCTTGATTCAATTATTCTAAGTCAGGGGTTATCTGTGTGCTTTCCTTTTAAACATTTGTTCCAATGTAGTAAAAGAAATAAAAGGTTCTTTGGATAAAAGTGGTGAAGTGATTAAATCCTAACAGCTCTGAAAATAACTTTTTCAGCACATACCTCATAGTCTCTTCTTGCTGGGTAAAAGCAAAGAGAGAGCTGGCAAATGGACTAGGTGATAAGGAGGCCTCCAGCCCCCTGCTGCCCCCATTCTGAATATGCCCCCTGGTCACTTAGCCTCCTTCCCCTGCTATCTCCATTATTTGAACATTCCTTAAAAACTTCTATATGATACAGTCTTTCTCATCTTCAGATCAGGGCTTAAGTTTTGTATTCATCAAATAAAAATGTGAAAAGAAGCTTCAAAAAATGGAATTGGCACTCACAGGCACCATCAGGAGAATGCCTTCACAAACTGTTTCAGGAACACTTCTGATCATGAAAATAACCAACACTTCCACATTCTGAAAGACTAACCTTAAGAGTTCATATAAAAGCGTGCCCATCCTAAAAATTTGGGTCCTTTATACCCTAACTGGAAAAAAAGCAACAATGAACAATTTTCCACAGTTATGGGGTCTGGTAGAGGTCTATACTGCTGAATGGCTACTAGTTCCTTTTAAAGCTTCAAGGATGGATTGTGTCCCATGATTTGTGGGAGCAGAGAGCTGTGATCAAGTTGGAAGTCAGAAATTGGTGTCAGGTTGACTAGCACGAAGTGGTTCAAAGTTTGAGAGCTAAGGCTAGTGAAAATGGCTCTATAAAGGATAAAGGGTCAGTACAGTGATACAGGGAACAACCCGGGGCAGAATCCAATTCTGTTGGAGGTTTGCTTTCCAACTGTAGGAAGTTATCCTGTCTTTAAGAAAATACACATTATTGCTGGGTCTGACTCATTGTCTGGCCTGTCCTCCTTTGACTGGGGAGGGCTGCTTGGTAAGACCCAGTGAGACAATTTGCCTTTGTCTTACTGTAGAAGCAGAATTGCCAGACTATTGCCTAGTTCACTTACTGTATTGCAGTGCAGGCAAAGCCCGCAAGAAACCCTTCCACCCTGCCTTCAACGCTAACTCAGGGATCCAAACATAGGATTTGCGGTCTTTATATATATAAATATATATCACTGTCATCCCGTTGCTCATTGATTTGTTCGAGTGGGCACCAGTAACGTCTCTCATTGAGAGACTTGTTGTTACTGTTTCTGGCATATCCAATATGCATGGGTAGCTTGCCAGGCTCTGCCCTGCGGGCTCCATACTCTCGGTAGCTTGCCTGGCTCTCCAAGAGGGGCGAAGGAATCGAACAGAGGTCGGCCGAGTGAAAGGCGAATGCCCAGCTGCTGTGCTATTGCTCCATGCTGGATCGATAAATATATATACAAGTATATATATTTTTAAGAGGTGGGGGATGGGTGGGCATCAGCAACACACGAGTGGAAGCGAGAGAAGTGTTTGGTGACCTCATTTTTGTTGTGTTAGTGTTCTTTTTGGCCAAGGTCCTAGCAGCTTCCTGCTTTTCTTATTCTTACTCATTTACCCAGCCTGGTAATTGGAAGGAAAACCATTTTAAAGGATTATATTCTCCTCATGGTCCCTTATTTATTTTTCTCCCTTTAAATCAGATAGAATTCATTTTGGTTGCCTGAAACTAGTTATCAAATTGGGATTCTGACACTTGGATCACAGGTAAATTGTATTTTTAAGGAACTTGAAGTTCCTGTAAAGTTAGAGAACTTGAAGGGCACTTTGAAATTTTGAGTTCTCTGTTTAATTATGACTTTATTCTGCATTTTAAGCCTTCAAGAAGTCTATCATCTATTTTGATGATTGGTCCTTAGGGTAATATTGACGTAACAGAAACAAACATTATTTTTCCCAAACTGAATCCAGCTTTATAGTTTGGGAAATTGAAGCAGAGAGTACCTATGTGATCTTCCTAAGTAACAAAGACCATTTAATGGCAAAGCTGAGGATGTTGGAATCTGACCTCCAACTGTTCTCTTTTTTTCCCCTTAATAAGGCTTTCTCATGAAAGCCAAAGAAAAACATAGGAGTAGTATAAGAACTTAATTTATACAAAGATGATCACAAAATGACATGCTGCTTCCAAGCAAATTCTGAGAACAGAACCCGAGGATAGTGAAATGGGTTTTTAGTCCCTCTTGCTTGCTCGGTTGCTAAGAAGAAATTCAAATAAAGAGTTTTTTCCTTTTCCTATGCTAGCATAGAGTGTGACCAATTGCAAAGGGCAGAGACAAGATCATCAATCATCAATTCTCTCCGTTTAAGAATGACCTAGCTTAAGGGGAGCAATTACTTCTAAAAACACAGTCATGGACTAGTCATCAGAAAGGCTCTCCCTAGCATAATTCTCAAAGGAGAGATCTGTACTGAATAACATACTTAAAACCAACCTACTCTGCAGAATACATTTCAGTTTCTTCATATTGCTTCTGCTTTATATAAGAACTCAGCTTTGTAAAGAGTAAGTTGAATGATCATAGCTCCCAGGGTATCAACCCCAAACAGTAATGCACATTTAATGAGAACTTCAAGGAGCATTCTTTAATTTGGGAGAGGTGCTGTCTATAGGCAGTAATTGTAGTTATTGCAGGCAACCACTGAGAGTTCAGCTGTTGTGTTAAAAAAATAAAAGGTCGGATTCCATCTTGGAATTTCTCACAGATTATGTTCTAATCATACTGACAAATAACAAAATGCTTTAGGAAGGTATTCTTTGGGCTATGTTACTCTAATTATGTTTTGTGTCTAGATTTCATTCTAAGAAAAATGTATAGTTGATCATTTATATCCTCTTTGGCCCAGCTGCAGATAATGGACTGCAGATTGAGCTCAGGGCAGATAGTGGCCGCTGTGTCTGTCAGCCAGGGAGGGCTGAGAAATAAGTCCAACAAAAGGGGAAGTCAGCATGTGCCTTATTAGTAAGCTTTTTATTTCAGGTATTTTAGAGTTTAGTATTGTGAAGAGAGTGAAATTCCCATATATCCCATATCTACTTTGCTCTACTGTTAGCATCTTACACTTACATAGAACATTTGTTGCAATTAATGAAGCAATATTAATGTATTACTAAAAACCAAAGTCTACATTGCATTCAGTTTTATTATTACTGGGTTTAATTTTTTTGCCCTGTTCCAGACATCCATTTAGGATGATACCTCTCATTTAGTTGTCATGGCTCCTGAAGCTTATTCTTGCCTATGACAGTCTTTCAGACTTGAGTTCTCTTCCTTCTCCTTCTCCTTCTTCTTCTTGGGACATTTTGAGAGGCAGTGGTTATATATTGTGTAATTTTTTTCTCCACCAAACTTGTCTGATGTTTTTCTCGTGATTAGACTGGGGTTGTGAGAGGAAGACCACAGAGATTAAAAGATCACTGTCATATCAAGGGTACACACTGGCCGCATGAAATCAGTTGCTATCAGATTTCTACCCTGTCCCTCACTCTTAGCTAGTGAATTCTAGGTCCCTGAATAACATGAACTTGTTTTTCCTTCTCATTACCCAATTATCGTAACTTCAAAAGTACAACGGAAGATGTACTATTCAAAGGCCAAGAGACTCTCTCATCTAAGAAGGACTTTAATAAATTCGAGACCTCAAATCCTTGTCTAAGCTTCTGCTTTCTCATTGTTCCTCTGACAAATCAAATCACCTCAGACTGAAGAGACTCTTCTCACATCAGAATATAAACCAGGTGATACCTTCAGTGAAGGACAAGAGGAATTGCCGACTGTGTCAATCAATTGTCCAGCCCATTTTTATACAGCTTTGGTTTGGCTAAATATAGTTGTAATCTATTTCTGTTGCTAAGTGTCATATTTTTATTAGGCAAGGAGTCTATTTGAAAATGCAAACAGAGTCTGGGTCTTGTAGTGGAGGGAAAGGAACAGAATCTAAATGTCAGCAACTTCGGTCAGTTGAGCTTCCAGACGATGTGGTACAGTTTCCTAAATCCACCTTATAGATGAGCCTGGGGAATGACCTGCTTTCATCTTGCAGCCTACTTCATTTTATTGCCATCTTTGTGTGTCTGGTTTCACACATCTTTCCTGTCAGCTACAGAAAGGCTGAGCTATGACTATGGCTGCTGAGCTGTGTCTATCCACAGTCATGTGGTTCAGGTGACAAGGAAATAAATAGCTCACTCAGATGAGCCGCGGCTCTCCAGAGCAGGGTAATCTACAGGAGAGGGAAACAAAAAACTATTTAAAATCTCTCCTCCTGAGGAGACTCTGGGAATACATTAGACAGGGCAAGGAGTCTATGGGTTGCTAAAAATTACAGCAGGTGACCCATGGAGGTTTATGTGGAAAATACTTCTCTGGCAGTTGAAGAAAAGCAGAATGGGTGTTTGTCTATCTCGGCGGCTTAAGAATAAGCTTCTCTTGCAACAGGCATGGAGTAAGTGTATTAGTCAGGGCGCTTAGCTGCAAAATCAGAAACCAGCAGTGGATTGTTTCAGCAAGAAAGGAATGTTTTTTCACTAAGGTTGGGAAATGTAACCTACCACTCACTTTTCTATGGCCTGTAAACTAAGAATTTTTTTTTACCTATTTAAATAATTGGAAAATGTTTATTTATTTTTTTACTTATTAAAAATAATGTTACTTCATAACCCACAAAAATTCTAGGAAATTTAATTCCAGTGCCCACAAAGTGTTACTGGAGCACAGGTACACTCACTGGTTTACAAATTGTTGATGGCTGCTTTCAAGCTACACTGGCAGAATGGCGGTGTTGTGACTAAGATGGTGACTCACAACGCCTGAAACAGTGACCAAAGTCTAGTCAAATCAGGCTGCCATAACAAGATGCCATGAACAGGACAGCATAAATGGCACAACTTTATTTTCTCACAGTTCTGGAGATTAGAAGTCTCAGGTTGAGATACCTGCAAGCTTGGTTTCTGGGGAGCTCTCACTTCTAGGGCTGTGGACGACTGTGTCTTGCTGTGTCCTCGTGTGGCAGAGAGAAGGAGACCTCAAATTCTCTGGGGCATCCTTTCACAAGGCCACTACAAGCCCCATCTTCATGATCTCAGTTAAACCTAATAACCTCCCATGTACCCCATTGCTAAACTTCACATGGGTGGGGCAAGGTTTCAAGACCTGAATGGGAGTGGGGGACACCTTCATAGCAGCTATCCATTTCAGCAAAGGTTCACTGATGCCAGGGTGAAAGGATGTTAGGAGACAGTTTCTGCAAGTGTGAAGAACCATGCCACACAAGGAAATTGCTGTCACACCATCACCTGCTTCAGAGACTTCACTTCCACAGCCTGGAGGTGCTGCTAGTAACCCCAGCTCCAGCACTGGACTGGGCATTTTGGCACTGGCACCTGTATTTGCTGGAATGTTACTGGATTCCGAAACAGCACTTGTACAGAATCTTTGACTGGAAGCCTGGTGTGTGCAGATCTAACGCCCAGATCCTAGATTAGATGTCTGTGTTAACCTACAGCTGCACAGGAAGTGAGACACTGAGTGTCTGGCTTCTTGATGTTTGGGGAACCCAGTGGGGTGGGAGGGAACTCCCCAAACATCTAAAGTTACAGCAGAAAATTACAGTGTTTTACACAGCTTTTATTATTGCATTTTTCTTTTTTTTCTTTTTCTTTTCTTTCTATCTGTTTTTTTTTTTTTGGTTTGGGGGTCATCTGGCAATGCTTGGACACTACTTCCAATTTGGTGGTGCTCAAGGGACCATGTCACACTGAGGAATTAATCTGAGGCTCCTGTATAGACTCCAGCCCTTGAAGCTATCTTGGGTTTGCAAATCATAGCATTGATAGTGGTCTTTTCCTGCACTACTTCTCCTCCACCAATTTTCCCTGAGAAATTTTACTTCTTGAATGAACCCCCCCCCCACACACACACTCTTTGTAAAGTATCTCCATGTGGAGATACTTGACCCCAGTATTTGACAAGGCTTCCTGGACCCAGAGACTGGTCCTGTCCTGATGAAATGGCCCTAAGTGGCACTGAGCAATTAAGTGCCTCCCTATAGGGGCAGAATGAGCACTTGTCTTTCCTATCATCCCTTGCTAAATTCTCTACATGAGACATGAACAGCTGTAAGTCTTTTGTACTTTGGGTTGAAGATTTGTCTCCTTACCCTGGGCAGAATTTAGTTACATTCTTTTTGACTGAAAACCGTGGAAATATGGGGACAATTAGAAAAACTTCTAAAGATTTCACATTCCTGTTAATCTCTTCAAAATTCTGCCTCAGGAGAATTTCACTTTTAGCCAAAATGGAAGAACCAAACCTGCTTTCCTACCTAGAACCACCAAATCTCCTCCTCTCTCCACTTAAACTGAAAACCCACATGAGACACAGGAAACAATGAATTCTGAAAGATAGAAGATAAAAGCATATACTTGACATGCTTTTCTACCTACTTAGAGAGTTTCTAGGTGACAGCTGGAAGGGGAATCCTGGAGGGAGTATGGCAGACTCTTTAGGTGTAGGAAAACAATGGAATCTTGGATGTTTTAAAACCTCCTAATTGGGCAGAGGAGAGAGCTGAACGAGCTAGAGCACATGCTATGCATGTGGGGACCCATTGGTAGATCCTTTGTACCCCATGGTCCCCAAGCACTGCTGGGTAGGGCCCCAAAAGAAAAAGAAATTTACAAACTCTAGGGAACAAAGAAATGCATACAAAGGAAGCCAGAAATATGCAGTCTCCATCAGGACAATCAGTAACATTCGGCCAAAAGGTATAAGAAAAGTATCGCAGGTTGGAGCTAAAGCAATCTTAGCATTTGAAAGAACTGTGCTCCAAGGTGACTCGGGAAGTGTGCCCTTCTCATTAACTAGACTGGTCATGATTCACAGAGCATTCAAGAGTACTAGTAAGAGCTTGTGGGGAGTAATTATTATTAGACTAAATGCTGCAATCTCATCTGACAATCATAAAATGAGATGGAAAATGTTCCAATATATTTCCAAGTAATTTAACCGCATCTTAGAAAAAAGCTCAAAATGTTTTTGATACCAAAATATACAATAGCAGGGACTGGAGAGATAGTATAGCAAGCAAGTGCTTGTCTTGTACACAGCTAACCCTGGTTCATTGCCAGTACTGAATATGATACCCCAAGCATTACCATCAGTGATCCCAGAGCACAGAGTCAGGAGTAAGCCCTGAGCACAGCCTGTACGGCCCCAAAACAAAACACAAATACCCAGAGTAAAATTTGCAGTATTTGCGTCTCATAAATCAGCTATTAATATTGAATTCCAGATGTTCAAATATTTAAGCAGACACATGGGGAAAAAAAACAAAGGTTAAATTTCTAGATAGAAAAAGTAATATTTGAGTAAAAATTACAGAGTGGGATTAACAGCAGAAGAAAAACTAGTGATCTTGAAAACATAACAACAGAAGTGAGCCAGAAATAAAACTGAAAAAAAAAAGAGTATCTTAAACAATGGAACAAGCATCAGTAAACAATAGGACAACTTCAAGCATCCTAATATGCATGTAACTGGTATTTCAAGTAAAACAGGAACAGAAAAAGTACTGTAAAATGTTCCATTATTTTTGTGGTTTTCATTATTCTTCTTTTATATGTATTCACTTATTTTGGTATGGGGGCTACACCCAGAATTACTTGGGATCTACTCCTGGCTTTGTGCTCCGAGGTTGCTCCTGGCAGTGCTGGGGGATTGGATGGAACTAGAGCCTCCCACATGCAAAGTATGCACTTAGCCTGCTGACTCATCTTTCTGGCCTGCATCTCTTTTATTTTTATTATTTTTTTTGGGGGTAGGGTGTTTGCCTTGCACACGGCTGACCCAGGTTCAATTCCTCCATCCCTCTCAGAGAGCCTGGCAAGCTACTGAGAGTATCTCGCCCTCACAGCAGAGCCTGGCGAGCTACCCGTGGTGTATTCGATATGCCAAAAACAGTAACAACAAGCCTCACAATGGAGACGTTACTGGTGCTTGCTCAAGCAAATCGATGAACAATGGGAAGACAGTGCTACAGTGTTTCCTTTTTTTTCTTTTTTTAAATAGGGTCTCTGGATCTTTATATATATATATATATATACATATATATATATATATATATATGTATATATATATATATAGGCCTCCTCTTCGAGAGCTGAAGAGATAGGGTGGGGTAAGGTGCTTGCTTTGCATGTGGTTCACCTGGGTTCAATCCTTGAAACCCATATGGTCCCCTGATTATACCACCAGGAATAATCCATGATCAGGGAGACAAGAGTAAGCCCTGACAGACAGTCTGGAGTAGGCCAGAAACAAACAAAAGAGAAAAGAGGTAAATAAGGTGGGCCTCCTAGAAGAGCTTCAGTGACTGGGGTCTACTTCTGGTGAAACTTGGCCAGCAGTGCAGACCTAGCGTTCACCACTCAGGGTCCTATATGAGTTGCTACTTGGCCCTGTGGTGTGGAACCATCAGGACCTGCTGGGTTGCTCAAAGGTCTTTAAAACAAAATCTCATGGTTCTCAAGGGGCCATATGATGCTGGAGATTGAACATGGGGCCTTGCCCATTCAAGGCATACATTCCACCCCTTTGAGCTATCTCTTTGGGCCCAAAATATTCTATTTTGATAAAAACTCTAAACTCACAGATCCACAGGCTCAATGAATCTTGAACACAGGAAACATTAAAATGGGCTGGAGAAAGAGGTCAAACAGTTGAGCATGGGATTTACATATGGGAGGCTTGGAGCACCACATGGTTCCACGTGCACCACCAGAGCAACTACAAAGCACAGAGACAAAAGCAGTCACTGAACACTACCAAAAATGAAAAGGGGGGGAGGGAGGGAGGGTCTGAAGGAGGGGGAAAGAAGGAAGGAAGAGAGGGAGGGAGGGAGGGAGGGAGGGAGGGAGGGAGGGAGGGAGGGAGGAAGGAAGGAAGGAAGGAAGGAAGGAAGGAAGGAAGGAAGGAAGGAAGGAAGGAAGGAAGGAAGGAAGGAAGGAAGGAAGGAAGGAAGGATGGATGAAGGAAGGAGGGAAGGGAGGGATGGAAGGGAAGGAGGAAGGGAGGAAGGGAGGGAGGAGGGAATGGAGGAAGGGAGGAAGGAAGGGAGGAGGGAAGAAAGGGTAGGTCAAGAAAAAAATGCACTAAGGTGTTCAAAATCAGTTTTGAAGAGAAAAACTTTAGAAGCTTGGAGAAAAAAAGGACACATTAAGTACAAAAAAATCAAAGAAAAGGATGATAGAAGCCAAAGAAATAGTACAGTGTGTTAGAGGCTTCCCTGGCATGCAGTGTACTAGGGTTCCCTAGAACCCCATATGGTTCCTTGGGATTCTGGAGAACCTGTCAGGAGTGATCTCTAAGGGCATAACAAGGGATAAGCCCGGAGCACTCCTGACTGTAGCTTAAAAACAAAAACAAAGATAAGGACCATTTTAAAAATTCCTTATAGAAACAATGAAGAATATGACAGTGTAGCAAAATCTTTTTTGAAAGATAAACATTGTTACCCAGAAGTTTATACCCAGCAAAACTATCTTCCAAACAGCAGGGTGGAATAAGATATTTTCAGATAGACAAGAGCAGAAAAAATTCATCACTAGCAGATCAGCACTAAAAGTGAAAGCGGGTTGGGAAATGGTTCATAGGCTAAAGCACCTGCCTTGCAATCATGGGGCCATGAGTTTGATCTCCAGAACCACCACATGTAAATGTGTTCCTGCTGTGATCCCTGGTTCCCCAAACAATTTGCAGCAGTATCACTGCAGCATATGCATAAATACCAACAAGTAGTGAACATAGCAACTGAAAGATGTACAAAGCCTGCACCCCTCTCCTTCCACGTGGCATGTGTGTGGACACTGAGGCGGTTTCCTGTAAGCATTTCATTCAGAATGTTATATACAACATGACTAAAAGAGAGCAATCCCCAGTGGGCTCTGTGGCCATGATGCGTAATATGGTGAGCACCACAAATGAAATGTGTGAGCACTATGGTCAAGAGTATCTGTAACCCCTGGTCGGCACAGGAACATCAACAGAGAGAAGGTAAGAAGGAAAAATAATAAAAATAAGACAGGGCCAAGCAATAGTACAGAGGGTAGGGTGCTTGCCTTGCATGCAGGCAATCGGGATTTGATCCCCAGCATCCCATATGGTTCCCCAAGCACCGTCAGAAGTAATTCCTGGGTATAGAACTAGGAGTCAGCCCTGAGCATTGCTGGCTGTGCCCCACCCCCTAAACAAAAAATACCAAAAAAAGGGACTGGAGCGATAGCACAGCGGGTAAGGCATTTGCCTTGCACAAGGCTGACCCGGGTTCGAATCCCAGCATCCCATATGGTCCCCTGAGCACCACCAGGAGTAATTCCTGAGTGCAGAGCCAGGAGTAACCCTTATGCACCTCCAGGTGTGACCCAAAAAGCAAAAAAAAAAAAAAAGTTAAAGAAATGCTTTCAGACAGAAGAAAAAGCATTCTTGATGAAAATATAAATATGCCCAAGAATGAAGAGTAAAAAAAAAGTTAACTATGGGCTGAGGAAATGTTTCAAAGGGTTGGAGCACAGGCTTTACACACAGAAGGCCTGTGCTTGTCAAAGAATATGGTTTGCAGAACCTGACCAGGGGTGACTTCGGAGCACAGAGGTAGGTATAACCATGAGCACTGCAGAGTGAAGCTCCTGAAAACACAAGATACTATAAATACATGGACAAATGCATAAGATTTGTTTTTCTTATCATTTGAATATATTTAAAACCAAATGGTTTATACAAAAAGAACAATGTATTGGGAGATTATAATATGCATAACTAAAATGAAAGAAAATAGCAGCAGAAGTGTTGGGAAAGAGTATAATGGAGATGTAATATCTTAAAACTCTTTTCTATTTTGGAGCAATAGTACAGTAGGTAGGATATTCGCCTTGTACACAACTGATCCAGGTTCCATCCTCAGCATCCCACATTGGTCCCCTGAGCACCACCAGGAATAATTACTGAGTGCAAGGTCAGGTTTGCTCACACTGAGCAGCACTGCTGAGTGTGACCCCCAAAACATCATCAACAACAACAACAACAACAACTCTTCTTTATTTTTTTGGTAGCACAGGGTATCACTCACCTGGCTTTGAATGCATGACCATAAGCTTGTAAAGCTGCCAGGCAGGTGCTATTCCTGTGGTATCCCTTCAGGCTGCATCATAAAAGTTTTTAGTATATGTGAAGTGATATAACAGCACATGAAGAAGATGGTGAGAAGATAAGTATATATGCTAAAAACCCTGAAATAGTCTCTAAAATAACAAAACAAAGAAGATAAGGAAGAATAATAGAATATACCACATAGAAATAAAACAAACAAAAAAGAGGAAAGGGGGAATAAGAATACATACACTGAATAGAAAACAAACAGTAAGAAAATATATTTGAACGAAATCATGGCAATAATCACACTAAGTGAAAATGACCTAAACACCCCAATTAGAAGACAGATTCTTTTTTTTTTTAATTTTTGGCCAGGAATTACTCAGGGATTAATCTTGCTTCTGCATTCAGTGATCACTCTTGTGGACTCTGGGGACCATATGGAGTGCTGGGGATCAAACTTTGGTCTACTGCATGAAACACAAGAGCCTACCCATCGTGCTATCTCTTCAGCCTCAAAGACTGAGATTTTTAAGTCAGGTTGGAAAAAACAAAAAACCGATTATGCTGTCTAAAAAAAAACTCATTTTATGTTTAATAAACATAATAGGTTAAGTAAGAAAGGATTGAGAAATAAATGACTGCTAATACTAGCTGAAAAAACTGGCAGGAGTGGGCATATAAATAGGTGAAAAGGTGGATTTCAGAATCAAGAATATTCCTAAGGGTAAAAAAAAAAGCCATTTTATACTGATATACGGATCAATTTAGCAATAGGAATAAAGTGCTGCTGCAAGGAAGAATAGACGTATTCACAATTATATTCACATATTTTCAATATTATTGTTTTAATAATTGATAAAACAATTGATAAAGAATATAGACAACAACAAATATTAACAACTACATTGACCTAATTGGCTTCAACAAACATTAACAAAATTATTTTTAATTACATAAAGAATATTTACCAAGATAAGCCTTGATATAAAGGTGCATATAATAAATCTCAATTAATTAAATTTCTTATATATATCTTTTCTGAATACAGTGGAATTATGTTAGAAATCAAAAGGCTCCTAGATATTTAAAAATTAAATTACATGCTTTAATTAATACTTTAGCCAAGAAAAAGGGAGTCAAAGCGGAGATTAGTAAGTATTTTGACTTGAGTAAAAACACAATACACTAAAATTTGTGTGGTACAGCTAGAGAAAATGTGAAAAGATAATTCATGGCTCTAACTGCCTATATTAGATAAGAATAAAGGAAACAAATTAATTCACTTCATGTTATACCTAACGAAGCTAGGAAGAGAACTGGAAACCCAAAGCTGGTAGAAGAAAGGAAGCAATAAAGATTAGAGTATAAATCAATGGTAGAGAAAACAAAACAAAAAATCTTCCCAAAATTAAATATAGAAACAAAACCCCAAAACTCAATACACAAACAAGCAATACAGGTTTTTTAAATAGTCAAGGTTTTATATGAAGACTATAGCAATAAAGAAAATTTATAAAACAGTTAATTTTTTGTTCTTTCTTGGAACTAGAGTCTAAGATTATCAACAAAACTTATATATGATCAAGAATATAATATGTACAGCCAGAATACATTCAAAACATAACCAAAGAAAAACACCTTGGGAGCCAGGCATATAGCTCAGTGTTAACACATTTGCCTTGCATATATGAGGCCTGGGTTCCATTCCCAGCACTGACAAAAGAAAACCAAAATTAAAAAACTCAAAACTTATTTAGGGGCCAGAGGACTAGGAGTTAAGGCATTTGCCTTGCATACAACTGACCCTGGTTCCATCCCCAGCACTGCATAAGGTCCTCCAAGCACCACTGGAGTCACTTGTGAACAGAGAATTAGAACTATTCCCAGAGCACCACTGGGTGTGGTTCACCCCTCTAAATAAATAAATAAATAAATAAATAAATAAATAAAGCTTCCAAGCTTAGTAAAAAAACAAGCGGTACTTTTTTTAATAGTAAGAATTTGTAAAGACACGGATGACAAATGAAAGCCTAAGGCATATGATGAAAGGATGCTGAGCACGCGCTGGAATATTTGTCTCAGTAGTAGGAGCACCTGCCTTGCTGGCATGATACCATGAGTGGAACCCCTGGCACTAAGTGTGCCCCCTGGCAGCAGCACTGTGTGTGTGCCCCAGAGCCACAAGTGTGCGGTCTCTGGAGAATCTCCACCTAATGTCGGCCAGCACTATAACCAAGACATCACAACCACGGTTACCACCAAAATAAATATGAGGGAATGAAGGAACAGGGGAATTTTAAACCATGGAAAAGGATCACTTGTCACTTGTCATCACTTGTCATCCCATTGATCTTCAATTTGCTCGAGCAGGCACCAGTAATGTCTCTATTCATCCCTGTCACGTGCTAGTGTTGCCCAATGGTATCTGCTTGCTCCAGGAACATGAAGACCCTCAAACTGTTTGTTCAGAGGTTTGACGAAGAAGTCTGACCATCTCGTAGGTGGGTGGCCATGCGGTCTTTTGATGTCCCATGGAATCCAGTCGGTAATAGCTCTAGTCCAGCGGTTGTCTCTAAATCACATTACGGGTCCAGCCCATCTGATTTCAATGCCTTGGCAAACAAGACAGCGTCCCTGATTCTTGATCATAGACAGAGGTCGAAATTCTGTATTCCTTCTCTCACTTGAGTGAAATGTGATATTCCAAGCATAGCTCTTTCAATTTCTCTTTGTGGTACCCAAATAGCATTCTCGTCCTGTTTGCGTAGGGCCAGGATCTCTGAGGCGTACATTAGTGCAGGAAGAATGGTGGAGTCGAAAAGATGTGCCTGGAGCTGGAGGTTTTTCATCCTCTTAACCACTTCTTTGATGCTCTTGAAGGTGTTCCACACTGCTCTCTTTCTCCTGCGCAGTTCTGGCACCAAGTCATTCCTCATGTTGAGTTCTCGACCCAGGTACACATAGCTGCTGCATTTGGAGATGTTCATTCCACTGAGGGTAAATGGAATGTCAGGGACTAGTTAGTTTTTCAGGAACAATGTTTTGCTGAGATTCAGCTGCAGACTGACCTTTCCACACTCGCAGTTGAAGTTGGCCAGCATTTGTGCTTCTTGGCTAATGTTTAGTGTTATTAGAACGATGTCATCAGTGAAGTGGAGGTGGTGTAGTTGTTGACCATCTATCTTCACTCCCAATCCTTCCCATTCCAGTCATCGCATGACGTTCTCGAGGGTGGCACTGAAGAGTTTTGGTGAAATGGTATCACCCTGCCGAACCCCTCTCTTTATGTCAATGATCACTTCCTTGTAGAATGGTGAGATCCTGGTGGTGAATCCGTAATACAGCTCGCGGAGGATCTTAATGTACTGAGTTTGCACACCCAATTTGGCTAGGGCTTCGATGACCACTTCAGTCTCAACAGAATCAAAGGCCTTCTTAAAATTGATGAACATTAGACAGAGCGGCATCTAGAACTCTCCCAAAACTTCAATGAGCTTGGTCACCATGTGGATATGGTCGATAGTCTGGACCAGGTGCTATATGCGTCCTTACCAACGAAATGGCATGTCAGATTTTGGAAGGGAGAACGTTGGGAATTCCTTCGGAATTTGGCATGTGGGCAGGTGGACGTGGGTAGCAAAGAGATCTGAGTAGAAGTCGTGAATAATCCTCTCCATTGCCCTTCTGGAAGATGTGATAGATCCATCAGGACGTCAGAGGGCAGTTATCTTGGTCTTGTAGTTGGCGAAGAACAGGCGAGTGTTGCAAATACTTTTCCCAGCTTCTGCCACATAAGCCAACACTGCTGCTCTTCTCTCTTTGAGGTCTTCCTTTATCGCTTTTCTGCACAGCTTTGCAGGTTTGGACATTAGCTTGTGATTGCCTGAGGCTGTGCCAAACCATGCTGGTGAATGAGCTCTGCTGAACCAGTCGATTGTATTCCTCGTCTATGTTTTCAACGATGGCATGTTCCCACATTGCCTCGATAATGCCAAAGAGCTCCCAGTTCGTGGTCATTCTGGGAGTTCTCTTCTTAAACTTAAACTTTGCAGTCCTTTCTCCCCGCTCTGTGAAGTAGAATTTTGCATGAAAGAGACAGTGTTCTGATCCCATTTGGAATTTTCGGACAACAGCTACATCGGTCAGACAAAACCATTGATGAAATATGATGTGGTCAATTTCGTTGTGGAACTGTTCACCGGGAGACTCCTATGTCCAACGTTTAGATTCGGCCTTCTGGAACTGTGAGTTACCATGGATTGTCTTGGTCGACTAGATGAACTCAGACAGTCTCTCACCCTGTTCGTTCTATTCTAGGCCATAGGTCCTGATGTGGAGTTCTTCGGGCAATCTTCTCCGTCCTATCTTGGCATTAAAGTCACTGACAATGATCTTGTAGAAGGTGTGGTCTTCTTTATAGAACTTCTCCAGCTCCATGTAGAACTTCTCAATTTCTTCTTCATGGTAGTTGGATGTTGGTGTGTAGACGACGAAGATAGAAACTGCTGGCAGTGAGTCACATCTATTCAAGTGTAATCATCCGATCCCCGGGTTGTTAGGCATTTGAATGAATCAATGCTCATGGCCAAGTTTGTGTTGACAAGGACACCGACGCCACCAATGCCTCTGTTTTCGCATACAGAGGAATACTTTTCCAGTGTCGAAAATGGTGTGATGTGACTGATGCCTTCTCATTTTGGTCAGACCAATGATGTCCTACTTGATCTTCTGCGCTTGTATCATCATGTCCTTGATGGATGCTTCCAATTCCAACATACGTGTGTTGAAAGTACAGTCATTTTAGTCCTTCTTCGTTTTGGCAGTCTAGTTTGTCCCTGAGATTTTATTAGCCTCTCCTTGCTCTTCCTTCTTAACGCTGCTGTATTTGGGGGCTCTTTTCGGTGTCAGGCATATGAGGTCCATTGTTGTTACTGTTTTTGGTATATTGAATACACCACAGGTAGCTTGCTAGGCTCTGCTGTGCAGGAAAAAGATGGAAAAGAATGGAATAGTGAAAAAAAAGAATAAGGTACTGGGTTAGGGAAGATTGTTCTGTAGTTAAGACTCATGCCGTGCATATGCTCAAACCTGTTTCTATCCCTAGCACTACCTGGTTCCCTGAGTATCAGTTGGGGGTGGGGGTCCTTGAGTGCTGCTGGGTAGCCCTGGTGGTTCCCAGCATTGCAGTGTCTGAGCAGCATCATAGCACTGACCATCTGGCAAGTCTGGGTAAATGTTGCTGAAAGTTGCCCCCAGGTCCTTTGAGCACCACTTCAGAATCTCCCGGTTTCATCCTACCAAAAAAATATTCGTTAGGAAAATGCAAATTAAGACCACAATAAAATACCATCATATACCTGTTGGATGGCTAAAATTAAAAAGACTGATGGTACCAAGTCTGGAAACAAATACAAGAAATTTTCTTATTCCCTGCTGGAGGGAATACAAAATGATACAACCACTTTGGAAAATAGTTTGTCATTTCCTTAAACCTTAAATACACATCTACTGTATGATCCAAACATTTGCTCATAGGTCTTAATCTAAGAAAAGAAGTTTAGCAGATTTGTACATGAATCTTCATAGCATCTACAATTGTAATAGCCCCAAAGTGGAAGCAACACAAATATCCACTGATCGGTGAACAATAAACTGTGGTACAACCATTCAATGAAACATTACCCAACAGTAAAAAAAAATTAAAAATTGATATATTTGACAGCACGAGCAAGAATCCAGACAAAAAGGAGTACTTACTGTATGAATTAATTTATCCTAAAAACTCAAACTATAGTGATAGAAAATATAGAAAGTTCCCTAGTGGCTGAGAAGACAGGGAGGTATAAGAAGACTTGATGAGAAAAAGGTGCAAGATAACTCTTGGGAGTAATGAGTATTATTGCTTTTTTAAATTTCATAATAACTTTATTTATTTATTTATTTATGTTTATTAGTGAATCATCGTAAGACAGTTACAGACTTACAGGTTTTCATGCTTACATTTCAGTCATACAATGACTGAATGAGTACCCATCCCTCCACCAGTGCCCATTTCCCACCATCAATGGTTCCAGCATTCCTCCAACCACCCCCACCTTGTCCCCTTCACCCCACTCTGCCTCTGTGGCAGGGCATTCCCATTTGCTCGCTCTCTCTTCTTGAGTGTTGTGGTTTGCTACAGAGGTATTAAGGACAAATCATGTTCAGTCTAGAGTCTGTTTTCTGCCCATATCTCCCATCCCTAGTGGGCCAGCCTAGCACCCTTTGCTTGGTGATCCCTTCTCTATCAGAGCTGCTTCTTCACCTAGCATGTGAGGTCAGCTTCCAAGCTGTGGAATACTGCTCTTGGTACTTATCTCTACTATGCTTGGATGTTAGTTTCCCATTCTGTTACTTTATATTCCACAAATGAGTGCAATCTTTCTATGTCTGTCCCTCTCTTTCTGACTCATTTCACTTAACATGATACTTTCCATGTTGATCCACCAAATGCAAATTTCATGACTTCATCTTTTCTAACAGCTGCATAATATTCCATTGTGTAGATGTACCAGAGTTTCTTTAACCAGTCATTTGTTCTTGGGTATTCGGTTTTTTTCCAGATTCTGGCTATTGTGAACAGTGCTGCAATGAACATATAGGTGCAGATGTCACTTTTACTATACTTTTTTTGCATCTCTGGGATATATTCCCAGAAGTGGTATTGCTGGGTCAAATGGAAGATCAGTTTCTAATTTTTTGAGAAGCGTCCATACTGTTTTCCAAAAGGGCTGAACCAATCGGCATTCCCACCAGCAATGAAGGAGAGTCCCTTTCTCCTCACATCTGTGCCAACACCGGTCGCTTTTGTTCTTTTGGATGTGGGCCAGTCTCTGTGGTGTGAGATTGTATCTCATTGTTGTTTTGATCTGCATCTCCCTGATGATTAGTGATGGGGAGCATTTTTCATGTGTCTTTTAGCCATTTGGATTTCTTCCTTGAGAAAGTTTCTGTTCATTTCTTCACCCTAATTTCTGATGGGGTTGGATGTTTTCTTCTTGTGGAGTCCAACCAGTGCCTTGTAAATCCTTGATATCAACCCCTTATCCAATGGGTATTGGGTGAATATCCTTTCCCGTTCTGTCAACTGTCTTTGTATTCTGATCACTGTATCTTTTGAGGTACAGAAGCTTCTCAGTTTAAGATAGTCCCATTTGCTTATCTCTGTTTCCACTTGCCTGGTCAGTGGTGAGTCCTCTTTGAAGATACCTGTAGCTACAATGGGTTTTGTTGACCTTGTCTTCAATGTACCTTATGGATTCTGGTCTAATGTTGAGGTCTTTAATCCATTTTGATCTGATTTTTGTGCATGGTATTAGGTATAAGTCTAAGTCTGAGCCCATTTTTTTTGCATGTAGCTGTCCAGTGTTGCCAGCACCATTTGTTAAAGAGGCTTTCCTTGCTCCACTTTACATTTCTTGCTCCCTTATCAAAGATTAGATGATAATATATTTGAGGGTGTGTGTAAGGATATTCTACCCTGTTCCATTGGTCTACTGCTCTGCCTTTGTTCCAGTACCATGCAGTCTTAATTATTACTGCTTTGTAGTAGAGCTTGAGGTTGGGGAAGGTGATGCCTCCCATCTTCTTTTTCCCCAAAATTGCTTTAGCTATTCATGGGGGTTTGTTGTTCCATATGAACTTTAGGAGTGTTTGGTCCACTTCCTTGAAGAATGCATAATGACTTCATTTAAATGCAGTAAATCTATCAATTCCTACAGTGCTACAACACTTCAAATCTATCAATTTGTATATTTCAACCATTTTTATTTATTTTATGGCAATATACCTCAATAAAACAGTCTTACAAGCCAATTACAATTTAATAAAACTTAAATGGAAAATAATTTTTAAAAAATATAGAAAACTTGAAAACAATAGTGTTTCAAATGTCTGTTCTTTATAAATTAATTAGCATTATGGAACTAGAGAGAGAGTACAGAAGGTATGGTACTTGCCTTGCATGCAACCCACCTGGGTTCAATCCTGTGCAACCTATATGCTACCTCAAGCCCCTCCAGGAGTGATTCTTGAGCACAGAGCCATACCAGGGAAGAGGAAAGAAAAAGAAAGAGGGAATAAATGATGATGATGATGATGAGGAGGAGGAGGAGGAGGAGGAGGAGGAGGAGGAGGAGGAAGAAGAAGAAGAAGAAGAAGAAGAAGAAGAAGAAGAAGAAGAAGAAGAAGAAGAAGAAGAAGAAGAAGAAGAAGAAGAAGAAGAAGAAGAGGAAGAAGAGGAGGAGGAGGAAGTGGGGGAGGAGGAAGAGGAGGAGGAAGAAGAGGGGAAGAAGAAGCAGAGGAAGAGAAGGTAGAAGAGGAAGAGGAGGAAGAGGAAGAAGGGAAGAAGAAGCAGAGGGAGAGGAAGAAGAAGAGGAGGAGGAAGAGGAAGAAGAAGAGGAGGAAGAGGAGGAGGAGAGGAGGAGGGGAAAGGAGGGGCGGCTGGAATGATAGTACAGCGGGTAGGGCATTTGCCTTGCATGAAACCAACTGGGTTCAATTCCCAGCATCCCATATGGTCCCCTGAACACTACCAAGAGTAATTCCTAAGTGGAGAGCCAGATAACCCCTGTGAATTGACGAGTGTGACCCAAAAAGCCAAAAAAAAAAAGGTAGAAGAAGGAAGAAGTAGGAAAATATTGATCTTTTGTAGTTCTTCAAAACAGAAATGAGAGATCTCTGGAAGTTTCCAGTTACAATTTTCTGTGGGCATGTATTCTTGTTGTTTGTGTTTGTCCGTTGATACAGAGATGAAATCTGCCTTCTAAGAAAGGACAAAGAGAGTTATATGCACCCTGTTTAAGAGCAACAGACAAATGGCAGAGCCTGTCAATTCCATCAGTTTTTCTCTGAGTAGAAAAATGCTTTACAGGATGTGTCAGAGGGTCTTAAGATCCTGAGAAGATCTGCTGATCCCCTGGCACACTGAGGCCACCCTCTCAGGAAGGACACCTCCTTTCTAGCTGTGGAACAAAAATAAGCATTTGTCTAATGAAAAGAATTTGGAAAAGAAGAATATTTTGGTTGCATTGGATGAAGTTATGTGGTTGCATACTCCCCTGGTCATGATGAAATCAACTGTAGAGAGAAGAAACCTCAGAAGTGAAATACAGCTTGCTACCATCTTCCAGAAATTCCTAAGGCATGTGGCATCCGTCTGGATGACATACATTGCTGGTGGGAGATTGTAAGCGCCCACCCTTCACACACACACACGCACACACACACACACACACACACACACACACACACGTCCACATGTCCAACCACTTTAAGTTGAATGGGCCTATTTTCCTATTCTTTCTTTTTAGAATTTGTGTGGGGATATTTTTGTACAGCAAGAGATATCACTGTCTTCCCTCCCTGGAAGAACTTCCCAGACCTCAGCAGCCTTGTTGGTGACTGTGATGTGTGGGGTGCAGAGGCACCTTCCTGTAGGAGAATCCTGCCATTCTTAGGTCTTCTGCATGCACAGTGTGCAGACGTGTGGGGAATCCTCTCCAGAAACTACTCAGAAACTACTCAGAATACAGACCCTCCTCCTGGCACATTTCCCTGCTGTGAAATTGGGCTTTGGCCTCAATCAGTGAGAGGAAGCTGGCATGCATTTTGAGTTTCCAGGATACTGGTTCCTGCTTCGTGACAGTGTGAAGTGGAGGGTCAGTTGTACGGCTGGGAAGATGTGTGAAAAACAGTGTGGGCACTTCGCATTATGTCTGAAAACTACTAGGGAACTTTCAGGAGAGTCTAAACGTGAATAAAAATAACAACAGCCCTTTGGTAATATAATCTCTCCTTCAAGGAAACACCTCAGAGTATTTTCTAACATCAGAAGGATCTGGATACAGTCAATAGTATTACTTTTATCACCGTGATTTGGTAGCAACGTTAAGCTCTTCTATTTAGGGCCTGATTACCTTAGTCGCAGATACTTTCTGAGTATAGCAAAACTTTGATGGGGGTGCAGAACAGAACATTGAATTAAGCCATATATATTAACCTTCATTGAAACCCAAACCTATGTTTGGGTCCTTGGACAAAAGTAGATAGAGAATTAGTTTCAACAGAAATGAAACCGAGAATTGAAATATTTTGGGGGCTTCCCCTGCAGAGCGTGGAGGTTCAGAAGCCATCGTGGTAGGGAGGCTGTGCTGTCATTAAACAGTCGCAGGGCCCCAAGAATGGAAGCATGCCCTCCAAGCGTTGGTTTTCTCCCTGACTCCCCAAATTTAATTTGAGAGAGAGATAAACATAAAAACTAGTCAAGAAAAAGAGTACAGTGAAAATATTTCCTCAACTAATAATCTCTTGCCCCTCCACAGAGGTTTTGTTACCTAAACATTTGGGGTCAGAGAGAGTGCAACATGCTTGAGCAGATGCTTTACATGCAGGAGATGTGGGTTCAATCCTCCCCTCCCCCTCAGGGCTCCTCAAGCACGGCAGGGAGTGAATCTGCAATACAAGGTTAGAAGTAGCCCCTGAGTAACACTAGGTTAATCCCAGAACTAAAACAAACCAAAAAATTCAATATATAATCTGTACATGGTATATACCCTGAGCAGAGCTCCCAGTTGCCAAAGACCACCATAACTTAGCCACAGCCATGCTCGAGGCCCCTCTCCACACATTTGGACAAGCCTCACGTATGAAGGTACCGGCAGAGGAACTCAGGTATGTGTAATTCCATCATCGGCCAACATCCAGAGACTTAAAAGCAAGATCCCATAAGTGCACGGCCCCGCTTTGCAGCGCGAGATATCTTGTAGCCTACTTCTCCCTCTGGGAGAAACTGGCAAGCTTCTGAGAGTTTCCTGCCCACATGAGACAGTCTTGCAAGCTTCCCATGGTGTATTCATATGCTAAAGCAAGTAACAAGCTGGATCTCATTCCCCTGACCCTGAAAGAGCCTCCAATGCAACATCATTGGGAGGTCCGAGTTGAGAGAGACTTCTAAGATCTCAGAGAAAGGACGAATGGAGAAGTTACTGAGCCCACTCAAGAAATCGACGATAACGGGATTTCGTGATCATGATCGTGATGGTATATACTATAGATGCAATGTATACATGCAGGTTCAAAAGATAGAAATATGTAGATATCTCATATATCCATTTCATTAATATGGATGCCTTTATATGTGCAAAAAATATATACTGTATCAGTAATGGACAAATATTTTAAGTAACACATACATTGTTGTCCCAAGTAATGGTCTTGAAAACAGATATGATCATACTGGGAAGTGGAGAACTTCTTTCATTTTTGTTTTTATTGAAGCAACATGGTTTACAAGTGTTAATGTTTGTGCTTTCTGTTGTTGTTTTGGGGCCAACTGGTGGTGCTCAGGACTTATTCCTGGTTCTGGGCTCAGGGATGATCCTAGATGGGCTCAAGGAATCACATGCAGTGCCATGGATGGAACCAGGGTCAGCTGCTTACAGAGCATGAGAGTATTATTTCCTGTACTATCTCTACTTCGTAGTCTATGCACCAACACCCAACTATGATGAAGAAATTGAGAAGTTCTACATGGAGCTGGAGAAGTTCTATAAAGAAGACCACACCTTCTACAAGATCATAGTTGGTGATTTTAATGCCAAAATAGGACCGAGAAGTACTCCACATTGGGACCCATGGCCTAAAATGGAAGAAACAGGGTGAGAGACTGTCTGAGTTCATCATGTTGACCAAGACCATCCATGGTAACTCACAGTTCCAGAAGGCCGAATCTAAACGTTGGACATGGGAGTCTCCCGGTGGACAGTTCCACAACGAAGCTGATCACATCATATTTAATCGAAGGTTTTGCCTGACTGATGTCGCTGTTATCTCAAAATTCCAAATGGGATCAGACCACCATCTCCTTCTGCAAAATTCTACTTCACAGAGCAGGGAGAAAGAACTGCAAAGTTTAAGTTTAAGAAGAGAACTCTCAGAATGACCACCAACTGGGAGCTCTTTGGCACTATTGTGGCAATGTGGGAAGATGCCATCATTGACAACATTGATGAGGAATACGATCGACTGGTTCAGCACCTCCATGACTGTGCAAGGAATGCCAAGAGTGGGAAAGCCACAAAAGGTGCCAGTCTTCAGAAACTCTCGAGCTCATTCATCAACGTGGTTTGGCGCGAGCCTTAGGCAATCACAAGCTAATGTCCGAGCTCACAAAGCTGTGCAGAGAAGCAACAAAGGAAAACCTCAAAGAGAGACAGCAGCAGTGTTGGCCTATGCGGCAGAAGTCGGGAAAAGTATTAACAATGCTCTCCTGTCCTTCGCCAACTACAAGACCAAGATGACTGCCCTCCAATGTCCTGATGGATCTATTACATCTTCCAGAAGGGCAATGGAGAGGATTATTTGAGACTTCTACTCGGATCTCTTCGACAGCCACATCCACCTGCCCATATACCAAATTCTACAGGATGGATATGTCTTTCCCAAAGTTCTTTCTTCCGAAATCCA
This sequence comes from Sorex araneus, assembly GCF_027595985.1. Classification (NCBI taxonomy): domain Eukaryota; kingdom Metazoa; phylum Chordata; class Mammalia; order Eulipotyphla; family Soricidae; genus Sorex; species Sorex araneus. The sequence continues at coordinate 205,204,400 of NC_073313.1, forward strand.
ACATGCCACTTCGTCGGTAAAGATGCATACAGCACCCGGTCCAGACAAGGTCAGATTAGAACACCTGAAGAATCTGGCGCCAGTGCTCTTCAATACACTGGCTCTGCTCTTCACACGCTACCTGTTCGAGTGCAAGGATCCATCCCAATGGAAAACCAGCAGGACTGTTCTGTTGTACAAGAAGGGAGACATTCATGACATCAGCAACTATTGCCCAATCAGCCTGTTGTCTGTTGTCTACAAGTTGTTCACTCAAGTCATTCTGAATAGAATAGACAGAACACTAGACGAAGGATAACCATGAGAGAAAGCTGGGTTCTGGAAAGGATTCAGCACAATCAACCATATCCACACAGTAACCAAGCTCATTGAAGTTTCACGAGAGTTCAAGATGCCGCTCTTTCTAACGTTCATCGATTTAAAGAAGGCCTTTGATTCTGTTGAGACTGAAGTGGTCATCGAAGCCCTAGCCAAAAAGGGCATTCAAACTCAGTACACCAGGATCTTCCATGAGCTGTATTACGAATTTATCACCAGGATCTCACCATTCTACAAGGAAGTGATCATTGACATAAAGAGAAGGGCTCGTCAGGGCTATACCATTTCACTGAAACTCTTCAGTGCCACCCTCGAGAATGTCATGCGATGACTGAAATGGGAAGGAATGGGAGTGAAGATACATGGTCGGCAACTACACCACCTCTGCTTTGCTGATGACATCGTTCTAATAACACCAAACATTAGCCAAGCGGCACAAATGCTGGCTGACTTTGACCGATAGCGTGGAAAGGTCGGACTGCAGCTGAATCTCACCAAGACAATGTTCATAAAAAATGAACTAGTCCCTGACGTTCCATTTGCTCTCAATGGAATGAATATCTCCAAACGCAGCAGCTATGTGTACCTGGGTCGAGAACTCAACATGAGGAATGACTTGGTGCCAGAACTACACAGGAGGAAGAGAGCGGCGTGGAATGCCTCCTTTAAGAGTATCAAAAAAGTGGTTAAGAGGATAAAGAACTTCTGGCTCCAGGCACATCTTTTTGACTCCACCATTCTTCCTGCTCTAACACACACCTCAGAGACCTGGGCCCTATGAAAACAGGACAAGAACATTATTTGAAAACAGGATGAGAAGGCTATTCGGGTATCCCAAAGAGGAATTGAAAGAGCTATGCTTGGAATATCACATTTCATTCAAGTGAGAGAAGGAATACGGAATTTGACCTCCATCGACAATCAAGAATCAGGGACGCTGTCTTGTTTGCCAAGGCGTCGAAATCAGATGGGCCGGACATGTAATGCGATTTAGAGACAACTGCTGGACTAGAGCTGTTACTGACTGAATTCCACAGGACGTCAAAAGACCACATGGCCGCCTACCTATGAGATGGTCAGACTTCTTCATCAAAACCCTGAATGAACGGGTTGAGACTCTTCGTGTTCCTGGAGTGAGCAGATACCATTGGGCTACACTTGCATGCGGCAGGGATGAGTGGATGTTACTGGCACCAGCTCAAGCAAATCGAAGGTCAACACGATGACAAGTGATACAAGTGATACTGTCTCTCTAACCTTAAAATTTGTGCTTTTGGTGTATAAAGTTACTGTACTTCCACTACCACCAAATTGTCAAAAACCATCACCTACCTCATGTGAAGAAGGTTTAATAAAATAGTTATTTACAAAATTGTAAGTTTGGAGGAACCAGTAATGGATAATGTAGGACCAAACAGATTATCTGGGTTTCATGGGGTCTAGAGCATAATAAAGTTCTAAAGCCTTTTTTTTAAAGAAAAGTTGCAATATCACCTATATAATGTACAAAAATGAATTTATATGAAAAAGCATACTAAACCTCAAATTTATAGAGCTATATCTATCTAAAATGTCACAAAACCCAGATAATATCACCATATTGTTATTATTAAATTTAACACCTCTTTAATACATTTCCCTTGCACCTTCTTTTTTGACTCTTTGATCACTATTTCTATGGAAAGAATAGAAAGCTACTTGAGTTTTTCCTCTAGCATAGTCTCTAATTTATTCTGTTCAATTAATCCACAACTTCTCCCCTTCAAAAGCATGAGAATGGTCCAATTACACAATGGGAAAAATAAATCATAGCCTATGTCTTGCTGAACATTGATGAGAGGCACCATATTTGGAGGTACAAATGTCACAAAGCCAAGGAAATTCAGTTCATCCTCCATGCATAAAAATGGCTGTATCATTGACTTATGTCAACTTCTTCAGTGGTCTTTTATTCCACCACAATAAAATATACACTTTGTATTAAAAATGAGGCTCTTTACCCTCCAATACCTTACCAGTCTGGCCTACCCCCTCACCACCTTCTTGAACCATCTGTCTATTCCTTGTTCCACACAGGTAGCACTGTAGCAGTGTTGTCCTATTGTTCATCGATTTGCTTAAGCAGGGACCAATAACGTCTCCATTGTGTGACCTGTTACTGTTTTTGGCATATGGAATACGCCATGGGTAGCTTGCCAGCCCATGCCCACTAATGCTCAGAGGCTGCATGGTGTCGAGGCTAGAATGAGGCCCTCTCTAAACTCTTTCATCCCAGGTCTGGTGCCAAAAATTGAGTTCACTAAATCACTCTGTTCCTCTTGGGAGAAAAATTGTGTAACTTCAGTAGCACTTAAACTCCTCACATGTGGCAGGGATGACCTACATTTTTCTATTCTTCATCCTCTTGAGAGATCAAAATAGCCACCTAAGTTTCTGCCCCACACACTCCCACCAAAATGCTCCATTTAAAAAAAAATTGGAGCACTCCCAGCAGTGCTTGATGCAGTGCCAAGGACTGGACTTAAGACATTACATGGGTTCTGCTTGTGCTCTACCACTTGGACTATTGCCCCAACACTGAAATTGTTCTTTTACAGTCACAGGTGATCTCTTCACTGCTGAATCTAAAGACAGTGCCTCATATTTTTGACTCTCAATAGTTTTTTACAAAGTTGACCACTCCTTCCATTCTAAAAATAAATCAATCTCTCTCTCCCCTCCCTCCCTCCCTCCCTCTCTCTCTCTCTCTCTCTCTCTCTCTCTCTCTCTCTCTCTCTTTATTTCTGTCTCTGCACTTTTGAAACAAAGCAGTAGTTCATTTGCTTTTGTGTTTGTTATTTTGGGTTGGGCGATACACCTGGTGGCACTCGGGCCTCCTACATGCAAAGCATGCCCTCCAGCCTGTTGAGCTTTTCTGTCTGACTCTTTCTTTCTTCTTTTTTTTCTTGACTCACTGTGCACTAGTCTTTTTTTTTTAATCGAATCACCATGAAATACAGCTACAAAGCTTTCATGATTGAATTTCAGTCATACAATGATCGAACACCTATCCCTCCACCAGTGTACTTCTCCACCACCAATGTCCCCAGTATCCCTCCTGCCACTCCCACCCCACCCCTTCTCCTGCCTCTGTGGTAGACAATTTACTTCTTACTCTTTCTCTACTTTTGTGCATAATAGTTTGCAATACAGATACTGAGAGATGATCACGTTTTGTCTTTTATCTACTTTCAGCACACGTCTCCCATCCTGAGCAATCCCTCAACAATATTTGATCCCTGTTCTATCCCAGTTGCCTTCTTCCCCAGAACATGAGGCAGGATTCCAACCATGGAGTAATCTTCCTGGCCCTTGTCTCTACTGTCCTTGAGTATTACTCTCAATTATGTTATTTTATATTCCACAAATCAATGATCAACAGGATGACAGTGATATAGTGATATTCCACAAATAAGTGCAGTCATTCTATGTCTGTTTCTCCCTTTCTGACTCATTTCACTTAGCATAATACTCTCCATGTCCATCCACTTATAAGCAAGTTTCATGACTTGATCTTTCCTAACAGTTGCATAGTATTCTATTATGTAGATGTACTATAGCTTCTTTAGCCAGTCATGTATCTTGGGCACTTGGGTTTCCAGATTCTGACTATTGTGAATAGTGCTGCAATGAACATATAGGTGCAGATGTCATTTTTCTGTGTGCACTACGTCTTGATTTCTCTTCCTGGCTCATCCTTTTACCTACTTCCTCTGTGAATACTGGATTGCCCCCGAATGAGGTCTGGGACTAATTCTTCTCCACCACCTCCTGCATCGGTAAGCTCTGTCCACCGTTAGAGACACAGGATCCAAACAGTATAGGACCCATATGCTGTTTGCCAGCTGCATATCTCAACCATAGCTAACTGATAGCACTCATATTGATGAGCTACTTGCTCTCTCTACTTGTGTTTCACAGGTATAACCTCAATTTTAATGGACCTCCCTTAATTTCTTCCCTCAAAGATATTTCTATCCCAATGAAGAACTATATGACTTCTTCAACTCTTCTTATAATGTCATGAACCCCAGTAGGATTTAGTAGGCATGATTTATCAATGCTCCAAAATATCTGGGTCCTCAGCTCAGAAAACCAGAGTAATTCCAGCTCTAATTGAAAACATCTCCACTCACACATTTGATGGTTGATGCTGGCGATCAGTAGGGACTTCCACTGGGATTATTGGACAAACACATGGAACATGAGGCTCTTTTATGGCTGCATCTCCTCAGGGAGGTGTACTTCTTATGTGGTAGATAAACTGGGAATAAAAGCATAAAACTGGGGCCAGAGCGAAAGTACAGAGGGTAGGGCATTTGCCTTGCACATGGCCAACCTGGGTTCAATCCCCGGCATCCCATATGGTAACCCGAGCACCGCTAGGAGTAATTCCTGACTGCAGAGCCAGGAGGAACCCCTGAGCATCGAGGGGTGTGACCCAAAAAGCAAAAAAAAAGCATAAAACTAAACTTAGTGTTGTAATGAATGCAAAGTTTATGGAAATGAGGCAGAATCCACATGGCCTTTTGTGGTGTAAAATGGGCACATTCCAGGGTCATTTCTACAGCTATTCTATGGGTGGAAATAGTCACAAGTCTGCTCAGACCTTGCAAGAGGGATGTAGATTCCACCTCTCTGTGGGATAAATTAATATCCCTGGTATAAGTTGCCAACACCAAACTGATCTCAGCTTCCATTTTCGTTTCTTTCCAATACATTTTCCATGTGCCTTTCAAAGTGATCTTACTTGGAAAAAAATACATCAAATTTTTTTTTTCTCTTGAAAGCCATCAATGATTTTTTTAGTACATGCAGAATAAAACCCTAAGTTCTAGGCCTTCTTGACCTCATCTAATAATCACCCCTTCCTTGATCCTTCAAACTGCTCCATATGCATGCTGCTTCTCATCTAAGTCATGGTTTTGCACTTGCTTTTTTCCTGTTTGAAATACTCTTCCCTGGCATATTTTTTTCCTTCACGCTCTTTATCAATCCATCAAGACTTGGCTCTTGTGACGTCATTACTGTAACTGAAGTGACCTTTATTCACTACAGTGACTTTTTCATTAACTTCCTCATCATCCTACTTATTTTCCTCAGCACTCGTTAAAATGTATAATGTTTACTTATGCGCGTAGTTGTTTATTTTATGACTGTCCCATTAGAATGTAAATTCCTTGAGGTCCTCATTAACTACTTTATCCTCAGCACCCACAACAGTACAAACAGTACTTGGCACACAGACATGCTCAGAAGCTCTTCGCTGAGTATGACTAGAAGCTAGGTAAACAGACTTATAGATGATCTATTCATCCAATAGCAACAATAAGAAAGACAATTCCTCTTGAGAGCTTTAGTTAAGAAATAACAACAAAAAAAATTCTTTTCAGAAATCTCTGCCCACAAGAGCCGAGACCATTTTCCAGCCTCCTTGAAACTCCAGATATCAGATCCACATTCCAGAATGGGCTGTCCTATTCCTGAAGGAGGCTTTTCAAATGATCCAAGCAGTACATTACCAGGACTTTTACAGATAGAGACATCACTACACTGGATTGATTCCAAAGTTCAGAGAATTCTATGACACATTTCCTAAGATCTCCACTTTCATTCAAAGCAGCCATTTTTCAGTGGGGCCTGACCATCTCCACTCATATCTTATACTTCCAAATGTTCAAAGACATATTTATGATGGTTTCCAAATACTATTCATTCAGTACAACACTACGCTTAGTTGATGCTTTTTATGCCCACTCTCCTAAGAGCTACAGTCATTATCATAAACCAAAGAGAACCACAATGACCTGATTTCAAAAGCATTTTTTTAGACTTTCCCCAATTTCAGAAAGCCTGGTAAACAGCCTCAGGTATCAAAATAACAGCACTCTAAATTGCCCACATATAAGGGTTTTGAAAATCTCATTAGTACTGAAGTTTGGTTTACCATCTCATTTGGTCTTATTAAAATGTTATTTTTTTCCATTTTTTATTTATTCTCGTTCTCCAGCCAAGGAAATGTGCTATCAGCTCCCCTCCAAGGAAGATTTTGCTTTTATTGTTTCACTACACTTTATTCTTTTCTTACCTTTATGATAGCTTGCCATGTTCCTTCTTTTTTTATATTATTAGAATGGCATTTAAGTCTTTTACAACCTGGTATCAAAATGGAAGCTCATTTGCTCCTTCCATTTGAAACTCAGAAGAAAATATTTGCATTAAACACATCCCAGGGTTAATATCCAGGATATATAAAAATACTCAAAAAGATCGAAAACAAAAACCCCAAACCCCATCAAAAATGTGTGGTGGAAGTGAAAAGGCACTTCTTTGAGGAAGATGAACAGATGGCCAATAGGTACATAAAAAATGTTCATCATCATTTATTATTATGGTATCCAAATCAAGATGACAGTGACATACCATCTCACACCAGTGAGAATGGCACTTATCGAAAATACTGGGAACAATCTGTGTTGGCAGTGCCTTGGTGAAAGAGGAACTCTCATACATTGCTGTTGGGAACATTGCCTGGTTCAACATTTATGGAAAACAGAATGAATAAATCTCAGTAAACTAAGAATTGAGCTGCCTCATGACTCAGCAATTGTTCTTCTGGGTATCTACCTCCAGGACACAAAAATGTTCATTCAAAAAGACATTCTAAAATATGCACACCATTGCAGCACTTAGTACAATAGATAAGATGTGGAGTCAACCTAGGTGTCTAATGACAGATAAGTGGATCATGAAAATGTGATATATACACACAGTGGAACACTATGTAGCTGTACAGAACGATGGAATCATGCCATTTGCTGCAACATGTATGGAACTGGAATATACATTAAATGAAGCTGGCCAGAAGAAGGATAAATACAGCATGATCTCACTTATATGGGGTATATAGAATAACTAGTTGAGGGAATGCGATGTTTGAAAGAGGGGATGCCTAGATCACTCTTGACCCCAGAGTATAGGAAGGAGAACAGAAAAGTAAAGAAATAGAAGGGGGAAAAAGAAAAATAAGAGATAGAAGGAAGCAATGGGAGCAGGAGTGAAAGGGATCTTTGTACATTGGTGTTGTGAAGAAGTGGCAAGCTAAATACCCAAACTACAGACTCAACAGCTAATGAAAACAAGAGATCCAAGCTTCAACAACTAAACTTTAAAACAAACTGTCAAGGTGGCAAACTGGGAATGGCAGGAGAGAGTATGAGAGGGAACCTGGGATCTTTGATGGAGGGAAGACACTGGTGGTGGGATTAGTGCTGGAACATAGTATGCCTAAAAGTCAACTATGAATAACTTTGTATGTCATAATGCTTTAATAAAATTTTAAAACATTAAAAAATCTCAGCAGCTTATTACTTACTCATCTGTCTACAAAATGAGATAAAAAAAAAAAAGAAAACAACTTTGAGTATGTAAACCAGGGTCATTATACTCTCTGTTACCTCTTTCCCCCTGGTTAGTTCACATTGTTTAAAATTTAAATACGCTGATACCTAAAGGATTATTTTCTGATTAGGAAAAAGTTAAAGGCGATGTTCGAATCAATTTTCTGTTTTAAACATTAAATTTAGGCACTGTGACTTACAGTGCTATAATAATAGAGTTCCAGGCATCTGCTGTTCCAGCTCCAAACCTACCCTTGGTGTCAGCATCCTTCCACCAAATCCCCGAAGTCCCATGCCACTCTCCTACTCCCGGCCCTCCAGATCAGTTCACTATAGCTCTACCCAAACCATTCAACTATATTAACGTTACAAATAATACTCTGAACTCTTCACATGGAAATCCTTTGGGCTGATGTCTCACAGACTAACCTTGAGAAAAATTTAATGTGTCTGGGCTTTTATTGTTTTAAGTTTTCCTTTAAAGAAAGGCAAATATTTACTACCTCTGATGCTTTGTCTCTAGTCATCTGATTTTTTTTTTAAAGACAAGGTCTTATCTAGCATTTTATTTTCTCCAAAGTAGTCTGAAAAACTATTTTATTTTACCATGCTTTTCATAATATTCCATCTGTTCTGAATTTTTTCAGAGGGTTTTTTTAAACCAAAAGAAAAAAACTTAGGAAATTCAATGAAAAAAGGTAAAGGTTTTACTGCCAGTAAATTTTTGTTTCTCTTCTCTGGGCAAAAGCCAGTTTGAGTTTAAAAATAGATCTGAGAAATGTCTACAGCTTGCGATTCATTCAATCCACTAATATTTGCTCTAGAATCATAAGAAAACTTGATACATGGGAACTAAAATGATCCTCCTATTTGTCACCTTTCCATTTCAGATCAAATAAAATACCATAGCAACCTTCTGTCAAACTCCATTTGTCAACGGCCCTCTCACTCTTATTTTTAATTTATTCTGAAAAAAGTAAAGTTGGCTATTTAGGTCATTCTAAGTATCTTAGGATGAACATTTATCAATTTACACATTTCCAACAGCAATTTCTGTGGTTCCAATAATAGCACATACTATTAGGATAACACCAAATATCCACAGGGATAAAAATATTGAGCAATAAAAAAGATTTTTTTGTTTTTATAAATAAATATTGGGACCAGAGTGATTATGTTTTGCATGTCTGGGAGGCCTGGATTTGCTCCCCAGCACTGGGTGGTTCCCTAAGCACTATGGGAGTGATCCCAAAGCACAGAACCAGGAGAAGTCCTCCAACATTTCCAGTTGTATTCCTGAAAACAGAAACAAAATATAGCGTTGGATAGATAATAAAGGGTTAAGACGCTTGTCAAGTATGTGATTTTGGCCATGACCCTGGTTTACTGCAAATGGTTCCCAGAGCACCAGTAGGTGTGGCCTCTGAACACTGCCAGATGTGCCCACCCCCCTGAAAAATACCCAAAATTAAAATAAATATTATTGAGGAATCATTAAGAATGAGATTAACAAACTTTAAGTATATAATCACTAAATTAAGTATGCAGCAGTACATTTTCCTCAGTGCATACATTTGTTCAACTACTTCCACAATTATGGCAAAGAACACTTCCGTCAGCCCCAGTGGTTCCCTCTTAGGCATTTTAATCGATTTTCTCCTTATCATTGCTAATAATCAGCTACATAGTTACTATGCTATAGTAACTTGTTTTAAATTTTCTAGAATATTATATAATTGGAATCACATGGGGTAGTCTTTCATATCTGCTTTCATTCAATTGACCTGACACCTTAGAAGTTCACTAACACTGTTGTAGCCATCAGGATTGTGTTCATTTGTATTAATGTGTAGTATCTGTTATATAGATACAGCACATTGTCTCTCCATTCACTGCTTGTTCTGTTTTGGAGTTTTGGGCCCACACTTGGCAGTGCTCAGGAATCACAACTGGTGATACTTGGTGGACCATACGTGATGCCAGGGATCAACCTGGGGTTGATGGCATGCAAGGCAAGTGACTTAATCCCTATACTATTTCTCCAGCCTTAGATGTTTTTTATGAGGATTTTTAAGGCTACTCTTAGCATCTTTAAACTATACAACACAGTTTTACTGTCAGAAACATGCTATATGTACATCTCTTGGGCCTTATAACTAGAAATTTGTACTAATTTTTTTCTGGTTTCAAGGATTGAATCCAAGGCTTCATATATGCACCCAAGTGCTCTACCATTAAGCACTACCCCAGCATATTTTGTACCTTTGGATCACCTTTACCAATTTTTCCAATGTCTACCTTGGCAATTGCCAATCCATTCTCTGTAGCTAAAAGTTTATAAATTTTTGAAGATTCCACATACAATTGAGAGCATAGAGTGTTTGTCTTCACATCTAGCTTAACTTTATTTAACATCCCCAAGACCAATCTTTGGGTTGATATCCTGGGTTATAAAAAAATGATAGTTTTCTTCTTTTTCTTATGTCAATATTTACTATAGTTCCTTTATCCATTCATCCATTAATGGACACTTAGGTTGCCTTCATATCTTGGCTGTTGTAAATAATGCTAAAATGAATATGGGGTTTAGATACTTTTTTATGAGAGTGATCTTTGTTTTCTTCAAATAAATACTCAGAAATAGAAATTATGGGTCAAATGGTACTTCTATTCTTAAGATTTTGAAATTTATCATTATTTTCCAAAGTGGCTACAGCAGTTTACATTCCCACCAGCAGAACACAAGACTTCCCTGTTCTCCACATCCTTACCTGCACTTGTTATTTATTTTTGCTTGTTTAATTTTGGGTCAACATCAGTGCTGAGAGCTTACTCCTGGCTCTGTTTTCAAGAATCATTCCTGATGGTACTCACAGGGCAAGATGTGGTACTGGGGATCAAACCCAGGGTTAAGGGTTCCCAGCCTTCCAAACCCTGTAAGGCATGTATATACCTTTATATACACCTGTATATTATCTTCCAGCCCCAATACTTGCTATTTTGTTACCTTTATGATGATAGATATTCTATTATGGTGTGAAGTGCCATTGTGACTTTGATTTGCATTCCATACTGTTGTGATATTTATTGAGCACATTTTCATGTATCTATTAGTTGACATTTAGGAAAATGTTTATTCAGATCCTCTTCCCATTCTTTAAAAAGTAATACCAAATAGTTGGTATTATTTTGATGTAGCCTTGGGGACAATGTCAAAAGATCTCTATCATAAAATGATTTGGATCAATTCTAAAGGACCTATAGGTAAATTTTCCATATGAACTATTTCCAGAATGAAGTCAATATTCTATCACTACAATTGAAATGAATTTAAATGATGGTAACTCAAATGCTTAGAGAAGTAGAGTGCATTTTAAGAAGCAAAGCAAATAATAACACTTGGGTATTAGCGCAGAGGGTAAGCTCCTCTGTGCTTCTGACTTCTGACTAACTCTCCATCTTAAAAAAATAATATATAGCCCCCGGTGCCATCTTGCCACACTCAACAGTGAAGAAAACTGGCAGGCACCACAATACCAGAGAATTCTCTGGGCTTTGTACCGAGCCGATATCTCTAGCACCCCCAGATGGAGCAGGTGCAATCTCCCTGCCTTCTCCAGATGGAATCCCAGCGACTATGAGCTTCTACAAGCATGGCTCTGGTATGTGGCTACAGGACTATTCCTCTGTAAGTGGCCACATGACCTTTCCTGATATACAAAGTGAGCAATGGAAAATAAATGATCTAGCATCTGCCCCTGCCCAAAACTAGAGAGAGCGGCCACACGCGGAGCCTCACAGCATGGGGGGTGGAACCGACCCTTCTCCCTGCCCCAACGAGGCTCCTAGTTGCCACCCACAAATAGTTCCTGGCTCCTGAATGGCCATGATCCCAGAGGCACACAGACCAACCTCAGAACCCAGCGGCTTCTGGCAGAAATGCATCTATCTGGACTGAGCATTAAACTCCGGATGGGGAAAGGTGTTTGTCCCTTCCGCCTATTCTCCCCAGCAGTGAGGTGGCCGCCACCTTTTCAGAGTCTATTGGACAGCCAGCTCTGAGACTGCAGTAACATGATACACAGGGCTTCATGAAACGGAGACAGGGGGCCGGGGAGGGGAGGTGAAACCGGCCCCTTCCCCCCGCCCAAGGAGGCCCCAAGTTGCTGTCCACAAACGACTCCTGGCTCCTGAATGGCCATGATCCCAGAGGCACACAGAACAATCTCAGAACCCAGTGGCTTTTGGCAGAAATTCCTCCAGACTTATTACTGAAATATTAGAAATCCAAAATGCTCTTCATATCAGCAATCGAAAGCAAATTATCTAATGATGCCTTTTTAGCAGGTCTGAATGTTGGGGAAAATTCCAAATAATAATGGTGGATCTTTTGTCAAAATATTGAATGTGATCAAAGTGGAGAGAGAGTAAGGTGGAAATCATTTGCCACATAGGTGGGGGGAGGGTTGGGAAGAGGGGTCTACTGGGGTTCTTAGTGGTGGAGGGTGTGCACTAATGAGGGGATGTGTGTTTGATCATTATATGACCAAGACTTAGACTGGAAAGCTTTGTAACTGTACTCACGGTGATTCAATAAAAAAAAAATTAATAATAATAATATGTATATGTGTGTGATATTTATATATGTGTCATATATATATAATGTTTTTGCATTGTGGTTTGTAGTACTGTTACTGATAGGGTTTCCTACATAACACTTTATCACAGCACCACACCCCCAGAATGACTGCACTCATTTGTGAGATATAAAAAGTACATAGGATGAGACTAACACCCAAGGACAGTAGAAACAAGGGCTAGGAGGATTGGTTCACTGTTGGAAACCTACCTCAAGGGCTGGGGGGCGAGGGTAGTTGGGATAGAGAAGAGAAAGGACCATTATGACAATGATGGTGGTTAGTAGGAATTGCTTTTGGTGGGAGATGTGTGTTGAAAGGATCAAACATGACGGTTTCTCAGTATCTGTGTTGCAAACTATAATGGACTCTCAGTGTCTGTACTGCAGACTATAATGCCCAGAAGGGAGAGGTGGGGGGAGTGAGAGAGAGAGAGGGAGAGATAGATAGATGGAGATAGATAGAGAGAGAGAGAGAGAGGAAGAGAGGGAGAAAGAGAGAGAGAGAGAGAGAGAGAGAGAGAGAAAATTGGCAGGAGGGATATGGAGGATACTGGTGGTGGGAAGTGTACACTGGTGGAGGGATGAGTGTTGGACCATTGTATGACTGAAACAGATCATAAAAGCTTTGTAACTGTATCTCATGGTGATTCATTAAAAAAAATTTAAAAAGTTACATGAAGACATATCTTAAAAAATAATAAAAATCAAAATGAAGCATGAAATTATCAGCAATTTAGCTTTTGAGTATAGATCCAAAACAATCTAAAGGAGGTGCCTTAACGAGATATTTGTATACTGTCTAATTCATCTTGGCTTGCCATATTACAGTAGCATAAACTGTATGACTTAAAACACATTTTAGTTTAGGCCCTGTGATTTACCATACTGAAAACATTACTATTTCAGGTATACAGGGTTATTATCCCAAACCTACCATCACAGTATCTGCATCCCTCCACTGGTTCTAGATCTCCTCCCACCCTCCACTCCCACCAGAAATTCACTTCCCACAGCTCTGGAATCGAGAAGTTCAAGTTCAAAAGGCGGTGCTTGTGGATTTCCGGTGAGGCGCCCTTTTCTCGCTGCCTTTTCAGTGTCCTCACGCAACCTTTCCTCTGCGTTCAGCGGGAGAGAGACTGGTATCTGGTGCCTTCTGAAGGAAGACTCTAAGGACTCCAACTCACTGGGATAAGGATCCTACTCTTGTTATCTCTTTAAACTTGTTTACCTCCCTAGTCCTAACTTTAATTGCAGTCACATGTGGGAGACCCACATGTCCCCTGCACAACTGAGAGCAACCTCTCACCGCCCCCACCCCTGAAAAAAAAAAAGAACAAATACAACTACATTGTGGGTTATAACTTTAATATGTTAAACTGATGGGGGACACAACTCAGTTCATAATAGAGTAGAATTTGTCTGATCTTTTCTAGGTTCATCATTTCTTTGAGAATAAAGCTCTTTTGATTGGTAGAAGTGGGGGAACATCCAGCAATGTCCAGGGACTACTCTAGGCATGGTGCTCCAGGTGCCTGGGTACCACCAGGTACTGGGGCTTGGATACGGGCCTTCCACAAGCAAACCAGGTGCTCTAGGCTTCTGAGACAGCTCCTCACCCTTCAGTTTTCATAAAGACTGAGAAGGATGTGTGTATTTACTAAATGGCCGCGGTGCTCTATCTCTCTCGCCGCATGTGTTCAGTGGTTTTGGGCTGCCATCCTGGAGAGGCCGATGGTGATGGGCGAACGAAGGAAGGAAGGAGGGCCAGGCTGGTTGGTGTCAGTTGCCGTTTATTCCAATCTCCTTTCCATTCTCCTCTGACTCTCCTCCTGCTTCTCCCCCTCTCCCCCATGCTACTTCATTCTTCTTCTGGATCCTACTTCATTCTCCTTCTGGCTCTGGATTCCCAAGCCCCCTCTTACAGCCTAATTAAATCCCAAAGCATGAAGGGTTGGGGCTTACACATAGGTGTGGTCACAATCAGTAGGGGTAAAGTCCTTCCCTCAGGGGAAGTTCCTTCTAGGACAGATTCTCATCCAGCAGGATGACCCACCCAAGACTAAAATTCCAATTAAGGGTGTGTATCTCCTTTCCTTAGTCCAACAAACATACATTCATAATATTAGTCATTTTGTATGGACACAGTAAGAGATACATTAAGCTTATAGAATTGCTCTCCTGGGCCCATCTCGATCTCAGACTACAGTGCTCAGGCCAGATTAGTCTTTCCTATTATGAGCAGGGTCCTAATATATCATTACTTTTGGATCATGACAGCATTTGTCCATGACCATGCTCTTAACTTATAGTTGAGTATTGTGGTGCTTTGATGTGGCCCATTTCGATGTCAGGGTAGCTCACAGTTTGCCTTGGGCCCATTTAGTCCCTCATTGGGACCCTGCTTTTGGGGTCCTAGGAACTAAGGGCAACTGAGGCTTAAGTGGAGAAAGCAGATGCCCGGGAGTGAAGATTATTCGGCGTCCATTAACTCCCAAGTTACAAAGCATAATATCTGTCTTCCCTTGTCCAGGACATTGCTTTAAAGTAAACTATTCAAGAGATGTAAGGAGAGGAGAAAGGCAATATTAACTTACAATAGAAGTTCAGTGTCCTTAGAAGGATCAGACCTTATAAGTTAACAGAGTCTGATTAGGGGAAAAAGGTGATTAACTGGTTGGTGAAGAGAGCACAGAGAAGTTACAGATAAGCACAAAGGAATGAGTGACTCGGGAGCACTGTGATGGGTGGATTTCATATAGGTCAAGCTAATTCTACATTCTTTCACAGTCAACTTAAGGGAAAGAAGGAAAAAATGAAAATAATAGGATAAAGGGCTTGAGTTTATAAAGATGATCTGGATCTTTCCTTACATATGCCCAATTTGGAAGCACTGCTTTGGGCCACCATTTTACAGTTTTATCTCATCTGTCTTCTTCCCAAGAATATGAGTCTCGTTTCCTCAAGTTGAGAAGGCAGACTCCGTGATGGCAGGCACCCTCTGAAAGCACAGCAGCTGTCTATTCCATTGTAAGTGTGGCAAAATGAATTAGGAAGAAAAGTGTTTCATATTCAAGTAAAAGTATGAGTTAAAAGTGATCAGTTATAGGATTCAGGTCTAGGGGGTGGGAAGCCTTACCTTTGCTATGATGACTTAATTTTATCAACAAGAACATGTGAATAACAGCTTTTTTATTTGGTTGGATTCCCTGATCTCAGCTTTACTGAGGCATACTTGGTAATGTTTTGGGATATCCGATTTTTATACTGTGATGGTTTGATATAATTGATATATGTGCTCATTGTAAAAGAATGAGATATGTTGTTGAGTAGAATAAGTTAGGAAATCGAGAAATAGATATGGTAAATAATAAATAAAGATAGTAAGTGGAGAAATAAATAATCATTAGAAATCTGGGGGATGTGTCTTTGTGGTGGTAGAGCACAAGCTTGCTTATTTAGGCTCTGGGTTTGATCCACAGCACAACACCCATTGCCGAGTTTGACCCTGAATATCACAAGGTGCAACGTCCACCCTGCTCCATAGCACAACAATGCCAATGTTTCTCAAGGTAAGTGATGTGATTTTAGATTTTTTTTCTTGTTTTCTTATTTCTACTTTCTTTATAAGCTACATTCCTTCTTCACAGAGCTAGAGAACAATTTTATATGCATATTTTAATTGGATGAAATTCTTGACCCTCTTTGAGAATGTGAACACTCAAGAGTCTTTAATGACTCTTACATGAAGCAAGAATTGTGGGTCCATTCCCGGCAGAAGAGTTTCTGGGGTTTTAAACAGCCCAGGCAACTCTTGAAAGAACAAGGCGAAGGAATCCTCAAGGAACCAATACAGCAATCTCAAGAACATTGGAAGCAACCTAATACTCCAATGTTATGAAATTTTTAAAGTAAATTATGGTACCTCTAGATAATTGGACTATTTTAGCCATTAAAATCTATAGTTTATAAGGATATTCAATAACATGGGAAAACACTTAAAGTTTAACATTAAATTTAAAAAGTTAGATCCAATATTATGCTTGCTCTTTGAAAAGAGAATTATACATGTAATTTAATTTCTAAGAGGAAATACATCCAAATATTAATAAACATTATCACTGGGTGATAAAAATATAAATCATTTTGGCTTCATTACCCCCCTTTCTCTATTTTCAAAAATTCCTACTATGACTAACTTTTATAATTAGAATATACACAATGTTATTATTATAATTATTTTTTAAGAAAGTTGCCTTATAGAACTGGAGAATTGCTTTCTGCACATACTCTGAAGCAATGAGGCTGGGTGTGAATTCTGATTTTGCCAGGCCTAGAAGCCACTGTCCCTTGCTTTGTCTCAATTCCTTATTTTAAGCTAAAGTTATTATAGCACCTACAGTATTAGCACACAACAAAGAAGGGTTATAAGATTAAATATGTTCATTAATAATAAAGTATTTAACATAGTGCCTGAAAAATAGAAAGAACCTTCAAATGAATCTAATGTTACTTTTATTAGTGCTATAGCTTGAAATTTCTGTGCTGTGCTCTCATCTGTTTTCAAGTTGAGCTATTTCTATAAATGTTATTTTCTGAATGTAATCATATGCCTCTAAGGCTCACTGGGGCTTCCATACACACTTTAATACAAAAATCCCTAAGAATTTTCTGAGGAATCAAGTATTGCTGAGTTAGGCAATGAATACCAGACTATCAGCTTGTGACTACTTTTGGCCTTTCTCTCTGGTTTCAATGCTGTAGGTGTGATCCTAAGTTATACCCGATTATTCCAAGAATGGAAGAGTAAGGAAAACTTCTTTAATTCCATTCCTTGGTGAGAACGTAGAGTTGCATCTTCACCTCTCGGCATTTGGTTCAATGCTGCTGTCCACATTTGGAGAGATAGAGTGAGTCCATGCCTAAGACAGCAAACTATGAAGGGACAGACCTGGGATTTGAACTCACATTTATCATGCTCCATCCTTGAGTGCTTTACTAAGATCTTTTAATAAGTTCAATATTGAAGAAAGAAGCAAAACTTCAAGATGCTTACTGGAGCCATCAAAATAATGATAGTGCGACAGAGTCAGTTTGCTTCCCATTTGCAACAAATCATTCCTAAATCTCATGAGCATAAAAGAAATCCAGATCCAGCAAAGCATCAACTCTTGAATCACAAAGAGCAGAAAGCAGAAGAGACCAGCTTTTTCCCATAAAATTGAAAATGAGCTATAAAAGAGGCCCCATGTGTACCATAAATTGGGCTAGCAATCTGTGTCCTCATGTGACTCATAGGGAAATCAATCTCAGTGCAACAATCCTAGGTGAATGCTTAGGGACTTTCGGTGAACTGGTGCTCCAAGAGCCTGGTGAACCCCCTGGCTTCTACCACACCGAGTCTATGCCATCAGTCTCTGTCTGTCATCTGTCTCTGACTCTCTCTAGTGTTCTTTCACACACTTTGTTTCCCCTTGAATCTAGAGCTTTACCTCAGTGAAGCCTGATCCGCCTCTCTGGGGACAGAGAACCAGCTATTGAGTTCACAAACTCTTGGTCAATTCCCTCAGACTGCTGCTTCTCATACTGTGTATTGTTGCTCTCTTTCCTGTCACCAGTGAACCTATGGCAGTGGAAGATTACAACTTTCTTTTATAATGTGGTAGTGTCTAATCAATAAAGGTGCGTGATAATTGTTCTCCCACTTATTTCATTCTCCCACTTCTAGATTCAGTACTCAGTTCCTTCACAAGCCATAGTTATCACGTGCATTTTTTTCTTGAATGAATGGAGTAAATTAACAAATGCATTGCTACCAGCAAACAGACATTTCATCTCATACTGATATTTTTCTCCTAGAATATTTTATTTCTTTTGTTTATATCCTCTGAAATATCTGTAACCACATTGGTCACACAACTGGGTATAGTAAGTGACTTTTTCTTGTTGCAAAGCATATTGATAGACTGAAATCCATCTCTGGGCAGCTCTTGGAAACATATCTACTACTGTATTTTTCATCTTGAGGAGAGAGTCTTCCAAGATTGTTATACACAAAGTATTCAACCTCCCTAGTAACCAATGCTTTAGCTTTGCTTGCATCCCTCCCATCCTTCTTTCTTCTTTTCCTCCCCTATCTTCCACTTTTTTCCTTTCTTTGTTCACATCTAATAACCAACATAAACTCTAGAAGAAGAAATCCTGGTTCAAGCCAAGTATTAACTGTCATGATCCTAAGTAAAGCATTGAAAGTCCCATTTATTCCCATATCCCCTCTGCCAGTCAAGCATTTTATCAGGCTAGGCACTGAAGAAGTATCTTCTTAACACGTGAAATCCCTTGTAAGTAAATATAGAAGGGAAGAGATCAACTCTACAGTGTTACAGGGTAGTTTTGTGATGGTTTCTGACTTAAAGACAATACAGTATCAAGGAGAGAGGAAAAAATCAATAATTCACATACCTGGATAGTGTTACATAATTTTAAAATGATTTTTCAACATGTTACATAGTATTATTTACATAGCATTAATCAAGGCTGACTGTATAATCGGTCATTTAAACACGATTTATCTGATATTCAACAAATCTTGAAATCTTGTACAATACTGCCCATCTTAGAGCTGAAAAAAGCAAACTTATGGAGGCCAAATGATTTGCCAAGGCCAAAGGCTAATATTGATTGTACCCCTCCACGTTAAAATGTGAGCTTCTCAAGGGCGGCATCTCTGGCACGTAGAATAGTACCTGGCATGCAGGAGATACTAAATAAATATTTGGGGAAGAATTAATTAACCAGGTTGGCTGACTTCAAAACCTTGGTTCTTTCCATGACATCACTTGCTACTCTGTGAATGGTCTTTTAGCTTACCCAGAGAAAAACGGTATACTTACTTCTTTATACCCAGGAGGAAATGAGGCCGGGGGAGAGAAAGCCAATTTACTGACAACTAACATGAGTTGCTGGGCTAGAAGGGCTAGAAGCCGAGGTTTAGGATTCGCAGCAGCAGTTTCTTTGTGCTAGTCTGCAAGGAGATGTAGAGGCAGAGACAACTGTGGCCTCTTTCCTTTCCAGATGAAAGCTCAGGTGAGAAAACGTTAGGAAGGAGAGTTCCATGACTTTCTGCTTAGAATCCAAAAGGCAACTTGATACTGGAACAAGGTTATGGCTCTCCAATAGATGAGTTGGGCTTACTTTATTACAATTGTGGGGTATTTTTTTTTATTACTTACAACATCAGAATCTGATGTTTTGAATTAGAATCATTTTTAAAAACCTGTTCGCTTTGTTGTTGTTGTTTTTGGTCTTGGGACCACACTTGGCAGTGCCCAGGGATTACTCCTGGCTCTGTATTCACGGATCATTCCTGAATCACATGGGGGACCATATATGGTGCTAGGTGTTGAATCCAGTGTTGGCCACATGCAAGGCAAGTGCCCTACCCACTATACTATTGCTCTGGCCCTTAGAACCGGTTTTACGGTGAAATCTTATCAGGCAGTTGCAAACTGAAAGTCATTTCTTCATCATAAATTGTTGGCCTCCTAATTATAGTGCTCCAAATGGTCACCAGCTTTGGACTGTTCAAGAAGGAGATAAATGCTCAGTTACACATTTCATGATGATCTAGACATCTTACATATGTTGTGGATAAATAGTTTTTTCTTTTTTCATTTTGTATTTAATACCAATGCAAATGTCTATGCATATCTTATTGCTAATGTAAGTTAGTAGCTATGGCAACTCCTATATTTATTTTTTGAGTACCCTGCTGAATATGTCCCTATATTTAAGATACACTATAAAATAAATAAATGTGTCTGGGATATGGCTCAGTGATGGAGTACTAGCCTTGCATATGTGAGATGCTGGCTGAGTTTGATCTCCAGCAATACAGGTTGCCCTGACACTGTTGGAAGTGATGTGCTAGCACTGTGCTGGGAGTACGCTCCTAGCCAGATGTGGCCCTAAAAGCAAAAAATAAAATTAAAAAATAACATATAAATAAGAGTTTACAACATTTCATGTGTCATTTGAGATGATGTATAAAACACATATTAAACTCATAGACAACCAAATAAACCTATTAATATTTGACATAACAAACAATGAAGTACTTATACTTCTGTGGTATAGAGGTCAAGGAAATAGCCCATCTCAAAGTCATTCCTTCTGGGCTTTTAGACTACATGTTCTATCCCTACCCCTACCCTCTCCACACACACATTCTAATTTCTGAGTATTGTGTGTGTTAATCTTAACAGTGCATCGAAAATCAGTGACAACCTAGAGACTATCATGGTTACATCCACCCCAGAAATCCCCTAACCTCAGTTTTTGGCAACAGGCTGCAGACAAGCCTTGCAAACCATTCCTGATGGAGAAGGAAACCATCGATCTCACCGGCAGGTTATGTGCTGACAAAACACCGACAAAAGAGATTATATGTGCTCATAATAGCCATGCAGACATGCCTTTTACAACTGACCATATCAGCCCCTGGATTCTCACCACATGTCTGGTGCATGCCCTGGCAAAGCTCACTCTGAGGATGCCATGGAGTTTTGGTGCCATGTTTTCCTTGGCTATTGTTCCCTTTCTCAACTCCACTTTCTAAAAAAACTTTTTTGAGCTTTCTTTTTTTGAAAAAGATTGAATCACCGTGAGATAGACAGTTACAAAATTGTTCATGACTAAGTCTCAGTCATACCCTATTCCAACACCCATCCCTTCCACAGTGCACATTCGCCACCACCAATGTCCCCAGTTTCCCTCCAGCCCATCTCCCCTACTCTTCATCCCTGCAATCTTTCTCTATGACAGACAACTCTCCCCCCGCAAACCCCCAGTCCTTTCATTTTCCTTTTAGGCACTGTGGTTTGCAATACTGTTGCTGAAAGGGTAAAGGGTATCATGCATATCACTTTACTCCTTTCAGCACTCAGATCTTGTCCAGTATGATCATTTCTAACTAGCACTTTCATTGTGGTCCCTTATCTGTCCTAACTGCACTCCCCCTCCCCCTTGTGGCATGCTTCTTACCATGGACCAGTCCTCCTGGTCCTTATTTCTTCTGTCTTTGGGTATTATTCACACACTGTATTTTTTTCCATATCCTACAAGTGAGTGCAATCATTCTATGTTTATCCCTCTCTCTGACTGAACTCACTCAGCATGCTATTGTCCATGTTCATCCGTGTATAAGCAAATTTCATGACTTCCTTTTTCCTAAAAGCCATGTAGTGTTCCATTGTGTATCGACTCCACAGTGAAATCCTTGACAAGGTAAGAAAGAATTCAAGATGTCAGGGGCGGTGCCCAGAACTGGAAAAGATCTGTGATTGTCTCTTGCCCTTCTTGCTCCTCTTCAGTGCATGTTTGCTTGCCCGTAATTTTCTATCGTACACATCTTTTATTGTTTTCTAAATATAGACATGCTAAATCCTCAGTAGAAAGACCATCTATTGAAACCAGAGTGATAGCAAGTAATGTGCCCAGCAGGCAAATCGCAAAACAAATAGAGGGTGCACTCAGCACTTTTGCTTCTGCTGCACAAAAGAACCCAAATAAGGCTCCTGGAAACATGGGTTGAGTAATCAAGTCCTTTTCCTGGATGTACAACAGCACAGCTTTGGGAGATAACAAATTCAGTTCATGTAATTGTATACCCATCCAAAAGAGCAAAAGGAAGCACAAAAAAAAAAAGAAAGAAAGAAAATAAAAGGAGAGCAGGCCAAACTTAACTGCTTGCCCTCCTTCTGCACCTGCTATGACTTTGCAAGCATAGCGTTGTGTCCCAACTGGCCACTTGTCCTGAATTCTGGGGCCCCAAGATGCCAATTGCCCTTGGAATTAAAGAATTACAAATGGAATTTTTGCACCTGCAAATTGAAAAAAGAAAAAAGTGAAAGAAACGAGAGAACTTTGAGACGATCCTTTGAAACACTTCTCTCACCCTTGTCAGGAGGTGTTTTCTGCCCCTAGTGAACACTAACCAGACATATGAGCAAGGGCTCTTGAGGACCATTTGGCTCTTTCATTGAAATTAATTTCAGTTCCTACAGATTAACTATGAAGACATGCACTGACTGCAGGTGTGTCAAAGCCAGCATCAGGAACAAACCCAGCAAATTTTGTGGTGATGGTTAATGATTCTTGCAAAATTAATTTCAGTTGAAATAAGATAAGAACATATGGAGAGAATCAATCACTCCCCATTTGGAATATTATTTTAGCTTGCATGGATTTCAGATACAATTTTCTTCCTTTCCCTTAAGGGTTGGGGTATACTCATACAATGTCTTTTGCAAAATTCCCCTAGCCCCAGAAAGAGGAAAGACATGTTCATAAATCTTTTCCCTTGTCTAATACTAAAACATACATCGAGGGTTCCACAGACCCTTCCAGAAAACACAACTCTGTTCTCAAGGTAATTATGTTTTCCTAGGGTCTGAATACTGACTCTGGCTTCCATTTAGCATAAGATCTGGACCCACTTATTATGCAAGTCTGCATTAATGGGTTGGTCTAAAGAATTTAAATGTGACATGAGGAGAAAGCACAGAGGCAATGGAAATCGAATGGAAAATATAAAGGAAAATATTTTTCAAGTGTTTGGAAGAAACGACTACATTAACAACCCTCAGCCACATGTTCACACTCCTGTATTTCCATTTCATGTGCAAAACCATCTCCAGAGGTCAGCTCCAACTTCTTTCAAGTGGAATAAAACAGAGGCAGGAAGGCCCATTTTAAGGGATAGGTTCCCAAGATGAAAGTTAAACTAATGCAGTCTCTTTTCCACACACTTTGTTTCTTTTATTGTTGCTTTATAATTTTTTAAGGGAGGGGCTGGAGCGATAGCACAGCGGGGAGGGCGTTTGCCTTGCACGCGGCCGACCCGGGTTCAATTCCCAGTGTCCCATATGGTCCCCCGAGCACTGCCAGGAGTAATTCCTGAGTGCAGAGCCAGGAGTAACCCCTGTGCATCGATGGGTGTGACCCAAAAAAGAAAAAATATATATATATAATTTTTTAAGGGAGGCTGCACCAGCAGTATTTGGGAGCCACTCCCTGCTGTAGTGCATAGGAGTCCCACCCAGCAGTGCTGAGGGACCGTATAGATCAAAACTCACACTCAAGGGTGAAGTGGTAGTACCTTGGGTAGGGCACTTGCCTTGCATGTGACTGACCCAGATTTGATTCCTCGCATCCCATATGGTAACCCAAGCCCCCAAGGATGATTCCTGAGTGCAGAGCCAGAAGTAACCCCTGGGTGTGGCCCAAAAAAAAAAAAACAAACAAAAACCCTCAAGCTCCTGTATGCAAAGCACTCCAGCCCTTTGAGTTATCTCCCCAGCTACTTCTCCATTTTATATATATATATATATATGTATATATATATAATCCATTTTCTCTCTCTATATATATATATATAGAAAATATATATATATATTTTTCTCTCTCTCTCTATATATATATATATAGGGAGAGAGCACTGTTTTAACACTGTCGTCTCCCGTTGTTCGTCCATTTGCTCGAGCAGGCACTAGTAACGTCTTCATTGTGAGATTTGTTGTTACTGTTTTTGGCATATCGAACATGCCACAGGTAGCTTGCCAGGCTCTGCCGTGCAGGTGGGATGCTCTTGGTAGCTTGCCGGGCTCTCTGAGAGGGACGGAGGAATCGAACCTGGGTCAGCCACGTGCAAGGCAAATGCCCTACCCACTGTGCGCTCCAGTCCTTATACACATATACATATGTATGCTCATCCACAACAATCACCAGTATGTACTGGCATTAATATGATAATTTTCTTTATTTATCAATTATGGATTAAGATTTTGTTTTCTGTTCGAGATATTGTGTTAAGCACATGGGAGAGGTGGAAGCAAAGAGGAGCAAAGACTGGTCCCTTGAGGAGCACATTATTTAGGGATGAAATTGACACATAAACCCCTATATTTAATTAGAGCAGCCTTGTTCATGCAAAAATGATCTAATGATTTTTTTTCTCTCTTTTCACTTTGGATTTATTTTTACATATATTTATTGGACATCTATTTTTTGCCAGGCAATATGCTAGGAAATGAGGCTATAAATTTGGATACACAAACTCCAAAGAAGAATTTCAAAACAACATTCCACAATTCTAGGGACAGCAGAAAAGAAAGTCAGAAGACATTTGCAATATCTGTGCCAATGGCGGGGAAGCAGAGAATTCAGAAAATACTGGAAAAAAAATCATTTCTGTGTGGCTTTGGAAGAGATCCTAAATTTTGTGGAGAACAGGGGAATAGGAATGGTGAAAAAG
The DNA here is from genome assembly GCF_027595985.1 of Sorex araneus. Taxonomy (NCBI): domain Eukaryota; kingdom Metazoa; phylum Chordata; class Mammalia; order Eulipotyphla; family Soricidae; genus Sorex; species Sorex araneus. The sequence goes on from NC_073313.1 coordinate 205,229,106, forward strand.
TAATGACTGTTTAATTCAACTTTCTTTAGGCTAATGTTACAGCTAATCTCCATTCCCTGGTCATTCATCAGCAGGGGGTAAGGGAACTGGTATGGAAGATTAAATCCAGACTCCAGTATTTGGGGTTCAAACTTTAATTGCATGAAATCCACAAAAGGGATCATCTGAAATTGACTGCATAAGTAACCAAAAAGTAGGGAAAGAAGGAGGGGAGGGCTAGGTGCATAAGATAACCAGAAAAGGAGTCTGAATGAGAGAAGAACAGCTGGGGGAGAGAACAGAAGGCAGAATTAAATAATGACCAATCAAAAGACTGACACCCTTCTGGGCTTTCTGAATAGAAACCTGGTGTGAGCACTTAACCAACTGGTGCGATCTGTTTATGTGCTCCATTGACCATCCTAACTCCTAGGGAACAATGACCCAGTTCTGGGGTTCTGGCTTTCCTATCTCCAAACCTTAGCACAGTGCCTGGCCCAGAGCTGCTCTTTAATAAGTGTTGATTAAATCGATAAGAAAGTTATGGAGAGTTAGAAACAAACAGCTCTATATCCTATACATAGAAGACTTTAAGTGCTTCCCATATGTTTTGATAGGCTGCATCTTCATTTTAACTAAAAGTGATTTCTGAATTGTTTTGACCCGGTAGCTATTTAGGTATATGTTGTTGCATTTCCATCTATTTGTGAGTTTCCTAGAAATATAGGGAATGATAATGTCTTCCAATAAGGAACAGATAATGTTAAATTGCCTCAAACTGGGAGGCCCAAGATAAACACAATTTGGAGAGGATAGGAAGGAGAGGACACAGATTAAAGTAACCATAAAATTTCCTGGTGACCTTTGCTCAGAACTCACATGTATAACACACACACACACACACACACACACATATGCTAAACAGTAAATACTGTCACTGTCATCCCGTTTGCTCAAGCAGGCACCAGTAACATCTCCATTGTGAGACTTGTTACTGTTTTTGGCATACCGAATATGCCACGGGTAGCTTGTCAGGCTCTGTCGTGCAGGCGAGATACTCTCGGTAGCTTGCTGGGCTCTCTGAGAGGGATGGAGGAATCAAACCCACGTCAGCCACATGCAAGGCAAATGCCCTACCCGCTGTGTTATCGCTCCAGCCCAACAATACATACATACATATATATTAATACATATGTACCCATCAGTAAATATTCTCCCAAATTATAGCTGGAAAATATACACATGGTCCCAGATGTGATAAAATGGGCACCAAAGTCTACCAGCATTTTAGGCAGAGTGGCATGGTTAGGAGTGTTAGTTCTAAACCTTCTTTTGCCAATTATTTTGCTGTATAATCTGGAGAAAGATGCTTAATTTCTTTGTTTCAACTTCCTCATCTGTAAGAATGGGATGAAAGTAGTACGTATCTTATGTGGCAATAATAACTCACACACAAAATCCCACAGAGCCATCAAAGCTTTCCGTAAATGGCAGGTAATATCATTTTATTTTAAAAAATAAAAATAACTGGTGCCAACATCTGGCAATGCTGGGATTGAATCAGGGCCTGCCACATGCCAAGTATATGTTCCAACCGTTTGCATTACCTACCTTATCCTGGAATCTGAATTTTAAAAAAAAAATTACAGTTTTTATTTGGAGGTTTTGAAGGGGAGGAGGGAGAGAAAGTGGGAGAGAATGGGGAGTAACCTGCTCAAGAGAGAGAGCCCCTACACACACCCCAGCATTAGACATGAAAACACGAAAGTACACATCTCAAGAGGGGAGATGCAGGCGACACGCGTGCTCAGGTACCACATGCACGGGTAGCACATGGGCTCAGGCAGCATATGCACCTAGAATCTGAAATTTTTAATGTTATACTTCCGGATCCCCACTAAGTTAAAGAACTGGAGCCACATTTTCTGGGGTTCAATCCTAGCTCTTGCATATAATAGCTACAACTTCTCTATCAGTGTCATCATCTGTAGAAGGTGAATTAGAAAGACCCTTACAAGGTTACCATGAGTAGATGCACTGTCATCCTGTTGTTCATCGATTTGCTCAAGCGGGCACCAGTAACTGTCTCCATTGTGAGATTTCTTATTACTGTTTGTAGATGAATGAATGTAAGTAAACTTCTTATAGTAGTGTCCCCATTCTGCTAAGGAACCAATCCCTCCAACAAAGAAATATAAAATTAAGTTAAGGAAATAGATAAAAAGCAATGAGACAATGAAACAAACCAGTTACAAATTGTGATATATGATAGAAAGGTAATAAAGCAAGATGAAATAGAGAAGAGAGAGTTTAAGAAAACTCTGAAATAGAGACTTTTAAGGTGCTAGAGAGGCCTGGTCTAAGGAAGGAGCATTTGAGCTGAAAGTTAAAGGAGGAAAAAATGAAAAACTCATTTATGGACCTTGCCAATAACTGAAGGAAAAAACCTCTCCTCAGGCACTGGAAACAAGAGATACAAATGTTTAAAGGAGCATTTTACATTCAATTTCTAACATTTGTGACTAGAACATTTCTTGACATAAGTATGTTGTGTTTACATAAACATGATTTAAAAAATGGCATGACATGATCAGACATGAGACACACACACCAAGAACACATTTCTGAGCTTTGCCTGGTGTTTGAGGCATACCACATACTATAGTGGGATGCTGATGTGTACAATTTTAATAAATGGACATGAGCCAACTGGATTTTTTATGATACAGATACAACTAGACTGATATAGATGCAGACCTTCCTACTTTATGATTCTTAAGGATTTTCATTATGAAAATATAAACAAGGCAGAAGGATTAATTTTCAGGCTTGCACAAAGCCTGGCAGCACAAGTTGAAGGTGACTTATTTCCAGTGTGTTAATTTTTTTTTATATATATGTTTGGATGTGAATGCCATGTGCTAGAAGATTACTCTAAGTAGAAATAAAAATACATTTATGTAATAATTATAATATTATTGAATATGTGTGACAGGACAGGAAAAAAATGATGTAAAACAATTTCACCAAAATCTTAAATGTTATAGAAAGTTTGAAAAGCACTGCTGGATAAAGATTACAGTTGGAAAAAATTTTATTATTATCATTTTTTTTCTTCCCTATATGTTAGTTTATTAATTCACTCATTTAACCTATCTATTGATCTCTGTTCTTGTTATTCTCCATCCTCTGCCCCATTCCTGCTAATTAATTCTCTGCACTTTTCAGCCCTATTCTGTCCCCGCGATCTGAGAAGTGCGGTGACCTTTTTGGGCTTCCCCATGGCCTCTAGCATTTTAAAAAATTTTGACACTGTGAGCACATTATTATTTTTATTTGATAACATGGGTTGAAAACATCTGGGCTAAAATATTCCCTCTAGAACTTCATATAAAATATAAATCTTTAGTTGAGCAAAAGTTTTACTCCATTTATTTGACCCTTTCCTTTAATTATTTTTTAAAAATATTTATTTATTTTTATTGTTTGAGGTTCTGTGATTTACACTGTTAATGATGGTTTCCTAGGCACATAATTCCAACACCACACTCATCACCAGTGCATTCATCTCCCTCCCCCTAAAAACTTCGGCCAGTGGCAGTAGGAGACAGGAGTAGACAGTGGCAGTAGGAAGAGTTTTTCTGAGAACTGGAGAACTGGACCAGAGATGGAGAACTGGTCGTTAGTAGGAAGCTTGCCACTGTGGGGGTAGTGGGGAACAGGACAGAAAAGGGACACTAGGACAATGACAGAGGGAAGTGGTCATTCTGGATGGGAACTGGGTGTTTAAAGGAGGCAAAACAATGTGCATAATACCCTCTCAGTAACACTACTTTGTAAACCATGTCACTTAAAAGAAAAAGTGACTGCCAGAGAGGCAGTGGGGGGGGGGGAGGGGGCAAGAGGGAAACTGGGAACAATGATGGAGAGAAGTGGACAATGATGAAGAAATTGGTGTTGAAACATTGTATGCATGGAACTCAATCATGAGTAACTGTAACTTTTTAATGCACAGTGATTCAATTTAAAAATTTTCTTAAGAAGAGAAGGGTTTTCTCCCAGCATGGACGCCCTCTGGCCTGACAGTGACTGAGGCTCTCTTTAAGCACAACTCCTGCTCGCTGGCCCTCGAGTGATCTCCAGTTCTGATGACTCTAGTAACACTCCTTGTCTTTTAGACTAGGGTGTTGATTGCTCCTGTAAGTTGTGATTCTATTGTGGCTTCCTTCACAAAATCCCTGAGGGGATTCTGTAGCTGGTCCAGACCTCTGTAAACTGCCTTTCATTAACATTCTTTCAGAATCCAAACTGAGTATACAGCTGTTTAGGAGGAGTCTTTGTAGTTTTTGAGGAGGGGGAACCTCCTCAGTGATGCTTGGGGGGCCCAAGAGTCACTCTCTGAGTTACTCAACCTGGCAGATATGAGCCTGAAGGATGTGCTCAGGAAGGCCACTCAGAGCAAGGGAGCAAACCAGGGAACTCACGATCGCAATGCATGTACTCTAGTCCTTGGAGCTCTCTTTCCAACACACAGTGCATCTTCTTTTTGTACCAGGACCCTGCCTAACCTGAAATAACTCCAGACTGCAAAGAAAATGTAATGAGAGTTTTATATTACATATTAGCATGTATATACATATATAGCACTACACTGTCACTGTAGTCCCGTTGTTCATTGATTTGCTCGAGCGGGCACCAGTAACAACTCCATTGTGAGACTTGTTGTTACTGTTTTTTGGCATATCAAATACACCATGGGTAGCTTGCCAGGCTCTGCCGTGGGATACTCTCGGTACCTTGTCGGGCTCTCCGAGAGAGAGGGAGGAATAGGACCTGGGTCGGCCTCGTGCAAAGCAAATACCCTACCCACCGTGATAAGGAAAAGGAATTGGAGATATGTGCCCACTAGAAATGAACTAACTGGGCAATAGTTTAATGGTGTCATTGGTTGCATTTGCATCTGTGAGAACTGGGTGTTTAAAGGAGGCAAAACAATGTGCCTCCTTTAAACACAGGAGAATCTGAGCATTTTGAGAAGTTCAAAAATAATGCAAAATTGAGCACACCTTCTTGCTTTTACTTTAATAATAATTTCTTAGCACTTTCTTTCTTCTACCCCTTATGCTTTTGCTTATACAAGAATGAAGAACTATTCTTGAACATGACTTCTCAAATGCTAAAACCTTCTAGTAGTGTAGGAAAAAGTGGTTCAGGGTAAAGTGCATGCATGAGACCTGGGTTTGATTCCTGGTCACTGTCACTTTCACTGTCATCCCGTTGCTCATCGATTTGTTCGAGCGGGCACCAGTAATGTCTCTCATTGAGAGACTTATTGTTACTGTTTTTGGCATATCCAATATGCACGGGTAGCTTGCCAGGCTCTGCTGTGTGGGCTCCATACTTTCAGTATCTTGCAGGGCGGAGGAATCGAACTCGGGTTGGCCGAGTGAAAGGCGAAAGCCCAATCGCTGTGCTATCGCTCCAGCCCTTGATTCCTGGTACTTAAATAAAATTGTCTAGTTGTTAAAAAAGAAAAGAAAGAAACAGGGGGTCAGAATGATAGTTATAGCATGGCATGTGGTTGGCCCTGGTTCAATCTCTGATGCTGCATATGGTCCCCTGAGCCCTGCCAGGAGTGATCCTGTGCACAGAGTCAGGAGTAAGCCCTAAGCAAAGCCAGGTGCCTCCTTCCATCCAAAAGAACACCCCCCCCTATACCCACAAAAAAACCCAAATTCATCTTGATAATATATTAATTCAACATAACCAAAATATTATTTTAATGTATAACATAACATTTGAGATGTTTTGTATTATCCTATTCATATATCAAAATCTGATGTGTATTTTATACATGCATTATATATTACATTTCAGTTCAAACCAGTCATATTTCAGATGTCCCACAGCCACATGTAGCTGGTGGCTCCTGTATTAGACAATCCAGATCTAGACACCGTTAGGGCTGGAGGTACTGAGATGAAAGACCCCGATCCTTCCATCAGAGCTGATAGTCCAGTAAGACAAATGTACAAGGAAGCCATTACACACTGCAAGAGATTCATGATTTGTGCTATAGAACTAGAGCTCTTTCCACCCATGTGGTTTAAAGAGGAGAGACAGATAATGATTAACATTTGAATGCTGACTAGGATTCTGCCAAGAAAAATAATTGAGTGGAGAGGGCAATGCAAGCACCTTTCTATCTGCCCAAGCTACCTTTGCTACCTCTGCTTCTGAGAAGGAACTTCTGCCCTCCTGTGTACATTTGGAGCTCCCTGGTTATTCTGGTCTGGGTTCGAAGCGCTCTCTGCCACCTCAGTACAGGGTTTGGAATAGGAACCTTTCAAAGAAAACTCAACTAGAAAATAACGAGGAGGGTTCTGGGAAAAAATGCGGGTAAGGAGATGCCTATAAACAGACCCATTGGGAGAGCTGGGATCCATTTTCCTAAAGTGATGTAAATCTGGCCACTGATTGGCTTAGTTGGCTCAGCTCCCTGGGCAAAAAGCCCGGCTTTATTTTCCTCATCTCATCTGTTTCCTTTGCTTTTCAATGAGCGTTGCCACTGGACAGATATCAAAACTCACTGCTCCTGTCCCTTGAAAACTGCTTCTTTTGTTGTTGTTTTCTTGTTCTTCTCTGAAGCAAATGGTTAAAATCAACATATCAGAAGGCAATGCCTCCTACAAAAATTCTACCAGCATTAGCCTGGTTTGTATCCCTCTTTTACCATCTCAAAATACAGAGCCTGAGCTCATGAAGTTCAGTTCCTGTCTGAGAGGCAATGTTGATTCAAAGAAAGATTATAATAAAAGTGATCTTAAGGAAGGGCTGCAGGGCTGGAGCAATAGCACAACAGGTAGGGCGTTCACCTTGCATTCGGTTCCCAGCATCCCATATGGTCCCCTGAGCACCGCCAGGAGTAAATCTTGAGTGTATGAACCAGGAGTAACCACTGAGCATCGCCAGGTGTGACCCCCCAAAAAAAGGAAGGGCTGGTAGAAATGGGTAGGGAACTTACCTTGCACCTGGTCAGTCCTGGTTCAATCCTTGGCACTCCTGAACCCACCAGGAGTGATCCCTGGGCATAAAGGCAGGAATAAGTCCCAAGCACTGCCGGGTGAGGCCCACCTCCTACCTCCCAAAAAAGTGACCTTAAAGATTGCTATTAGGTCACATATTTCTTGTCTCAATTTACCTTTTCAGCATATTTGCTTAGTTCGTTTTTTTGCAAGGTAAGGGTGCTCATCCCAAGCAGTGCAGCAGTGCTCAGGAGGGTTTGGGGGGGGCACTCCCAGCAATTCTCTGCTGAGTCTGCAGCTCAATGCCAGGGGTTGAGAAGGGGGTGCTACCTGGACCCTGTGGTGCCAGGTATCACAGGGGCCACCCTGATGGGGCTAGGGGTGGGACTTCCAGGGCTGCACTGGGAATCATGTAATGCCAGGGATCGAGCTACTGGCGGCCTCATGTAAGTCTTACACCTTAATCCTTGTACTGTATCTTTGGCCTCTTGCTTAGCCATTTTTTTGGGGGAGACTCACTTGATCCTACCGAATCCCCCAACTCAGCCTTTTAGCATAAAAATACGTCACACATCTATTAATACATAAATAGAGCTGCCCACTTTTCAAGCGAGGGCCTCACGCAGGGTTCCTCTGATCCTCTTTAGGAAGTAAGAAAGTACCCGACAGATCTTTTTGGGTGACTACATAGCACTTAATAACTGGTGAGGATTTTTAAGGATACACAAACAGTGATGGGAGAGGAAAGGAGGATAACTATTCTTAGACACTAAAAAAGAAGTACACTCTTAACTCAGACAAACATTCTGGCGCCTCTCTGTATGAGCAGAGCTCTGATTTCCAGGAGGTTGGAGAGCTGAGGCTGTTTACACCCTTTGTCTGCGGCAGTCAGATGGTATACACTGTAGCCTTATTTTCCTTGTCTCCTCCTTAAATCAACCATAAATCATTTTTCAATGCAGAGCTTTCTACAAAAAATTCCCTGTGGTTTTGTGGGTCTCTCACTCTAACTATCACATTGCGATTCCCATTGGCAATAATGTCAGCATCTGTTCTCCATACCGGCACTATTTGCAAATACTTTCAGACCAAGTCCTTGATTACTACTCAAAAGTTCAACTTCTGTTTTCTCAGAGCCAAAACACATACTGTGTTATCCAGTTTAAATAGTTTGCAATCCTCCTCTGGGCAGTGGGCTTCTTCAGCTCTTCCCACTAATCATGTTGGCTTTTTGTTGTTGTTCTTTATTCTGTTCTTTCAATTCATTCACTTTTACACGTGACGAATGGTTTTGAACGTTGCTAGCTTTGTCATGCTGAGCTGTGCTTCATTTCTTTACTAAAAATCTCTTCCATCCATGCTGTTGTGTACAAAGGCAATTTATCGATGTTACTATTTCCTCCCCCCTCCCACACACACACCTTTTCCTTTGAGTGGTTGGACAACAGTGGTCTTCAGAATGCCAGGAATCAGGCAGTGGTTGGCCACAAAGAACCAATGACTCTTAAAGAGAAATTTCCATGGTTTACATCTGGCTTGCTTTCTTTTCTGGCTTAACCACCCATACTTTGGTTTGCTTGCAATTTGTATGTGTGTACATAGTTTGGTTATGAATGTGAGTATGTATGTGGTTTACTTTTGCTTTTGTTTTGTTTATTATTTTTTCCCAATGACTTAACTGAAGAACTCTTCAACAGAGCTAGGCATGCCATTCTAAGCACTGTCCAGTGGCCACCATATTTTAGTGAGCTGCCTCTTTGTATAGGCACTATGATTCTGAATTATGAAAAAATATGTTCTCATATGCTTATGTGCACAGCCCTCTCCCCCAACACATGAAAGTTAACGCAGACATTAAGAGAACAAGGGAATATAACTACCAAACCAGCACACCAAAGCAGTCATACCTATATTAAAAATCTCTCTTACAAATTAATCATATATGCATGCACTAATATAAGAAATGAAATAAGTCATAATACTTTTTAAGGAAAATCATGACTGTCCTATTAAATTACTGGTATCAATGCTACTACCAGGACTAGTAGTAGTATTTTTAAGATTCTCCATGTATCAGATACTGTTCTATATGCTTAACATTTAGAAATGTATTTAATCCTTACAGCAACTCTCAGCAAGTCTCTCTAGATACTATTAACATCCTGTTTATGATGAGAAAACAAAGCCACACAACAACAGTTAGGTGACTCACCCATGGCTGTATAGCCTGAGAGATGGGAAAGAACACAATGAGACAATTCATAAAAGATATCATGTATGACAAAAAATTCTCCACTATTTGAAGTAATTAAAGAAAGGAATATTAAGACATTAAGTATCATTTAGTACTGTATCTTTAGAGTCCATGATTAACCAGTCACTTTCATTTAGCAAAATGTAAATCACTATAGAACAAGTCTTCAGGAATAATACTTTAAAACAACAACAACAACAACAAAACAAGGCTCTTTTCCCACCTCTTGGGTCATCACCTGGCCAGTGGTGGTGGTTAAGGGGGGGCGCTGTTCTCAGTGGAGTGTTTGGGGATCACTCCCAGCAGTGTTCACAGGACTATAGGCGCCAGGGACCAATGCATGTAATCCAGTCATTTAGGGGATCTCCCTGACTGAGGCTCCTCTGAACTCAATAATCACAGCCCCAGAAATTTATTCTCAGAAAAATTTTCAGAAGAATTTCATGAACAAAAAGGTTGCCTTAGCATTCTTTAAGTTATCAAATATTCGAAACATTAGACATTTCCAAACATGAGGAATGTTTAATTAAGCTACAGTACATCATCCATCATCAGGGAAATGCAAATCAAAACAACAGATACCACTTCACACCAGTGAGATGGGCACATTAAAGATAAAGAAGAAAAGCAGTACTGCTGAAGATGTGGGGGGAAAAGAACTCTCGTCCACAATTGATGAACATCTAATGGTTCAGACTCTTTGGAAAACAATGTAAATATTTTTCAAAAAACCAAGACTTTGAGCTTTTGACCCAGCAACTTTACTTCTCAGTATCTACCCCCAAAGGCCCAAAAATACTACTTCAAAAAGACAACTGCACTCCTGTATTTATTGCAGCTCTATTCACATTTGGCAAAATCTGGAAACAATCCAAGTATTTAAGAACAGTTGGCTTGATAGAGAAACTATTATATATATATATATATATACATATATATATACATAATATAATACTACTTGGTTATAAGAAGAAGAAATAAAATCATACAAATTGCAGCTAAATAGATGGAACTAGAGAGTATCAAGTTGATAAAGTCAGCCAGAAGGAGAGGGACAGATACAACATAGTCTCTTGAATATGTGGAATATAAAGAAACATAGTATGATAATAACATCACTGTCGTCCCATTGCTCATCGATTTGTTCGAGCGGGCACCAGTAATGTCTCTCACTGAGAGATTTATTGTTACTGTCTTTGGCATATCCAATATGCACGGGTAGCTTGCCAGGCTCTCCCGCGCAGGCTCGATACTCTCGGTAGCTTGCCAGGCTCTCCGAGAGGGACAGAGGAATCAAACTCAGGTCGGCCACGTGAAAGGCGAACACCCAACCGCTGTGCTATTGCTCCAGCCCTCTGTGGTGCAATGGATAGCGCATTGGACTTCTAGCGATGAGATAATAACATATGGTCAAAAATAATAGGACCTAATAACTGATTTATAGAACTGAGTGTACTAAGGGCATAAGGTGAGGGATGGTTGCAAGGGACACCGGAGACACTTGAAGAGGGAAGAGGACATTTTGGTTCAAGGTGTGGTATTGTAACGTTGATTGCATGAATCCCAATTATTAACAGTATTGGAAATAATGGAAATTTAAATGAGAAATATGCATAAAATATTTTTAAATAAGGAAACAAAAATGCTATGGTACATCAATGAAATACAATGGAATGTAGTTATTTAAGCCATAACAGAGTGGTAACAATAATAGTAAACATGCTCTATAATATCAGATGAAGTCAAATACAAAATATATCTATTTTACGTTGCAAGTAAGTAAAATTATGTATACATGTGTTCAAGAATCAAAAGTGAACATACAATGAAAATATTTGAGATATTAGGATGTAACAACTTAAAGGTACATTTTTGGGGGTGGGGGTGGAAGGAGGGTTGAACCACACCCTAAAGTGCTTAGGAGTTAGTCCTGGTTCTATTGTTTAGGAGTGACCCTTGAAAGTGTTCAGACCATTTAGAATTCTAGATATTAAACCTAAGTAGACTACATGCAAAGCAAGTGCCTTAACCTCTGTATTATTTATCTGGTCATATAAAAGATATTTTTTAGGGGCTGGAGCGATAGCACAGCGGGTAGGGCGTTTGCCTTGCACGCGGTCGACCAGGGTTCGATCCCCGGCATCCCATATGGTCCCCCAAGCACCGCCAGGAGTAATTCTTGAGTGCAAAGCCAGGAGTAATCCCTGAGTATCGCTGGGTGTGACACCCCCCCAAAAAATAAAAGCAAAAAAAAAAGATATTTTTTAAGTTTTTCATTGCCTGTTTTTTGCTCTTTTATATATGATAGCAAAACCAGAATTGCAGGAAAAGAAGATGCTGTTTTGCCTTTGGTAAAACAAAATTTGGCTGAGAAGTCATAGACTCATTGACTTTTATGTTATCAGACTCTATATTACTTTCAGACTCTGTCTAACTTTCTAACCTTACAGATAAATATTCTGAAGCAGAAAAAGGTTGATCCACTCCATGACCCATATTTAATTATGAGCTAGAACTTACAACCCCCCAAATGACTCACAATCATTTAAGGTACATTTCTTGAAGAAAAAGTTAAGTTCTTGGGATCCTATCTGAAATATATTATGTGGGTAAAAATGTCTACTTAGCCTAACTCTACTTCCTTATATGAGCTATCACTTGCCTCTTTCCCTACCTGAATTAAGTCTGATACTAAAGCAAGAGCCCTGTTTAATTCTTGATTGTATAATACACATCACACATATTTTTGACATCTCAAAAAAAAAGTCAAAATATTTATAAAGAAGATGAGTATTTCAATAACAATGGGAAAGCTGCTAGTCATTTTCCTGTGATAGTAACAGCAGGAATTCAATTAAGATTTAATAAATCAATTAAACTTCATTTCACTTCAAAGCATTTTAAAATGTTTTCTAACACTGACTTTAAAAATCTATTTAAGTCTCTTAAAAACCAGTTACTTGAACACAAATGAAAGCTATGGATGAAAGCAGAAATGCTTCTACAATCTTATCAGAGTGACCCTCATCTACTCACCTAGCACCCCAAAGGAGAGCACTTCTTTGGGATCCATCTGGGGTGGGAGAGTTCTCCACTCCTCAGTCTGCTTAGGTGTTGCTCAGTTTTATCTGGGGGTCTCTGAAAGGATAGACAAATACAAAATGGAACAAGCCATGGGAAGAGGCTAACAACATTCTGGAAATTGCAGGTGAGGTGAGAGGATACAAATTTGTTCCAGCGTGGAGGGACAACCATAGCAAGTCTGTAAGATTGATTAGCAAAAAGCATGGAAAGAACAACTTGAAGCCACAACACACTGCCCACTGGGATTCAGTCATACAGGCCTTGGCAAGGTGCCTTGACCACTGTGATTCTCTGGGGGCTCAACCAAACAACCTCAGCACCAAGGTGATATCAGTGGCTGCTCCTGTCAGTGCCCTATAGCCGAGCCTTTACAACCTCAGCACCAAGGTGATATCAGTGGCTGCTCCTGTCAGTGCCCTATAGCCGAGCCTTTGGCAGGAAGCAGCACCAGGTTTAGGCACTGGGAGTACAGCTGTCTCATTGTGCTGGACACAACGCACCAAGGACAGGAGATGGGGAGATAGTACAGCCCAGGGTCCTCCCCCTGCCCCGCCCATAAGCAAATAAAGAATCTGGCAGTATAATTCAGGTATCGGGGATGTTTACAAGCTTCCTGGATGCTTCTAAGGAACATCCAAGTGGAAATGTAGTGTTCCAATGCGAGCACTTACAAACTTTTTACAACAGTTCTCATTTGAACGTGCATATACATTTAAGATGCAGTGGAGCCTGTTAAGACACTATTCTGTTAGTTCAGGGATGGGAGGCTGAGGATCTGATTTCCTAAAAGCACTTCTTGGTGATACTGATGCCTCTATCTGTAAACTACCTTTTAGTAGAAAAGGGACCTAGAAAGATTAGACAAGTAGTTAATTCCAGAGTTGAGTGAGCAGATAAGCAACTAATAATACAATGAAGTGATAAATTAAAGGAGCTAAACTAATGGATGTGCCCCTCCTTTTTTATAGTTGGTCACCTAATCTACACTATCTTTGAAGTTAAGAAGATACTGAAATTAGATACACGAACAGTTCCCCCATATCCCATGTTTCCCACACGAGACTTGTAAATGTGTCCTGTTTGTCGCAAAGTGCCTACTGGAAGTTCTCTCCTTAGGACCTCTTGGGTGAGGGGATATCTGGATTGAAACAGCAGGGAAGCTGAGGCAAACCAGTTCAGATAATGAGTGTAAACTTTGAAGAGGGAAGCAAGATCGAAGAAGGGAAAGGAAAATGAGTTAGAAGGCAAGAAGGTGAAGAGCTGGGAGACATGGAGACATAAAATTCCAACTTGAGGTACTCTGCAAATGCTAGCACAAGTCAGCTCTGCCCCAGGACCTCTCTGCTTACCCACTATTCACAATCATGACAGGGTTGGAACTTTTTCACAAGCTTGCCTGAAGTGCTGTGCTGATCTGTATTTAGGGGAGAGGAATGCAGAGAAGGACCAGCACTTCAATCCCTCTCACTTGGGACTGGGCAATGAGTGTGTGTCAACTATCGAATCTGAGGGGCCTGGCTCTCCTGAGAATTGGTGGAGGCTGGGTGGGTGTATGCAAAGAAATGGGAAGGGCAGAGAACTAGAGATAGAAGGCAAATTCATGATTTTGGAAATTCAGGTTGATTTTTGTTCATTTTATTTTTGAATTGTGATGTAATACACATAATGAAACAACTGTTTCTGATCATTTCTTATGGTTATTTTGTAACATATGCATCAATCATTATGTTAGATACATTAAGCTAGTATAAAGTTACATATCATTTATATTTCTATAAAACTGGAAGAATATTTGCAATCTTCCGCATATAGCTTAGAGACCTTAGTTACAGTCACAGTGTTGTGCTACCATTACTAACCACTGACAGAATTCATTTCATCTTTAAAAGTAAAGTTGTGTACTCTTCAAACAGCAACTCCGTTAACCCTGTCTTTTAATCTCTGGCTACCATTCTACTATCTCCCTGGATTTGACTATTCTAGGTTCACAATATAAGTGAATCAGACCATATTTGTCTTTCCTTTTTTTTTTTTTGAGTCTCATTTTATTTAGCTAATATCCTTAATTTCAGCTATTTTGTAGAGGCTTCAAATTTCCCCATGGGGCTGGAGCGATAGTACAGTGGGTAGGGCAATTTTGCCTTGCATGCAGCTAACCCGGGTTCGATTCCCAGCATCCCATGGTCCCCTGAGCACTGCCAGGAGTAATTCTTTGATACATACACACAATATACACAATGTTTTTCTATATCTGTATGTCTATTTGTATAAATACAGATATATATGGACAAACACAACACTTCTCGTTATTGTTAATAATGCTATGAAGTCCCTCCATTCCTCCCTCTCTCCCTTCCTTCCTTCCTTCCTTCCTTCCTTCCTTCCTTCCTTCCTTCCTTCCTTCCTTCCTTCCTTCCTTCCTTCCTTCCTTCCTTCCTTCCTTCCTTCCTTCCTTCCTTCCTTCCTTCCTTCCTCAGGGCCAAAGAGGTAGTATAGAGGTTGAGGCACTTGACTTGCACATGGCTGATCTGGGTTTTTATCCCTAGCAGTTTGATTCCTGAGCACCACCAGGAGTGATCCCTGAACTTAAGAAGCTGGTGCCACACAAAGCAAACACCTGGTTATTATCTCTCTGGCCCTGGATTAATATATAATATACATATATATGAGTATATGTACAAATGAATATATATGAATATGTATGTATATATACATATATGTACACAGAAATGGGATTGCTAAGCAATATGTTTTTTTGGATTTCTTTTTGAGGGTGGGTTTGGGTGGGCTATACCCAGTGGTGCTCAGGGCTTACTCCTGGCTCTGCACACAGGGATCACCCTGGAAGATCTCAGGAGACCATATGGGGCACTGGGCCCGAACCCAGGTCAGACTCATGCAAGGGCAGCACTTTACCCACTGGATTATTTCTCTGGCCCCAACATGCTATTATTTTATTTTTCGTTTTATTTTCTTTTGGGGACACACTTGGTGTTACTTAAGGTTTATTTCTAGCTCTGCACTCAAGGGATCACTCCTGGCTGGCTCTGTGGTCCATATGAGGTGCTGGGAATCGAACTTGGGTCATCTGTGTGCAAGAAAGCAACCCTATCTACAGTACTATCACTAGATCCTGAGTTAAGTTTTCTACAGGTGTAAAGTAAGGGTTCAACTTCATGCTTTGTGAGTGAGTGGATATTCTGTTTTTCTAACATAACTATCTTGAAAAGATGTTCCTTTCTGGAATGTAGACACATCAAAAATTATTGGACTATATGTGTCAGGGTTATTTCTGGTCTCCACAGAGGCTCCTACCTGAATTTAAATGAGAATCCCATCAGGATAGCGGTAAGCAATAAGTGGATGCGCTGCCAGGTTTCCTGTGAGAATGACCATCTCAGGTCAGTGGTGTGTGGGGTGGGGTTCTGCAGCAGGCAGAATATGGATGATTTCTTGAAGGGAAGGCTGCTCAGATCTCATCTCAACAGTGAGAATGAGCTGACTGGACTATGCTGATTCTAAATGTGTTGAGAGGAAGTGTGGGCAGAAGCCCTAAATGCCAGGACAGGAGGTTATGTGTGTATAGGTATAGACATTATTAAAAGCAACCGTGGATACTAGTGGGCAGAAGAAACAGGAGCTAAACCTTGAGGATTTCTTTCACATGCACTCTGGCCTTTGGTGGTGAATACAAACAAGACTTGTTCATGGGGCTACTCTGAAGTGTCTCAAAGGAGCTGGGGAGACAGCTTAGTTGGTTAGGGGTATATTCTTCACACACGCTAGGACCCGAGTTTGAACTCTGGCACACATAGCTCTGAGTACAGCCTAGTGTGGCCTTGGTGGTTCACCATACCACAGGGTCTGAGCAGCTCAAACTCTGAACTCTCCTGCTGGCTGAGTATTGCAGAGCGGCCCCCAGGCCCCTCAATCACTGCTTGAGAAGTCTTCTTGCTAAAAAGAACAGTGTCTCAAAATTGAAGATGCCAAGTGATACCACGGGGTCACTATGGTGGTCAAATAGTGGAGGGCAAAGGGAAGTGCTTCCCACATCTCAAACAGGCATCCATCATAAACTATAGGCATCAAAGGAGTAGATTTTACTCATTCCAGAATTTTCAGCACCATATGCAGTTTCTGGCACACAATAGGTGCTTAATAACAGTCTGAAATAAACATGAGTTAAGGAAACAACAATGACTTTCTCAATAATAAATATCAATTATTTATAGTTAGGAATGATTACTGCGGGTTTTTTTTTTATGGGGTCCAGAGGTAGTGGGCCATACCACCGTGCTCAGGGATTACTCTTAGTGGTGCTCGGGGGCCATATGTGATGCTTGGGATCGAACTGGGTTGCCCACATGCAAGGCAAGTGACTTAATCCCTGTACTGTGGCTCTAGCCTCTAGAAACTGTTTTATATGACCAATTTAATTTTATTATAGTCAGAGTTCATTACTCCTCAAAAGAAATGGAGACTTGATCATAATCCTTTAGGAACAAAATTAATATAAATAATATTCATCATAACTTAATAAGCACTAATCATCTCCAGGCATTATGCTTTACACTTGATGTAGATTTAGTCCTTGAAACAATCACTAAGTAAGCATTATCATCTTAAATTTATAGTTAAGGGCACCGAGGCTCAGAAATGGTAAGTGTCTGGTTGAAGTTACACAAACAGCAGTAGCTAAGACTGACACCCAAATGGGTCCCATGTTTTGTCTCTGAAAATCCCCTTACTCTCTTTCTACCTGGCAGTCATCATTCTTATTTCCAGCATACTCTTCTCCTGGCTTCAATAAACACATTTTCTTCAGTCTTTAATCATACCTCTTCAAAACAAACTAATAACAACAACAACAACAATAATAATAATAATAATAATCTTCTACTGGTATCTGGCCTTGCCCCAAGTTCTCCATGTTCAAGTCTGGCCTCAATCCAGTCTTTAAAATATTCAATGGGAAGAAAAGACATAAGTTTTGACTTCAGTAAAATAATAGAATCATCTCTCTGTCATTTAACTCAGTGTAGAAATTATTTCACACCTGTTCACACATTCACAAGAAGTCAAAGAAAATTCATCAATAAACAAAGAAGTAATAACCTCTAGATACCCTGGAGGAGAGCTAGGTGGTGAAATGTGGTTTGTGTGGTTAACACATTTGCATGAAGAGAATGCAGGGGAGCAACAACATCTGGGCCAAACATTTTCTAGGTACATTAACCCAGATTCTGGTACAGTAGATCTTATCTGTTTTGTTTTCTCTGTGATAAAGAAATGGAGTGAGTTTGTGGCTGTTAAATCTAATAAGATCCTTGGGCTTAGCAAGTTAAAAAAATATATACATATATACATAAGATAAATGGGCTGGGGAAACTGTACAGTGCTGAGGCACTTGTCTCGCATGCAGCCAACCTGAGTTCAATCCCTGGCATCACATAGGGTCCCCCAAACCCCATCAGGAATGAGCCATGTGTTCCACAGGTATGGCCTCATCATCCCTCCGAAAAGCCCAAATATGTATCTCTAGTACTTCATCTGTATTATGCTTTACAAAGAAAAGAAGAAAAGAAAAGAAAAAAAGAAAAGAAAAGAAAAGAAAAGAAAAGAAAAGAAAAGAAAAGAAAAGAAGAGAAAAGAAAAGAAGAGAAAAGAAAAGAAAAGAAAGGGGCTGGAGCGATAGCACAGCGGGTAGGGCGTTTGCCTTGCACGCGGCCGACCCGGGTTCTAATCCCAGCATCCCATATGGTCCCCTGAGCACCGCCAGGGGTAATTCCTGACTGAAGAGCCAGGAGTAACCCTTGTGCATTGCCGGGTGTGACCCAAAAACCAAAAAAAAAAAAAAGAAAAGAAAGGAAAAGAAAAGAAAAGAAATGGTGACAGGCTGCATTGGGTAAAACAAAGTAAGTGCCCCTCTATCCCGGATAGTTAGAGAAGTGCTGGTCCAGAGCCAGCTTTGGGGAAATCAATATACAAATGATGTTCAGCAGTGACAGTAGACTTCTTGGCCATTTATTCAGTAGTCTGTATAAGTGTATGCGTTTTTTAACTTTGGATATTCACTGTGTTTGCAGTTCCTAGGATTCCAACCATATGCAAATCAGCACATGCACAGGAAGGCAGATACTAATAAACCAGGTTAGCTGCTAGAGGCTTATAGGGATATGCTGAAGAATCATCATAGGTGTACCTCTCCGAAGAGATAACTACTCAAGGGTAAGTGCACAATACTGAGTCAGTGCACACAGACCTTTCTTCAGTATGCTTTACCCAGCTCTTAGAACAGATTCATGAAGTTCTTCACTGTATCACTGTCATTCCATTGCTCATCAATTTGCTCGAGCAGGCACCAGTAACGTCTCCATTGTGAGACTTGTTACTGTTTTTGGTATATCGAATATGCCATGGGTAGCTTGCCAGGTTCTGCTGTGTGGGCGGGATACTCTCGGTAGCTTGCCAGGTTCTCTGAGAGGGATGGAGGAATCGAACCTGGGTGGGCCACGTGCAAGGCAAACGCCCTACCTGCTGTTCTATGGATCCAGCCCCTATGTAGTTCTTCATGAATCACAAAATCACGAAAATCCCGTTAATCACCGATTTTTCGGGCGGGCTCAGTAACCTCTCATTTCATCCTTTCCCTAAGATCTTAGAAGTCTCTCTTGACTCGGCCCTCCCAACGATGTCGCACTGGGGGCTCTTTCAGGGTCAGGGGAATGAGATCCAGCTTATTACTGGCTTTAGCATATGAATACACCATGGGAAGCTTGCAAGGCTGTCCCATGTGGGCAGGAAACTCTCAGAAGATTGCCAGTTTCTCCCAGAGAAGCAGGCTACATGATATCGCGCGGCTGCAAAGTGGCTGCGCGCTTCTGAGAGCTTGCTTTTAAGTCTCTCTCTGGATGTTGGCTGTTGATGGGATTACACACACCTGGGTTCCTCTGCCGGTACCTTCATGCATGAGGCCTGTTCAAACGTGTAGAGAGGGGCCTCCAGCATGGCTGTAGCTAGGTTCCGGTGGTCTTCAGCCGCCGGGATCTCTGCTCAGGGTGGGGAGGGAAGCCGGAGCCCATCCCCTCCAAGGGGCCCCGGAGAAGACAGCCAGCCGTGTGGGCAAGAGACTCTCTGTAGTTCTTACTCCTGTTATTTCTTGCCATGAGAGGCAGCAAATGAGAGATCTCCTGGTCTCTTCACTTCTGTTTCCATTCCTGGGGGAGGTTAGGTAATTTATCTAAGTGAATTTGGGAGATGAATTAGATGTATTTAACCTACTTCCTTTACTTGAGAATTAGCTATTACATTAAAGATTTGATAGGGTCAGACCCCCAGGAGTAGAGCAATCCCAAGTTGCTATTTTCTAGTATGGACCTTAATCCTAGGGTTCAGGAGTAGGAAAGCGATTGTTTTCATGCACCGTGAGCTATTAGTCCAGTATCAGCTCCATCAGAGCATGAACTGACGTTTTCTCGTCTTCATTAGTTGATACTGTAGTCGCTCTCAATTGGTTTAAGTTTTGGGCAGTGAATAAAGGGATATTATATACTTATTTTTATTGAATCACCATGTTACAAAGATGTTTATGATTGAGTTTCAGAGCATATTGTTCCAACACCAATCCCTTCACCAATGCCCACTACCCTCCTCCACTAATGTCCCCAGTCTCCCTCCTGCCTCCAGCCTATCTCTGTGGCAGGTATTTTTCTCCTCCCCCACTGTCCTAGTATCTCCTTCCCTAACTAATCACCCCTGCCTCTGCAAGACCAGTTCTGGTCTTTTTTTCTATTGCCTTTGGGCATTTATTTCCCTATGACCTTTCTTTACTTCCCCCATATGACATAGCAGGGAGAAAAGTCTGCAAAATTTAAGTCGAAGAAGACAACTCCCAGAATGACCACCAACTGGAGCTCTTTGGCACTATTGCAGCAACGTGGGAAGATGCCGTCCTTGACAACATCGACAAGGAATACGATCGACTGGTTCAGCACCTCCATGTCTGTGCAAAGAATGCCGAGAGTGAGAAAGCCACAGATGCCTGTCTTCGGAAACTCTCGAACTCATTCGTCAACGTGGTTTGGTGCAAGCCTCAGGCAACCACAAGCTAACTTCCGAGCTCACAAAGCTGTGCAGAGATGCGATAAAGGAAGACCTCAAAGAGAGAAGAGCAGCAGTGTTGGCCAGTGCAGCAGAAGCCAGGAAAAGTATTCTCAACGCTCGCCTGTCCTTCGCCAACTACAAGACCAAGATGACTGCCCTCCGACGTCCCGATGGATCTATCACATCCTCCAGAAAGGCAATGGAGAAAATTATTCATGACTTCTACTCAGATCTCTTTGACAGCCACTTCCACCTGCCACATACCAAATTCCGAAGGATGGATATGTCGTTCCCAACGTTCTCCCTTCTGAAGTCCGACATGCCATTTCGCCATTTTGCTGGTAAAGACGTGAACAGTACCTGGTCTGGACAAGGTCAGACCCGAACACCTGAAGAATCTGCCGCCAGTACTCATCAATACACTGGCCCGATTCTTCACATGCTACCTGTCTGAATGCAAGGTTCCGTCCCAGTGGAAAACCAGTAGGACTGTTCTGTTGTACAAGAAGGGAGACATCCACGACGTCTGCAACTATCACCCAATCTGCCTGTTGTCTGCCGTCTACAAGTTGTTCACTCGTGTCATCCTGAATAGAACAGGCAGAACACTAGACAAAGGACAACCATGTGAGCAAGCCGAGTTCCGAAGAGGATTCAGCTCAATAGACCATATCCACACAGTGACCAAACTCACTGAAGTTTCGAGAGAGTTCAAGATGCCACTCTGTCTAAAGTTCATCGACTTAAAGAAGGCCTTCAATTCTCTTGAGACTGAGGCGGTTATCAAAGCCCTGGCCAAACAGAGCATTCAAATTCAGTATATCAAAATCTTCCTCGAGCTGTATTGTGGATTCACCACCAGGATCTCACCGTTCTACAGGGAAGTGATCACTGATGTAAAGAGAGGGGTGCGGCAAGGTGATACCATTTCACCGAAACTCTTCAGTGCAGCCCTCGAGAACATCATGCGACGACTGGATTGGGAAGGAATGGGAGTGAAGATAGACGGTTGGCAATTACACCACCTCCGCTTCACTGATGACATCGTTCTCATAACACCAAACATTAGCCAAGTGGCACAAATGCTGGCCGACTTCGACCACGAGTGTGGAAAGGTCAGACTGCAGCTGAATCTCAACAAGACGATGTTCATGAAAAACGAACTGGTCCCTGGAGCTCCATTTGCTCTCAATGGAACGAACATCTCCGAATGCAGCAGCTATGTGTACCTGGGTCGAGAAATCAACATGAGGAATGACTTGGTGCCAGAACTGCGCAGGAGGAAGAGAGCAGCGTGGAATGCATTCAAGAGCGTCGAAGAGGTGGTTAAGGGAACAAAAAACCTCCGACTCCAGGCACATCTTTTCGATTCCACTGTTCTTCCTGCACTAACATATGCCTCAGAGACCTGGGCCCTGAGTCTGTTTATCTCTCTCTGGCTGATTTCACTCAACATGATACTCTTCAGATCCATCCACGTTGCAGCAAATTGCATGACTTTTTGCATGCAAATTGCATTTACTTCTTCTTACAGCTGAGTAGCATTCCATTGTGCATATGTACCATAATTTCCTTATCCATTGATCTGCTCGTGGGCATTTGGGTTGTTCCTGTATTTTGGCTACTGTGCATAGTGCTTAATAAACATAGGAGTGCAGATGTTTTTTTCCCGCAGTATGTTTTTGGGTCCTTGGGATACATTAAAAGAAGTGGATTTGCCGGGTCATATGAAAGATCAATTTTTAGTGTTTTGATGAATGTCCTTATCGTCTTCCTGAAAAGCTGGACCAGTTGATATTTCCACTTTACCCCCCACATCTTTGCCAATACTGGTTGTTGTTATTCTTTTTTTCTTTTCTTTTTCTTTTTTGTTATTCTTTTTGATTAGTACCAGTGTTCTGAGGTAATATCTCATTGTTGTTTTGATTTGCATTTTCTCTGATAGTTAATGATATCGAGCATTTTTTTCATATGCTTTTGTGCTATTTGTATTTCTTCTTTGAAGGTCCTGTTCATCTCTTCTCCACGTTTTGATAGGCTTCAATTATTTTTTCTTGTAGAGTTCTACCACTACATTATATATCCTGGGTATTAATTCTTTGTTGAATGAGTGGTGGGAAATAATTTCTCCCAGTCTATGTGCTCTCTTTGTATTCTAGTCATTGTTTCTTTTGAGATGCAGAAGCTTCTTAGTTAATTTAGTCACATTTATTTATCTTCTACTATCCTGGTCAGTGGTGTTTTATCCTTAAAGATGCCTCTAGCTTTAATGTCATGAAAATTTATGCCTATAGTTTCCTTAAGGATTCAGGTCTGATATAGAAGTCTTTAATCCATTTTAACTTTTGTATATGGCATTAAGAAGAGATTGAGTTCTTTTTTGTTGCATATAGCCGATCAGTTTTCCCAGCATCACTCATAAAAGAGGCTTTCCTTGCTCCATTTTATATATTTTTTCTTCTTTATTGAAGATTAACTGACCATATGCCTGAGGGCTTATCTCTGGGTTTTCTATTCTATTTCACTGGTCTGAAGGTCTGTTCTTTTTATTGTTTTGCTTTTTGGCTCACACCTGGCAATACACAGAGGTTACTTCTGGCTCTTCACTCAGGAATTACTCATGGCAGTGCTCAGGGGACCATATGGGATGCTGGGAATCAAACCCGTGTCGGCCGAGTGCAAGGCCAACGCACGCTGTGCTATCGCTCCAGCCCCTGAAGGTCTGTTCTTATTCCAGCACTGCACTGTTGTCGTTTCTACTGCTTTATAGTTCAGTTTGAAGTTGGGAAAAGTGATGCCACTATCTTCTTTTTCCTGAAGAACTGCTTTAGCTATTTGGGGGTGGAGGTGGGGCTATTGTTCCATATAAATTTCAGGAATGCTTGATCTATTTCTTTGAAAAATGTCATGGATATCCTTATAGGAACACATGGAATGCTTTGGGGAGCAAAGGAGTACTATTTATTGGGCTCTAACACATCCCCACATGGTTATGGCTGCACATTGTTGTCTTGTCTGGCAGCCTATTCCCACCTACATTTTCAGTTCCCTGCATTCAATTCCTCACACAGGGTCAGCAGATTTTGAATCACTTGGTGACTGATTATTCTGATACCTAATCTGTTCCCTTCTGCCAAGCTGGAACTAGTTTCAGTTTATGTCCATTTCTGCCCACCTGGCTATCTTCCCCGGGGCTCCTCGGAGGGGATAGGCTCCAGCTTCCCTCCCCACCTTGAGCAGAGCTCCCGGCGGCCGAAGACCACCGGAACCTAGCTGGAGGCCTCTCTCTACACGTTCGGACAGGCCTCATGCATGAAGATACTGGCAGAGGAACCCAGGTGTGTGTAATCCCATCAACGGTCAGCACCCAGAGACTTAAAAGCAAGCTCCCAGAAGATATCTTGTAGCCTACTTCTCCCTCTGGGAGAAAATGGCAATCTTCTGAGAGTTTCCTGCCCACATGGGACAGCCTTGCAAGCTTCCCGTGGTGTATTCATATGCTAAATTCAGTAACTAGCTGGATCTCATTCTCCTGACCCTGAAAGAGCCTCCATTGCGACATCTTTGAGAGGGCCAAGCCGAGTGAGATTTCTAAGATCTCAGGGAAAGGACGAATGGAGAGGTTACTGAGCCTGCTCAAGAAATCGACGATTAATGGGGATTTCGTGATTCGTGATTCTGCCTGCCTAACTCTTGGCGTGTTTCTTCTCAAACTGAATCCCACCTAAACTAGAATCCATCTTTCCAGGTATTTGAAGATCAATTAAACTCATACTTTGTGACATGCCATTGTGAAAAACAAATACAAAGACTTTGGAAGCAAAAGGAAGAAGAAAGTTAAGGTTTTTTTACTCTTATAAAAAGTACCAAGAACGTAATGTCTTGCTGTTTCTCTGGCAAATTCAGGTAAGAAGGGAAAAAGCCTAACCCTGCTCAGAGAGGGTTCTTTCCCTCTATGAACACAGGAAGGGCATTGACGCTTCCAGTTCACTGCTCTGAAGATTCAGTTACATGTCACTCTTGTTACAATCTTCTACGACCTTATTTTTTCCTTTGGGTCACTGGAGCAGTGACTAATCTGCCTGTGATCACTATCTACTTGCTCTCAGCCAGAGTCTGGCTTGCTTATTTCTTGTCACCACGATGCCATGGTATGCTTCCTCACAGGCCCTTGCTCATGCCAACTACACTATCTTTGTACCACCCTCCATATGGTATTTTAACATATTACTTTATATTACAGAAGAAACCCTTAAGTCCTTTGATATTGTTGATTGTCAGCATTTTCTATTTTTGTCAAACTTTTCTAGTCCAAACATCATTAAATGTAAAAAGTGCAACGATAAGGTTGGGAGATAGCTCAAAGGATTGGAGGGCATGCCTTGCATGTGGGAGCCTGGGTTTTATGCCTGGCTATATGTTCCCTGAGCACCGTTCAAAGAAGTTCCTGAGCACTGGCTAGCAGTCATCTCTAATCCACTACTAAATGTGAATCAAAAACCAAAACAAAGAAGCATTCATAGATAAAATTATAGGTTCTAGGTTTAGAAAATCACTGACCTCATAAACTATGAATAAATTGCCCGAGGTAGGATGAACCAAGAGTAACATATTCATGTATAAACATAATTATAGCAATTGTAGAGCTAGACTAAAATGTAATATTAATGTGAGATTTGCAAAACTTGCAGTCAGAGAGATAATCCAGGAGGTAAGGAGCTTGCCTTACACGCATCTGACCTGGCTTCAATCTATCCCATATGGTCCCCTGAACCTGCCAGGACTGATCCCTGAGTGTAGGTTTTAGGTGTAAACCCTGAGCATCACCAGGTGTGGCCCAAACACCCAAACACACACACACATTCAAAAAACTTAATACAAAATAAGAAAATAGTCAATTGAGTAATAAGCCACTTGATCAACTCAGCAGTCTTGGACACTGAGAAAGAGATGCAGCCCAATACAAATTCCTTTGGTGTTACAGTTCTTCCTATACCTGCCAGGCTACTGGCACTGGAGCAGGGTTAAGCCACTCATGTGCTGTGCAGCGCCTTGTAAGGGAGGTGAAAATCAGCAAAGAGGGAATTCATTATTCTTGAGCATTTTTCTGTGCACATGACCAGCTTCTGCATGTACTTGGAGAAGAAACAACCCTATTAAAATGTCTTTGAAAAGTTGAAAGCTAATGACCAAACATTAAAGAAATGGGGCGGGGGGGTGGAGGGTGGCATTCTCTAGTTTATCCAGGGAATGAGCAGACTTAATTGTCATTCCAGCATGGGGCTGCTGGGCACCCAGCTCCTTTCACTCTGGGTAGAAAACAAATCCCCAAGTTGCTACTGAGCCAAACTTAAAGGCCAGTCAGGAAATGAGCAGCACTCCCGAATGGGAAAGCCTGGATCTCTGTGTTTTCTAAAGTAAACAAAAGATCTGCAGAAGTATTTCCTTGCACTATTTGGCAAGAGAAAGAAGCACCTGGAGAGTGAGTTAGGAAGAGAAAACATATAAGAAATGGGAGTAAAACACGGGTGGTTATAATGAAGCTTTGTCTCACTAATCTCCAGAGCCCAAGAGTTCTATTAGGGAACAAAGCTACACATGAAGAAATGTGCAGAAGGACTGGTTGATTAAGGATGCATTTGTGCAAAGGATAAACAGAACAAATACATTTCTGGATCTTGCATGTTATCTGTCATTGGATTAAAATAAAAAACTTAAAAATATCTTTTAGAGAGTCCAAATGGAATATGTGCATTAAAATAAATGAGGGCTGAAAAAAAAGAAGTATGAGCAATGAGAAAAGCAATTATCCTTGGAGAAAGAAATTTCCTTGCTCCATGTGGCATGTGAAGCTGGTAATTTCAGCCATTCTCTTTTAGGTGATTTCCAGTGAGTTTCAAATGCTGCTTGAGGGGACTGTCTCAGCTCACCTGAGGGAGAGGGGCATAACTAAAGATGTATGAAGAGCTATCACATTCTTTATGCCAAACATTCTGTTCAGCAGGACAGCCTCAGGAGAGAAGACAAGTTACTCTTGGGAGGCAGGAGGTGAGAGAAGAAATGAGGCAGCAATTGCATAGTGTTGCTTATGTTAAGTAACTAGTATGAAGGGGGAAAAATGAATGCAATTGAAATCAACAGCGTCTTATTAATTTTAGACATCATGCAGTTTTACCCCTTTTCCCAATGCAAAAGACTCAAAGACCCTAAATATGATGCCTATTACAGTGTGGGTTTTGATTTAACAAAATTAGCTCAGATTAAAGATTAGTTTTGCCTTTTTTTGCAATGATCTAGGAAGTGCCACAGTGGGAGCAATGAGTTAAATACTGTGCTGATGAATTTGTATAGGCATAACAAAATTCAGAGTTTTTCTGGACCAAACTCTAATCAGCCAAGGAGGAGAGTGGATTCTTGGGGCATTGTAGGAGGCAATCAATGGCTCACTTGTGGTTCACTTAACACAGCTCACTTAACATCTGTCAGAAAAGCATGCATCTTCTGGGTTCCAGGTTTTACCTAGTATCTATCTGGTGGAGAAAAATCAAACCTGCATATCACCGAAATCTTAAGGACACAGCTATCTGAACACTCTTTGTGACTCTTCTGTTCAGGAGCCTCCTAAGCATTAATTTTCTTTTCTTTATGTATTGACCATGTGTATTTACTCATTCACCTGACTCCAGCTGTTCCTCACTAAAGGTCAAGTGGGTGTGGAAGGACATCCACCAGAGAAGCCCAAGTCACTGCTTTAAACTCTTGGACAAGTTGGAGGACCGTACAGTTTGTCTCAGGGGCAGCTGAAGGTGGGTTGCCTTTGACCATCTGGAGGTTTTAATACGTTCCATCCGTCTCATGCGAACGTGGCTTGTGCGAGTTAGGGTCATTGTGCCCCGAGACACTTCGGAGTGCTGCTCAGGGGAGCTGTACTTTGCAGCCTCCTGGGCAACTCCGGCAGGTGCAGTTGCCTTTTCAATTTGATGCTATTTTTCTTAGCCTCTGCAGGCGCTCACAAGCAGAACTATTATTACTTGCTTGTTACTGCATGTTGCTGATTCATACTCAGAGGAAAAAGTAATTTTGTCTTCAACACCTCTTCCCTGTCATTTAAGGCATATGTTAATGAAAGACAGATTTTGGCATCCACTCTCCTCTGTAATTTCCAGGCCACAATATAGATTCATTATAAATGAAGACACAACTGTTATTTTACTTCTATTTATATTTA
Organism: Sorex araneus; assembly: GCF_027595985.1. Lineage (NCBI taxonomy): Eukaryota > Metazoa > Chordata > Mammalia > Eulipotyphla > Soricidae > Sorex > Sorex araneus. Next base: position 205,256,779 of record NC_073313.1, read on the forward strand.
TAACTACACCAAAGCCATCTTGCAGGTACCTTTGTGCCTCTCAAATCCCAAACCCTATTCCAAGAAGTGCTCAACATTTCATGCTTGAATTGTCATTAATGTGGTGTTAATGTATAGACAATGTTTTAAATAAAGGTGCTTTCTTTCATATTTTATTATTGACATTCCCTGAATTCACAGAGTTTAGATCATGCCACAGCTGAATCCCTTCGAAGACATTTTAAGGGCTTTCTCTCCCCTTGCAGCGCAGACTGATTTTTTTCCCCTTGAAGTGAGGAGTACGCAAGTGATGCCTGCTGGCGGGGAGCCAAATGGAAGGCTGGGGTGGGAGGGGCTCGAGCAGAAGGAAGCCTATGCAGAATGCTGAAAAGAACAGATCTGAAAGCTTTTGCTTTGTCATTCCTCTCAGTTCCTTTCCTTGCCAGTTTGTAAGTGGGGGACAAGTACAACCTACTTACTTCAGAGAATCACCAGGTCTAGAATCCGCCTTAACCTTGAAGGTCCTGTGACCCTAACCCCAGTCTCTGTGCAACACTAACCCCACTTCACTCAGGCTGTGTCTGTCTTTCTTCGGCATTTTTGCTGAGCAACATGGAGCCAATGACGAGAACAGGGCACTGCTGAAGGGTTTCGGAGATGGCTCAGCAGATAGGGGCCAAGAGGACTGCAATTTGAACTCCAGCACCACATTGCTCCCTGAATACGACTGGGTCTGGTCCTGGAGGGCACCTAGCACCACAGGGCCATAGCAAGCTCCACATCCTCAGATCTTGGCACTGAACCACAAGGCCATCATTGCAAATGACCTCTGAGCTCCCTGTGCATCACTCTCCTTGCCACCAAAATGCACTGTTCCTTTTGGGGGCCTCCCAAATGGTGCTCAAGGAAGCTGGGAGGCTCATCCTGGTGATTCTTTGGCTCATGGCTCAATGCAAGGGTCTGAGGATGGGGTACTGCTCTGGCCCTGTGGTGCTGGGGATTACCTGGGACACTGCAGCAGTGCTCAAGGGCCTCCAGGGTGATGCTTGGGGAATCATATAGTGCCAGGAATTGAACAAGAGTCAGCTGCATGCAAAGCATGTGTTTCAATTCCACACACTCTCTCCAGCCCTCAAAAATGCACCTGATAAGAGTGGAGGTCCAATTCGGGCCCAAATTGTGGTTCTCCTATTGGTTTAGCAGTGATATTCTGGGCAACTTACCCAACATCATAGAGTCCCAGTCTAATGCTATAAGGAAAACCTAACTCCTCGACAGAGGGAGAAATGGAGAAACAACGAAGTACATCATACTATGGTATATAATAAACAACTGAGCGTTTGGCTAAATACAGAGTCGCTAACTAGTTTCACAGGACTTAGGACCCGTGCTTCCTGTCTGACTCGCAGAAGCAAAATTTTCCAAAGCATCTTACTGTTTTTCTTACAAGATATCATAAAACCATTGAAAAAGTTTCTGTTACTCTGTACACAGCCCCGTTGACTGTAAATTCTGTTATTAATAACAACACCTCACATATATTCAGTGCTTTGGAATTTACAATGCGCTTTCACAAGTGTGGAAAAATACCCACACCGACATGTCAGCTTCTGATGACTAACAGTGGCAGGAAGCAGAAGGAGCTTCTGCTCTGAAAGGGGTCTATTAGTGATGCAAATGTAAGTTATCTGCACTTGTGAGGAACATAATAAACATTAAAACCAATTAGAAGTAACAATGTGTGATATATTCAGGCTTCAGAACTTGGCTTTAATTAGTTGAAAAACCAAAGGACAGAACGGAGAAGTTTGGGGGGGGGGGGCGGATTTGAATCACCTGAAGCTTAACAGCTGAAATGGTTTAGATGACCAGGAGGAAGGCTCTTTGCCTATTTTCATGTTCAGTCTAGAGTAATGAATTTGATTACAGGATGACAGAAAACTTGATGTGGTCATAACTGAAACACAAAGCATATGGAACTGAGACAAGCCAAACAGGTTAAGTTCTCAGAAATCAGTATTAACTTGCGTTTCAATACAACATATGTGTCATACTGAATGCAAAACTTTTAATAATAGAAGCTGTTAGGTTGGCATCTTCACAATCTTCTAAAACAGTTCTTCATGTGTGTGAGAAGTTTTACATTCGAAAAATGCTCAAAAGTGAATTTTTAGCCAGGGAGAAGAATGGAGGGTGCATTTTCAATACCATGTATTTCATTGTTTCCGTACTGTAAGAAGATGAAAGAACACACTTTCTGGTAAAGAAAGAGAATGGTCTTTTTGAAATTCACCTCTCTCAGAAGATAAATTTTTAAACAGCAAACTAGCTATCTAACTGGCTCTCGCTTTATGAATGTGAGGGGAACATTTGGATTTCTTGCAGTTATCAAATAGTTCAAATGAATACCCAGAAACATCTGTATTGCTTTCTGCTTTCTAATTATCTAGAGGCAATATTTCACACTTTTTTTTTTTTTTGGCTTTTCCCCCTTTGCCCAGGTCTACATTTGTGACTACCACAAACTCTGAGTTGGGGGTTGGTTTAGGCAGGTCAGCTAAGAGCAAGAAGGACAAGGCTAGCAGAGGACACTGCTGGGAGCAGGCCTCCTGGGGCCAGGCAGAGGAGGACGATGCTAGACAGCACCCTAAAGAGCATTCATTTTTTTGTCTCACAGTCCAAATTTGGTTGATGTATTTTTGAAGTTTCTAAAGGTTAACTATATGCTGTAATACATTACAGAAAGACACGAAGCCTGAATTTCACTGTGCCAGTCAAGAGGTTGGCTTGGATCTGCTATTTAGGACTGAGAGAGACAGTACAATTTACATGTGTGAGAATGTGAGAATAATTTTACCTTCTGTTGTTTTTAAAACCACCTTGGGCCATGATTTTTAAATTGAGACACAAGAAGATCTGCTGGGGTTCCCATAGCAACATTAACTTATCTAACTGCCCTTGCTGTATGTAAAACTTTCATTACTAGCTTGGCTTTTAAATGTATACTCTAATTAGGAAGCGTGACTGAACTGAGACTCTGGCAAATTTTAGCCTTTCATTTACTGATTGATGCACGTGTAAACAGGAACCTTGATACCTTATGTCTGAGGACTTACAACTAAGAAATCATAAGCGAAAAACTAATGTGATCTTCTTTGCCCCTGGTCTTTGACCTCACTGAATTTCATTCCAACTTCAAACCTCTCTCTAAATACATTTAAAACATGCCTTGGCTAGGATAAGATGAAAAGTAAAACAAACTAGCCTTATATGGTTCTGGCTCAGAGATTACAACCGACATGCCATCTATTTAAGACCAATCCCTAACCCATCTTTGCTCCACTACTCTTCATCATGAATATCCTACACTAAAGAGACTTGTCATTTCATGAGAATTTACAGTCAAGATTTAGCTCAATACCCACTTCCAATCAGAACCCAGGCTCTTTCCCATTCCTCCCCAAAGCTGATCTTTCCCTTTCTTCAGAACCGTTAGTACTATTGACTGCTATTGCCACTCCATGAAGTATTATTTGTTTACTTTATCTTTTGTTTATCTGGGCCACACCCAGCAGCGCTTGGGCATTACTCCTGCCTTAGTGCTTGGGGGGGTCATTCCTATAGGTGCTCAGGGGATGATGTGGTGCCAAGGATTGAAACTGGGCTTCCTGCATGTAAAGCCTGTGCTGTATCCATTACCTCTCCAGTCCCTGAAGTGCCGTTTGTGTCTGCAAAGAACATCTTTATGTTACTGGGGGCATCCATCCCCCTCTTTTCTTGACTTTCCTTTGAGGAATTTTCCTCCCTTCCACTCATTATGGTGGTACTGCCTATGGACACATTGAAGTTGGCACACACAACTTTCACATATCACTGGTGGCTAAGTGTGGTTCAATTAACACAAATTGCAGTGCTGGTAAGTCTGGTAAGTCACCCTGTACTTGCTTGTCAAGAGATGAAGTTATTGACCTACGCTGGGCCAATCACATCTTCTAGGAAACTGAATTTTAAGTGAATTCAAAGAGGAGTGTGATTGGAAATGAGTTCTTTCCAAGTTGATCCTTTTCAAGAGATTGTTCACTTCTTCCAAAATTTCTGTGGCTCATAATAAAGAAAATTCACTAGCCAAATAAGTCCTTACTTGACTGCTAGGGATTTTCATGCTTTATTTTACCAGTTACCTTCCATTTATACTTTCTAAAGAAATGACTGGGTCTTTAATTCCTGTATTACTTATCAATTCAGTACAATATAAATACTCAATGTTGTGTAACAAGTTAAAGGCCAATGTCAGATATTCTATTTTTATGAAGTGAAATTTACACACCAATTTATAATCCTTTTGATGCAATGTGGCAAATTATAAAATTTTTTTTGTTGCTGTTTTGTTTTGGGGCCACACACAGCTATGCCTGGTGGCTACTGCAGACACAGTGCTTGGAGGGTCACTCCTGATGGTACTCAGGAGACCATGTAATGCTTGGGATCAGACCAGTAATGCTTGGGATCAGACCAGGACTCTTGCATGCAATGCATAGGGTCTAGCTTTTGGCATTATATCCTTGGCCTGATAAGTAAATTTTTAATTGCTGTAATTTAAGAATTTTCTACAATAGTAATTACAATAGTAATTACTCTGTGACCTTGGACTCTGGGCTCAACAGGACCCGGAAGCAGAGGTCCTCTGCCTGCTTCCCCCAGTCTCCAGTGACCCAGGGGTCACAACCATATGCCACCTCCTGCCGGTGCCAGATAATCTCGTCATCGGCCACCATCCAGAACTCACGGTTGCTTTTCCTGGAAAAGAGCATAAGATGAGGCCCCATAACCATGCCACTGGACTCCACACAAGGCTGTTTTCACTTGGGGCATCCCAAAGGGGTGGTTGAGAGCCCTCCCCGTCCCAAGAAACCCAGCCTCAGCAACCGACCTCCACAACCCAACCGCCACCATGCTCCAGGCCGCTTACCACATGCTTGGGCCAAGCGTCACATACAGAGTGAATATATTCCTGGACCACATGGCCGCAGGACACATCATAAGACACTCTGTACTCATTTTTCCATACCTTTTGGAGAGCCTGGCAAGCTACCAAGGATATCCCGCTTGCACGGCAGAGCCTGGCAAGCTACCCGTGACGCATTTGATTTGCCAAAAACACTAACAATAACGTGCTCTTCATGTTCCTGGAGTGAGAAGACACCATTGGGCTACACTAGCATGCGACAGGGATGAATGGAGACTTTACTGGCACCCGCTCGAGCAATTGATGAGCAATGGGATGACAGAGTAATTACTTAAAGGGAACTCATAGGGCCAGAGTAACAGTACAGGGGGTAGGGTGTTTGCCTTGCATGCAACAGAACTAGGTTCAATCTTGGGCACTCCGTATAGTTACCGAGTCCTGCCAGAAATGGTACCTGAGTGCCAAGGCAGGAGTAAACCTGAGTCTCCACAGGTGTGTGGCCCCCAAACTAAAATAAATAAACAAATAAAGAGAACTTGTAACAAGTTATATATCAAATACACTGAAAATAATATTACCCTGGGTCACACTTAGGAAAGAGAAACAAAATTTTATTTTAATCATCAGTTTTTGAATTAAAATGAAAAGTCTGAGGGAAAATAGACCAAAAAATAAATAAAAAACAACACACATTCATCTTGGTCATGTGACCTGCCTGGAAACAAGGAGAGTTGGCAAGCGCTATCAGAGAGCTACAGAAGGAAGTCAACTGTGTTTGACGAACACACTTAAATAAAACAGACGGTTTCCTTTTACTTCTAAAAAATGGCAGGTATGGGTCTGCAGAATGATTTGACTTCGTGATTTAATCAAATTGTTTTAAAAAATTCAAAGGACAGGAGCTGGAGAGACAGTACAGTGGGCAGGGAGCTTGCCTTATGAACAGCTAATCTGAGTTTGATCACTGACACCCCATATAGTCCCCTGAGTTCCACTAGGGGTGAACACGGAGCAGAGTCAGAAGTAAGCCCTAGGCTTACTGCTGGGTATGATCCAAAAAACCAAACCAAAACAAAAATTCAAAGAACAACAACAACAACAAAAGTTTAGACACAGTAAGTTCAAAGACGCTTTGACTATTTTAAGTTCTGAGAACCAGAATAAGGTACACTCTTCAGATCACTTACACGGGCTTAGTATGCACAACGAAGCTCACCTATGATGAATAGCAGGGTATATAAAGTCCCTCCTTTTCTTATGATTTTCCAAAACTGTAAAGTTTACAGAAATCTTCAAGTAATGAAGTCCTCTTCTCTTCTTCTTAACATGATACATAAGTTCAAACAAACCATGATAAAGAAGAGAAAATGCTGATTTGAAGCTTTTCTGAGTCAAGGGTTAGTGGTTAAGGAGCTTGCCTTGAACCCACACTTGGTGTTATTTTCACTTTATTTCCCCCCCTTGTATTAACTTGTCCGTACATATAATGGTTTCTGGAATTTGCCTTGAACCCACACTCGGTGCATTTTCACTTGTTTCTTTCTATTAACTTGTAATCGACGATCAACCAGATTTTGCTTCTCTTCTAAACCAGCCTTGCAGAACATATCATGGACTTCTCCTGTAAGTAAAAAATGGTAACCAAATGTATGACATATTACTGTAAAGCAGTCATAAACAATGGAACATGAATGGAAGCATTAAGCAACTAAATTTCATTTATACCAAGAAACATTCTCTAGTACAAATTAGTAAAGGAAGACTCTGAAACCAAGTGAAATCTTCTTCACATTAGTGTGCCAATTTTCTTGAAGTTGCAGGTCCAAAAGAGTTCACAGAATGAAGAAGTACCCTTCTCAGAGCAGACTACTACCTCTAGAGTTCATGAACTTGAGCTCCTGTCAATTACAGACCTCTGGTAAATGAGGGAGTGCCTCAAGAGCCCTAAAGGGACCTGCAACCATTGATCAGGGCATAAGATCTAGGCAACACTTTCCTTCCTTATGTAAGATTTATGGTTTTTCTAAGCTTAAAAAAATTCGATATTGCACAAAATGAAAGAAATATTAAGTATGAACAGACTAAAACAGCTGACAGAAATAGATACACAGCACCGCTGGTTGAAGTTTTCAATATTTTGAAAGGTGCCCCTTCTCTAAATTTGTTGACTTGAAGAGACCTCAATGGCACATTTTAAACATCCTTATATAAGTTTGGGGAAAGTCCTTGAATTACAGGATTCATTTTAGATGTTTTTTTAAAATGAGAAACTGACAAGAGATAAATTATTTTCTATAGATTCTTAGAATCAAATTTTTTCCTTTGGCTATGACATGTCATCATTTTTTTTTTCATCTTAGGGCTAATACTACCTCCAAAATGGAACAGAGAATACCTTCATTTGGGTCTAAGGATGAAACAAGTGATTCTTTAAAGCAGTTTCCACTGGAAAAATATTAAAAGGCAAAAAGGCCATTTTCAAATTTTTACATAGAACACAGTCAGCAAAGTACGAAGATATCCAATATTTAATCAACTACTGTAGCCTCATTTTTAGAGCTTTTGAGCTTCTCCCTGAAATAATAACCACAGAGTTTTTATAACTAATAATTTCTTCTTACAGGTAAGCATACCTTCTGTAAAGAAATATGCTCTGGTGCCATCTCCTCGAACGTAAAAATTTTCAGATAAACAATGTCCTAAAAAAAAAGCAATTTAGTATTTATTAAAACAAAAACAAGAACAAAAAACTTGACAAAAATATATGCAAAGCATTCCTTATAACAATGCTTAAATCTTTTCCATTTAATCTCTTTTCACCTGTTATAGGTAACAAGGGTGAGTGCTGAGAGAAACACCTCAAATTCATTATGTGTCTGATTTTGAAATAATTTTCGGGTGCTGTGAATTCAGAAATCTTTCATTGCTGCAAAATGTTTAGTGAGCCCAACATCCGTTATGTTACCAGATCTGTGACCCACAATTTAAGAAACTAGGCTTTATAACACATGAAAATAACTACAGGGGTTAAGGCCTTGCATGAGGTCAACCCAGTTTGATCCCCAGCATTGCCCATGGTTTCCTAAGCAGCATCAGGACTAATCCCTGAGCACAGAGCCAGGAGTGATCCCTATGTAATCCCAGGTATGGCTCAAAGACCCATCCCACCTCACAATAAAAAAACAAAAAAACTTCCAACAGAATATACTATTACCACTTTTAAAACGAAGTTGAGTCTTATCATATCTTCCATAGTCCCGAAATAATAGCATTCCCCCAGGTTTCAGTAACTTGCTCAGTCGGTTTATAACACTTTGCATCCTTTGAAAACAAAGCAAGATTACTCTCTTACTAAAAACTTGTTTCCCATGCTACACTTAACCTTCTTAAAGATGATATAAGAAAAGCTGAATAAACCCAAGTTACTCTAAATACAAGCATGAGGGCCATAAAAACAAATATTTTACATAGAACAGAAAAGAATACAAATTTGCTAAATTATTAAATTCAAAAGGTCCAGGGTGGTATATAGAAAGCACCCAAATGACCAGTGCTAACTTCACAAGGTTCATGGAGGTTGACAACACCAAAATGCAAAACCACAGACATTTCCTGATATGTACAGCAAATTAAGGTAACCAGTGAGCCAGACAAAAACTAAAGTCACTTTATATTCTTTGCAAGATAGATAAAAGATAGAGCCAGGCCAAATTGTACACCATCAAATGGATCATTTTCCCTCCAAAATGAGTCCCTTTTCCTCCTGATTATTTAGTTTAAAGATAGCATCATTCACCGAAGTATAGAACCTCAGAGAAATCTTTTATCCCTTTCACTTTTCTCTTCTTCTGCTATTCTCTCCACAATCATTTGATCATCAAATTGTACTTCTTTTTTTAAATGACATCTTTGATATTTTCTCTTTTGTTTCCCATTCGTACTGCCTTCTTGTAAACTCCTACCTTCTCAGGGATGGAAACAGAAGAGCTTCTTAACATGTTTGATTATTCTCCCTGTCATTTCTTCCTGCATGTTACAGATTTTGTTTAACATGGTTTTGTTGGGCAAGAGAGATAGTACCGAAGGGAAGGCACTTTCCTAGCACCTAGGAAAAAGTTCAATCCCTAGCGCCACAAATGATCTCCCAGGCAGCCCCAGCTGGGAGAAGCTTCAGGGTGTCACTCCCCCCTCCAAAAAAAAAAAAAACTACCCCAAAATGATGGTTTTGTCAAATTGTCCCTTTGCTCAAAAATTTTCATGATTTTAATCCACAGAATAAACATCTTAATTTCTTGCATTGAGACACCTTAAGAGCTACAAATGACCTCAATTAATCTCTCTACTATTTTTCAACTAATTCCTAATTTTAAGCATCTCCTCCAGTCATATGTTACAAGCTTGGCTCTGAGCAGTAGATGCTTTCACTCATGTGATTTCCCCTCAGAGAATTCTATTCTCCTTACTATTTAAATTATATTTGCATGGCAAGCCTTTATTTAGTTTCTTTGTTTACTTTACTGATGCAGTTCCCAGTCAAAGACTACAACACCTCCTGACAGATCCTGGTTTAATGTTCTTTTGGTTAAGTGTTCATGGCCTTTACGTGTAATTATGGATGATACATGGCAAAAATTTAAAATGTTTTAGTAATTCTGGGGGGTGGGCTGAGAGTGGCTGTCTAAGGAGCTCTGCTGAGAAAAGCTCAGCAGGAATGACCATCAAAGTACAAAATCAGCCCTCAGTATCTGCCTTTGGAAGACAGCAGTAAAGGGGAGCATGTTTGTAGACTCCCTGCAACTTTTTTTTTCTTTTTGGGGTCACACCCGGCAATGTACAGGTTTATTCCTGGCTTTATATTCAGGAATAACTCCTGGCGGTGCTCAGGGGACCATATGGGATGGTGGGAATTGAACCCGGGTTGGCTGCGTGCAAGGCAAACGCCCCTACCCGCTGTACTATTGCTCTAGCCCCGCAACTTTTGCTTTATCTAAGCAATGTACAGCCTCTGAATATCCTGTTTTTTTAAAAATGAGGAATTTGGATCAGATAATCTGCAAATTTCTCATTAATTAGAATAATGGGTATGTATGTGTGAATATGTGCTTTTATGTGCGTGTGTGTGTAAGATTGATTATATCAGGCATATATGAAAGAGAGAGCAAGAAAATAAAGTACAAATGAGTGAAGTATGATAGAAACAGGAAACATGACTAGATAATCTCTTTTACAAATGGAACATAGGCAGCCATACCCCACATCCCACATCTGTTGTCATGAAAACTCATCCGTCAACCCATGAAGCTTTACAGATTCATGATTAAATCTTGGAAGAGATCCAAGCCAAGCCACCTGAAATTTATGGGTACACCAGTCTCTGGGCTGTAAACTCTGGGGCATCCTTGGGAGGGAGGTGGGCTGAGTCCCCACTATGCTAAAGCTCTGGCAGCTGCACCCACATCCCACAGCTGCCCGCACGCCATGGCCTCAACTCCACTGCTTCTTGACACATCTCTGAGGAAACCTCAAACTGACAAAAATTCCAGGTACGTCAGTTTTCAGGCTGGGAACTCTGGGGTATTCTCAGAGCAGGAGCAGGCAGCCTCCTCTTCCCTCCATACTCTGGCAGCTCCGGAAACCCTGGCAGCCACGGCAACTCATCAGCTCAGTTCAACAGTGTTTCTGGAGCATACGGCTGCATATGTGGTCCTGCAACACCTTCAAATTTCACAATACTGACATTCTAGTAGGAACACACCAACTTAGATGAGGAAGTAACATAGAAACCAACTGAGTTCAATGAACACAGAAGGCTCAATTAATAACAAAAACCATAGCAAACTCTCAGACAAAGACTGAATGACCCCATGGTGAGATATAACAATTTTCACAAGTTTTCTTTTACTCTATGTCTTAAAATTCCATTATCTATTTACAAGCAATATAAAATAAATTATTTGATGCCTGCTAAGGGGGTAGGCATAGGGGATGGCTGGGAAAATGGGGACGTGATGGGTGTTGGAACACTGAATGTCCAAAACGGCTATATTATAAACATCTTTGTAAAGCACAGTGTTTAAAGTTTAAAAAAAAAATTTAAAAATTAAAAACAGAAATAAAAATGGAACATAACATGAAGGAGAAAAAGAAAAGTATTTTTCTTGTTTATATTTTACAGGTTATTTTCATACTGTGTTTGTAGCTTTAGACTTAAGCAATTAAAGAAGATCATGCCTGAATCTTAAAATACCTGGTTTCAGGATAAAGAGTTCATGTACAGAGAAAAATTTGTCTCTGCAATTATTAGTAAAATATGCATGAAGGAAAATACAGAAAAAACAAAGAGCCAAATACTTCAAAATATATATACCTCCTCCAGCAAATCCCTTCTTCGTAACTATCCTTTAAGGTCTATAGTTGTGAATGGAGACCAGTGTGGGGTTGGGAGGGGAGGGGGATAAGAACAGCAGTGAGGAGCTGCTGCTTTTGATCCTTCCATTTTGGCCCCTGGGTAGTTCCAGAGTCAGCTCCTGAGATGAGCTGTGGTGAAATGACTAAGGCAAGAATGGAAGAAAGTGTCTTCGTTTTTCCCCCCTAACCAACTCTGTTAACCTCATCTAACTCTGGATAGAAGAAAAGGAGAAGGAAACAGAGTAGATTAAAAAAAAATGAATATTTATTGATTTCATCTCTATGCTTTGATCTGTGGTAAACATTCTTTTATTTCTTGGACTAGAAGAACAGTTGACTTTTCTTTTGTGGTGCTCTACGGTTTATTCCCATTTAAGCTGAAACCCCCACATTCGAGGTCTAGCTGAATTGCTTGTTGTTCATTTGTGCATGGATTTTAAAAGCTGGGAAGAAGCCACTTTTCCAGAACTTTCCTGGAGCTGAATCTATTACCATAGTATTAAAAAACCTAAAGAGAAATACCTTGTTTTTTCACTTACTGTTGTATGACTTCTACTTGATTACCTTATTTTTAGATCATTTCCATTTAAGGTAAAGTGGCTACTGAGCTGATCATCTGAATTTATTTTATAATAAATAAATAGAATGAACATACTGTACTATAAAAGCAATCTTCCCAAGACATCTGCTTCCCCTTCTCTTTAACATTCAATTCAAATCATGAGAAAATACATGATCTAAACGAATTTCAAATAGTCTTTTTGTGGTCTTTTTTGGAATTTAAACATTTCCTGTTATGGGTGTCAAATAGAAAATCTTGTTCTCTATCCTCCTACTCCAACCTTTTAACTATTCTTCCTTTTAACTATGAAACAAAATACATAATTAAATCTTTCTACCAGTACCTGAATAATGCAATAGTCTAAACAGATTAGTAGAGAGGAACAGGTTATAGAAAGTGGGAAAAAAAGTAGTTTCATGGAACCTGAGATATCTTACCAGGTACATATACAGCTTTTGTTTAGATTTAGAAATCTAATTTTTTTTCAATAAGTTATCAAACTGGTACTCTCTAAAAGAGACATACCAGAACTATAAAGGGTCTTAGTGAGTTTGCAATTGCAGGGTTTTTTGGGAAAGGGTCACACTTAACAAACGATAGGCAGATGATGCCAAATCTGTGTCTGTTACTCGAGGATCAGGAAAACACCACGTTAGGAAACTTGTGAAGGCAAAGTCCCAGACAAGCCTTGCCACTTGCCACATATGCCTTAATACATATGATGTGGCAAAAGTGTAAGAAAAGTGGCCATTATGTTAGTGCATACTATTATTTATACGTTCTCATTGGAGAGAGCTATGGCTACTGTTACAAAATACATTGTGTGGGAAAAAAGTTGGCCATAAGTATTTAAATAATGATACTCGGTTAATCTTAGATTATAAAAATCCCAGGTTAACCTGGAAAATACTAAATAATTCTTAATTTCCTAGTGGGCTTCTTTAAAACAATTTTGCCTTTTTGGGCTAAACCTGGAGGTGCTCAGGACTTACTTCTGGCTCTGAGCTCAGGGATCACTCCTTGGAGGGACTTGGGAGAACTTACAGGATGCTGGGGATTGAACCAGGGTTGGCCATGCAAGGCAAGTGCTCTACCTGCTGTACTATCTCTCTGGTCCCACTACAACAATTTTTTAAAGCCTGTCAACAGACCAGTATGAAGCCAAACAGCTAGAGCCTACCACTTCATGAACATCCAGGAAGAGGCTAAATCAAATATGTTTGTTTCTGATCGCCAAGTACAATTTCCCTCTTGGGAGTCGATTAGGCTGTTCTGAATTTGTAATTTCCTCGAATGCTGTCATTTTTAATAGGTATGTGCCTTGCCAGGATATGTTCACTTCATTTTGACAGTGACAGAAAGCTCACTAATGAAGTAGTTTGACCAGCTCCTTTCTAAAAGTCTGAAGAAAGGAAACACTGCATTTAAAAGGCTGCATATTAAATATAATGTCGTTCGCTAAACAAGAAATTCAAGAATTGTCATTTGTGCTTTGATAGTTCTGGAAAGCACTACCGATAAAAGAGCTTTACAAGGTTTCCGTGCCCTTTCATCTGCATTTACCTGTCAGGATGAATAGAAGAGAGCACAAAGACAAGGAGGATGACATCCAGGATCCCGTCTGGAAAAGGGTAGGGTAAGCCATCATCACAGACATCATGAACGAAGGCATGGCACTGTGCTGCTCTGAAGGAAGAGTGAGTCTGTCATGATGTAAAAACAAAAGGGTGGGAAAAGTAATTAGCAGACTTCTAGTATATTTTTAAAATAAGAAATAGAAGCGCCTCCTTTATTTTTTTTACTCCCCCCCAAATGCCTGCTTCTGTGATTTAAATGCACTTTATTTCCAATTCAGTATTCTGTTCACTGATTTTGAGCTGCCATAAAATAGTTAAGTCTAGCCCTTGGACTTGAGAACAAATATTTGTTGCAATCCCATTTTAATTTTAAAAGTTGAGTAGGCAAGACTTGAGTCAGTAAGCAGTATTTTTGGAAGCCTGCCTAGTATTATTAATTATTTTTTTTATTTATTTGTAAGAGAACACAAAAAAATAACATTGTACTGGTTGTAAAAAATAACTTCCTTTAGACCCCCCCACCCTTTCTCCCATCTATCACCCTCTTCTCTTTGATAACCTGTTAGTTGTATTGAATAGTTTGTTTTTATTTCACTATGTCCTTTCTTTAAATTTATGTAATTATATTACACATAGGCAGTATCTGGTATGTCTGGTATGTCATCCACTCAAATTCCTTCTATTTTGTTATAACTGGCAAGTTTCACCTTTTTTATAAATAGCTAAACAGTAGTCTGTTGTATATATACACACATGTATATATATATATATATACATGTGTGCAAATGTGTGTGCATATACACACACACTGTCACTGTATCACTGTCATCCCATTGCTCATCGATTTGTTAGAGTGGGCACCAGTAGCATCTCCAGTGTAAGACTTGTTACTGTTTTTGGCATATCGAATACACCATGGGTAGCTTGCCAGGCTCTCCGAGAGGGGTGGAGGAATTGAACCTGGGTTGGCTGCATGCAAGGCAAACGCCCTACTCACTATGCTATCATTCCAGCCCATACACACACACATTTCCCTTATCCAATCATCTATCAATGGGCACCTTGACTGTTTCCATGTTTAAACTATTGAAAATATCACTGTATTAAACATTAGGGTAGATACAAGTTTTCAAGTTTATGTTTTCACATTCTTCAGAAGTATGACTGTTGGGTCACAATATGACAATTCTTTTAGCTTTGGGCTGAGGCCCATACCATTTTCCAAAATGGCCACACCACATTACACTCCCAATAAAAAGTTCCTTTTTCTCCATATCCTCATTAGTACTGGTTGTATTTGCTTTCATGTAAACAATCCTCATGAGTGTGAGGTGGTATCTTAATATGGTTTTAATTCCATTTTCCCAGTAAATGACACTGAGCAACTTTTCTTATGTCTGTTGCCCATCTCTATGTCCCTTGGAGAAGTATGTATTATTTTTTAAAAATTTCTTTTTATTTTATTTTTATTAAAAACACTGTGATTTACAAAGTTGTTCACAATACAGTTGTTTCAGGCATTTAGTGTTCCAACACCACCAGTGTGACCTTCCCTCCACCAATGTCCCCAGTTTCTCTCCCATCCCCAACCAGCTCCCTTAGTCACATAACAAATTTACTTTATATTACTTGTTCCAATGAAACTTTAAGAAATGGCAAATAGAATGATCAGAAAATAAATCAGTAAGAGCCAATTTGTTATTGCTATAAGATTTTAACTATGTAAATAAGGAAAATAACACAATATAATAAAATACAATATAATAACTACTGTATATCTATTACAATATAGTAAAATAGAATACAATATAATAAAATGCTTGTTCTTGTTTACAGAAGTAGTTTTCAACTCTGGAATCTAAAATATATTGCATTAAATTTTATTTTAGATTTGGATCTCATTATGGTAATAATCATGACTTACTTGTAACTAATAAAACTTTTAAAGAAATTCTGTGCTAATATGTTTCGGAGTTACAGTATGGTTTACTTATGTAAGTTTCCCCCCTACAATTTATATAAACACCATAATTTGTAAATTTGTTTGTGATGATTTGTTACAGGCATTCAGTATTCCAACACCAATCTCACCACTATTATCACCTTTCTTCCACTACAGTCTCCAATTTTCCCAAACATCCCTCAAACCTACCCCCAATATAAAATAATTTATTTTATATCTAATAATTATAATAAATAAATTTATAATATATATAAACAAATTAATATAAAATAAGTTATTTTATATTACTTGCCAATAAATTACTATTACAATGATCAGAAAGTATTTCCTTATAAGAAAATTAGTGTGAGTTGTTGTATCTCATTATGGAGACATTAAGTCCTTGTATAAAGGATAACTAAGACGATGTTACAGGTTAAGCCTTCTGTATTTATGTTTTGTTAATAGAGATTGGTTGCAGTCTATGTTATATCCCACCCAAACTGGACTGCTATTTCTGGATTTTCAGTATTGTAGAGTTTGGAGCTATCACAAAGCCGCCTTTGAGGCCTTCTTTCCAGGAAGTCCAGAATTTTTAACTGGGTGGTATAGCTAGAGTTAAATTATCAACTGGTGGTGGCTTTGGGGTGTGGACATGACTTCCCGGTTCCCAGAAATACAGGGAGGTAGGAAGAGGTAGCCCATTCTGACTCCGGGGAAGCCTGGAGATTTCAGTCAAAAGACCTGCATATCTAAATTTTCAGCAGGTAGGGGCCGGGGCCGGAGCTTGGGCTCCGGCCGAGATTCGACCCGGGTGGCCATGCCTTTGCACAGCCGAGTGGCTGCAGAACGAGCAGGAGCCAGAGCCAGCTATATAACTTGGGGTTCCAGCGAGTGCTTGCAACCATGTATCCAGACTAAGCTTTTGCCCCACGCCGGCTAATGGAGGAAATATCCTTCTTCCTTGGTCTCTCTTCCCTCCGGGAGGAGGAGGCGTGGTGTCCGACATTTTATGGGACCTTTGAGCAGGTATGAACTTTGTGGCATGGAAAAAAAAAGTGCTTTGAACTTGAAACAGCGGGACGCTTGGGCAGTCTTGGGCCGGGGCCGGAGCTCGGGCTCTGGCCGAGATTCGACCCGGGTGGCTATGCCTTTGCACAGCCAAGTGGCTGCGGAAGGAGCAGGAGCCAGAGACAGCTATATGACTTGGGGTTGCAACCATGTATCCAGACTGTGAACTAAGCTTTTGCTCCATACTGCTCCAGGAAGGGAAATGATTCAATTTCCAACTTAAATCTCCCTGGACTTAATTACTAAAATACAGAAATTGTAAACTTTTTATCTCTTCATTCTCATCAGTGGAAAACTAATTATCAAATATTTCCTTGTCAATAGGGCTGTATTCTTGGGGGATAAATTCCAACAAAAATAGTGAGTCTGTGTTGAAACTCCAACAACAATAGTGAGTTTTGTGTTGAAATATGGAATGTAATCAAGGTAAAGAGAAAAGGAAGTGAAATTTATCAGTTACGCAGTGAGGGGGTTTGGGGGGTGAGGGGTGGGATGTATACTGTTTTTTTTTTTTATTGGTGGTGGAATATGGGCACTGGTGAAGGGACGGGTGTTTGAGCATTGTATAACTGAGACATAAGCCTGAGAACTTTGTAACTTTCCACATGGTGATTCAATAAAATAAATTAAAAAAAATTTTTTTCAGCAGGTAAATTTCTGGGTGGGGAGCAGTTCTGACACAGTGGAGTCTGACCCCAGACTCAAGTGGGGCATTCTTAGCCCACTGTGGTATTCTTAGCATCAACCTTCCAATTCAGGCATGGGGGCGATTTGGGAGTGTCAGAGCTGCCACTCTGGGATCTTGTTTGGGCTCTCCTCTGAGTGCTCCAGACATCTCAGCCATCCATGGGAGTCCAAAGGATTTTGGGTGGCTAGTTGATCTCTTTCGAGATTTATTTATGGGTCTCTGGAGCAAGGTCAATAGATGAGCTTACATGGCACTGGAGATGGTTCATGGGTGTGACTCTGGAGATGTAGTTCTGTGGTACTCTTAGCATCAACCTTTCATGTATTTGGTGTGAAGACTCTAGCAAGTCTCTTTTCACACTTTTCACACATCACCTTGTCCTGATGGTCCCGTCAGCTGCAGATGCAGCTGGAGCTGGCCAGTTTCTATTTTTTAAATCTTCTGCCCATTTTTAATGGGAATGTTTCTTTTTAATTTCATCATTTTTAAATTGCTAAGCTTTTAAAGTTCTTCACATGATATAATTATGTATATTAATATTTTCTCTATATTAGTAGAATGTATATTTGTTGTGCCAATATTTTCCAGATTGTTATTCTTCCTATATGATTTCAGAGTCACTGAGATGGTACCCACTTTCTCTCCTATGGCCTGTTTTCTATATCCATTGGCTTAAAATATAAATATCCTATAACTGCGCAATCTACTACTGGATAATGGTAATGATTGTACAACTCTGTAAATATACTGAAAATCACTTAGTTGTTTACTTTTTGTTTGCTTTAACCACCCAGGGGCTATTTCCAGTTATCTGCTCAATGGTTGCTCCAGTCCTTTGAACTATCTCTCTGGCCTTCAACTGAGTGCTTTAAAATGGTTTATTTTATGGTGTGTGAACTGCAATTCAGTAAAGCTGTTATTTATTTATTTAATTTTAAATTTCTTGAAATTTTTTTTATTGAATCACCGTGAGCTACATTTATAAAGCTTTCATGTTTGAGTTTCAGTTATATAATGATTGAACACCCGTTCCTCTACCAGTGTACATTTTCCATCACCAATGTCCCCAGTATCCCTCCCCTCGCCCCGTCCCCCCCTGCTTCTAACTATGCACACATAAATGGACAGAATTTTCCTACCAAAATATAAAATGGACATATAGAAAAACATTAGCACTGATTCACTTTAAGTCCTGAGGAAGTGAGAGTATGGGTGAATTTTATCTTTGCCTTTCATTTTCTAGTGTTTTAGAAAGTATATGCTATTAATAACTATTACTTTTATTATCAGAAATTAAATGCTGTGTTTCCTATACCTGCTTGTTTGCAGAATTTCCTTCTTCATTTCTATCTCTTAAAACGATCTCTTCTAGCTAAAGATGTGTTCACTAGTTGTTGCGGATTAGCCAAATAAATTCAATTTTTATTTTTTATTTCAAAAGCTTTAATATATGAGTGCCTATTCTGTGCAGATTATATATTTACTCTGGGGACATAGAGATATCACCTAGTATGACCTGTTGGCTTTGCTTACATGTACCAATAACTTTATTTTATTTTATTTTATTTTATTTATTTACTTTTTTGCTTTTTGGGTCACACCCAGCGATGCTCAGGGGTTACTCCTGGCTTTTCACTCAGGAATTACTCCTGGCAGTGCTTGGGGGACCATATGGAATGCCGGGGATCGAACCTGGGTCGGCTGCATGCAAGGCAAACGCCCTACCCGCTGTGCTATCGCTCCAGCCCCCAATAACTTTATTTTAAATTCAAAACAACGTCTATTGTTTTTAGTGTAATATCTAAGACTGTAGAGACTATAGTCTTAGTCTCTAGACTATAGACATCTAGACTATATGAGTCCCTGAATTTTAAAAATTAAAACAAAAACATAGTTAAAAATTGTCACAGGAACCAGGGAGACAGCTTAAAAGGCTGAAGTAATTCTTTGCATGCAGGAAAGTCAGGTTTGGTCCCCAGTATCACATGGTCCCCTAAGCATCTCCAGGAGTGGCCCCCAAGCACCGAGCTGGGTCAAACATGAGCCGTGCCACATGTGCACATCCCCACCTAAAAAGGGATCAGCAAACTGGAGCTCACACTTTGCATGAAGAAATTTTGATTTGATCTCTATCACATGGACCCAAAATACCACTAGGTGTATCCCCAGAGCAGGACCAGGTATGGTCCAAAACCCAAAATTATATACATTAGATAACAGTTGATACACAAATGTTAAAAATAAATCAGGGGCATTCCACATGGAATTACCCACAAACCAACATGGAGTGTATAATTCCATGTTTTACTTTATGAGTTTTCCTTCTCCCTTTTATTTTGTAAATGGAACTAACTTCAAAAAAATCATTGGAGCTGGAGTGATAGCACAGTGGGTAGGGCGTTTGCCTTGCACTCAGCCAACCCGAGTTCGATTCCCAGCATCCCATATGGTCCCCTGAGCACCGCCAGGGTTAATTCCTGAGTTCAGAGCCAGGAATAACCTCTGTGCATCGCCGGGTGTGACCCAAAAAAGCAAAAAGAAAAAAATCATTACTGAGTTTGGAGTGATAGTACAGCAGGTAGGACACTTGGGACACTTGTCTTACCCTTGGCCAACCTGGATTCAAAGCACAAAACCCCATATGATACCCTGAACCCCGCCAGGAGTAATTTGTGAGCACAGAGCCAGGAGTAAGCCCTAAGCACAGCCCAAAGACCTGCCCTTCCCCCCAAATATCATTACAGCATCAATTAAATTGCATAGATCTCTATAAAGAAAATAAAGGCATACCTTTACTAGCTCCACAGCTCCAGAAGCAAAATCACAACAATAAAGAAAACATCCTGAAACATTCCTATGAAAACAAAATAAATATTAACATCTAGCATACAGAAATGCTCAAACTACAGAAGAAAAAAATCAGAGCACATTTGAACCTTCTAGTAAGTATTTCTTCAGCAGAATTTTGGATGACAGCTTCTTATGCTTGAAAATTTTTATTTATTTATTTTTAATGAATCAACATGGGGTAGTTACAGACTTACAAACTTTCGTGCTTACCTTTCAGTCATACAATGATCAAGTATCCATCTCTTCACCAGTGCCCATTCTCCACCACCAATGATCCTGGTATCCCTCCCATTACCCCCACCCCATCCCGCACCCCACCCTGCCTCTGTGGCAGGGCATTCCCTTTCGCTCTCTCTCTCCTTATGGGTGTTGTGGTTTGCAATAGAGGTATTGAGTGGCCATCATTTGGTCTGTAGTCTACTTTCAGCATGCATCTCCCATCCTGAGTGGGCCCTCCACACACCCCATACTTGGTGGTCCCTTCTCTATCTGAGCTGCCTTTTCCCCCAGCATGTGAGGCTGCCTTCCAAGCTGTGAGGCAATCCTCCTGGTATTCATCTCTACTATTCTTGGGTGTAAGTCTCCCATTCTGTTACTTTATATTCCACAAATGAGTGCAATCTTTCTATGTCTGTCCTTCTCTTTCTGACTCATTTCACATAACATGATACTTTCCATGTTGATCCACCTATATGCAAATTTCATGACTTCATCTTTTCTAACAGCTGCATAATATTTCATTGTGTAGATGTACCAAAGTTTCTTTAACCAGTCATCTATTCTCAGGCATTTGGGTTTTTTCCAGATACTGGTTATTGTAAACAATGCTGCAATGAACATACAAGTGTAGATGTCATTTCTACTACACTGTTTTGCATCTCTGGGATATATTCCCAGAAGTGGTATTGCTGGGTCAAATGGGAGCTTAATTTTTAATTTTTTGAGAAGTGTCCATACTGTTTTCCCAAAGGGTTTAACCATTCGGCATTCCCACCAGCAGTGAAGGAGAGTTCTTCTTGTATGGTTCAACAAGTCCCTTGTATATCCTTGATATCAATCTCTTATCAGATGGGTATTGGGTGAATATCCTTTCCCACTCTGTAGATTGTCTTTGTATTCTGGTCACTCTTTCTTTTGAGGTGCAGAAGCTTCTTAGTTTAAGATAGTCCCATATGGTTATCTCTTTCCACTTGCTTGGTTAGTGGGGTGCCATCTTTGAAGATACCTTTAGCTTCAATGGGATAACAGCTTCTTGAGTCTTTTCAGACATTGATTTCTACAGTGGTATAAGGGTATCATTATGTTGCTTCTGTACCAGCACTGTTTCAAACACTTTTCATTAATTACAGAGTAACTTTCAATTTCCTGACCTGTTTTTACTGGACCTCCATTATTTAGGTTTACTTGACTTTCATCCAATCATACTCTCACATAGAATGCCTCTGAGGTTATATATCAGAACTGTTCCATTCTGAGGCCATAGCAATTGTACAGCAGGCAGGGTGTCTGCCTTGCACATGGCTGACCCAAATTCAATCCCTAGCACCCCATATGGTCCCTCTAAGTATTGCCAGGTATGACCCCAAAACAAAACGAACAAAAAAATTTTTTTTTCTGTTCCTTCTTGCCCTAGCAGGCACTCTTTCTTCTGTCTCCAACTCCTGTGTCTTATAGTTCTTATAAGCTTACTCAAATTCCACCCTTGGTGTCCCTTGGTGCTTCATCCCCCTCCTTCCTACGTATACCATTCATTTGTGTCTTGGGATTATTACAGAGGCTCAAATGCCTTGATGAGGTGCAGTAGCTATCAGGTTGAAACACAATATTTAAAAAAGAACAAAACACAAAAATGCTCATTCTTTGCTCTTTTTTCATCTTATAATAGTCAAACATTTGTTACATCTCATGTACCAAATATTACAAAACAAATTAATAAAGTAATGAAACACTAAGAGTATGGATTTTTGTTTTGGGGGGTCACATCTAGCGGTGCTCAGAGGACCAAGATTAAACTTAGGCTCTCCCCCATGTGAAGCACACATTTTAACTCTTTGAGTTAGCTACCTGGCCCCAAGAAGATGGATTTTGGAACCAAATACTGTTTAAATCCTGGACTTGTCACTCAAGAAGTGCCTCCGATTTGGGGGGCGGGAGGCTGCTATTTATTCATAAAAATATTGATTAATTTTATTTATCTTCTACTAAACTTAGACAGCTTTAATCAATCTTTACTGAAATTCAGTGACAATAGCTGGAACACTGTCATTCACAGACTGGTGTTTGCTATGAATTCTGTAGTCAGCACAATTATGGACCCTAATTTTGGAACACACATTCTTTTTGTGTCACACTTAGTCTGATCCTTACCCTCTATACTGTTGTCAAAGAATCCATCTATCAGGTAGCAAGTGAGTAAGAAAGATTATTATATAATTAAATAGTAATTCTAAGAGATTACTTTAGGGTCCACTTGGAAACCTGATCAGTTTAGTACAGCTTTTATGGAAGAGTAGCCATGGTGGGGAACCTCAGGTGCAAATCTTACGATTTTGAAGGAGGGGGTTGGAATTGCTGTGAGTGGGGGAATGGTAGTAGCATTCGGAAGTGAGAGTTAAATGCCAAGTATAAGAAGCACAGTTGCTTCTGAGGGCACTCACAGGTATGTGGCAGGATATTTAAGCCCTCAAGAACACAACTAGAATTCCTGATTTGATTTAGGAGGCATTTCGAGCAAGAAAATCTTCTAAATAAATACATTAATACTGGCACAAATATCTCACCTGGTCTCCATTTACACTTGAATGCTACTCATTGATAAAGACCATGTTCACATGTAACTTTGATACCAGGGATTTGCATTTCATTTACAATCCATCCAAATAGTTTAAAGTGTGATGAACAGGATTTAGTTATGAAAACTTAGCCAGAACGGAATCAAAGTCGAAATTGTCACTGCTCAGGAAAGTAACTCAATAGGCTGGAGCACGTGCCTGGCATACTCAGAGCCCTGGGTTCCGTCTCTAGCACTTGATGGCCTTCACACAGCCAGGGACTAATGCTGTTCAGCCATGTCACTGCTGGGTAGGCCCAAACAACACACGAAAGTAAAACTTGCACGCAAATCTTTTCTTATCCATTCCAAATAAAAATGGTGCATTACTCCTATTCTTTCCTAAGAAAGCTGAATGTTGGCGACTCTGTAATTTGCTAGTGGCCCCTTATGTTTGAAATGTGCTTAGCAAACACTCTGATACAGAGTACTATGCCCTAAGATGGCTAAGGGTGGGGTTGGAGCGATATTACAGTGGGTAAATCATCTGCCTTGTATGCAGCCAACTGGGTACCACCCCCAGCAACACCATCAGGAGTGATCCCAGAGCACAGAGTCAGAGTAGCCCTGAGCATCCGCAGCACTGGGTGTGGCCCCCAAACAAAAACAAACAAACAAAGATGGCTAAAGGTAGGGCTGCAATCACAGTGCCAGAGTCTTGAATCTTGGCTCTACCACTCAGATGTGTGACCTTGAAATAGTCATGTAATCTCTCTGTGACTGTCTCCTCATCTTTAACAAAGAGAGAAAAATGACGTAAAAGGTGGTTGTGAGGAATGCATGATTTCATATAGCATCCAGAAAGGTGCCTATCTCAGAATAAGCACCAATAAATGGTAGACATTGTTATTACTGCTTTTGTGAATATCAACCTCACTATTACTATCATCATCAAAAGAAGATCGATGACCTCTGCCTTTCAGGAAACTTGGACAGTAAGAATTTCTTATGGTTCTCTATAAATCTCCATATCACCCAGAACACTTTTCTGAGCATGGCATATCTAACTCATCATGAAGGCAGTACTTATTATACACCCACAAGATACAAAACAGATTAGAAGCGAAAGAAAAGCAAGCATGTGCCATGTGTCATGGAACCACAGAGCAGCAGTGTGACCTCTGACACTGAATTCCCACTGCATCAGCAGATCAAGTTGAAAAGTCTTGTGATCACCCAATGACTTCCCAGAGTGTTTCTATAAAATCAGGTGACTGCCTTGGCCTTTCTCCCAGAAAGCAGGTGTAAATATCACCACTACCACCGCATCACCAAGCACTTTCTTGGCAGGTGGTTTAAGAACTAAATGATCCTTGGAGAATGATACCACCTCTCAATTCCAAGGGTCTAATTATGGTAAAATATTCTGAAAATGTAAAACATTAATCCCATGCCCTCAAAAAATAATAAAACATAATTTCTTAGGCAGAGGAAGAAGTCTAATCCTCCCTTTGGAAGGCTAATCACTGACTGGTTTGCCTTTTAAAAGTGAATTATCTCAGGTTATTGAGCTACAAAGTTTTCTAAAATGAGGCAAAAAAGAAAAAAGAGTCAGGGAGAAGGGAAGCAAGAGCTCTCATACTATTAGTTGGACAGAGAAGGGGAAAATACAAATATGAATCAAAATATAAGTCAGTCAGTATGTACTGAGCTATGACTACTTATATGGCATTATTAGGATACCTGAAAAATCAAGTAGGCTAAATATATTCTGTATATCAAGAAAAATAAGCAGTAACAGGAAAAACAAGACACTAAAAAATGATATGCTTAATACCTTCACATCTTTTAGTCTAGTTCTTCCTCTGGGAGAACCTGGCAAGCTACCGAGAGTTTCCTGCCCACATGGGAGAGCCTCGCAAACTCCCCGTGGTGTATTCATATGCCAAAACCAGTAACAATGATGGGTCTCATTCCCCTGACCCTGAAAGAGCCTCCAGTGCGGCACCATGGGAAAGGACATGTAAAGAGATTCTAAAATCTCAGGACTAGGACTAATGGAGACGTTACTGAGACCACTCGAGAAATTTGATGATCAAATGGGATGATGATGGTGATGATGATGATAAGTTCAGAGATTCCTGGGGTGAAGGAACCTGAATATATAGGTATAACTGAATAAGAAATATTCACCCAGAAATTGGAAAAGGAAAATAAACAAATAGTATTTGTTTATTACAAACACAGGATGTAGTTTTAGAGTCGCAAATCTGTTGGAATCATTTCTACATGGTCCCTTTAACTGGGAATGATATTTGGGAATTACCTAGTATTTATTATGTTAGGTTTGTGATAATATTGGAGAACAACCAACCTTTTTTGCAAATACATTGTATCTTTGTGTGTATTCATGTCTGGTACCCAGGACCAAACTTTGGACCTCATACATGTAAGCAAGTGCTCTATTGCTTAGCTATACCTATGACCCAGTACAACATATCTTTTTTTTTTAATTTATTTATTTTTAATTAGTGAATCACCGTGAGGGTACAGTTACAGATTTATACAATTTTGTGCTCATGTTTCTCTCTTACAAAGTTTGAGAACCCATCCCTTCACCAGTGCCCATTCTCCACCACCAGTAAACCTAGCATCCCTTCTACCCTCCCTAATCCCATCTCCCCCCCACCCCGCCCCACCCTGCCACTGTGGCAGGGTATTCCCTTTTGTTCTCTCTCTCTAATTAGGTGTTGTGGTTTGCAATAAAGGTGTTGAGTGGCCACTGTGTTCAGTCTCTAATCTACATTCGGCCCACATCACCCTTCCCCCGCATGGCCTCTGACCATATTATACTTGGTGATCCCTTCTCTGCGTTACCCTCTCTCCAGAATGTGAGGCCAGCCTCCAAGCCATGGAGTCAACCTCCTGGTACTTATTTCTACTATTCTTGGGTGTTAGTCTCCTGCTCTGTTATTCTATATTCCACATATGAGTGCAATCTTTCTATGTCTGTCTCTCTCTTTCTGACTCATTTCACTTAGCATGATACTTTCCATGCTGATCCACTTATATGCAAATTTCATGACCTCCTTTTTTCTAACAGCTGCATAGTATTCCATTGTGTAGATGTACCAAAGTTTCTTCAACCAGTCATCTGTTCTAGGGTTTTTTCCAGATTCTGGCTATTGTAAACAGTGCTGCGATGAACATATAAGTGCAGATGTCATTTCGACTATACTTTTTTGCTTCTCTGGGATATATTCCCAGCAGTGGTATTGCTGGGTCAAATGGGAGCTCAATTTCTAATTTTTTGAGAATCGTCCATATTGTTTTCCAAAAGGGCTGAACCAGTCGGCATTCCCACCAGCAGTGTAGAAGTGTCCCTTTCTCCCCACATCCTCTCCAACAGCGGTTGCTTTTGTTCTTTTGAATGTGGGCCAGTCTCTGTGGTGTGAGGTGGTACCTCATGGTTGTTTTGATCTGCATCTCCCTGATGATTAGTCCAGTACAGCATATCTTAAAGATAAAATTAAGGTAATACGAACGGATTGAGGAGGATTGAGGAGGTGGATATATGGGAATTCATGGCATTATCTATTTTAGGGAAACAATTTTATACCTTCACAATGCAAAAGTAAGAAAATAACATTATCGAGTTTAAAACTATAAAGAGAGGTGTATAGAGGTAGTACAGGGGTTAAAATATTTGCCTTGCAAATGGCTGAACCCAAGTTGATATCTGGCACTGCATATGGTACTTTAAGTTCCACCAGAAGAGATCCCTGAGTAACACTGAATATGGTTCCACCCTCCCTCAAAAAAACCAAAATATGCATAGAGAAAAACTGAAAGGAATTAGAACAAAAAAATTTTTTTTTACTTACATATCTTTAAACTTTATTGATGTTAAAAGTGTAACATTTGAAACCAGGATATTTGACGTATGCGGAAGGGATATGCTCTACACATGAAGCCCTGAGTTTAATTTCTTTTTTTTTTCTTCAATTTCTTTTTTTTAAATTTTATTATTATTATTTTTAATTAGTGGGTCACAGTGAGGGTACAGTTACAGATTCACACATTTTCATGCTTGTTTTTCCTTCATGCAATGTTTAAGAGCCCATCCCTCCACCAGTGTCCATTCTCCACCACCAATGAACCCAGTATCCCTCCCACCCACCCCAGTCCCATCCCCCCACCCCACTCCGCCTCTCATCAGCTATGTAAGGATAATGGGAAGGGTAGATGATAATTCTCTTCTTCCTCTAATGGAAATGTTCTACAGTGTGCTCCTTTTGATTTATAGTGAAAAAATGATATGAAAACTCTTTTGAGTGGGGTGAAGTTACATCCAGAGCTGCTCAGAGGACCCTGTGGTGTTGGGGACTGAACAACAGACTCCTGCATACAAAGCATGTGTTCTAGACCTTTGAGATCCATCTCTGGCCCTTCATATGAGGGTAACTGTGTGTGTAAGAAAAAAAAAGAAGAGTCAAATTTGACAGATCAGCTATAGGTTTGAAACCGCTGGAATTTTGTCAGATTTGTCTTGCTGTCATAACTATTCTATATCACACAGGTGAGCACGTGAAAAGGAAAGGTGTTTCGGAAGAACTGTGTCTCTATCAACTACTTCTGCTTTGTTGAATCTTAGGGGTTTCTGTCGTTACCTCCAAAATAATTTCAAGTTCTGGAAACAATCATTTTCTCCTTTTTGGGGGGAGAGCTTGCTTTTGGGACCACATTCAGTGGTGTTCAAAGCTTACTCTTGACTCTGTGCTCAAGGACCA
Organism: Sorex araneus; assembly: GCF_027595985.1. Lineage (NCBI taxonomy): Eukaryota > Metazoa > Chordata > Mammalia > Eulipotyphla > Soricidae > Sorex > Sorex araneus. Next base: position 205,284,382 of record NC_073313.1, read on the forward strand.
CACGGGGTACTGGTGAATGAATCTGAGTTGGCCATGTGCAAGGCAAGTGCAATACCCACTGTACTATCTCTCTAGCCCCCATGGAGACAATCATTCAAATTTAAGCTTTTGTTTTGTTTTGTTTTTGTTTTAGGGCTACACTCAGTGGTGCTCAGGGCTTACTCCTGGCTCTACACTCAGGAATTACTCCAGACGATACATGGGGGAACATAATGGGTGCCAAGGCTTGAACCCCAGTTGGCTTCATGCAAGGCACGGACCTGCTGTACTATTGCTTCAACCCCTAACTTTTTTTAATACTGTGTAACTCCAGATGTGATGACAAAATAAAATGAATGCTAAAGTATAAGTTTTAAATTAAATTTTCTTTGCATAACATGACAACTATGTATACTGGAAGAGGAAAGTAAAATCCCAGACATTGAACAATTCACTGCTTAGTGGAAGGATCATTTCTCTTGCTCTTTTCTTATTCTCTTAGCCACATAATCACAAGCTTAAACAATTACTTCGACCGACAGTTAGACAATCCAGGGCTAGGAAATACTATGTTCAGAGTAATTCCATATTATATGAAATCAGATACTAAGACTTCTTTTGTAATTTGCTTTAGCCACTGTTTATATGGGATCAAGAACACTACTGGCAAATATAGCCAACATTTTCCCAGAATTTCTCAACATTCTGTACATATGTAAAATTTTGTAAGAAAAGGACACAAAAACTCACTGCAAAGTATTCAGAATTGGAAAGACACTATTTCCAGCACCACAGCCAACCTAAAACCAAAAGAACAAACATATATAAGAATAAGGCTAAATTTCCTCAACAGTGTCAGATATTTTATTTTTTAAAACTAGAAGACAGGGGCTAGAGTGATAGCACAGCGGGTAGGTCATTTGCCTTGCACACGGCTGACCCATGTTTGATTCCCAGCATCCCATATATCCCCTGAGCACCAACAGGAGTGTAATTCCTGAGTGCATGAGCCAGGAATAACCCCTCTGCATTGCCGGGTGTGACCTGAAAATAAAACAAAAACAAAAACAAACCAGAAGACATTTACTGGATCTTTGAACTGAAGAGTTTTTCAAACCGAAAACAATAAAATTAATAACAAGAATATTTTTAAATAATAACTGAAAACATTTAAAATGTTATACTCCCAAACACAGAATAAATCAAATTAAAAGACAGTCACCATACTTAAGAAAACCTGCAATAAATATAAATGGCAGAACTATGTGAAAAACAGATAAGCAAAGAAAATAGAATACTAAATGCAAATGATTTTATACTATTTGAAAAAACTATCTGACCTGCTTAATAATCAAAGATATGCAAATCAAAACAAGCTATAATTTTTTTTCCTTTTTGGGTTACACTTGGCGATGCACAGAGGTTACTCCTGATTCTGCACTCAGGAATTAACCCTGGAGGTGCTCAAGAGACCATATGGGAAGCTGGGAATCAAACCCGGGTCGGCCGAGTCAGTCGCAAAGCGAACTCCTACCCACTGTGCTATTGCTCCAAGCCCAAGCTATAATTGTTATGTAACAAAGTAGAAAGTACCAAAATAAGAATATACCAGTCAACAAATGTACTGATGAAACAAATATACTGCTGTTAAGTAGGATCAGTTATAACTTCTTAGAAAGCAATTTGGTGATATATCTTAAGAGTATTAAATATTTAGGTGCATTCTCCATCCTGGTGTTACCCACATTTCAACCTGAAAGTCTATGTTCTCTTTTGAATACGTGACTCTCTGTCTCCCTACCTGACTTCCTTTAAAAAAATTTTTAGTAGGATCAGAGAGTACAGTGATTGGCAGTGGTTCTATCTCCAGCACACACACCCCCTGAGCCTGCAAGGAGTGACCCCTGACCACAGAGAATAAGTCCTGAGCACTGCCAGGTATGGCTCAAAAACAAGAAAATTATTTTTAGAAAATTATAAAATAGTAAATCTTACCCATAATAATTTTTAAAGTACTGTAATCTATATTAAAAGATGTCTGTTGCAGAAAATCTGAAATAATTTCACCCAGCTGCGCGAAGTAGATAAGTAAAATTGTAGTACTTCACATGAATATTTGAACTATGAAAATACTTATAATTTTTAAAGACAGAAAAATTGCTTATTATATAATGCTAAACTGGAACAAAGTAAAAACCTCAAAAACAAATTTAGCATGCCCACTTATAAAATTAATATAAGCTAAAGGAGAAAAAAATGTAAAATGTCAATAGTAGTTAGTTCACTTCTTTGACTGTACATAATTTCACTTGACTTATTTTCATTTTAGGAAATTCTCTATAATCAATATATGTTACCTTTATAATTAGAAAAAAATTTAAAGTAGAAAACTAAGACCTCCACTAGATCATAGCAAATGGTGTATTTCACTTATTTCTATCTCACATGAAAAATTGCAATGGAGAAATGAAAACCAGAACTTTAGCAGTATTTAAAACCATTATTGGGAGCAGAGTGATAGTCCAGCAGGTTGGGTGTTTGCTTTACATACAGCTGACCCAGGTTCAATCCCTGGCATCCCATATGGTGCCCCAAGCACAAAAAGAGTAATTCCTGAGTGCAAGACCCAAGAATAACCATTGAGCACCACCAGGTGTGGCCCAATGCCTATTCCACTCAAAATAAAAAACCCCAAAACAAAAAGAAGATCACTGGCAAGTCAGAAATTAAGACAAGTTAAAAAAAATTAAAACCACAAACTAATAACCCAATTAAAGATTTGAGTGCCTTAAATATCGAGGGCAATAGATACAAGGGCCAGGAGGACTGCCCCATACCTGGAAGATTGCTTCATGAGTGAAGGGGAGAAGGCAGATGAAATAGAGAGGGATCACTAAGAAAATGATGGCTAGAGGAACCAGTTGGGATGGGAGATGCATGCTGAAAGTAGATAATGGACCAAACACGATGACCTCTCAGTGTCTGTGTTGCAAGCCATAATGCCCCAAAGCAGAGAGAGTGTATGGAGAGAGAGTGTATGGGGAATATTGTCTGCCAAGGAGGCAGGGGGAGGGTGGGAAAGGGGGGGGTATACCGGGGATATTGGTGGTGGGGAATGTGCACTGGTGGAGGGATGGGTATTTGATCATTGTGTGATTGTAACCCAAACACGAAAGCTTGTAACTATCTCACAGTGATTCAATAAAATGTATTCAATAATGTATGAAACCGTACCAGACACTTGTTTAGATATGACCATTTCCCTCCTAAAAAAAAAGCCTGGATTGTTAATAAAGAGGAATGTACACTTTTGAATGGTAGGTTAGAGCCCATCTTTACCCCCGTAGTACAATACCTCTAGGATTCTAAACGTGGCCATGCTGCCAGGAAACAATGCTGTCTTCAGAGATCCTGTTCTCTGTTCTCTAGAGCCTTGGCTGGGAAAATCAGATCCCACTTTGCTTTGAACACCTGAAGTGTTGGGACTGTTCTTACAGTGATTTTTTCCTTCGGGTATAGTAAGGCAGTGCATTCTTGAGAAACAATCTGCAGTATTAATTTTCACATGCTCGCATGTCACTTCTCTTGTCTTCTCTTCAGTTTTTTGACCAAATGGAAGAATTTCAGGAAACTCCCTCAAAAGCCAGTTGCGATCCTTGAAAAATTTATTCTTGTGAATCTTATAAAATGCATTCCAATATTTACTAGCTTCATGCTCATATTTAACTAAAAGGAAAAGGAAAAGGTTAATTTTACCAGAATTATATTTACTATTTACGTAAATAATATTTATAGTAAATTATACTTACTATAGTTGTATTTATTATATTTACTGCTTATTGTAGGTTACTAACTGCAGTTTGGACTGGAGCAATAGCACAGTGGGTAGGGTGTTTGCCTTGCGCAAGGCCGACCCGGGTTCGATTTCTACATCCCTCTTGGAGAGCGTGGCAAGCTACCGAGAGTAGCCTGCCCACGTAGCAGAGCCTGGCAAGCTACCCATGGCGTATTCAATATGCCAAAAACAGTAACAATGAGTCTCACAATGGAGACGTTACTGGTGCTTGCTCGAGCAAACCTATGAATAATGGGATGACAGTGCTACAGTGCTACAGTGCTACTAACTGTAGTTTAATAACTAAATATATTTCAAAATTAAATGCTTGTAAATATTATATGCTTTATCATTTATAATAGTACTACTGAATAACTTTAATATTATAATTGTTATTCATCTGATTTGTTTTGTTTTGAGCCATACCAGGGATCACTCCAGGCAGTGCTCAAGGAACCATATGGGATGCTGGAGACAGAAACCAGGTCATCTAGATCCAAGGCAAACATGCTTCCCATTGTACTATCTCTTTGGCCCCTTCGCCTATTTTTTTTTAACTTTTGATACTTTGTTCTAGAAAACTGAAAAGTTTATTGGGATGTCAAAGGGGAAGAAACTTCCCAGTCAGGGAAGAATCTGGTATAGGACACAGTTCTATATATCTTTTAATCTCTTAAAAGGTCAAAACTAAAATAAGTATTGATTCTCTCAAAATGCTAGGTAGTCAGTCCTAACTCCACAAATCTGCATGTTTTTTAATAATTTGGCAAATAATTTTTGTGAGGAATACATTCACTGAAAACTACCTTTTATAGTCTAATATTGTCATTGTCACTGTCACTGTCATCCTGTTGCTCATCGATTTGCTCAAGCGAACACCAAAATGGAGAGTAACGTCTCCATTTTGAGACTTGTTGTTACCATTTTTAGCATATCGAATATGCCACGGGTAGCTTTCCAGGCTCTGCCGTGGGGGCAAGATTGTCTCGGTAGCTTGCCGGCTCACCAAGAAGGGCGGAGGAATCGAACCCGGGTGGGCCACGTGCAAGGCAAACGCCCTGCCGCTGTGCTGTCACTCCAGCCCAGTCTACTACTGTAAGGTTAATAATAATATTTTACCAATAACAGGTAAGGCTCTTTAATAGAAAAAGGATTTTATGTCCCAAAAAATCCATTCATAATTTTATGGGACAAAATTGGTGCAAATTGGTAATGAGACAGGAAATTTGGGCTTATCAATTATGTCAGTTGAGAGTTAGAACTGTCCACTGAAATCTCCATCAAGCCTCCCAGGCTCCAGAGCCCACTGTCCAGTCCAGCAGAACCAGAACCACATCTCCTGACTCTTGCAATCTAGGAGCCATTAGTATTTTCAATCTTCTGCCACTTCCAGAAGCATCTTTATCTAGTGACATTTCCCAATATGATATACTACAGAAAACTTCTAAAGCTTATTTCTTAATTATCTTAAAAATTTTTTGTCCCCTCTAAACAGTGCTCAGGTATTGGTTTGTCCTTTCCACCTTACCACAGGGAGCTTAGGTTTAATGAGTTACTCCCTTCACAGTGCTCCCATCCCTCTGTGTTTATTTGTAACCTCTTTCTTTGTGCTCTGTTAGCTTGTAAATAATGCTTTTCTTTTCCCCTTAAGTCCTTTGCATAGTTAATTCAGAACAATGTCCTTTTTGTATAGACACAGGAAGACAATTAATGCTATGCTCTTGTAAGTTGGGAGTTAATTGACTCTGAATGATATTCACTCCTGGGCATCTGTTCTTTTGACTTAAGCCTCAGTTGCCCTTACTTATTAGCACCCCAAAAGCATGGTCCTGATGAAAGACTGGATGGACCCAGGGCAAGCAGTGAGCTACCCTGGTATTGAAATGGTCCAGGCCAAAGTGCCATAATACTTAGCTATAAGTTAAGAGCATGGTCATAGACACATTCTGTCATGAATAAAAAAGCACACTTAGAAAGGACTCTGCTAGGGTTAGGAAAGATTAACTTGGCCTGAGCACTGTAGTCTGAGATCTATAGCAAGATACCCTAGGAGAGCCACCCTACAAGCTCAATGTATCTCTTCCTGTGTCCATACAAAATAACGAATATTAAGAAGTAGAATTAAGATGTTAATTAAGATGTTAATTAAGTTATTGGACTAAGCAAGATGGAGCGGGGAGAGACTAGCAAGGGGGACTAGCAAGGGAGAAGAATGTAGAGGAAGAATGCAGGAGTAAGCACGTGGAGAGACGCAGCTGTGAGAGGGAGTGCAGAGAGATGAGCGGGAGAGACAGGAGGAGATGGGAATGAGGGGCAATGTGACACTGGAATGGGGAGTTTAGGGAGACTGGAACAGGCGTGTGGGGAGAATGGAATGAACGGCAACTGATCATCAACCAGCCTGGTGGCCTTGTTTCTTCCTTCGTCTGCCTGTTGGCATGCTTCCTGAGTCCACTGAATGGAGAGAGAGAGAGAGAGAGAGAGAGAGAGAGAGAGAGAGAGAGAGAGAGAGAGAGAGGGAGGGAGGGAGGGAGGGAGGGAGGGAAGGAAGGAGAGAGAGGGAGGGAGGGAGGGAGAGAGGGAAGGAGAGAGGGAGGGAGAGACAGAGAGAGAGAGGGAAGGAGAGAGGGAGGGAGGGGGAGAGAGAGAGAGAGAGAGAGAGAGAGAGAGAGAGAGAGAGAGAGAGATAGAGGAGAGAGAAGCCGCCTGGAGATTACACACTCAGGAGCCAAAGGACTACCAGCAATACTCATTCAACCCAACTGGCAGCTTAGTGCTAGAAAATGAGGATGCCGGGAACCACCCTAGTGGTGCTCAGAGGCCTAGGGTGACCCTGTGGGCCCAGGATTGAACCTGTGTCCAGTACTACATCCCTGGCATTTCCAAGCCTTTTAAAAAAGCATAAGCGCTTTGTGACGTCATTCCTTAGCAGCATTTCCTGGGGCTCAGGGTCAGGGTTAGGTCAACAGTTTCAGAACTCTGGCAAATCTTTTTTGTTTGTTTTTGTTTACAAGGACACACCCAGTGACATTCAGGGGTGCTCCTGGCTTTGCATTCAGTAATTATTCCTGGCAATGCTGGGGATCTGACCAAGGTCAGCTGTGTGCAAGGTCAGCTGAGTATTCCAGTCCTACACCTGACTGGAAATTCTTAGCTTTCTGCCTCTTCTACTTCAAAATTTAAATGAGTACAATAATGAAGCATCAGGGAGATGGCTCAAAAGGCTGGAGTACATGCTTTGAGTGTGGGAACTCCGGGTTCAATTTCTAACACTCTGGGGCTCTCAGATCACTGCCAGGAGTTACTCCTGAGCACAATTCTGAGAGTATCCCCAGGCAGCACTGCCTAGTATGACCCCTCTCCCCATGACTAACTCCCTCCCCTATCCCATTCATTCATAAAACATTTCTTGAATACTGTTACATATGAAATCTAATGCTATTTTATTTTCTTTTTGGGTCACACCCGGCGATGCACAGGGATTACTCCTGCCTTATGCACACAGGAACTACTCCTGGTTGTGCTCAGGAGACCATATGGGATGCTGGGAATCGAACCCGGGTCGACCGCATGCAAGGCAAATGACCTACCCGCTGTGCTATCGCTCCAGCCCCTGAAATCTAATTCATAAACCTAATCTCTGGGTTTAGCATTTCCTTCATGCAATGTAGACATGTGACCTTTTCTGTTCATTTCTTTCTTGGGTCACACCCAGCAGTACTCAGGGATTCACCCAGCTCTGTGTGTGTGTGTGTGTGTGTGTGTGTGTGTGCATATTTGTTTATGTAGAGAATATCCATATTTGTTTATGTAGAGAATATTCCTGGAAGGATAATCACTCAAGTATTAATAATCATTGTATGCTTCTCAGGAGGGGAACTGAATGGCTGGGAGACCAAGGTTGGAGGAAAAATTTCCATTCCAGTCTGGATCTGTGTCAACCTACTGTCTTATCTCAAAACAAACAAAACAACAAACGAAACAAAACTAAAACAAGGGGCTAACGCCTCTCAAATTTTAAAAAGAACCTAATCTAGAATAAGTTGTTGCCTGAATTCAGGCTCATTTTTGTTTCAGAGGCTTTTCTTAAAAGTCACATAGTTTCTCTTTTCCTTGCATTTGTAACTTTATGGCCCTGTACCACTGACCTCCACCCATTTGGTCACAAGACTTCCTCCCCATTGAGGCTAAACTGTATTTGGCAAAACGGCTGCTAAAAAGACAGAAACTCCCATCTGTAATTCAGGCTTGAGAAATAAAAGTAGGCCTTGGTAACAAAAGAGTTATGAGATGTTAATTTGACGCCCAAAATATGGTCATATCTGCCCTAATGGAAGAAAGCCTGTTTATGGTTAATGTAAACATTGTTGTATTTTTATCCTCAAAGCAGTTGTCTCTATTTTTAAAAATTGAAGGAGACCTGATACACAGTGTAAGAAAACAAAACAATATTCTGAAAAATCACACTTGGGAGTGATTTTCAGGAATTAGGAACCTGTCAAATTTCCCCAGGGTCTTTCGTCTACCTTTATCTTAAAAACTATTCGTAATATGCTTTGCTAGTTAAGGATTTTTCTTCCTAACAAAAAGTGACTACCTTAAAAGATTTATACTAGTCAAATTGCTGGTATCTAAGTTTTCAATATCACTAAACCACTTGAAGGAAGTTTGTGTCTAATTATCAGTAACTAAAATGTAAAGTAGAATGGAAAATGTGATGGATGTCTTGATTACTTTGGGGGGCTATTCTCCTAGGAATTCGTTGGCGAGGACAAAGGAAAACACCTAAGAAAAGATTAACAGCAGCAACTATTAATGAGAAAAAAGTGGAAAATAACTCAAATATCCAATAACAGCAACAACAACAAAAAAGTAAACGAGGTCGGTCTAAATAGTAATATTATACAGCAGTTAAACTTCAGGGAATAAAACAAAATGTAGGGGATAATGATACTAAAACATTCGCAACAAATGGTGACAAACTTCAACTTTAAGGTTTATTTTATCTTCATTTATAAGATGAAAATTTAGAATGATGTATAAATTTAATGACAATTAGGCAGTTCAATCTTTTGTTAAGTTTTAGCTACACTTTACAGAAAGATACAGACTCTTGACTGAATTCTTCATCCAACTTGCCTGCAGTTTCCTCTATTGATGAGGAGTATCTCTAATGTCATTTTAAGTTTTAAAAGGCTACTCAAATTAAAGTACATAAATTTATAGAGAATATTAAACATTATCAATTCTACAAACTACAAAACGTTGTATCAGATTGTTGTCATAAATAAGAGCCTGTAATGCTGTTTCTATAAATTTAAAAAATGAATCTTCAGTGAGGACAATAGAATCTGGTTCAGATAACAAATATATCAGAAGTATCTAATTCAACCTTTATATCTGTAATCTTTTAAAAGGATCTAGGGAACTGGAAGGCGGTTCATGAGCTGGAGTCACTTGTCACACTACACAGTTCCCACAGCACTGCTGGGAGTGGTGAAGTTAAAAATGTCAATTAGAAATTGTATTAAATTTAATTTCCCAAATTAAAAAAATCAAATTATTATCGTAAGACAATGATGAAGATCTGCAAGCACAAACACTTTCAAGCCTTTCCAATTATCTTGTAGAGTTTGGAGGGAAAAAAATTCCAAACAAATTACATTTATCATTACATCAAAAACATCAGCATTAAAAATTATTTGATTTTAAATATGTGCTAAGCCATGTCAAATATTTTATGTAAAATGCCATTCTTGAATATTTTTCTTCTTTAACCCAAATAAACTCTTTCAGACAGATGCACTACTTTCTAATTTGTATGCAAAGAAATTCAAGGCCAGAAGGATTTAAATTTCCTTGAATTAGAAGGGAAATTTCTACCTAGTTAGAAGAATCAGAGCATCTGGACCAAATCTATTAACTTTACAGTTCATATTCTTTTTAACCATTACACTTGATTGCCTTCCTAACACAAAATCAATATTAAGCCCCCAAATATCTCTGTAAAGAACCTCCATTTTTCTGAGTCTGTTTTCTCTCATTATAAAGCATTAAGTTGAAAATCAAACATCAGTGTGATTTATAATCCCAAACCTGTATATACAGAGAACTTTTCTAAAAACTTCAGAAACATAGAAAAAATTAATCCCATCCCTTGGATTACATAAAGTACATCTATGCAGGATTACATAAAATACATCTACACATCTTGATATGATGAAGTTACAATGAGCAGTGGGGTCCTAAAATGCTCTGTGGGAAAAGATGGGTTTGTGGGAGAAAAAGAAAACAGAGACAGCAACCTGGATGGGTTGGGGTAAAGGATAATGGAGAGGAACTTTTATATTTTCTTTTTGAAAGTTGTGCTTTCAACCATGTCTCCAACCAATGCTAGCAATTCTATGGTTCCGAGTAATGTGTGACAACTTCTTCGACCCCATGGGAAGCTCAATCAAACTCCTAATTATGATTATGAGTCAAGGTAAACAAGTTCAGCTTATGATTTAATTTCCTGGACTGCAAGAGTATCTTTGCTAACAAGAGAATTGGAAGAGTCACTTTCTGACCAGCAGTGAAAAATTTTATTCCAACCTGTTATTAATTCATCTCAATGTCAGGCTAATCATGATAAAAAGAATACAGTGTGGAGAAATGTGCAGTCTTCATCTTGATCCAACTGACCTTCTAAACAGGTACACTAATGATCACTTCTTTTCTGGAGGTGTTTTTTCGTTCGCTTTCCTAGGCTGCCGATTCAGAGTTAATTGCTCTATGCCAATGGCAGTAAAAGGAATGTAGTGATCTGTTTAACCACAGCCAGATGAAGCATCTTTGCAATTATTCACTTATTAAATTCAATACTGCTGAAGGGAAGAAGGAATATGACACACAACCTTACCATTAAATATTCAGAATTCACTCTGAATCACACTGAATATCACAACTAAGAAACTGAATTAAAACATTTAGGCACTGTCATATATGATGATTAATATGAATTATGAAAATTTATTCTAAATTGCAATGTAACAAATAGCAAATTAAAGTTATTTCTGTACATCAATTAAGCAAATACATGAGCTCTTAAAGTTGGAAATTGATAAAGTTCATTGTTTAATAAAGAAAATTCAAGATTATGAAAAGTATATTGCAAAGAGAACTGCATAAAATTTTAAGCAAAATCAACTTATAAATAAGTTTCCTAAATTTATTGGCATACAAACTTTACTATTTTTTTCTTCCATGCAGGACATTCCCAAGTGATAATATAATTTTACAAGGTAAATTACAGTGTTTCTTTTCTCTTTTTGTTTAATTTTAAAAAATAATTTGTTTGATATAGATACTTTACCCAAGAAGATAGCTATTTACAAGGACATGTTGAAATACAAATAGCAGTTGCTTTTGTCATAAATTTTTGAAACCCATTACATTTGCCTAATAACCAGCTGAGATATAACACTGGAGATGTTTTTAGGAAATTACAAAATATAATCATGTTAACTAAAAAACTGCCAAATGTATCTCTCATTTCTCTGAATTAAGTTGCCTTTAAAAGAAATACGAACTATAATAAAATTTAAAATAAATTACCAAAAGGAAATTTGGAATTAAAACTAATTAATCTGGGCATCTAATTGAAAGAAATATTGCTAATGAGACCCTCAATGCTGTGATTCATTTTAATCACAGAAGTGAAATGTCAACCATCCCACCGCCAGAGTCTCCATTATTTTGTGACGGTTAAGCTCTTCTTTTCAGAATTCTACGCTGCTTCCTGACTTGAGTTCTCACCAACAGTCAAGACAATAATTAAGAAATGGGAAAAGGGAGTGACAGGGAGACTGACACACAGAGACCAAAAGAGGGAGACTTGGCCAGCATGGGAGAACAACCAGTATTTCCTCCCCTGGGCAATAAAACAAGCGTGATAAGATCGCTACACAATGCACAGGCTGTGTAACAAACTGCATAGGGAGCACTTTGTGATGAGAGAAAAGTGGCTCTGTCAAAGATTTCGGATCACCTCCAGAAGAGCTGATGGTTAATAGGCACTGGGCAAAGAACCAGGTCAGAGCTTCCTTGGGGTTTTTACAAGGTTTGGGAGTAAAGCTTTTAAGTGGATCTATTCACCTTGACCCATATACACCGGAGTCATGAAATATCAAATCTCAAGTCTCAGCCGAAGGCTTCTGCAGATTAGTAGGTCAGTGATCCCTTGGCAGAGACTGGACGAGGGTGGTTGGGACAGTGTTTACTCTCACTATCATGTCCTGTCACTCAACGAAGTTGCTCGGAACAAAAGTTTTCTTTCTTCGCCACCCTTGCAGCAGCCGCATTTACTGCTCTGTGCAACCTTGCTAAAATGTGAAATAAATAGGCGCCCTCACCTCTCCTCGTGCCAGTCCCTTAACATGCTTAAGTTCAGTGCACCGGGGCGGGTGTTAGAAGGATGTGTGTGGAGGGGGCCACTCAGCACAAACCTTGACCATTCTGAGTCATTTTTAAATGGAATCTTTTGTTGTGTCTCCACGGCAGCCGGAAAACTTGCTCAGAAAGAGACTGGACATGCTAATAAGCAAACCAAATGCTTCAAAGCAGTATCATCAGTCCTCCCCAGCCTGCTTTTCCTGCTTCTATAGAGAGAGGCCAGTCACCACCTTTCTATTTCAGTCACACTATGGTTCTGTGGGAACTGTCATTTTCCTTTACTGCGGTTTCCAAGTCCCTAAAATAACCTTCTCATTAGCTTCACTCAAGTTCATTGTTAACATAAATAGGCCAAAACAGGCAGCGACATAGAGGGCGCTGTAAGGGAACACTATCAGCTCTGCTCATCTATTTGTGTTCCAAACATATATTCGGAAGAACATGACAGAAAGCCTTGGTTTTCCTTATTCTCGGGAAATATACTGTGGATAATTTTTAACTTCCTGGAAATGAATTAAGGTGACTGATAACTTTTAATTCAGTTTAAGTTTGACGGTCTTTGTCACATTCAGGTGGCCACTGGAAGAAGCTTGAGTAATGTGGAAAATATGTCTGTGCAGCTGCTGGCAAAGAAGCAAAACTGTACTTCCTCAGAAACAGTATGACAGAGCCTGTGCAAAGGAATGCAGCGCTGGCTTATTCGGAAGCAAAATCGCCACTGGTATGCACCATCAAATCCAACCCAACACTCACTGCCTCCTACTCTGGCACTATATGGTGGGGGGTGCATGAAAAATAGAATGGCTCCTTTGTAGATCAGGTGGTCTTCTTTCCATTCTGCCCCAAAGGGCTCCATGGTTGGAACGGAAAACTAACTAGGTCTAAGGAACAGCAAAGGGTGCCAGAGAGTAAAATAGGGTGGTACTCTATTAAAATAGGTGGTACTCTATTAATGAGGTGCCCTTATTCAATAAATAGCTCAGTTTTCACACTTCCTTGCTTCAAACTTTAGCCTTGATTGTAGACGCAAGCCCTGAGAACAATAGTGAGTGGTTTTCATTATGTTTGGCCTGCATGGAGAAATATATCTTTCTCTGAGGAATTTCAGGACAGCTGATCAATCTAGAAACAAAATTCTATTTTAAAGGTTGACAATTTTTCTAAAGTGCAACAAATAAACAAATCAAATTAAAAAACAAACAAACAACCACCCAAGCTAATGGACACAGGTGGTCTCTGCTCCAATTATTCATCTCAGCAGATCCAGCTCAAAAGTAGCCATTGGATAATGTGTAAACATATGAGCATATTTGTGTGCCAATAAAACTTTATTTCTAAAGGCCTATAGTTAGCTGGATTAGGCTGACAGTCGTGGTTTGTTGATGCTCTATGTAACAAATATGCTAGCATTGCTACAAGGAAAACTGAGAAATGATGATCACCACATTATTTGGGCAAAACTAACCCATGGCATTACACAGAGAATGGTGGCTGCTCTTTGTGTTTGTGGGTTTGGGGAAATATATTTGAGATGGAACATGAATAAGCTTCCGGGTTACTGGTAATGTTCTTTTTCTTGATGTAGGTGCTGGGAAAATTCACTGAGTTGTGTAAGAATTCATTTTGAAGTTGTGTAAATTTTAGTGAATACTTGGTACTGCAACAAACTGGTTTTATTGTTTTGTTTTGCTTTTTAAAAGAACAATCATGTTTTAAAGGAGAAATTGTTTTCAAGAAATTTAGGTAGAAAATCTATCTTAGAGGGTATAGGGGCTGGACAAAGTGCCTGTAGATTCTTAGCTTTGTGGTAAGAAGGACATCAGCAAAAAAAATTCAAACCACAATTTCTCTTTTTAAAAGCTATATTTAAGATATTACCAATAAAAATGCCAGCTTAATTATTTTAAATACACAGTCCAACAGTAAAGTAGTTCACAACAATGCTCTATACTTTTTCATCCAAATATGAAACTCTCTAACCATTAAACAAGTCCATGTTTCCCCTCCCCGGCCCCTCCCCCCAGTTCCTGGTAACCACAATTCTACTTTCTGTTTCTATGAGTTTGACACCTTTAGATAACTCATAGAAGTGGAATAATACAGCATTTGTTTTTTTGTGATTAGCCAATTTCAGTATGTCTTCAAAGCTCTATCAAGGTTATACCACAAGACAGGAGAGCATAGTGTTTCCATTTTACAGCTAAGTAATAAATACTCCATTTCATGTATATATCACACTTTATTATCCATTTATCCACTCATTTACCCTTCAATGGACTTTCATTTGGTTCTGCCCCTCTGGCCAATTATGAATATGCATATGCAAATATCTCTTGAAGACCCTGCTTTCAGTTCTTTTGACTGCATATACAGAATGAACTTGCTAGATCACAGGGTAATACCATTATTAATTTTTTTAAAGGAAACTACATACTATTTTCCATAGAGGTTGCAGGACTTTTTAATTTCGACAGTGCCACGAGAGATCCATATTCTTAGCAGCGCTTGTTTATTTCTATTTTTATGATAGCACTGGTACATTTCTTTTTTTTTTTAATTGAAGCAATGTTGCAAAATAATATTAAGTTTCAGATATCACAGGCCCTATTTTCAGAAGCCATTTCTCAAAAGGTCTCCAAGTGACAATGACTGATAGTAGTGCTGGGGATTGGGCCACATACATACCACATTCATAGCCCCCATTCCCACCCCCATAAAGAAAAAGTACTTTAAATATTTATTGAATTTATGTTTTTCATAAAATACCAGCAACATTTTACAATTTTCCCTCAAAGTTCTTGGATTTGTTGAATATTTCTAAGCGAAATCAGCAATGTTCAACTAGAAAATGTATCACACTCTGAAAATTTTAAAGTTATGTTTTCATATCCTATGTGAAATGCCACTCTATTGAATCTCCCAGAAAAGACATTCTCTTGACTGTCAAAAGGGAAGTATAGTTAATAAATTAATTTATTTAATAAACTTTGGTCCCACTGCACTGAAACAACTGGGATCCCCCAAATGGCACAAATAGGCTGACATTAAGTAGAAGTTAAAAAAATCCTTCAAAGTAATGACACGATTAGGATGAAAAGAAACTAAGGTGTGAGTGGAAGGTCAAATAAAAGATTCCAGTTTCAGGAGCTATGGCACCGTTGCCTACCTTGCTCTTCCGGAAGAATTCGCACTGCTGAGTTTTTCGCCACTTCTTTTTGGGCTGCAGCTGCTTCTTCTTTTGACCACTGCATGTGATCCCTAGCAAAAACCACAAACATGCTTTGTGATGGAAGAAGGCAGAAAAATGGGAAGAAGGGATAGAATCAAAAATACAAGAAACGAACCCCAGGTCCAATGTGGACGTTTTGTGTCACATATTGCTTCTGATGGGGCTGGTACAACCCAGTAACTCTTCTAGCTCTCCTGCTTAAATCTGGTTATGTTGCATGTACCCATTTTTTGGAAATAACTTGCAACAATGTCCAGAAATACTATGGTGCATGATAATGTGAGGTTGGTATGACCTGATATGTTTACTCTAAGACAGATTTATTTACTTTTTTTGTTAACTTATAAACAGAAAATTAAAAAAATATTTCCCCCTTATTTTGAGGTGGAGGGAGCATTCTGGGTCACCCGTGGTACTCCGGAGTGACTCCTGGCAGTGCTCAGGGGGCCATACTTAGTGCTGGGGATCAAATTAGGATTGGTCGCATGCAAACCAGGTGCCTTACTATCTCTTCAGCCCGTACGATGGTTTTAAAATTGCTGTTTTTTATTATAGTTTTATTATAATATGCTGCTATAAAAAAACATTTACAACTTTTGTACCCATTCTCAGTTTCTTAAATAATATTTGATTGTCCTTTTTAATTGCCTTAATTTCTGTAAATGGATTCAGGTTTGGGGTTTTTTTTTGTTTTGTGACATTCACCTGGTGGTACTAAGGGCTTACTCCTGGTTTTGTGCTCAGATCAGTCCTAACAGGCTTGGGGACCATATAGGGTACAGGGGACTAGGTGTCTTACCCATTGTTTGTCGCACCAATTCCTTTAATGGATTCATTTATATTTAAATGACAAAACACTCATAGAACATGCAAAGGGTCATGTTTCTAAGATTTAGCAATTTCTCTATTTTTAGCTTTAGAATTTACTCTCCATATTTTATTATTTTCTGCTACAGAAATAGAATAGAAGCAACATATTTATACAAAACAGGATTTGTTTTGTTTTTATAAAGGTTACATTTCTTTTCAGAGACCATATCCAGGAGTGCTCAGGAGTCACCTCCAGTGATGCTCAAGGGTAACTCACAACAGTGCTCAAGGGGGCATGCAGTGCTAGAAATTAAAAGTGAGCCTCCAGCATGCAAGACATATGCTCAAGCCGTTGAGCTATCTCTCTAGCACTATTAAGATTGTCTTTACATTTTTTTGCAATAGGGAAACTGGCAAGTGATGTAATGTCCTGGAATAAAGTATTTTTCTAAACAACAGGAACTCATACACAAAATCTAAGCCCTTGCAGCTTATTGAGAAGTAAAAAGAACTCAAACATTATTATCATATGACATTTGTAGCTCCTCACTCACGACAAAGGGAGTACATTACTTACTCTTGATGTGTTTCATGATGATTCTGACAAACATTAACCAAGGTGTGCATGAAAGTGGGAATGTGGAAAGCAGAAACACAAAATAATGGGAAAAGTCCATTACAGTTGGCTTTCTTGGTTAAATGTCGGTGATGTTAGGAGTGAGTAATGGTAAAATTTTTTTTCTTTTCTTTGTTTTTAATTGAATCACAATAAGACACACAGTTACAAAGTTGTTCATGACTGGATTTCAGTCATATAATTTCAGTCATATAATGTTCCAATACCTGTCCCTTCATCATTGTACATTTCCTACCACCAATGTCCCCAGTTTCCCTCTGCCTCCACTCCCCACCCTACTGCCTGCCTCTATGGCAAGCACTTTTCTTTTCTTCTTTATTTCTTTTTAAAATATTTTTTAAATCAAATCATCATAAGATAATTACAAAACTTTGTGACTGACTGTTGTATAATGTTTCAATACCTATCCCTCTACCATATGGCAGGCACTTCTCTCTCTCTCTCTCTCTCTCTCTCTCTCTCTCTCTCTCTCTCTCTCTCTCTCTTACCTTTTAGGCATCATGGTTTGTAATACAGATACTAAAAGGTTATCAGGCACATTGATTTACCTAATTTCAACACTCAGTTCCTGTCCTAAGTGATCTTTTCAATTATCGTTGTCATACTGGTCCCTTCTCTAGCCTAACTGCCCTTTGCCCCACACACACTTGTGGCGAGCTTCCAACTATTGACCAGTCCTTCTGGGTCCTGTTTTCCCAGGTCAGATTTTAAAGGAAATTAAATGTGAACAGTTAAGTGTGCAAGATGAGCAAAGTGCTGAGGAACAGAGGGAAGGGGATGAATTAAAAACTGTTAGAGTGGCCTAGGAGTAATGAGTCCCAGGACTAAGGTGTTGACAATGGAAAAAAGAAAGGAAGAGTACAAGGAGAAACACCATAAAATATAACTGTATGTATGACCTGAATTTAAGAGATTAATTGGAACCTAGCGGGGAAAAAAAGGGTTAAGTGTGTAGCATAACGTATTGAGAAAAGAAAGCAGAGGTAACTATTTGTGGGTTAGGATAAAGTCGGGGCATTAGGAGTGCTTGTAAGAGCACTGTAAGCTCCTCTAGGGGGAGAAAAGGGGTAATTCACTGAAAAAGCCTCAAACACTTGTTGTTAATATCAAACATGTAACAATGACAGAATAAGGAGTTGTTTTGCGTGGACTAATGCTAAATTCTGTTCTAACTTGGAGGAGAGGGCTTGGGTGACTGCCTTGGGTACGTAGGCACTAGGTCAAATCCTGGCTCGCTGCTTGGAGGTTGCTCCAGGAGGTGCTCAGGGGACCAAGAGGTGCTGGGGATCAAATCTGGGTATCCCTCATGCAAAGCATGAGTTCCAGTCCCTTGAGCTGTCTCCCCGGAACTATTTTAAGTCATGTTTATGCAATCAGATGAGAGGGTATATTCCAGTGACTTGGCTATAAATATACCACTGAAAGGTGAGAAACTACTTTCTTCTTATAAGAAGGATTAAAACTAATATCCTGAAGTCCCTAGGAAAAGCAAATGGCATGTAAAGGTGTTTTGCAGATAAAGATGTAACAACCCTTATTTCAAATAAAACCAGATGTTTAAAGCCCAACTATCCATTCAACAGCTTTGTCACTTTAATGAACGAGGTTAGAACAAATTATTGTTTTGGTATATTTTCTAACTTGGAACTGGGAACTATAGTTCATATTCTATACAGCAATACAGCGCATGTTATTACATGACAGTTATGATAGTAAAGGTGCCCAACAGTCATTTATTTAAAAAATATTACTGAAGCTATGAATTCCTATAACATCTAAGAAAAAAACAGAACAATCTATATTTTGTTAAGTATCAAGCTGTGAGACAATGAGAATATATGTGGTCTTTAGGTTTAAGCATTTGTTTAAAGTGTTAGTTTAACTAGTTTCTTCCTGAGTATTTAATAGTCTTCATTACTTCTTAAATTGCTCTAACTTTCTCACACTGTCCTTCACGTTACTTCATTTTCTTAACTACTAAGTGAAGGGAATATTTACAACCTACAGATTTTTCCATTGTACAGTTACAGAATCCCCACAGAAACCTATAAAATGTTCCTACCATATTATGGGTACTTCTACCAGACCCACTGCTTTATGCCAGATCTTTATATTAGAAGGGCTGGATTCGCATAGAGCCAAACCCAAAAGGCAGCAACAAGAATCACTTGGGTTTGTAAGCAATAAACACAATTTCAAAAGACTTTAAGGAGAGAGATAGATTACAAACTTTATAGTGAAGTACTTAATGGTCACTATCACAAGGAGAGGGAAATGATTCGTATTGTTTGACCTATGAATTATTTGCCTGCAAATTAACTATAACACAGTAATCCCCCAAAGCAAGAATTGTTTGTACAGAAGTATCAGTTTAATGATATTCACTGGAATTTTAAATATGCTAGTAGCAATTTGAAAATAACCTCAGTTAGAAGGGAATTAAAAAATTATTTTGAAATTATAATTATCCTATTTCATCAAGGCTATGATATGGTTTTCTCGACAAGAAATAGTAATGAAAAGCACTTCTAATTAGTATTATGAGATGCCAGCAATTATAAGAAAAACCATAATTTCAGATGTTAGTGAATTATGTCATCAGAATGGATGAAATATAGTTGTTATACATATAATAGCTAATAATTGAACTAACTTCAATAGCATCTTTTCTACTGCTAGTACTAATTTATACTTCTGACTACTAGCTGCTCACTTCTCTTTCAGGATATAACAAATGCTACAGCTGATTGTTTGTATTAGTAAGTCAATTGGTTTTTTTATGCTTGTTTTTTGGTTTTAGAGCCACATCCAGCAGTGCTCAGGCTTACTCCTGGCTCTATGCTTAAGGATCACTCCAGGCAAGGCTCAGAGGACCAAATATGGTGCCGGGAATAGCAATTTAGGGCCAAAGAGCCAGTACTGTGTGTCACTGCATACAAGGCAAGTGTCCGGCCCAAATTGCTTTCTTATTTAAAATACGTGACCTTAAAAGGTGGAAAAACAGAAAGAACTCATGCTTTCCTACTTCTGCATACAATGGAATAGAGGTCAGAGATGGTTCCAGTAACCAAAACCCACTTAAACATTTATTGAAAAACTAAGTCTACCAGATACTGAGCTGTAAATTGAGGACATAAAGATGAAGATTGGGTAGAATTCAAAAATTTTTTAAGAGAAGGAGTCATAATTAGTCAAAGAATAAAGAATTTATCAGATGAGAAAAAGTATCCAAAAGTATTTAAAAAAAAAGAAACAAAAACAGAAATTCAAACAGTAGTACATATAAGAACTAGAGTCACAGCACAGTGGGTAGGGCATTTGCCTTGCATTCGGCCAACCTGAGTTCGATTCCTCTGTCCCTCTCAGAGAGCCCAGCAAGCTACCTAGAGTATCTTGCCCACAGGTAGAGCCTGGAAAGCTCCCCGTGGCGTTTTCAATATGCCAAAAACAGTAACAACAAATCTCACAATGGAGATGTTACTGGTGCCCACTCAAGCAAATTGATGAACAATGGAATGACAGTGCTACAGTGCAGTGTTACTACATATAAAATACAGTTTCTTCTCTACTTTTCATCCTCATATCAATTCTGAGATAAACCCAGTTTTCAGTATATGTGGAAATTTCTGTGCTTATAAAATACACAAACACATATATGTATATGTGTGTATATATATATTACAAGAATTTTATTTTTTAAAAAAGACCATATTAGAAATCCTTTTCAGCAACTTGCTCTTTTTTGTTCAACGACACAGCAAGGCCATTCTTGACATCAGTATACATAGATCTCTCTTATTTTTAGTAACTTCCATTTTCCATGGTATAGATTTAACCAATTATGAAAAAACAGCTTGGCCCTTTCTAACACCATGCACAAGTTAAATAAAAGACTTGTGGTCTTTTGTTTGCAAAATAGGTGCTCTAAGCCATAGAGCATCCCCTTTCTATATATTTTTAAATAAAACTTTATTCATTGGTTTATAACATTGTATACCTTTCAGGTTTATGTCATAGTTTGGCATCTGTGTGCCACATGAGAGACCATGGTTTATTACCTTAATCACAAACTTTTCATATGTATGGTCTTCTTTTAGCACAGTTTTTGCTTGTTTTTAACAACCTCCTATTCATTTCGTAGAGAAAGAATGTTTGTTTTTTCATATTCATCCCACCTCCTTTCCTGTAAAAGTTAGACTTATCTGTAATAATAGAAGAGTATTCCTTAAAGCAGTTATCATCTCTTATTTCTGGAGTATTACACAGAACTTATCACTGTGTGGGGTAAATGTTGACATATAAATAACACTGTTGTGTCAAAAAAATAAATTCATATACAATAATTCTCAACTCCATTCTGACACAGAGTCAGGTTACTTTTCCTAAAATACCTCTATGTCATATCACCTGGTTTCGAACTTATGAATCTTTCTTTTATTAGGACTGGTGTTTTTACTTGCTTTTAAGTATACCTTATGTATTCTCAGTCTGTTTGTACTCTGAAGTCCTAGTCTTCACTGTATGGTCTTTATACTTCTCTATATTGTTTATTATTCATTCATTTTTATATCTGAATTCTCCATCTACTAGTGATAATAAGACTTTTTAATTAGCACTGTCTACTAATAGGGTTTTACATGTTTATCTCCTTTTATTACTCACAATGCCCTATGTAGACCTTGCTCAAGTTCATCTAGCTGGAAAAGGCTAGGGTCAGAATTAAATTCAGAATTTTCAAATCTGAAGTCTGTTTAATATTGATTCTCAGCAGTAAACTTCTAGTTGGCATGAATTATACCTCAAATTTCTCCATACTGATCCATGTACTCAAATACTCACTGGATGCCTATTCTATAGTGAAAATAGCTATGAAAGGACTATAAGCTACGCTCATTTCTGAAGAATGATAGAATCTAGTAATTTCTAAACAGATACACTAGTAACTAATATGTATCAGAAAATGGTACTAATGAGATATCTAATTTGTTATGCTTTGAAGTCATAGCTAATGGTACTCCTGGCTCTGTGCTCGAGAAAACATACCTAGTGCTAGATTCCAAGCCGGGTTGGTTGCATGCAAGGCAAGTGCCTTGACTCCTATACTCTGTCTTTAGCCAGAAAGTTAATTCCTAGTATTGTTTATTTACTATCCGTATGCAAGTTACAATCCATATAATAATTTAAACCTTACAACAACCCTATGAAGTGCATATTACTATTCTTTATATATGAAGAAACTAAGATTCAGAGAGACTTTGTAACTGAAAAAAAAGTGGTCATTCTGTGCTCTCATCATCTGAACTAGGTTAACTTTCTTGAAAAATAGCATAATAAAAATATGCAAAGAAATTACTAATTAACTTTACTGAATGTAATAGGGTAAAGATCAAATTTCATGTACAATGATTATTTAAGAAACACTCATGTTATGTAATAATAATTATTGGTATAAGAACTATTGGGATTATGGAAATAGTTTATTATTTATATAGTTTATATAATAGAAAACAATGCTGCAATGGGCAGGTCTTATGTTGGATCTTCAATGAGTTGCTTTTATCTCATGGTGCTTCATTAAAAATTGTTTTTAAAAAATGCCAGTGCGGGGCTGGAGCAATAGCACAGTGGGTAGGGTATTTGCCTTGCACACTGCCGACTCGGGGTTCAATTTCCAGCATCCCATATTGTCCCCTGAGCATCACCAGGGGTGATTCCTGAGTGCAGAGCCAGGAGTAACCCCTGTGCATTACCAGGTGTGACCGAAAAAACAAAAACAAAAAAGTCAATGGTCTAAATGCACCAATTAAGAGACAGAGAGTGACAAAATGGATTCAGAAACTGAACCCAACAACAACAACAACAAAAAGATAAAAACAAACAACAGCAGCGTGTAAGATAACATTGGTTTGTCCTTTCTCCTTGGCCACAGGGAGCTTAGGTTTACTGGGTTATACACATCACAGTGCTCCCATGGCACTCCCATTCCTTTGTGTTTATTTTTAACCTCTTCTCTGTGCTCTGCTTCCCCACCTACATCCCCAAATCAGACTCTGTTGATTTGTATTTGTAAGTGAAATACTGCTTTTCTCCTTCTCTTATGTCCTTTTGCACAGTGTACTTCAAAGCAATGTCCCTGTTGTACAAATACAGGAAGACAGTTAATGCTATGCTTTTGTAACTTGGGAGTTAATTGACTCTGAATAATATTCACCTGTGGGCATCTGTTCTCTCGACTTAAGCCTCAGTTGCCCTTACTTCCTAGTACCACAAAAGCAGAGTCCCAATGAGGGACTGGATGGACCCAGGGCAAACCCTGGCATCGAAACAGGCCAGGTCAAGAGCCATTATATTTAACTATAAGTTAAGAGCACCGTCATTGATAAATTCTGTCATGATCCAAAGAACAACAACTGGATAAGGACCCTGCTAAGGGTTAGAAAAGAGTAATCTGGCCTGAACACTGTATTCTGAGATCTATAGTAAGATGTCCCTAGAAGAGTCACTCTATAAGCTTAATGTATCTCTTACTGTGTCCATACAAACTGACTAATATTAAGAAGTAGAATGAAGATGAATGTTTAGATGGTTATTGGACTAAGGAAAGGAGAAACACCCCTGGGTGTTTTGCCCTTGAGTGGATCTCCTAAGTGCAGATTCGAAGGGCTTTCATATGTTGACTGTGCTACTGACCTAGGTGTGGTTGCTACCCCAAGACTTGGAGGTTGGGTGCTGACCAAAGGTGCAAAACAGAGTGCAGAGAGACTAGCATGGGGGTCAGAAGGAGATGGGAATGAGGGGCAGTGTGAGACTGGAATGGGGAGCTGAGTGAGACTGAAATAGGCGTATGGGGAGAATGGAATAAATGGCAATTGATCAGCAACCAGCCTGGCAGCCCTGTTCTCTCCTTCACACAGAGGCCACAGGTTGGGGTGGGGGCAGCAGCTCATGGCCACCGAATGCAAGTGGCGGGCCAGAGAAAAATGCCACCACAGCCAATCACTTATTTGTGATTACATATGGCAGAGTACAAAGAAATATGAAATACTGATATGTATCTCAAATGGTAATACTGCACAGGAAATTTCATACCTATTTCCTATTTAGTGTATGTGTATATGTTATACATGCATATTTCAATCCATGATGTTAGCTAAATTTCTTACTGTGGATCATGCCAAAAAGCTTGAACGTCATTGATAACTGATTTATTTTATTTTGTTTTGAAGCCATAACTAGAATTGCTCAAGGACAATGCCTGGCTTTGTGCTCATGAGTGACCCTGGGTGGTGCAGAGGAACCATCTGTGCACCAGGGATCTGAACCAGGGTCACGGCCACCACAGTCACAGCAAATATCCCACTTCCTGTACTGTCTCTCTGGCCTGATCAAACTGATTTAGTCAAAGATTATACAAGGGTTAACTACATTCTTATAAATTTGGGGATCCCCTGAAAAGTACTGCGCACTTGGACTAGGAACAAAATAAAATAAGGAAACTTTTTCCCACATAATTGTGTAACAGAGACAGATGTCTCAAAAGCATTACAGATTTAGTTTTAAGTCAGTACCTTTTAAATTTTGTAAATAAACTAACTTATTTTAGGGGCTGGAGTGATAGCACAGCAGGTAGGGCATTTGCCTTGCATGAGGCTGACCTGGGTTTGATTCCCAGCATCCCATATGGTCCCCTGAGCACCACCAGGAGTAATTCCTTAGTGCAGAGCCAGGAGTGACCCAAAAAAACAAAACAAAACAAAGCAAAACATAATTAATTTTAGTGTCAATTTTAATATTGATTTATTAATAGTAACAATTTTAGTATTAATTTATTGATAGAAAATTTTAAAACAATAAGCAAAATTAAAATGGTACAGTGAAAATCATTTGCCAGTTGCACAAAAATTTAAACATAAAATTACCATACCATCTCACAATTCCACTGCAGTTAAATTGAAATAAATTGAAAACAAGGATTCAAGCAAGTACATAAAACTCGCATTTATATAAAAATTTATTCACAAGAATCAAAAGGTGAAAATAACCTACATGTCCATTTGACAGTGAATGAATAAGTTCTGGTATATATATACATGTACAGTGAAATATTCAGCCAGTAGGGGAAAGAGCAATAATACAGCAGGTAGGTCATTTGTCTTGTACATTGCTGACCTTGGTTTGATCCCATGCACCCTGTATTGTCCACTAAGACCCACCAACTCCAGGAGTATGTCCTCAACACCACTGGGTGTACACCCTCCACCAAAAAGAAATATTCACCCACAAAAAGAAATATGGCATATGCCACAATATAGACCAACTTCCAAGAAGTTACACTAAATAAATCATACCAGAAGGTAACACATAGTGTGATTTCACTGATAGGAAACATCCAGAATAGGCAATTCCACAGAGACAGAAGAGGATTGGTGGTTTACAGAAAGAGGGTGAAGGTAAGCTGCTTAATGGGTAGGGAATTTACTTTGGAGTGACAGAAATGTTTTACAGGAAGTTAGAGGGTCTTATTATACAAAACTGTGAATGTATTCATGCCACTGAATGGTTAACTATTTTATCAATTTCATTTTACTAAAGTAAATTTAAAACAATATGATGGACAGATGTAAATATCAGTAAAACAAATATTCAAAATCTGAAAGGTAAATCTTTCTCAAGACATTAGAAATGGAAAAAATGGGTATTTAAACTTTTTCTCAAAAAATAAAAATAAAGGATCATACAGAGAGTAAACAGTGCTTACTGAACTAAGAGCTAATGGAAAAAAATTAGGTTAGACAATTCTGACAGAAACCTCTGAGTGAAAACTAGGCATGTTCATTTTCTAGAAACATCACACAGTAATAAAAATTCAGCAAAAGCAATAAATAGCAGTATTCCTACATTTAAAAAAATTCAGCAAAATCAGGAACATTATTCTCATAAATAAAGGGGGAAAACAAGAAAGTAGAACATTTGAAGAGAACTTTGAATTTGAAAGAAAAGGGAAGTTAACCAGTCTTCTGGTTGTCTGGCTTACAAATCTCTTTAAGAAATAACGGGGAGGAGTACACAGAGAGATATGAAATGACCACTTTCCCCTTCCATTGGAGGAAATGGTTTTTATTGTCATTACACTGTATCTGCCTCTGGAGAGAACTCACCAGAGGTTTTCTGACACACGTTGGATAATCCAAAGAGCTGTGTGTGTGTGTGTGTGTGTGTGTGTGTGTGTGTGTGTGTGTATGTGTATGTGTGTGTGTGTGTGTGTGTGTGTGTGTGTGTGTGTGTGGTGAGGGTGGGGCTGGGGGGTGGGGGTTAATGCCATGTGGAAGAATTTGCTATAGAGAAAAGATCAAAGCTTTTCAAACTTTAATCAATAGACCTCTAACAGTCCTGAAGGTTGCTGGAGGGAGGGAAGATTCGAAGAAAAGGGACAAAGAAATGTTGATACACCTGTCCTCTATCCCTGCTTCATTCAGAGCACGTTTGCCTCTTAACTTTCAAATAATGGAGCACCATGCTAAGACTCCTTTAAAAATGAAAGATTCCTTAACTTGGACGCTCAATACTGAAGAGCTTTCCAAATAACAAATTCCTAGGTCCTATAAAAAAAAATAACTGCCCCAAGAAAATCTCATCCATGCTAGCCCAGAGTGTTTCGGAAGCACCAAATCAAGTGGCCTTCACTGTCCTGAGAGTTTATGACGAAAGAGACATTAAATGGGTGAGCAGCAGTCTTAGACAAAAGAGCAGGTGGTAGCAGATGGAAGAAAAGAATGCGAATGCTAAATCACTAAGGTCTAATGAAGAAACAAAAATCAGTAAACAGGGGGCTTGTTTAGGACCAGAAGCTCCTTTAGAGGTTTAACAGCCTGGAAATTATCTCATAGTCTACTGTACCTGTCATTGGTAATGGGAGTCAAAAGTGACTTAACTCTGGTACTTTCCAAAACATTTATTACTGCCTGTGTAATTTATGTTTCTAGTAACCACTTCAAAATAGTAAAATGAGGGGGCTAGCGTGATAATACAGTGGCAGGGCATTTGCCCTGCATACAGCTGACCTGGGTTCCATCCCTGGCGCCACATGCCATCACTCCCAAGGAGTGATTCTTGAGTGCAGAGTTGGGTGCAAACCATGAGCACTGCTTTTTTGGGTGTAGTTCCCCAAAACTAATCAAACAAAAGAGTAAGAGGAGGTAAAATTAATTTCAAGAATATTTTATTTAATAATAGAATGAAAATAATATTTTAACAAACAATTCAAGGTAAGAATTATCAATAATTTATGTACTTTATATTTTGGCATTAATTTTTCAAAACATTACAGCACAACTAGATTCTGACAACCAGGTTTCTAGAGCTCAACAACCGAATGTGGCTAGCGGTTCTTACCATATAGCATGGAACTAATTAATAAGGGATCACACTATTTTGTTCTTAAAACAATATTTTATTGCTATAAAGGCAACAGTTTATGAATCATTTTCTTAGTCATGGAGACCTTGCTACAGTGGCTAGTCAGATAATAGTTTTGTCTGAAGATATCATATCTGACTTCATATCTTCAGCCCTGTTCCTACTCCTTTTTCCCAACTACTGTGCCTATGTTTTTTAATTTTTATTTATTTATTTATTTTTTGCTTTTTTGGTCACACCCACGATACACAGGGGTTACTGCCGGCTTTGCACTCGGGAATTACCCCTGGCGGTGCTGTGGAGACTACATGGGATGCTGGGAATCGAACCCATGTCGACCGTGTGCAAGGCAAATGCCCTACCCGCTGTGCTATCGCTCCAGCCCCTACTGTGCCTATTTTGAACATTTTTATCATAACATCCCACTCTCTTAGCCTACTCAAAATATCCCAAACTAATTCACTATCTTCCCAAATTAAAAAAAAAAAGTATCTCTTTCTTTTTAGGGAAGGCCACACCAATGGTTACTGCTGACTCTGTACTCAGAAATTATTCCTGGCAGGCTCGGGAGACCATATCGTATGCCAGGGATCGAACCTAGGTCAGTCACATAAAATGTAAGAGCCTTATGGACTGCACTATCACTGTGGCCCAACCTCTTGATTTTCCTATGACAGTCATCTAAAATCAAAACTGTAGACACAAATGCTTCCTTTTTCCTTTCTTCCCTAATAGCACCAAGTTCTATGTATTGTCCCTTCACAATCTCTCTCACTGGCCCTTTCCTGCTTCTACCCCGACCTGCTATGTCCAGTATACTGTCATCAAGTACAGATTTTTACAGATACTCCTCACTGTGTCACTTCTCTTCTTTCTGCAATGTCTTACACTTAGGTTTGAATTCAGGACCATGTGTAGTCTTGCTCCCATCCCCACTTATCACCTACCTCATTCTAATCTCAACATTTACCAGTCTCAGAGAAAAGATTTTAGTTAAGCAAACTATCCTTTTTAACTGTCTCCTGAATGTTTCTTTTGTTTTTTCTTCTTTTCATTTTATGATTTTCTACCAACAGAGAATGCACTTACTCCAACTTTACCTATTCAAGTCACAAATACTTATGTGTTTAGCACTGTACTCAGTACAGGAGATGGAATATATAAGCCTAATCTCAGGTTCCCCATTTTTAGAAATAATCCTTTAGATGTCAAGAGCATCCTAAATAAACTGAAATTTAATTAAAAAAAAAACCTTGCTGACTTTGAAAAATTAGAAGTGAGTTGCTATGCTAAACTGTGCTTTGTTTTTGTATTGTGGGGGTAGGCATACCTGCAGGTACTTGGGAGCTAATCCCAGTGTAGAGCTTGGGTAGGTGTGCGGGGAAGGGCAGGGGGGACCTCATGAATTGCAGGGGATCCAACCTAGGGCTCCCAAATGCAAAGCATGTGATCCAGCCTTTGAATCATCTGCCCAGCCCCAGCTGTTCTAAGTCACATAGACTTTACAATCTGTGGCCTATTTTTTCTATTCATATCACACTATTTTCCCAAATAGAACGTGGATTTCCTAAAAGTGTGGACAAGAGTTCTACTAGTGTGTTTTCCCTGGTGTGCAGTAAATAACAAATTCATGTTTGCTGACAAGTCTAGAGAACAAAAGAGTCTGTGGCACAAGAGGGCTCTAACCCCAAAAAGAGAATATCCCCCATGCCACCCTTCCCACACACCCACTCCCCAGAAATATTATGGCAATAAGAAACAGAAGTGACCAGGAAGCACTTATAAGAATTCCAAAACAGAGAAAAACACTTGAAAAGTTTCATTATTCATATGCAAACCAATTCAGAATTGGAACTTGGGAGACAGTACAGGGGTTGAGGGCACATGCCTTGTATGAGTAGGGCCACAGTTCAATCCCCCATAACAGCCAGGCTTCCCAAGTATCACCAGCTGTGACCCTGGTTCAGCATAGATGAACCTGAGCATAACCTCCAAGTTGTCTGAGTATTGCTGGCAGGGTCCCGGGACCGGAGCTCGCCTGAGCACCACTTGGGAAACAGACAAGATCTGAACTGGTAACACTTAAATTAGGATCTGTTACACTACCTTCTGAACCGCTACCACCTAAGATAAACGGTCAGCTCTAAAAAATCCTTTCTTGGCACTAAATGAAAACAATATCATGGAAAAAATTAATATATATATATATGCAAAATGTCCGAGATATAAAGATCACTCACCACATGTTGTGTTCAAAAACTTTGGCTGGGTCTGTTAAAATCCTTGATCCCAGAGGGGCCACGGGATGACAACCACTTTGATATCTGTGCGGTACCTCTCTTATCCTTAGACAGGAAATAGAGTTTCTCCAAACCACGTTCATCCTCATCCGTGCCTGTGAAGTTACAAATAACGAATTAAGTGGTATATTGTTTGCCTAATAGGCAAAAACTGGTACAAAAAGGTTAATAGCCTGAGAAAGGACTCAGAACAAAAGCCTCTATTTTTAAATAGATTTTCATTTATTTAATTTTGTGGTGCTGGCATGGAAGCTAGGGTCCCACACTCGTGAGGCACACAATGCTCTACTATTGACCTACACATCCCTGGCCTTGGAAATTAAAAATTTTTTTTTTTTTTAACAAAAGGGGGTCGTGATAACTTCTCTCCTGGAGTAATTTCAGATCAGGACTGATATCAGATAAGGAGTGTGTAATATTCCTGGCATTCTTTGTAAATTATAATCTTGACCAAACTGCTTTATTTGGTTCCCGCAAATTTAACATGGTTATAAAATGTAAACCGAACATATAGACATTAGGTATTACAAAAGGTTTAGGGGGCTGGGGACATTCCTAGCAGTGCTCAGGGGTCTGGAGCCATTTCTAGTGGATATGAGGAGGGCACCATGCAAAATATCAGGGAAGAAACCAGAACCTCACAGGTGAAAGGTATATGCTCTATCACTGGAACTACATTTACAGCCCATTTTTTAAAAAGTTTTTTAAAAGTGATTTTATTACCTGAGGGGGAGAGGAAATTCTGAGAAAATACAGTTCTAGGGAATAATTCATGACCACGAGACCAAAATATCAAATATAAAAGGAGCAGAATAAGGAAACAAATGTATTCAATCTTATTCCTAAACTGAATAATATGAAAATTCATCAATTAATCACTGTATTAAGATATCATACTAGGAATCTTTTCCCCCCTAAATTTGTGGTATCAGGGTTTACAATAGTACTGAAGTCAATATTTTGTGGTTATATAGGATTACACCAATCCAGCATTCTTAGCTCAAACAACCCTGTATAAACATGTTTTGAAAAATAGTCGATAACACATTTGCAAAAAATATTTTCTTGTATAAAGAGCATGCTTAAGCTTTATTACAGAAGAGAATCATCAGCTGGTAACCAAATCTACCCCCATTTATGGAAGAATAACTTAAAATTTAATTTAATTATGCACTTAATTGTTATTTAATTATGCATTACGAACTGGTGGATATGTTGGCTTAAAATCTTTAACTCCCCAAAACAACCTCTAACAAATTTACTTTTCCCAGTAAGAACCCAGAGGAAAACTGCCCAGCATTTCAGCCCCATTCGTTATTCTCCATAAAACACTCAGTCCGATAATGATGCGAGCTGTCAGGTAAAAAGTGATGCTAAAAGGTGTGTGTACATAATATGCATTAAAGACTAGCCAAAGTGCTATTAGGCATAAAAATGACAGGTATTGTACATGCTTTATCACCTTACAGAAAGTCGCTGGGTTTTAAGGCTGAATTCCAAAAAGAACTGCAGGCATCAAAAACATCTCATTGTTCTTCAACATAAAATTCAAGGTTTTTCGTTTGGAAATGATAACCTTAAAGACGACTTAGTTATATACACACCCTCCACCACCCAATTCTAATGCTTCCATTTAAATGTGACTATTGGGGATAAGAAATGAAACATTCAACAGCTAGCACTGCGCTCCAGTTTCTTGTTTGTTTTTCCTTCCCCACTAAATGCAAGCTCCTTGGAGGCAAATGGAATTAAATGCTCCGCCTACTCCTACTTTTCCTCTGATGTGCCTTTGTTCTTTTCTACTGCCAGTGTTCCACAGAAGACTAACAAAACCTTACTGCACAATTATTTTTAGAAATCTTTCTGCACGGAATATTATTCATAAAATCTGTATGCTGAAGAGTAGAAACCGATTACACCTAGAAAGAGGCAATTCATGCTTGAAGTATAAAATGATGTAAACGTTTTCCACCCAGGAAAGTCAAATCAAAATGAAATTCCAATTCTTCAAATAATCATGTGATACTTATCTCTATTTCTATATAGAAGAGGAAGAGAGAGGGGGAAGAAGATAAGAGGGTTTTTTTTTTTTCACTATAAATGATGGACAACCTCAAAGAGAGTTGAAGACAAAAAATCATAACCAGACTGGATATCAGGCAGTTCAGGGAAATGTCAGAGATGTCTGTGCACTGCAAGCCGCTGGATGTAGAGAGAATCTGGTGTGGTCAGTGCCCAAACATGTGACAATATGTCCTGCTTAGGTGTCCTTGTTAGTCACACAAAACGTTTTTATATACTCTATTTCATTATTAGTGATCTCTAACAATCGCCTATGGATTTGCATTGTTCTTTATCATTGCTATAAAAATATATATCATATATATCGCATAAATGTCTTCTCAACTAAATTATAAGCTTGTGGGGCAGCACCATGCTACTTATAAGTTTATTAACTGACAGTACAAAAAATCATACTTGTCTGGCATATAAATTTAATTGGAAGGAAGTTATTTCATATTTTCCAGGGTGGATCCTAAGATTTTTGCCACGTGAAAGGTTTTTTTTTTTTAACTAGAGGAAGGAAGTCATAGTGTACAATGCAATCCAGTTATACTGATTACAATGACTAACAAAGATGTGCTTGTGTCATGATTATTAATGTTAGCTGAACATCAGGTCATGGTTTGGTTTTATGATAGGACAAAAAATGAAAAGCAGGGTTAGCTCTAAAAGAAATCTGGTAGAGAAGGTTTCTGTTACCAGAATATCCTACCTTCTATTGTCTTTTCTTTCTCTCTTTCTTTCTCTCTCTTTTTTCTATCTTTCCTTTTCTTTCTCTCCTTTCTTTCTTCCTTTCTCTCTTTCTCTTCCTTTCTTTCCTTCCTTCCTTTCTTTCTTTCAAGAAATGAATGGAGAGAGGAAGTGCATATCGCAGGCTATGATGTGGGCAGCAGAGATGGTGCTGATCCCACCATCTCTAGGTGTAATCTTAACTCCAGTTTTCTTTTTAAATTTTTTTTATTTTGGGGCTAGAGTGACAGCATAGCAAGTAGGGCATTTGCCTTGCACGTGGCTGACCCGGGTTCGATTCCCATATTGTCCCCTGAGCACCACCAGGGGTTATTCTTGAGTGCAGAGCCAGGAGTGACCCCTGTGCATCGCCAGGTGTGACCCAAAAAGCAAAAAAAAAATTATTTTAGTGGTGTTCAGGTTTTACTACCTGGTTCTGTGCTTAGGGATCACTCCTGGCAGGGCTCAGGTGACCATACAGGGTGCCAGAATTGAACCCAGTTTAGCCATGTGCAAGGCAAGCAACCCACTCACTCTACTATTGCGCTGGCCCCTTTAATCCCTTCTTCAAACCCTACTTTGAACAAAAGGTTAACTGAAATACTATTTGTGCAAATAATATATGGGTAATTAGCATTTTTACCTGAAATAACACAAAGCAGTATAAAAATTTTCATTCACCCCCAAAGAATGTAGAAAAGGAAGAACAGAGGAACAACTGGAAAACCAAGGTGGCATATTGACATAAAGGCAACAATATCAGGGTCTTAGGATGTATGTGGCTCAGCAGTGGACACTTGTGAAAGTGAATCTGCAAAGTAGATCCCCAGCACCGCTCCATATCACCAAGAATAATCCATGGCACTACTGCAGTGACCCCCAGTGCCACAAGTGTGCAGCAGGGGAAACATGCAGTGGTGTCTAGTGCCAGTCTGGCAAGCATAATTGTCAAGTTCACATACTCCGTGTCCCATGCATGATGAAAGCAATCTCAGCAGCTAGGCAGTTTCAGTCTAGCATCAGTGGGTGTGATGCAAGCAATTTCCAGCTCCATGGCAGCGAGGTATGAATAAGGACCACAAAAAGGGGTGCAACTCACTGTGAACAGTGTCACCAAAAACATGAAGGCACCCCGGTGAGAAAGTCTGATCCCTGGAAAGCATGTGTGCAAGCACAGCTGAAAAAGTGTGACCTTTGGGGAGTCCCCCTGGCTGAATGTCTGGGGACTGCAACCTGATGCACCTAGAGTACCATGCACACAGGTCTGGTCAGGAGGAAAAAACTTTTTAGAAAAGGGTTTGTTTTTTTTTTAATTTTTATTAGTGAATCACTGTGAGGTACAGTTACAAGCTTATGAACTTTGTGTTTGTATTTCAGTCATACAGTGATTGTTTATATCCTTCCACAGTGCCCATTCTCCTCCATCAATGTTCCCAGTATCCCTCCCATCACCCCCACCCCACCCCCACTGCCCCACCCTGCCTCCGTGGCAGGGCATTCCCTTTTGTTCTCTCTCCTTTTGGTATTGTAGTTTGCAATAGAGATACTGAGAAAAGGGGCTGGAGCGATAGCACAGCGGGTAGGGTGTTTGCCTTGCACGCGGCCAACCCGGGTTCAATTCCCAGCATCCCATATGGTCTCCTGAGCACTGCCAGGGGTGATTCCTGAGTGCAGAGCCAGGAGTAACCCCTGAGCATGGCCGGGTGTGACCCAAAAAGCAAAAAAAAAAAAAAAAGAGATACTGAGAAAAGGTCTTCTGATAGGCAGTACACTGCTCATTTTTATTTTCTTACTCCAACTTATCAAATATTATTTAGGAAAAATTTCAAATATCTATAAACAATACACTTCCAACCTATGAACAAAAGGTTTCCTTAAGTTAGTAGATCTTGTGTTTTGTTTCTTTGTTTTGGTTGTTTGGGCCACACATTGATCAAAGATCATCCCTGGTGGTGCTTGGGGGATCATAACGTGGTGTTAGGGATAAATTGGTCAGCCACTGCAAGGCAAGTGCCTTAAACCTGGTACTATCTCTCAGGTCCCAGATTTGTAAATCTCAAAACAAATTAGAAAATATGTTAAAGTGAATAATAATGAAATATTAAAATATAAAAATTTATGAATTTCAGTCATGTTTATTCTATTTCCTTGAAGAATGACATGGAATTTTGAGGGGTGGGAATGGGTCATACCCAGTGATGCTGAGGGGTAACTCCAGGCTCAACACTCAGGAGTTGCTCCTGGTGGTGCTTGAAGGACCATGCGGGATGCTGGGAATTGACTCTGGGTCCTCCATGTGCAAGGTAAACTCCCTACCCCCCATACTATTACTCCAGCCCCTGACATGGAATTTTGATAGTGCATAAACTGAATCCATATAGTGTCTGGCAGGATGATCATTTTAACATGTTAGTTCCAATCTAGGAGCTCAGTATCTATTTTCTTGTGTTTCTATTTCTCTTAACAGTGAATTAGAGCTTTCAACATGCATTTTATTCACCTTGCTTGTTAAGTTTATTATGAATTCCTTTCTTTTTCAATCCCTTTCCATCTCTCTGCTGTTGCTGCTATGTCCAGGACTCACATACTCGATTAGGGTGCACCTGAGATCTCCAGTTGCAGCATCTGGGAGGTGGCAATCCATGTGTGGAGAGGTGTGGGGGACTGAACTCTCAGCTTTAGGCCTGCTTTACTCAAGAATTTGTATTTTAAAAGGAACTAAAGAAGAGACACCACGAGGTAGGTAGGTTATGACAATGTCACCCCATTTATTAGGTAAGTGCCTTTGAGAATAACTTAGAAACAATGACTTATACAGTACAATCTAAATATCTCTAAATTAACTCACATATCAATTTTTTTAAATAAAATGCTACCTTATGGGCTCCTGAACACAATCCCAAAGAGAGTATGAAAGTTTCTCCACAGTGAAAAAATTCTTGGATACCAGCAGGGTATCAAGAGTCTAAATCAATTCTGACAACTGTCTACCCAAAGATTGCACCAGGTTGCACAGGTATGTCACTCAGTGTCCCAAGACCACCTTCCACTTTTGATGGCTGCTTCCAAGTACTACACATGCCATGTTTCCACCAGGACTTTTGACCAATTGTCTACAGTCAAGACTTTCCCACCAATCACAAGTCCAGATCAACATCTATGCTTCTGATGACTGGCTGCAAATGAAAGGTTTCCAGATAATCAATCAAAGCTTTTTGTAGCTATGTGTCTCCTCTTTTTCTCTTTTCTTCCTCAAATTTATAAACTATGGAATTAAGAAAACTATAACAGAAAGACCTGAGTAAGGCTTGTAGGTTGTAGGCCATGATAACCCCTCTGAGAAAAGGGCTATAATGTTATACATAATTATATACAACATTATATATATGACTTTGTCTTGACTTTGGGTCAAGACAGAGTCATAAGAAAACCTTCACACTGATGAGGACCCCAGACTTCTGGCAGGGCAATACTCATCATTATTGAATTATTGAATACTGATCATTCAATAATGAAGCCCTTCTCCATTTTCTGCACATATGTCCATTGTATGGTCTTCAAATGTGCATTCCGCCGCATAAATATGCATGATGAATTTCCTGAAAAACTACTGAAAACAGTTTTCACTATGTAAGTATAGACTCACCCTACCTGGCTCTGCACTCAGGAATTACTCCTGCTGGTGCTCAGGGGACCATAGGGATGCTGGGGATCGAACCCAGGTCATTCACGTGCAAGGCAAGGACTGTATTTGCTGTACTATCGCTCCAGCCCCTAGACTCACCCTAACTCTATTGGGCATATAACAGACCCCCACTATTCCTCTCTTTGAAGCTTGCTCTATAGCCTGTTCAGTTCATATATGATGCCCAATATGTACAAGTAATTTTCTCCATTTTTTTCCTAACCAGTTTTTGCTATGATTTTAAGTTAACAGCAGTGATACCTTCTTTTTATATTCATGTTCCAGAGAATTCCTCCCTTTCTGATATCCTAGAATAAAAAAAATTTGGCTTCAATTGTTTTTATTAGACTGTGTTTCACCTGTTTTCTCCCTTCCAAGCTGTTAATAACAGATAGTTTGAGTTATGGGGAAAATTGTCTGCCATGGAGGCAGGGGGAGGGTGGGAAAGGGGGGTATACTGGGGACCTGGTGGTGGGGAATGTGCACTGGTGGAGGGACGGGTGTTTGATCATTGTATGATTGTAGCTCAAACATGAAAGCTTGTAACTGTATCGCACAGTGATTCTAATAATAATAATAATAATAATAAAGATAGTTACTACAGAAAGAGCTGAGACATAAAGAATGATCTCCAATCTCTTCATGCACCCCAAAAGGTTCTGAACAAAACTGCTGGCTCAATCTCATCGATCAACTCTACTCCTTTCTCTCATTGTTTATTTTGTTGTGGAAAACTGAAATTCTTAAAGCCTTTTAGTAATCCTCAGAAGAAATTAGAAATAGTCACCTACATAAGTGTTTAAAAATCATATCTCATGCAAAGAAGCAATAAAATTACTGAACTAAAGAAACAGTTGCACTTTTTATTCCAGACAAAAAAATTTTTGAAAATGCGGCTTAATATTGATGCTGACAGTTTTTCTCCTGTGAGTGACCCAGGAATATTATCAGTAGTTGGCGAAGGGAATGAACTGCAGGACTGATGAAAATATTGCACTACTAGCTATGACTAGGCTGAGTATGACAGCTTTACTTGGCACACACAGATAAACAAAATCTCAGGAGTTTTTTTTTCCCCAAGATGCTTCTTATTGGTGGCCATAAGTCATCCATTGGGAATGTAATAGCAACAGATGATTAAGAAAAATAATTTTCTAATTCCAAAATTTTTAAATAAAATGAAATAGTTTAAATTGAGTGGGAGTGAGGAGAAGGCTCCGAGGGCTGGAATGCCTTCTTGAGAACCTAAGCTTGATCCCAGCACCACATGTGTCTCCTCTCTCCTCTCCCTGTACTGGGTACAGCCCTGGAGGCTCCCAAACCATCAGGACTGGCTGGCTGAATGCCAGGAGGGTCCCTGAGCCCCCTAAGCATGGCTTTGATGCACTTCCTGCCCAGTTAAAATGTAGAGCCAGGGAGATAGCTAAAGTAGTAGTGACATGCCTTGCTTGTACCAGGCTCTGAGCTTGATCCCTGGCACTACCTGTCTCCCTATCTGTAGGCCACAGTGACCTGACACCACTATGTGTGGCACCTTTTTAATAGAGAAACGTTTTTATAATTTTGAAATAACAGAATTTAGAAGTACTGACCTAATCCCAGCATCTTACATATATTATCTAACACACTGATGCTGCTATCTCAATTTGTCCTAAGTAAGCTAGATTCAAGTGTGAGCTATTGGTGATTATGTGCCAGCATCAATATATTACATTTTATTTCCCTGGCAAGGGCATTATTTTTATACCCTCATCGCAGATGAAAGTTTATACAGGAAGCAGTAAAGTAACATACTTGAGGTCATCCATCCAGTAACTGATGGGCATTCCATATGAGCCCAAGTATGGAGAGTTCACACTCCCCACCTGGTACCCTCCAAAGCAGGTTTGTTATTCATTTACAAACAAGTCACCCATTTATGTTCTTTTATATGTGTCAATTGAAACATTTAAAACTGGAAAAAAAAATCAGGGCCACATCTGACATTGCTGGGGATGATTCTGGATCAGCGCTTGGGGTCACTTTTGGCAGTGCTTAGGAACCCTGTGATGCCGGGATTCAAACCTGGGGGCCCTTCAGGCAACGTATATACTCCAGTCCTTTGGGCCATCTCCCCAGTCCTCATTTTCTACTTTTGTATACTATACATACAAGGATTAAAGTTTCAAGTTCTGTGTGTGTGTGTGTGTGTGTGTGTGTGTGCGTGCGCGCGTGCATGCTGGGAATCAAACTCAGGGCCTCATGCAAGTACATATTATTTCAAAATGTAGTTAAGATTGATAAGTAATGTTAGCAAACATACTTTGGATTATTTCTTTTTGGGGGGTCTTCTTCGGTCACACCCAGTAATGTTCAGGGGTTGGTCCTGACTCTGCACTCAGGAATTACTCCTGGCAGTGCTTGGGGGACCATATGGGATGCTGGGGGATTCAACCCGGGTAGACCATGTGTAAGGCAGATGCCCTAACTCACTGTGCTATTGCTCTGGCCCCATTTGGGTGATTTCTTATGCAAAAACCAAATGTGAAGAATTACTCTAGATTTGACTACCTGTTGCAATTCTAAATAGTTATATGAAATGTATATTGCCTTTCCTAATGAATTTTGTTATTTTTCTGTGGCTAATATTTAACTTTTTTAAAAAAGTAGTCAAATATTATATAGTCACTTTTAACGCTCATTTTAAAAAGTAGCTTTTATCAGATTTCTTTTACCAGTTGCAAAAGGAGTTTCTATTTATTGTAAGAAATGGGTAAACTATAAAAGTATAGGTATGCTACTTTGTTATATATTATTTAAGTCTTATATTATGGATGTTTATGTGTTTACATGTGGATTTAAACAGATCATATTTGTCTGATCTTTGAATTTTAAGGTCTTTTTATTTTTAAGTATTCTGTATGTTACTACATTGTATATATCTTTGAATATGTCTGATTGTTTCATGAGTTAAAAATCCTAGACATGAAATAACGAACTCTAAGAAAATTAAAAAAAAAAAAAAAAAAAAAACCAAAATGTAGTTAAGGACTGCATTTGATCATGTGTAGAGTAGATCCCACTTCAGACCTCCATAAAGTAAACGTAGCCTTAGCCCAGATTTAGGAAATTACAAGGATCTCTCCAAAAGATAAATGTTTTGTCCAGTCCTAACTTGTTTCAACCATGTATTTCTCCTCTTGGTGAGGGGATCGAGCATGTCAAAAGTATATTCAGGGGTCAGAGAGACAGTACAGTGAATAAGGTGCTTACCTTGCATGTGGCTAATCCCAGTTGGATACCTGGCCCCTATCTGGTCTCCTGAGCACTACAAGGAGTGATCCCTGAGGCAGAGCCAGCCAGGAGTGAGTCCTGAGTGAGTCCTGCTCAGGACTCAGTCCTGGCATCACAGGTATGAGCCCCAAACAAACAAAAAGAGAAACAAAAAAGAAAGTACATGGATGTGGAGGGGGACACATTGTGTTGTTTGGGGTGTTGGAACAGTGTATGAATGAAACCCAATTGCTACTAGTATCAAAAATCATGGTGCCTTAAAAAAAATAAATAAGTACATAAAACTGAAGTCAGTTTAACTGATGGGGAAAGGAAAGACTCTGCATAACTTCCTCAGGGCTTTTAAAACAGCAAAAAGTTTTCCTTTTATACAAAATGCAAAAACAGTTTAGTTGACATTTTGCTAACTTGTAACTGATGTGAGGAACGAGGAATTCTCTCCTCGACCCCCACCCCTTCATCTCTCTCAATTCTCTCTCTTCTCTTGGACCTCATTTTTGTTTGCTATTGAACCACACTCAGAAGTGGTTAGGGCTTACTTCCTATGCTGCACTCAGAGATGACTCCTGGTGAGGCTTGGGGAAAACTATATGGGGGATCGAACCCAGTTGGCCACATGCAAAGCAAGCTCGTTAGCTTCTGTTCTATTGCTCTGGCCCCACTTCTCTTGTATCGTAATCAAATAACAAGCAATGCCACCAGAGATGTGAGTCCCCCAGATTTAGGATAACATGGTTATTCTCTTTCTAGTACTTAAGTCTCAAGTACTTTGCTTCACCTAAATACTCTAACATTTTCACATTCAGATCTTTGCTTTACTCTACTATTTTTTTGCAGCTGAGCAGTACCGGCAAAGGCCTTCTTGTTTCTCTTACTTTTTAAGCTGGATCCTAAGATTGCTTTCTCACATTTAATACTGCTAGAGGAGAACCAAAGAACTAGAGCAAACAGTACTGCTGTTTATGTGAATCTATAATGACTATTCTTGGAGCACTTAGCGGGTTCTGAGCAAAGACTATTTGTAAAGCTCTCTAAGAATGATTCCCAGTTGTCCTACATCACTGAAATCTCTCAGGGAAAGAAACGGCTGATAATCATATACTAAATCATACACTAATCCCTTTTCCATGTTTTCTGGGTTTTGAGCATCCTTTAAATAAATTAGTGAGATACTCCTGTCTTTATCTTTCTAACTGTTTAGCTTTCCTTTGCAGCTGGGAAGCCAGCATAAAGATTTCATTCAGAGGCAGAAACACCATCTAGATAAAGCTGCACTAAACCTTACCTGAGAGGATAGCATTAATGAGAGCAAATTAAAGTGCTATTGTTGTAGTGCTTTGGAGAGTGAACACA
Organism: Sorex araneus; assembly: GCF_027595985.1. Lineage (NCBI taxonomy): Eukaryota > Metazoa > Chordata > Mammalia > Eulipotyphla > Soricidae > Sorex > Sorex araneus. Next base: position 205,325,125 of record NC_073313.1, read on the forward strand.
GGCAGGTAAGAAACACCTAAGTATCAACTATACTGCCATGAAAGGGAAGCTTCAATTAACCCTGGCAATTTCAGAGAACTCTGAGGGTGACCATCTGCAAGGCAAACTCATGCATCTTGTTTTACTCTTTCTTTCGATGATTATAATTTAAGAGCATAAATAAGATTATTAGCAAGAAGAAAACAACAACAATAATTACAGTAAGTATTTGCAGAACACTTTGATCACACTATGACGTCAAGTCACTATGCAGCTTCAAAATGAGAATCTCATGCTCTGAACTGGCTCTCCAGAACCAGCCTTCAAGGTGGCCTCACAAACAGAGATGACTGGGACTCAGAAGTTATGTCCTTAAGAAATTTCATATAACGTCATTTAAAAGTTTCATATAACGTCATTTAAAACTTAGCCCAAAATATCTGAAGGGGACACTATTCTGATTACTCTGGAAGTGGTCTCCAAAACATGCTCGAATAGACTGAAATCCATCTTCACGTACTAACTTGGCATTTCCTATGTGTGCCAAAGTAGCTCCTGGAAACATTAAACAGATTTGGTAGACTAGTAGTGGGCACTAAATGACATTCATACTTTAGATGCTATCAGTCCTTTCAAGTAAGGAGCGATAGCACAGCGGATAGGGCATTTGCCTTGCACACAGCCAACCCAAGTTCGATTCCCAGCATCCATATGGTCCCCTGAGCACCGCCAGGAGTAATCCCTGGGTACATGAGCCAGGAGTAACCCCTGTGCACCAAAAGTAAAAATAAATAAGTGAATAAAACTCACATGGGAGCTGGAGGAATAGTACAGGGATTAAGGCACTTGTCTCATACTCAGTCAAGTCCAGTTTGATCCTTGGTCCCACATATGGTACTCCCAGCACTACAGGAGAGATGCTTGGACACAGAGTGAGGAGTAAGTACTGAGCAAAGCTGTGTTTGGCCCAACAACCACCCCATGCAACAGACACACACTCATACACACATTTCATAAAACCCCTCATGTGAACAAAATGGAGTTTTGCCCTTAATCATATTTCTGCTTAATTTCTCATTGCAAAGTTCTCAATAGCTTTTCATAGTGGATGATAGGAGATGTTTGTACTTGCATGCAGGGTTTACCCAATCATTTTTTGACTAATATATAGTACAAAACATAATTTTATTTTTAAAAATCACTTAATAAGTAGATAATAGATATAAAACTTTTTGAGCTATAACAGAAGTGAATGAAAGTGTCCAGATGAATGTATTTTCATAATTTCATAAGAATATGGGGTTCAGGTAGGCAGAGATTATAGCACTGTGTAAATTCTATTTTAAAGAACTATATAATTTTTTTAAAGCAAGGCAAATATCAGGTTAATTTTCAACTGCCAATCCTCTGGAGGCACAACAGTCAACAAAGGATCCAGAGAAGAAAAAAGGTAAAACAATAATTTAACACATGAGAAGGGGTAAAAACTGAAGGATCAGAGAGATAGTACAGGAGTTAAGACACTTGCCTTGTATATAGCCAACATTTGATCCCTGGCTCTGCATATGGTCCCCTACCATTGTCAAGAGTGTCCCCTGAGCACAGAACCAGGAACAGCCCTTGAACATCACCAGGTGTAGCCCAAACTCCTCTCCTCTATGCATTATCCAAGGGGGAAAAAATCTGAAATTTTGGAACATGCAATTTAAAAAAGAAAACAGAATTCTGTTAGGCATTATGCTAAAGAGTACTTGAAGCTTGGTTTCACTGTGCTTTTATACCGAATGATCCTAAAATTCTAAAACTGACACGATGAAATCTTCCAAACCTGATTAGCATTTGCATTCAAAGTACAGTGATCTAATGTATGTACTATTGAAAGATCATATCACCAGATGAAATGTTAGAAAAGTCGCAGGAAGATGATGACTTCTGATTCAAGCAGCTGATTTAGTTATTCTTTAAATATCTAAAACAATAAAGCCATTCATGACTGGTGAAGGGTTAGATTAGAGCCTTGGAGGACATCTTTAATCTCTTCCAGGAAATTTTAGATCAATTCGCTCAACAAACTAGAGGTTATACCATGTTGGAGCACCATCATCCAGAGAACTATTGACACTGCCACTGACAAAGAAGAGCAAGTAATAGAGGGATAAGGAACTGTTCATTTTAACTTGACAAGCCACCTGATACAAGTAACTAGTTATTCGATTTGCCTTGTGAGGATGAAGATTTCAGGAAGAATTCATTATTACCTTGACTCTACCTGTAAGGACTATTATTTTGGAAATATTTAGTACTCTTGATGTGTATTATGAGGAAGTGAGCTTAGAATGGAGGAAATGCATTCAGAGCATGTGAAGACAGTGCTACAAGCGGGACTAGACATTGTTCGGGTGGAATTGCAAAAGTGAAGATTATAGTTCAACCACAAATTTTGTCCACTCACAGTATGATCCACCACTCAGAGATCTAAGTATTGCACAGTCATGGCATGTCACGTCACAGCCATCTGCCCTCCTATGTTCACTGCAGCACTATTCACAATACCCAGAATCTGGAAATAAACCAAGTGCCCAAGAACACACAATTGGTTAAAGAAACTATGGTACATCTATATACAATGCAATATTGTGCAGCCACCAGGAAAAATAAAGTAATGAAATTTGCTTATAAATGGATGGACATGAAGAGTGTCATGCTGAGTAAAATGAGTCAGGAGAAGAGGAATAGACATAGAATGATTGGACTCATTTTTAGAATATAAAAAAAACATAGTATGAGACCAATACCCATAGACGATAAAACAAGGATTGGTCCACAGTTGGAAGCTTCTCTCAAGTGCTGAGGAAGAAGGCAGTTTGGATAGAGAAGGGACCACTATGGCAACGATAGTTGTAAATGATCATTCTAGATAAGAACTGCATGCTGAAAGTAGGTAAAGGAACAGGATAACTTTTCGGTACCTGTATTGCAAACCATATGCTCAAAAGAAAATCGAGAGAAAAAGAATAAAGTGCCTGCCAGAGGCAGGTGAGGGGGATGGGGGAGCTGGGAGTGGCTGGAAGGAAACTGGGGACACTGGTGGTGGGAAATGTACACTGGTAGAGGGATAGGTGAATGAAAATTGTATGACTGAAACCCAACCAACCATGAACAGCTTTGTAACTGTGTATCTCACAGTGATTCAATAAAACAATTAAAGATAAATAAAAGAATTAGGATTTAGAGGCCAGAAAGATAGCACAGCAGGCAGGGCACTTACTTTGCACACAGCTGATGTAGGTTCAATCCTGGGCACCCCACATGATTCCTCAAGACCACCCAGGAGTGATCCCTGAGAACAGAGTCAGGAGTAAGCCCTGAGAACAGCCAGGTGTGGCCCAATCCCCCCCATGCACTACCCTGCCCCCACTATCACCAGAAAAAGAAGAAAGGTTCTTTCACTGTCTTCTAAAACTGAAGGAAGGAAAGCAATTTCAGTGACAGCAAAACTCTGGCCTAGCAGAGCCTTTTGTTGGATCAGTAATGAATGGATTGCCAAGCATGCATATCTAGCTATCTCAATGAACTTAACATTTCCTTTAGAAGGTCAGCAAAAATATTTGTACACTGAGAAATAAGATGAATGCCTTCAAAACCAATCCTCTTTGATGGCACCTTGGGATAGCAATGTATAAAAAGAAGATAAAGAAAGGTTTCTTCATTTGCCAGAATATTTGAGGTCAGGAGAGATAGTACAGCAGGTAGGGCACCTGCCTTACTTATACCCAATTAGGTTCTATCCCTGGCACCCCACAGGGTCTCCTCAGCACCCTGAACACAGAGCTGAAAGTAAGCCCTGAGCACAACCAGGTGTGCCCCTCCCGCCCGGCGCAAAAAAAGCAAGGAATATTTGCTAGCTGCTGGCATCAACTGGGAAGTCATAGTCAATGTAATAAGTCAATATTTTAAAGGTGGTAGCTCAAAAGTTTACACCATTATTACCATGAAAATTAGAATCTTTGTGAAAATAACTCCAGATTAATATTCCCTTCATGGAAGAAGTTCACTCATGCGCACTTAATTCTCGTTAAAAAAGGAAACTGGATTGAGTCGTCTTCTGATGTTACTCCAGTTCCAAACATAAAATGCAATCATTGTCTCAATTCTGGGTATCACTGGAAAAATATCCATTTCTCAGTTAAAAAGCAATTAATACACATGATCAAAACATTCATATTTTTTACTATTTACATGAGACTTTTCTAGCCCTCTCTTTGATAAAAATTCAAAAAACTAAATAGATGTCACTGTAGCACTGCCTCTCTGAAACAGTCCAAACAACCACGGCAATAAAATATTCTAAGGAACAAGCAGCAGATTTCACACCACCATTATTTGAATACTGCTTTTTTCAAAAGTTGAAGATGTCCTACTAGTATTTTTGTTTACTGCTCAGTTTCAGGTTATTTTAAATAACCATGGAATTTTCACCTTAGAGTATTAGATCTAATAGTTAATGATCACTGCAACCTTTTAAGTAATAGTTTTCATTTCTGCCATGAACTATTTCTCCTGTTTTCACCAGAACACATTTCCATATCTTTCTTCTGTATGCTGCTATCTCAAAGAGCCACAAAGGAGGATATTTTTGAAGGCATTTAATTTATTTCTTAGCGTAAGAAGGTTGAAATCCACTCTTGTATACAACCACTCTCTCGGCTCTACACCAGAACAGGGAACACCAAAGCTTTGTGATTTATCACTTCTTACATCTTAATCGATGATGCTAGTACCAGAAATGAATGAGAACCAGTACTATTAAGAAATGATCAGAAGAGGGCTGCACACAATAAGAGTTTGTCAAAGAACAGCAAAGTCAAAGAAGACAGTGGTCCTAAGAATTCAGAAGATAGACATAAGACACATTGTAGAAGTAAAATCAATAAACTTTTGTAATAACCAAAGGTGAGAACAATATTAAACCAAATGTGAGTCAAGATTTCTTTTTATTTTTTTCTCAAATTTTATTTAGGCATCATGATCTACCATAATGTTAATGACAGGGTTCCAGGCATACCATGTTTGAACACCATATTCACCACCAAAGAGGCAGCAATCCTCTCATGTTACAAGGTTGATGCTCAACCACCCATTTGTCAAACTCAGTATTGTTAGGTTCACTTTTAGAGTCTGTTACTATTGGCCATTTATTGGCTTACTATATTTTTTAATATTTTACAAATGAGAGAGATCATTTTTATATTTGTCCCTCTCCCTTTGGAACTTCATGCAGCCAGATATTGTTCTGAATGAATTGAATTCACATTCTATCCATGTTGCATATTTCATCTTTTCTTACAAATAGTCCACTTAAAGAATACTTTATAAAAAAAGAATACTTTATAATACTTCTCTTATAAGTATTCCTATTATCCACTGTGTATATATGCCAGTTGGGGTAGATGCCAGAAAGTAAAATTGCTAAGTCAACTGGAAGTTCAAATCTTAATTTTCAAGAAGACTCTAACTATAGAGTGGTTGAATCAACTCCATGTGGTTGAACCAGATAACATTCCCACCGACAATGGATGAGGGTTCCTAGTTTTCCCACATCATGCTAGCATTGGTTGTTTCTGGTTTTGTTTGTTTGTTTCATTTTTTTATTTCATTTTTTAAATTTTATTGAATCACCGTGAGATAGTTACAAGCTTTCATGTTTGGGTTACAATCTCACAATGATCAAACACCCATCCCTCCACCAGTTCACATTCCCCACCACCAATATCCCAGGTATACCCCCCCTTTCCCACCCTCCCCCTGTCTCTAAGGCAGACAATATTCCCTATACTCTCTCTCTCTCTACTTTTGGGCATTATAGCTTGCAACACAGACACTGAGAGGTCATCATGTTTGGTCCATTATCTACTTTCAGCATGCATCTCCCATCCCAACTGGTTCCTCTAGCCATCATTTTCTTAGTGATCCCTTCTCTATTCCATCTGCCTTCTCCCCTCCACTCATGAAGCAGTCTTCCAGCTATGGGGCAATCCCCCTGACCCTTGTATCTACCATCCTTGGGTGTCAGCCTCATGTGATGCTACCCTACACTCCACAAATGAGTGCAGTCCTTCTATGTCTGTCCCTCTCTTTCTGACTCATTTCACTTAGTATGATACTCTCCATGTTTATCCATTTATAAGCAAATTTCATGACTTCATCTATCCTAACAGCTGCATAGTATTCCATTGTGTAGATGCACCAGAGTTTCTTTAACCAGTCATCTGTTTTAGGGCACTTGGGTTGTTTCCATATTTTGGCTATTGTGAACAGTGCTGCAATGAATATATAGGTACAGATGTCATTTCTACTGTGCTCTTTTGCATCCTCGAGATATATTCCAGAAGTGGTATTACGGGGTCATATGGAAGCTCAATTTCTAGTTTTTGAAGGACTGTCCATATTGTTTTCCAGAAAGGCTGGACCAGTCAGCATTCCCACCAACAGTCAAGGAGCATCCCTTTTTCCCCACATCCATGCCAGCATTGGTTGCTTTTGTTCTTTTGAATGTGTGCCAGTCTCTGTGGTGTGAGATGATATCTCCTTGCTGTTTTGATTTGCATCTCCCTGATGACTAGTGATGTGGAGCATTTCTTTTTTTTTTTTTTTTTTTTGGTTTTTGGGTCACACCTGGCGATGCACAGGGGTTACTCCTGGCTCTTCACTCAGGAATTACCCCTGGCGGTGCTCAGGGGACCATATGGGATGCTGGGATTTGAACCCGGGTCGGCCGCATGCAAGGCAAATGCCCTACCCACTGTGCTATCGCTCCAGCCCCAGAGCATTTCTTTTTTGAGGAAACTTCTGTTCATTTCTTTTCCCCATTTTTTGATGGGGTTGGAGGTTTTTTTCTTATACAATTCTTGTATATCCTGGATATTAATCCCTTATCAGATGGGTATTCAGTAAATACTCTTTCCCATTCTGTGGGCTCTTTCTGTATTTTGGTCACTGTTTCTTTTGAAGTGCAGAAGCTTCTTAGTTTGATGTAGTCCCATTTGTTTGTTTGCTTTCACTTGCATGGTCAGTACTGTTTCGTCCATAAAGACGCTTTTAGCTTCAATGTCATGGAGAGTTCTGCTTACATTTTCTTCTATGAACCTTATAGATTTATGTCTGATATTAAGGTCTTTAATCCACTTTGATCTGACTTTTGTGCCTGGCACTAGACAGAGGTCAGAGTTCATTTTTTTTTGCAGGTAGCTATCCAGTTTTCCCAACACAACTTGTTGAAGAGGCTTTTCTTGTTCCACTTTGCATTTCTTGCTCCTTTGTCAAAGATTAAGTGGCCATATATTTGGGGGTCTGTGACAGGATATTTAACTCTGTTCCATTGGTCTGCAGGTCTGTTTTTATCCCAATATCATGCTGTTTTAATTATTACTGCTTTATAGTAGAGTTTGAAGTTGGGGTGTTTTATTTTGTTTTAGGGCCACGTCTGGTGATTCTCAGGGATTACTCCTAGCTCTACATTCAGGAATCACTCCTGGTGGAGTTCAGAGAACAATATGGGTCCCAGAGATTGAACCCAGGTCAGCTGCATGCAAGGCAAGTGCCGTACTTGCTATACTATCTCTCCAGCCCTTCTGTTTGATGTGTGCCAGTCTCACTGGTGTGAGGTGATACCACACCATATCATTGCTGCTTTGAATTCCCTGATGATAAGTGATGAAAAGCACTTTTCATCAACTCACTGGCCATCTGTATATCTTCTTTAAGGAAATGTCTGTTCTGCTATTCCCCCATTTTTAAGGGTTTTGTTGTTGTTGTTCTTTTATTGTTTAGTTTTGTGAGTGTTTATATATCTTAGGTATTTGTCCTTTTTTCAGATGTGTGACAAGCAACTATTTTTTCCTAGTCTATCAGGTGTCTTTATTCTAGTCATTGTTTCTTTCATAGGACAAAAGCTTAACTTAATGTAGTTGCATTTAAGCAACAAGATTTCTGCTTGGATATTCAAGGGAGAGTTTGGGCGGGGAAAAATAAAAAAGGTAAATAATGTTGGGACCAAAGTAAGAAAGAAACTAAGTTCAGTTTGCAAACAACAAATCTTCACGAATCACGAAAATCACAAAATCCCGTTGATCGTCAAGTGGCTCGAGCGGTCTCAGTAACCTTCTACATTCATCCTACCTCTGAGATTTTAGAAGCCTCTAAAGGCTTCAGGGTCAGGGGAATGAGATTCAGGTGGTTACTGGCTTTGGCATATAGATACACCATGGGAAGCTTTCGAGGCTGTCCCATGTGGGCAGGAAACTCTCAGTTGCTTGCAAGTTTCTCCCAGAGGGAAAAATAGATTATAAGATATCACTTCTGGGAGCTTGATTTTAAGTCTCTGGATGTTGGCCATTGATGGGATTACACACACCTGGGTTTCTCTGCCGGTACCTTCATGCGTGAGGCTATCCGAATGTGTAGAGAGGGGCCTTGAGCATGGCTGTGGCTAGGTTCCGGTGGTCTTCGGCTGCCGGGAGCTCTGCTTGGTGCAGGGAGGGAAGCTGGAGCCCATCTCCTCCGAGGGGCCCCGGGGAAGACAGCCAGGCATGCGGGAAAGAGACACTGTGTCTCTTATTTTTGTCTTAAGACAAATCATAAGGCTTACAAAATATAATCTAAAGGAAATACTCAATAGACACTAGGAAATGAGTTCAGGTAACAGGTCTATGCTAGAGACACAGATTTGAAAGACAAGGGCTCAGAGAAATGGTACAGTGGCTTAGAAAGCCATCGTGCCAATATAGGGGGTGACTTTGTTGCTAGTGTCACCATATGCACCAAGTGCAATACCAGCAACTCTGCTTTTCTGAGTTTAACAGTTCTGCTGTCTACAATTCCTGGCATCGCAAGCAATTTCTAGCTACCTGGTGTAGACAGTGGTGTGAGTACCACAAAAGAGGGAGCAAGCCTATGTAAGCACTGCTATTAAAAACCCAGAGTTAGGAAGGTGACCCCTGGAGAGCCCAAGTGTGAGCACCACCATCATCCCTACCCGGCCAGAACTTGTGTGCCTCTGCTAAGGAGTACAACCCCCAGGAGATACACGTACAAGCACCACAACTGAGAGGATACAAACCTTGGTGAGCACTTTGGCCAACTCTGTGAGAGTCACAACTTAATGTGTGACCTCTGGGGAGTGCCACAGATAAAAATGTGTGCCAGGTAAGTGGGAGACCCTGGTTATCACAATATCAACAACCATGCAAGGAAGTAGGAAGAGGAAGGGAAATATTTTTAAAGATTTAGGAAAACAAGTAACTGGTTTATCAGTGGACGTTTCCATCATGATGAACTGATCAAGGGGGGAAAATGAGACAGAACTCATGAACACACAAATGCAAGAGGCAGATAGAGGGGAAGAGGATCCAGTTTTTTAAAGGAACAGTAAAAGACACTAAAAATAAATCATTGTTTTCGGAAACACAGATCAATGATGCAAAACTCAGATGCTAAAACAATGACAAGAACCACAAGGGGAAGGAAGGGGCAAGTAAAAAGAAGTAAAGGTAGGGAAAACAGTACACAGGGAATAATCTAGCTGTGGTGTCACAAAGAATCTCATCCTCTACTGGGTGAGAACAGACATGCTTGTAGTAAAAGCAAGAATGTCGAGTGCCCTTTTCCAGTGCTCCTTTATGAAGAGTCTGCAGAGAAAACTGGAGAGAAGGAGGAAGAGAAAAGCAGCAAAATGAAACTAATCACAGTTTGAGTCAAGGACCATCAGACAACAAAGAGTTATGTTGCAACTGACGTTACAAGTCAAATTAGCAATCACTTATTGGCTGCTTCTTGAGCACTTACTAACCACTCCAAACAGCTCACAAATCTTGTACTTATGAATGTGTAGAGAGGCCAGAGTGGATCTGGCTAGATGCCAGAAGACAATTGCAAAACCCATGCTAAGCCAAAGGGCATATTCCAAACCTTTGGGCATACCGATTGGTCAGAGGTCAACATGAGCCCAAACCTGTTTCACAGTGTTTCTGAGACTTACTGGTAGGGATTTTTGAGACAAGATGATTTCTCGTACTTGTTACCTAGGAATGATAGTTTGAATCCCCAGCTAATACAGCTGAAATCTGTATTAGCTCTGACGGCCCTAACAAGTGCTCACAGACTTGACAGCTTAAACAACTAAATTTCTTTTCTCCCAGTTCTAGTATCTAGAAGTTCAAAATCAAGGTGGTATCAGGGTTGTTTCCTGCTAACAGCTCCACTGGTGTGTGGATGCTGTCATCTCACTAAGACCTGATGTGGCCTTTCCTCCCAGTAGTGGAAAGAAAGATCTCTGAGGCTCTTCCTGTTATGATAAGAACACAGTTCTAAAGGACCAGGCCCCCCCTTCTATAAACTGACTTTGTTTCTTTTATCTCCATAAAGGCCCATCTGCAAACAGAGTAACACTGGGACCTGGGGCTGCAGTATATGAACTTGGGGGGTGTTGACAGAGTTCAGGTCACTACAATGGAGCTATGGCCTTATGGTGGCACAATTCCACTTCAGGATGAAGTCAACTCTAAGGAAGGAAATTTGGAAAGATTAAAAAAAAAAATTAGTTCCCATTTTAAGCAGTTGGGTTAAATTTTCATTTGAAGCCAGACCCAACCCTGGCTTTTTCAGTTACTGAGCCAACACATTTCCTTATCATTTAATAAAGCCCAGTCTGAGTTTCCTATTATCTGCAACCGAAAGTAACTTAACAAACAGAGCTGTTATATGATATATATGATTTCCTCTATAATCTGGCAATCTGGGGGGCAAAAAAATTTTAGTTTTATCGAAATTAGGCCTGGTTCAGCCTGGTAGTAGAGAAGTAGTGGTGATTTAGGAGTTAAAGGAGTATATAACTGATGATGGTGAAGTGAATCCAGATGAAATAAAGAGGAGAGGAGAGAGGGAGAGGGTGGTATTGAGGATGGACTTGTGGCTGAAGCCCAGGTCCAAGAGAAACAAGAATGGAAGACAAAGTGTACTGGTCAGTAATTAGGCCTTCTGCATTGGTTAACCCAGGTCCTTAGTAACAAAAACAGTAATACCGTAACAAGAATAAAATCCTGCATTGAATAAAAGACTTTTACAGTGTGAGAGAATCACACAGCCAAGAACACTGGTGAAAGAAAAATATTTCAGCATGAACAAAAGCTAAAATATAGACTTCCGCCCCGTCATCTCACATTCACCTTCTGAAGGTCACCATTACTGCATCTCCATCCCTTGTTCTTTAGGCACAGTCCCCTACTGGACACATCTATTAAAATAGGGCTTGTCAAACCTAAAGCCACATGGAAAAAAATCCAGGTTAAGGTTTTATTATGTTTATAATCTAAAAATAAAATGAGCTGCACACATATAACTCCAACTTGGTTTCAGTGCCTGGTTGGCAAAAAGCAACACTCTAGACAGAATACGGAAATGATGATTTGAGTCTACAGCACACTATTAAAAAAAAAAGTTCTGCAGCTTTCTGAATTGAGAAAAATGATAAGGAAATTGAGGAGACACACAGCATACAATAACAGAGATGGGCTTAAGTTAAGCCAAAAAAAAAAAACCCTGTGGGCAGTGGTGGGCACTACCTTGCTGAGAAGTGAGAGCTGAAGCCCCAGGATGTGGCACAGTAGGAAAGAGCATGTCTCACATGTGAGGTCCTGTCTTTGATTCCTGACATGGGGAGAAAGACAATATATTTTTTTAAGAGAACCACGATTTAGATTTGGTAAAAATACCAGTAATTATAATCATATTCATCTAAAATACACTGAGTTTGTGGCTTGATTTTATGGTCCTTTAAGAGTTCTAGGCACAAGGGGCTATACATGGATTTGTGTGACAATATAGCAAAAAAATATCCTTAAGTCAACCCAGGAATCTGAAAACGTTTTTCCCTTTAAAAAATAGATTTACGTATTTCTCAACCTTGAGAAATACTTTAGAAGATTCTATTCCAGAGGATTTTAATATGAACTATATTCACTTAAATACCCCAGGTAGGGCAGAATCACCTCAATTCCCACTTGAAATCAACTTGAGTTGAAAAGGCAGAGCATATGGGTTAGGATGAATGCAGATGCTGCGACAATATAACCTCTGGCATATTTAACTGTTAATCTCAATTCTCACAATAAAATATAGATATCTTAATAAGACTATTTCAAAATATAAATAGGAGGAGATCTATGGATAGTATATAGCATAGTGCTGGATACATAGTAAGCATGGTAAGCACTCAAAATAAAAAAAAATTTAGTTGACATTATTGGTGTAATTAATCTGGCTCTTCTTAAAATTTCCAAGAAGCTTCAAAAAAATTGCAGGATCGAGTTTTTTGCCATGCTTCTTAAATAGCCCTAATCTAGTTCTAACTTCCCAAGAAGCTTGAAAGACTAATTTTACCAATTGGAGGGGGTGTAGGAAGTGTAGAAAGTGCTGGACTGAGAAGAGAATAAGCTTTAAGTTGAAGTCCTGGTCCAGTCACCTATTAATCATGATTTTAGAGAAAGTTACTTACCTTGTTTAAGCCTACGGAGTCATTTGTAAAATGGAGGTAATTGCTAAGTTACAAAGTTCTTACAATGAATATGATAAATGATACAGTGCTTCATAAATGTAACATCAAATTATGACACAGTGGATTCCAGGAACATTTTTTAAGGGCACCCCTGAAAGCCTGAAATGGGGGAAAATAGCACACAATAAAATGAAGTCATTAGAAACATCATTTCCACCTCTCATTGCCTGGCAATCAGGTCTAAAGTGGTCCGAGAGGACAACAAGTCAAACTGAAAGGAACAATCAAGTCTTTTACTTATTGTAACTGTACAAGCAAGAGGAAAAAGGAGGCGTCAGTTCCCAGTGTTCTTTTTCCTCTGTGTCCTCTGTGGCAGAGCCCTGGGTAAGGGTCCAGTGAAAGGAGTCCTTTAAAAAAAAAAAAAAAGCTTTCTGGCCTATGGAAGGCCCAAGAGTGAATGGGGTGAGTGGGAGGTAGAGATTAAAGCAGAATGGTAATCAGTGAGGTAGAGAAAGTGACTTGGCAGGGACCCATCCACTGTCCCTGGAACAAGAGCAGCTGAGCTAGGAAGGCAGATAGATAAATGTAGATGCATAGGTGATGCCTCTAGAAGACTGCAATGCACAGTGTCCCTTTACAGTGTGGGCTGCAGCTTCTCCCAGTGAGATTGTCTAGGCAAAGTCTTTTGTTGTTGCTTTCTTTGAGTCAAAGTAACTGGCACTTGGGGGATCAGAGGGCCACTCTCGGCAATACTTGGACAAATGGTCAAGGGTTTAATGCCAGAGGTTAAGGATGTGGTGCTACCTGGGCCCTGTGGTACCAAGGACCACGAAGGTCACCCCAATAGCACTTGAGGACCTCTGGAGGTACACTGGAGGGTGCTCAGGCAGCCATGTGGTACCGACATCCATCCAAACCCCTGTGCTATGTCTGAGCAATAGGGAAAGTCTTTTAATGCCCGTGCACAGGTCTGAGAAGAAAAGAATGCAACCGAGTCCAAGAAAGTACATAAACAAACAATAATAATCAGTAATATAAGAATGACTGAAAAGACAAACATGAATAATAACACCACAGTGAGTTGCTTAAGAATAGTTGCAAATAAAACCATAACACCCGAGAGAGAGAGAGAGACAGAGAGACAGAGAGACAGAGACAGAGAGAGAGAGAGAGAGAGAGAGAGAGAGAGAAAGTAAAAGGGAATGTGCCCGCCACAGAGGCAGGTGGGGGGATGGGGTGGGGGTGGGGGGAGGGATACCAGGAACATTGGTGGTGGAAAATGTGCACTGGCGGAGGGATGGGTACTCAATCATTTTATGACTGAAACGTAATCACGAAAGTTAGTAAGTCTGTAACTGCACATCATTTTGATTCAGTAAAAGAAAATTTTAAAGTTTAAAAAGAATAATTGCAAATATAATTAACTCCTAACTCTAAAGACCACATCACGTAAAGAATTTAGTCAATGTTAGCCTATAAAAGGCTGTGTTCTAAGATCATTGGAAAGTCAGTTCTTCAGAACACAGAACAACATTTCCTATGTGAATATTTTAAGTGGTGACTAAGACACTAACCCGAGCTGGTTCACACATGTTTTCTAAATCCATAAGATCAATGAATTTGTTTATTTTAAATGGTTGTTAGAAGACTGGCAAATTCTCTTTTCCCAAACAGGTAAAACACTGCCAATCCATTTTACCTGGGGCGATTTAATCTTATTTAATATAGGCACCAGAGAGATCGTATAGCCAGTAAGGTGTTTGCCTGGCACATAGCAGACCCACATATGGTCCCCAGAGCCTTGCCAGGAGTAACCCTTGAGTGCAGAGTCTGAGCAACCCTGAGTGTGGCCCAACAACAACAACAACAAAATTAATACAAAAAGATGAGATCAAATGTTGGGTTGGTTGTCTTTTTTTTTTTAATTTTGAGCACACCTGGTAGTGCATAGGGGCTACTCTGGGCTCAGTGTTTAGGGAATACTCTCAGCTTGGTATGTGAGGGACCATACACTGCTGGGGATCTAACCCAGGCCTCCTAAACGCAAAGCATGTGCTCAGCCCTCTGAGCTATCTTTCCTAACCAAAAGAGATAAAGCTTTTAAAACAATAAGTAGCACATCAAACCTATCATCCCATCTTTCTGTCACATGGAAACATGAGGTGCATCTAAATCTACATTTCAAAATTAGTGTTGGTCCTTCAAATAAGTCACCTTAAGACATTACTATTTGGAGGGCTGGAGAGATAGTACAGCGGGTAGGGCGTTTGTCTTGCACACGGCCGACCCGGGTTTGATTCCCAGCATCCCATATGGTTCCCTGAGCACCGCCAGGAGTAATTCCTCAGTGCAGAGCCAGGAGTAACCCCTGTGCATCACCAGGTGTGACCCAAAAAGAAAAAAAAGACATTATTATTTTTTCCAATAATAAACATACTGAAAATATAATTTTCAGATTATGCTCTCAAACAAGTTTGTTGATTCTTTTTCATATCCCCAAGAGTACCAAACTCTTTGTTTTAGTATAATATCAACAATAGTGTTTGCTTATGGATTTTTTTTTTTATTTAGAGTACATTGTTCTTGACAACATAAGTGTGTATAGTCCCAATATGACCAGCTTGGAAGAGGTGTAGTCACTGAGATAAAGCTGGTATACTCTGCCTCCATAGAGTCTCCACAGTCAGATCTCATAAATCAAATTCACACAGAACACACTGTACTAGCAAAAATGATGGTATCTTTTGTGCTTATTCTTTTTTAGGAGTCAAAACCATCTGGAAATATGAGCTAAGCCGTTTTACATTTTTTTTAATTTAATAGCAAAAATAATATATTGGGGGAGAAATTTCTCTTACAAGTGCAATAAATAACACAAGATATCCAGAAATAAACTAAGCTAGAAATGCACAGGACTGATAAGAGGAAAACTAGGTAACTCTATGGAGAAATAAAGATAATTTTATAACTAGAAGGACAAGTACATGGTTTCTGGAGCTGAAGATTCAATATTGTAAAAATGTAAATTCTTGCCAAAATAATCTAAAATTAAAGAGTAATTCTGGTCAAAATTCCAAATGTTTTTTGGAACTTACACAAACAGTCTGAAAGTTCATCTGGAAGAATGAACACGCAAAAAGTGCCAGGAAAATCCTGAGGGGAAGTGAGTGATGTTGGAGGAGATGAGATAGGGTTAAGGGGCCTGGGGGCAAGCTTTCCCTTCCAGACATCACAATGCACTATAAAGCAAGTACATCCTGTCCAGGCCCGAGGGCGAGGTTATACAGTCAAAGCAGTGGAAAGAACAAAACGACTACAAATTAGTAAAAATATATTTAAGAATTATACTTGTTAAGAAAAGTTATCATTGCAAATCAGTGAACAAAAAGCTGTCTATTCAAGTAAATATTAATGACATGGGCTACTTATCTTTAAAAATTAAGTTTTTGTGAGGTTTCTGAGTCCTACAAGAGCCGTAAGGGAACTAGGTTCACCCCGGGGAGGGGCAAGGACTCCAGAACTACACTCAGCACTGCTAGGAAACTGTGTGGTGCCAGGAATCAAAGCAGGCTTAACTGCATCCAAGGTATGGACCTTAATTCTTATACTATCTCTGTGAATTCCAGAGAGATATCAAAATTAAACTTTTTATTGTAAAAAAAAAATGGCAGGGCTGGAGTGATAGCACAGCAGGTAGGGCGTTTGCCTTGCACAAGGCCAACCCGGGTTCGATTCCCAGCATCCCATATGGTCCCTTGAGCATCACCAGGAGTGATTCCTGAGTGCAAGGTCAGGAGTAACCCCTGAGCATCACTGGGTGTGACCCAAAAAGAAAAAATAAAATAAAAGGCTTTTTTCCCTCTGGAGAAGCCCTTTGTTTTTTCTTGAATGCATCTAGGTCTTCCTTAAAAGACCTATAAATAATATAAATGAACACCTACTAATAAGGTAGAAAACTCTTTTGAGCATTGTACCGAAGGATAGAAAGTAAAAGACTGATTATTGTTTTATATATATGTATATATATATATATATATTTAGGGCTAGGATATGGCTCAAGTGGTAGAATAGATGCCTAGCAGGTGCAAGGATCTGAGTTTGATTCCCAGAAACACAGGAGCCCCTTAGTACTGTCAGGTGTGGTCCTGCTGGCCTCAGAGCACCTCTGGGTCCAGGAGTGGCCCCAGGCCTCCAAACTTACTGCAGAGAACCTTATAAAAGATACTGGTAAGACAATGGAATACTAAACAGCTGTTAAGGAAAATGAAGTCATGAAATGTGCTTATAAATGAATGGACATGGACAGTATCATGCTGAGTAAATAGTAAAAAGTAAATAGTAAAAGTAAAAAATAGTAAAAGACTAATATCCAAGGCCAGGAAAAACAGTGGTCAATGGTTGGAAGCTTGTCACAAGTGTTAGTGGGGTAAAGGGCAGTTAGGACAGAGAAGGGACCATAACAGAAATGATCACTTAAGATAAGAACTGAACGTTGAAAGTAGGTGAAGGGATATACATTACAACCTTTCAGTATCCATACTGCAAACCATAATGCCAAGAGGGAGGGAGAGAGGAGGGAGGGGAGTGCCTGGAGAGGGAGTGGACGGGAAACTGGGAGCACCGGTGGTGGGAAAGGTACACTGGTGAGGGTTGGGTACTGGAACATCATCTAACTGAAACCCAATCATGAACAATCTTATAACTGTCTCTCACTGCGATTCAATTAAATAATAAATTTTAAAGGAAAAGAAAATGTAACGAATTTAGGAAGAAAGAGGCCAGAAAAAAATTACTTCAAAAATGAAAAAAAAAAAAAAAAGGAAAAATAGGCTCTGGAAGGAGGGGGCCCTGGTGGAAGAGAGCAGACAGACACTGGTGAGAGAACTGGTGTTGGAACACTGTATGCCTGAAACCCAACCATAAATAACTTTGCAATCCACAGCCACTGAATAATTTTTTAAAAAGATCCTGGCAGCTATAAACGCGAAATCCTGCAATGTATTAATTGTAGTAATATATAAGAATGCTTTAAAAAAAAAAAGACTTTGAAATGACCTCAGTAGGAAATGTACTAATGCCATCAACAAGCATTTTCAAAAGAAATGCAAACAGCCACAATACACTTTTAAACGCTCACCACACAAATAATAAAAAGTGTCTTTGGGGGATGCTTTTACTATAAGACTATAACCCCACTTAAACTAGTTTAAATATTAAAGGCACAATCTCTCTCGTGACCAGACGTTCGGAGACTGGGTAAGTTCTGTATTATCACTGTGATTCTGTCATCTGTGATTCTCTAACGTGACAAGAACTCAGGATGCTGCCATGGCTCCAGCTTGCTCTTCACAGCCTCACCTTCACTGACGCCTGGTTCCCTCTGCCAGGTACAAAATGGCTGCCACAGTGCAGGCTTCAGACTGCCATGGCAACAGCCCGAGGAAGAAAAGGACCAGCTCTTTCTTGTGTCTCTTTTGAGGCCAGAGGAAACTTTCTCATCAGCTGCTCGATATCCTTGCTTTCAGATTTCACAGGCCAGAACGGAATCCACTTCCCTAAACCAATTTCTGGGAAGAGAATGGGTTCATTCCTCCTATTACCTTAGACTAGAGGTTCTCAGACCCTGAGAGGTTCCCGGTCCCTGGAGCCTGTTCACAGAGATCACGATTATTTTCACAATATTATCAACATGTTATCTGCTTCCCCACCCCACCCCTTTTCAACCGTGGGCATATTTGCACTAATGGTACAAAGGCCACCGGGGGGATAACACTGCAGGCACCTTAGTGTCACTAAACTGTACTGGAGGTAATTGTGTTCTTCAACTGCTATGCATTAGAGGGGAAAAAGGACAAAGAAAGAAAAAGCTGGTTTCACTTAAGCCTATCCTTAGTCAAGCAGTAAGTATTGTTTTCATGGGATGCCATTTTCACTTTACCATTTCCTCAAAAACAAAAGACGCCTATTAGGAAAACAACTGAAATCATTTGTTACCATTGATAAAAATCAAGCTTACAAGTAAAAACTAGAATTCTGGAAAACCAGTGCCCACAACTTGTGAGTAGCAATTTTGCAACATCTTATATGATGAGACTAACACAGAAGAAAATTTTGAAAGAAGAAACTGGATAAAACATTCCATTTTGATAAATGCATTGGAAGAATATAACCAGAAGAATATATATTAAGAAATTGTCACAGGATTGTTGGTATATTATACTAAAAAATGGCAAATGATCTAAATACACATCTTCCAGAGAACTGAAATGATTGTCTTCATATAAAGATAACATTTATAACTATTTAAAATATTCTAAAATATTTCTAAAGACCTAAACATTGATATGGAAGGAAGTCCATGACTCATGGGGGGAAGGAGGAACCAAAATAATTACAAAAAAGCATATGACTTGCTTTAAAAAATGAGACCTACCAACAAATTGATTCCTAATAAAAGAAAAACTGCAAGAATTTACAGTAATTGTTCCTTATTAAAAGCTCGAGGATATCCTTATATTATCTTCCTAAAAACGTCATTTCTTTCGATCTTAAATATATTTATAATCAAAAGCATAAAAACACTTTTAAATCACTAAGTATATAGGGCTAGGGAGATAGCACAGTTGACAGGGTGCCTGCCTTGCACACGGCTGGCTCAGTTGATCCCCAGCACCACATACGGTCCCCTGTACTCCGCCAGGAGTCATCCCTGAGCTCAGCCAGGCATGACTCAAAAAGTGAAAGAAAAGTAAATCACTAAGTAACAAATTTTCTGTGATACTCACAGTAAAGAACCATGCTTGGGAAGGAAAGGGTAAAGATGGTATGGGCAGTAGTGACAGTGAAAACAACAAAGATTTCTGAATTTTTCTGGTGGTCACCTGTGTATGTGGAGGAAAATATGACGCAGAATCTGAGGGCTTGAGTATGGAACCCAGACAGGGAGCTGCAACCGGGTGGATTCAGGACCCAAAGAACTCTAACACCAACAAAGTCTAGAGAAGGATGACTCTTAAATTAAAAGATGTCTGTCGCTAGAGCATTCAAGCAGATCAATGTAGGTGCTAAAGGTGGGAGTAAAGAAGCCTGAAAAAGAAATTACTGGAAAAGCCAAAGAACAGCAGAAAGAGGCTGAAAACAAATAACCCACACAAGAATGCCAAATTGTAGTTACCCGGCAGGTCCTCACTACATTGCTATTTGACATTATGGTTGCTCTCTTTCCATTTAGGAACGATGGTTTTGACACGCCAGACCTTTTCGTTTACAGTATTTCCTAAGGATCAGGCAGCAAACACAGGGGCACAAGTCAGGTCGGCCTGCCCAGCCTAGTTCCTAGGAAAGCTTGTGCCCCCTCTGCTGGTGAGATCTACGAGAACAAGAGGGTCCAAGTTTCAAAGATAACAACTTCCCCAAATCCAAGAATATTAATTTGTGTTTTCTATAAGCAATTTCAGAGAAAAAAATATGTAAACCATTTTCCCACCCTGTACTTTGATAGATATAATTTCATATTAAAACATCTTTTTTGTTGTTACACCAAAAAAAAAATCATAAAAACTAGTCTTGGGCCCAGGAGATGGCTCAATGGGCTGGAAGGCATGCTCTGAAACAGACTCCCTGGGTCTGATCCTAGCATTGCTGGGTGTACCTCCTTAGAAAAAAAAAATTAAACAAAAACCTACAGCCTTGTGAAAAATATGCCTGTGAAAGCATTTCAAATCAAAATTATTTCACCTTACTACATAGCGTCCTCCGTCCCTCTCGGAGAGCCCGGCAAGCTACCGAGAGTATCACGTCCATACAACAGAGCCTGGCAAGCTCCCCATGGCATATTCAATATGCCAAAAACAGTAACAACAAGTCTCACAATGGCAACGTTACTGATGCCCGCTCGAGCAAATAGATGAGCAATGGGACAACAGCGCTACAGTGCTACTACATAGCAAATATTAAAAATATGCACATGACTAACAATATAACTATAGAGCTTTACATTACAATTTTACTGACTAAAATCCTGACAATCATTATAACATATATACTTGTATACATCCTTCATTACACACCTTATCCTTAGCAAGATCCTCTGAGTAAGAGTGCAGAGCAAGTATTTCTGTTAACAGAATTTTTAAAATGCAGGAATGTATCATCCATGGAAATTCCATGCACTGTCCTGAGTGCATACTCCAAATTCTATGCTGATCTCAGTACCTTATTCCACCCGAAATGCTGTTATTTTTCTAAAAATTTGCTATACACTATCAGTAGAGAAGGAACTAAAATATGTTTCTATAATATATTCCATTTTTGTTTCATATATAACCAAAATTTTACACAAAACTGAATCCTAAATCTGGCCCTTGTTCTGCAGGCACTGCTTTGTCCTAAAAGACAAAATTGAACAAAAAATTTTAATAAGGAATTTATGAAAAAGTGAATAAAGTTAATTTCAGAAGCCCTGTATGTGGCATGTCAATGGTCATAGAAAAAATAGATTACCTTTGTGACTTTTGTATCCCACTTAGACAATGCTAATCATATGCAGCATGGAACTGGGGTTGTGTGTTCTCATGCTCTGACTTTTATTTTTCTGTATTTGTTTTGGGACCACACCCACAATATTCAGTGGTTACTTCTGGCTCAAAAGTCAGGAATTACTCCTGGCAGTGCCTAGAAGACCACACGGGATGCCAGGGATCAAACCCAGTTTAGCTGTGTGCAATGCAAGTGCCCTACCTGATATCTCTTCAGCCCAAATCTGCCTTCTCTTGAAACTTTACAAGCTTAATGATCCCCTACTATGAACAGAGCATTATCAACACTGCTTTGTTGGAGTGCAAAGTTAAAATCAGTAGGCCAGAGAAGAATAGGGATTGAGAAATAGTCAGCTTCAATCACAGGCAGCCCCCAAATTACAGATTAAGGCAATAATAATAAACAATTAACTAGTGCTGGACGTCGAAATAATTTTGCTTACACTTAGTCATACCAAGTCCTGATTTAACAGATGACTATATTGAAGCATAGAGAAATTAAGAAATTCTAGTTATTGGTACTTGCTTCGGCAGCACATATACTAAGAAATTCTTGTTACTGTGCAGGAGCTGAGGCTGAGGTCTGAACCCAAGAGGTTCCGGTACCTGAGTCCATCCAAAGCACTAAAGCTGTCTCTAAAGGGTGGGGGTATAGAAAGTGGACTTCTATAGATGTGTTTTGTTTCTTGGCCCATACCCAGCTATGCTTGGGGCTACTTCTGACATAGTATATGGGGAACCCTGCAGTGTCCACGATGGAACCTCCAGCCCATTAACCTATGTCCCCAGTCCCAAGAGTTTATTTTAAACTCTTCTGATCATTGGATGTGTTCCTTGTAACAGGTGGTCTAGGGTTTTTTGATTGACAAAGCAGTACGGATATATGGGGTATAAGATATTACACCATAGTGTTGAGGATCTAACCCAGGGCTTCACACATGAAAAAAACAGTGCTCTATCTCTGAGTTATATGCCCAGTCCCAATACCCACATATCTTTATAAACGTTTTATATGTATGTTTCCACAGCAAATTTAGTTAAGCTAAAAACTAGTTCAACATCCCCAACTCTGAGTCATCACCAAATCAATCCCTCTAGCCTTCCCCTCTTGTTTGTCTATAACCTTGCATTCCTACAGTAAGAAATCTAGTTCCCAACATTCACCACCCAACTATTGTTCAATCCCAGTACAAATGTAAAGGAGTTTCAGAATCGTTAACCCATCCCTCAAAGGGAAACTATCAGAGTGCTGTGCTTATGTACAGTTCCTGCTGTCTTTAGTCTTTTTAGTCTTATTTTCAAAGTTATTTAGGTCAGTACCTTTTCCCCAGTCATTTCAGTGAGGGTTACTGTGTTATAGACTGTGGGGTCTTATGCTCTTTTTAACACTGCAATTGCAAAGAGATAGCATAGCATAATGATGCTTTCATTACAAGGGGGCTTTGGCTCCAGCAAAAGGGAGGCAGTCCAGGGGCAGACCCATGCTGGCACGGCAAAGGAAATGTCTCTGGGCCTTTTTCAGAGAAAAGCATAAAGGGGGGCCTCGGTGAAGGGCAGCTTTGGGGCATGCAGTGCCAGGCCCTGTCCTGTACCTGTGAGACCAACTGTCCCGTTTCTTCGTGTATTGGATATTCTGGAAGTGACATCTATGTTCTCCTTATTCCTAAAGTGGAAAAGCGCCAAAGGCTTTTCTTCTGTAACTGCTTCAAGCAGATCATGAGTGCTGGTCTTGTCATGTCTCACTACTTCACCTGAGGCCTGTGGGAACTGAAGGCCTCTTGGAGTGTGATGGGTTAAAGACCCTCGGCTGTTAGCAGTTTAGCTTGAAACTGCTAGACTCGAGCAGATACAGATCCTACTCTTTGCTTAAGAAGAGGGCTAATCTTTTTGTCCAAGATTAGCAAGAATAAGAGGGCAACTGAGGGGCCCAATTGGGAAAGGGAACAAATCGTGCTGGGGAGGGCAGCTCTAGTGGCAGTCCACTGTGGCCATGTGGCTTTTTCCAAAGGGGTGGAGTCTTTCAGCCTTGTTTTTAGGTCTTTCAGATGTTGACTGCAACTTGCTCTGTGGTGTTTATGAACTGCAGCAAGAGCTGTTAGTAGTGGTACACACCTCACCCTATTCATAACGAATTGACAGCCAAGTGCTCTTCTAGGATCTAAAGTCACAGTAGCCATAGGATTCTGGGATACTCTCATTTGGTCCAAGTCTGTTTCAGTCTTTTGAATTCTGTGGTCTAGATGCTTAGTGAAGCTTCTGTGGTCTACCCTTTGCTATACAAATCTAGTCCAGGGAGCAGCTAGGCCTATTCCTTGCCTAACTCGAGACAAGACCATTCAAGCTTTTCTTTTTAATTAGTAAATTTCTCAGATATAACTGTGGACTTAAATGCTCCTAATTCCCAACGTGGCCACTACACATTTGTCCTAGAATATTATATTTATGTAAGAATAAGCTATTGCTGTCAGACACGATTAGTTCGTTTGAAAGAGCTGAAGCGGGTACTACTCATCAAGTAGGGCGGTATGCTGGATGTCCCCAGAAAAATACATACCCCAAGGGGTACAAACTTGGATATCTGTCAACATAGGAAAGGGCATGCAAAGTCTTAGTTAGATCTTGGGATAGTTGAAAAAGATTCTGACATATAGCGTACAGAAGTCTATTAATATTGGCAATAGAACTCCATGAGCTATTCACCTGTTGTCAGGCCCCCATGTTTTTCCTTGGTCTGTGTGACATGCCATTGGTAGCTAGTCTTACATTCCTGACTGGTCAAATATGTGGTCCAGCAATGTGATCTTTCCCAGTCCTCACTGGAAAAGTCAGGGGCCCAAGATTAGTAGGAGTAAGAGGGTGATCAAGGGGCCCAATTGGGAAAAGGACCAAGTCACTCTGGGGAGGGCAGCTCTGGTGGCAGTCCACTGTGGCCATGTGGCTCTTTTCAAAGGAGTGGAGTCATTCAGCCTGTTTTTAGGTCTTTCAGATGTTGACTTATTAGAGTAACAGTAGGAAGTGTCTTGCTAAAGAGGACACCAATGTGAGGAGTTATCAGAGCAATCCTGTCCTTGAAAGGAATATGGTTATATTTCATTCTGGTGTTTGGCAGTTACTGTGCAGGGAAGCAAAAATTCTGGGAGAAGTTGAAAAGTGCTGTCTCAACTTCCCTAGTGATATAGACTGATGAGGTCAAACTGAAACATGAAAATGGTGACCCAGAGTCAGGCCTAGAAGAAGGGGACATAATTCTCCTGTCGTCGGGCTGGAGACCAAGGGGGTAGCGGACAAGTTCATAAGGTAGGTAACAGAAAGTGCCTCAGTTAGGGGTGTTGGTGACAAAGTCAAAGTCTACTTAATTGTTCTCCTGAAATGATTTTGGATGTGTTGGTCAGAAGTTCCTGACTCGTTTTCTACATATCCAATGAGGACCTCTTGTAGCCCACCTGCTGTTGGGAGTGCCAAGACTACTAGGTAGGGTCCTTCCCAGAGGGTTAATTTCTGGTGTCACCAGTCTTGGGTGCCCTCTTTCTAGTTTGAAGTAAGATCTGTTTTTCTGGCTTCAGGAGTTAACAGCTTCATCAATGGAGTCTTACAGCACTTATATTTCAGAATAATTTTCTGAAGCTGCCACAAGTTTAGTAAGTACTTCAGCTTTCTGACAATGGAATGCATCCTTATCCAAGGATCCTGTGTCTACCAGCAAAGCTTCACTATGGCTTTTTCTTATAAACTGGTCCAGTCTTTCAACCTCTCTCAACAACTAAAAGTGTCAAGGAGTGTATAGCTTATGATCTATTCCCAAGACTGTTCTGAGGCCCAGGTGATTTTTAGTCACAAAAGACAATTCATTGTCACTTTGTAAGACTCTCAGATGTCCTGCTGGAAAATTATTTTCTTTGAAATTACTTCTAGACTTGGGGCTAGAGAGATAGTACAGCAAGTAATGTGCACTTGCCTTGCATGCAGCCAACCTGGGTTTGATCCCCAGCATTCCATATGATCCCCTGAGCATCATCAGGAGTGATCCCTGCGTGCACAGCCAGGAGTAAGCCCTGATCATCGCCAGGTGTGGCCCCTAACTAAACAACAAGTGTGTAGACTCCCATAGTGTTCTCAGATTGAGTAGGAAGGCTCAGTCCACTGGCAGAAGTGTCTACAAACATTAGGATACTCGTACCTTTGGCATAAGAGTCTTAGGATAAAATCTACTTGACAGTCTTCCCCTGAATGGGATCCTGGGCACTGGCTTGAATAAGGGAGAAAGATCCAGGTAATTTTGAGGATTGTGTCACACGGAAGTCTCACAGGGCAATGTCATCTGTTTTACTGCCTAATAATTCCTTTTCTGGAAAAAAACTGAACTAGGTTCCATAATGTATCTCTTTCACAGTGGACAGCCTCAATGGAGGTACTTCCATTGCTCAGCTACCAGTATCAGAACTCCTGTGTCACTTGTGAGCCATTCAGCTTTGTGTTACTTACATCTTTGCCTCCCCACTTTCTCTGGTTCCTGAGGCGAAAACTGGAGCTGGCTGGGGAGTGCAGAAGGATTTATGAACAAGACTAGGAGTTTATCAGTGCTCAAAGTTCAGACTGCTTGCTTAGCTGCCCTGCCAGCCTTGCTATTTCCTTGACTGATATGGGAACCATCCTACCAGTGCCCTTTGCAATGAATTATAGCCTCTTGGAGGGGCTGGTGTTGCACTGCTTCTACAAAGAATGAGGTCAGCCACTTATATTTTATGGGAGAATTTTTAGCTGCCGTCATTGGCCTCCCTGTCCAAACAGCTGTGTGAGCATGCCACATCACCGAGTCCTGCAGTTGAGAAAAGTAGGCCACGTGTCTGAGTTAGTCCCAACCTGAACCAGCACTCCTAGAGCGACCCCCGTACACATACATATGGAACAAAGGGCTTCTCTGAGTTGGGAGTTCCAAGGTCAGACCTAGCCTACTTCTATCTTTAGTCTGTCAAAAGCCTGCCAGTATTCCTGGTTCTAGCACACAGGTTCTCTCCCTTCCCCTTTTAGAGCCTCATATAAACACTGATCCAGCAGAATGAGGGTCTGGGGTCTCCCCCAACAAAGCTCACATGTTCCTGCAGAAAAGTATAGTGTTTGGGACTTGTCTGAACCCTAATTGTGGGCAGGAAGAAAGCAATCCTTTCCTTGCCAGATGCCCCCACCCCGCCCCAGTGAGAAAACAAATGAGAAGGTTCTGCAGGATCAATTTATTCTGCCTCCTGGGTCTTGTCCCTTTTACAGTATACCTTAAAGCCCTCTTCCACCAAGGTTACTGATGGCATCTGGCATCCTGTCGAGCTTTCATAGTTTCCTTCTAATGGCAGGGGTCCCTAGACAGGAAACGCACAACCAACCTACCTCAATCAATCTGGATAGATGGAGGATCGCTATTTGCATATTTTCTGAACACTTTTGTCAGCTGTTTCGGGAGCCTCTAGAGCAGGTTACCTTGTCCTCCCAGGTTACCTTCTCTCCACTATTCCAGTTGACAGGCTTCATCATACCTCTTTCCAGGATGCAGGTCACTGAGTGCTTCTGTCTCTCCTCACCATTGGCCTTCCAGCTTGGAAACCGCCTCCCTCCCCATTCTGATTAGACTGCCCCCAAGGCAAGCTTGCCATCAGACTGTCCACATTTCCCCTTGCCTTTTCCAGACACATTCAGTGTTGTCTGGAGTGCAACAGTGGGTTAGGGCCACAATCCCATTCTGCCAAGTCAAGAGGTTAAATCACAATAAATTTATCCCTGGGCATGTCAGGATCTTTGGTAAAGCTCACCTTGAGTGAAGTGGGAAGTAGAGAAGGAACATGAATTCCAACGGTTCCTGCCACCCAGTCACTTCTCTCTAGGTCACAGACTTCCTGCCCTACTAGCTGGTGCTCTAATTTCAAATCTTAAATCCACAGATGAGATTGCCAGTCTGGTCTCAGGGGAGAGAATAAGAAGTGAAGGATTGAGGGGTATGGACGATGACATAAGGAAAAGTTTCAATGGAGGCAAGGAAGTTATATGGGTGCTGTATAAGGGCAGGAATCACCTAACTTTAGGCAGTAATCACCTAACACAAAGGTTTACAAACTTATCTGACCTACTGCCCCCTTAGCAGAAAAAGAAAAATTACTCAGCAGACACCCTGGCAATCTATCTTTTTTAAGTGAACAGAAAGTCACTATTACCCCCTACTCATACCAGCACTCAATACTCTACCCTCATTTTGAGAAACACTGATGGAAGGCTTCTGTATTCTTCAGAGTCTGGCCACTGAGGCTAGGCAAATGTGCAGGAATCTTTTCCTTCTGGGTTCTGTTACAAGGTCAGAAGAGCCTGGACAAATGGGAGTTCTGCTTATTTCTTTTCTCATTGTCAGAAAAGGGTTAGTTGGAAGATAGTATTAAGGCACCATGATTCAGAGACTCATTCAATGGCCACTGCTCTCCTTGTCCCACTTTGTAATGGAGCCAGGCAACATTATAGCAGAAAATGACTTCCTTTTTCTTGAAGCCATTGTTGGTGAGGAGACTGCCATACGAGGAGTTGTCAGGAGAGAGGCGGTCTGGTACAGATAAAGAGGGCAAGGCTAGACATCTTCCACTCAGAGTACCCCTCAAGCGTGGCCTGGATGATCTCACCCGGCATCTGCACTTGGTTATGGTGACAAAATTACAAGAAACAAGATGTCCCACAAGATAGGTCAAGAAGAAAGAGTTTCAGAGCCACACAGGAACTGGCATCAGAAGAGAAGAAAACAGCAGTCACGGCAGCAACAGCCACCTGAATTCAACCTGCTCCGTGCAGGAGGTACAAGCTCACACCTGTCCCCACAACATGGGCACAACTGTAGAGAAATATGGGGGGGGGGGGCGGGGTGGAAGAAAGTGACAAAGGAGAAACAGTGTAACCTCATACCAGAAAGGGAGAACAAGACTGTTCATCTGCTCATCTCACCACATGGACCTTCTGTGTCCTTAGCACATCCAATGGGGTCAAATGAGAAACAGCCTCCTTGGAACCCTAAATCATTCAAGTGAAGTTGCCCGAGCCCTGTACACTAGTGGACTACCAGGAGTCCACTAGGACATATGAGGTTCCAACCGAACAAAGACAAAGGCAAGACAATTTGATAAGGAAGAAAAGGAAGAGAAAGAAAAGGAAAAGGAAAGGAGCATGTCAAGACCTACCAGATGGTGATACTGCCTCAGAACTGTCCAGACGGGGGCCAGAGAGATAGTACAGTGGGCGGAACACTTGCCTTGCACGTGGCTGATCCAGCTTTGATCCCCGGCATCCCATATGGTCCCCTAAGCACTATCAGGAGTAATTCCTGAGTGTAGAGCCCAGTGTGGCCCAAACTTCCACCCCAAAATTATAAAAATAAAACTTTAAATCCTCCCTAAGCATTGACAGTGATGGGTGTGGCTCCCAAACAAAAACAACAACCAAAGTTTTATTAAAAAAAAAAAAAAAAAGAATACCTAAACAGTAGTTCAGTTAGCCATAAGTCAGGTGTTACTTCAGATCCACTTCTGGCATCACTTCTCTCCTCTGAGCCACTAGGGAAGAAGGCCCCATTTAGGACCATTTTTAATTTTCAATTCAAGGATCCTCATGCACTTCTTGAATTGCAAATTAAAAACCAGCAACACAGAGCAAGAACTAAGCTTTTATTAAAAGGGAACTTTTTTTTTTTCCTTTTGGGGTCATACCTGGCAGTGCTCAGGGAACCAAACACAGTGCTGGGATTCAAACCTATTGTGGCCACAGCCACATGCAAGGCAAGTGCCTTAACCTCTTGACTATCTCTCCATTCTTATAAGGGAACCTGTGCTCAAGCAAAAAAGGAGGCAGGCAAAAGACAGACACAAGCAGGCTCCCCAGAGGAAACTTCTTTGGGTCTTTCCTAGCATAAAAGAGTCAAGGAGGTCCTGAGCAACGGCTAACAAGAGGGCATGCAGAGGCGGTCTGCTTCTCGCACCTGCAGGGATGACTGTCAGGTTTCCTCATGCACCCCAAGTTCCGAAAATGGCATCTTCTTCCCTCCCAGAAGTGTAGATTTTATTATGATAATGAAGCAAGAGGGCAAGCAGGGACTTGCTGGGCCTGAGGGCAGTAGCACTGGAAAGCCCCTGAAAAATTCCCTAGCCGGCACTAAATGAAGCTGTTGGTAATTTTCTGCGAGTTCATGGGTCAGAGATAGTTATCTCATTAAGGTCTGTGGTTATGAACCTCGATTCCTTGTCAGTGGTGGAAGTCCTTTTGCTAACTGCTACAACTGCATGTGTCTTTCATACATCCAAGATTATTTTCCCTCCTCCCTTTCCTTTGTTGTTGGGTCAACAATGTAGGACCCCATCTTCACTGTGGTGCTAGTATACTTAATTGCAGTGCTCACCACGAGCCACTCTTTGTCGTGCTTGGACACAGTGGCTGAGGTGCACTGGAGAACGGGCACTGTCTTATATGACACAAAGGACCACAATGAAAGTGTGGCTGGGGTTACATTCCGATCTCATGGCCTCATGCCTATAAGCCAGGCATTCCACCTCTGAGCCACATCTACAAATCTCTACCATTAGAATCTTTTGTCAGAGTCTCCATTCCAACCTAGAATTCCAAGTTTTCCTTAATGTTTAGAAAGGCATTTGCAAACATAAATGTTTACTCTTCGTACAGTGTCGAGTCTCTACCATGCAATATCATACAACACAGTTTCAACACTCTTACAAAAACACAAACCTCTTTTACTACCTAATCAACTCTCTCCTCCCAATTTTTTGTCAACTTCCTATTCCTGTTACATTTTCCTAGCAGAAAATGGACTCTACATCATTGCTTTTCATTCTTTCCTTTTACAGCAGTATGTTTACATTCACAACCTCATGTGATTCTTACTGCAACCCTGAGTGTTTCCACTTAGAGGATGATTGACTGAAACTCAGAGAGAATGAGTGGTATGGTCAAGAACTCACTGAGTGGTGATGCTGGCACTATAACTAGCGCCTTTGACTCCTGGTGTGATGTTCTTTCTAGTAAACAGCTCTATCTTCTTGCTTTTGGCAGAAAGGGGTGATTTTGCACAGAAACAGGAGAAGACAAAAATGATGGTGATTATATCTCAACAGAAGCTTTTATGCTAAAAATATGGGGAAGTATAATTACAGTTCCAGTAATTTGGTGAACCTGATATCCCAAAACCTTCCTGCTATAAAATACTCCCCAAAGGCTGGATAAATACACTTACAAAAATGTATTACTGAGCCAGCCAGCAAAATCCTCAGAGACAAAAAGGTAATAAAAGTTCAGAAACCTGAGTGAGTGCAGAGGCCAGCTGCTGGCCTTAGTCACCACTGAAGCCAAATTCTATAACATATGAGAGTTAAAAAAATAAAAATCACAAAATGTTGTCTAAATAAGCTCACTTGGGTTAACATTAGAAAATTTATTTTTATACATTTATTTAAATATATTTATGATGCATGCAATCCATCGCATCATCAGAAAAATTCAAAATATGTATGATCATATCAGCAAATAAAGTATGTGGTAAAATTGAGCTGCCCCATTCATGATTAAAAATCAAGAATGAATGGATTTTTTTTATTCTTTTTGGGTTACACCTGGCGATGCACAGGGGTTACTCCTGCCTCTGCAATCAGGAATTACTCCTGGCTGTGTTCAGGGGACCATATGGGATGCTGGGAACCGAACCCGTGTTGTCCATGTACAAGGCAAATGCCCTACCCGCTGTGCTATTGCTCCAGCCCCATGATTTTGAAGATGTGACATACAAAGCTGCAAGGAACATGTGAAATCATGCAATTTGCTGCAACCTGATTGGAACTGGAAGATATCAAATTAAGTGAAGTAAGCCAGAGAAAGGAAGACAACACAGGGTAATCTCACTTATCTGTGGCAGATAAGACTATTGGATAAAGAAATGTATAATGGTAAAAGGGGGATGCCTAGGTGCACTTGACCCAGTGCTTAGAGAAAAGGACAAAGAAGGAAAGAAATCAAGGGCAAAAGAAGAGAATGGGAAGTAATGGGTGAACAAGCATCAGGACTTCAGTTATACTAGTGATGCGAATGACTGGTATAGCTATATATCTAAAACACAGACTCAACAATACTGAAAACACGAGATCTAAGCTGAAACAGATTTAATGTGCCTGTCTGTCAAGTTGACAGAGAAAGGGTGGGGGTTTGAGTGGGGAGGGCACATGGGAACACTGGTGGAAGGAAGTTGACACAGATGGTGGGATTGGTGTTGAAATACTATATGCCAAAAACTTAATTATCAGTAACTTCGTAAATCATAGTTCTTTAATTTAAAAAATCTACCCCAAATCAAGTAAAACTCTCAGTAAATAGGGAAGATGGAATAGAAGATAATTTCACTAGCTTGATAAAGAGAACTCGATAAACCTACAATGTTATCCTCGAAAACATTTTACAAAAAATTGTTTATAAACATGAATAAGGCATGTATGTCATTAATAACTAACTCTATTCAACACTACCTTAGTACAGCAAGCCAGTAAGAAAGAGAAATGAAAGGTAAAAATCCAGAGAAAGAAGCAACAAACTTCACTGTACCCTCAGGGTAATAATATCTACTAGAAAAATCCCAGAAACTCTACAGATAGCTATTTGTTATAATTAAAAATAAATTTGGTCAGCTTACTAAATAAAGGTCTGATATCTAAAAAGACAATTATAATTTTATGTATACTAGTTACTATTAAAAATATAGTTAGAAAATCTAATTTAAAAATCTATCATGAAAGGGCTAATGAGATAGCACAAAAGGTTGATGTGTATTGCGAAACTTGAGGACCCAAGTTTGATCCTCAGAACCACATGCTCCTCCTGGCCAGCACAATTGGGTATGGCCCTGTTAGCCCCCAGAACTATGAGAGTTGGGAGGTACCCCTCAAAGAGAAAAATGTACCATAAACAAAACTGATCAAAAATATACTTAGTAAATTACAAAACAGGCACATCCTTTAAGGAGAAAAATTGTAAAACTTCTCTGAAAGACATTAAAGAAGAATGAAGTAATTGGAGGAACATTACCTTCAAAGATAGGATAATGTAATATGGTAAAAATGTCAGTTCTCTTCGAATTGACGTATAGATTTAATGCCATGCCCATTAACATTTTAATAAGATTTTGGGGGGTAGAACAAACTAATTTTAAAATATTTGTGAGGTTCCAGAGAGATAGTACAGTGGCTTTGGGATCTTGCCCTGCACATGGCTGACCAAAGTTTGATCCCTAGTATCCCAACCACCAGAAATGATCCCTGAGCACAGAGATGGGAGTAAGCCCTGAGCATGACCAGGTGTGGCCCAAACAAACAAAAAAAGTATGTGAAAGTGTAAACTATAAAACTTGTAGTCAAACATTTCACTAATTTGAAAACAAATTTCCAAAAAGTGACTCTCAGTTGAATCATGACAACTAACTACTAACCAGCCTCTTTCACTCTTGTTTCTTTTGCTAGACCCAACTATCTCTAAAAGGAATGTTTTATCACTTCAGTAATGCTTCCAGCATAGTACCATGATCCCAGGGGCTCTAATATCTACTTCTGAATCCTGATTTTATTTCCCTTTTCTCACAATCAACAGTCAGAGGACAGACCTAATTATACATTTAATAAAATATTGGCATTACTTCATTGGCATCACATTATAAGTTATACTTTAGCTTTCAGTTGTTCTAGGGAGTAAATGGAGCCTTATTTATGACTCTGCTTTACTATGCTACAACTTGAATCTTTTCTTCATCCTTAATATCTACAATAGACATCCTGTCAACTCTACTTCCAAAATATAGCCTGAACCCATTCAATTCTTTCTTTATCTCCTACTGTATCACTGTCATCCTGTTATTTGTCGATTTACTTGAGCAGGCACCAGTAATGTCTCTATTCCTCTCAGCCCTGAGGGGCTGGAGTGATAGCACAGCGGGTAGGGCGTTTGCCTTACACATGGCCGACCTGGGTTCGATTTCCAGCATCCCATATGGCCCCCTGAGCACCGCCAAGAGTAATTCCTGAGTGCAAAGCCAGGAGTAACCCCTGTGCGTCGCCAGGTGTGACCCAAAAAGAAAAAAAAATCCTCTCAGCCCTGAGATTTTAGCTGCATTTCCTTACTCATCTTTCCCAACAATTGGAGACTCTTTCAGGGTCAGGGGAATGAGACCTATCGTTACTGTTTTTGGCATATCAAATATGTCACAGGCAGCTGCCAGGCTCTGCCCATGCGGACAGGATACTCTCGGTAGTTTGCCAGGCTCTCCAAAAGGTAAATATATATATACTGTCATCCCGTTGATCAACGATTTGCTCGAGTGAACCCAGTAATGTCTCCATTCATCCTAGCCCTGAGATTTTAGCAGCCTCTTTTTACTTGTCCTTCCCAATGGTGCCGCATTAGAGGCACTTCAGGGTCAGGGGAATGAGACCCATCATTGTTACTGTTACTGTTATCTCCTACTACTACACTGAAATTCAAGCACTATCATGCTTATGGTCACCTGTCTTGCTGTGTCCCTCCTTAGCCCCTGTAATACATTCTCCACAATATCACATTGAGCTATTATAATATAAACCAGGGCATGTTCATTTCCCTTCTTCAAACTTTCCTCTAATTTACCTATCACACACAAAATATGAAATCCAAAAAATTCATACCCAGTATTATTTAATCCTCTTCTTGTCTATTTCTCTCACGCAAATTTAAAAGCCATACTGTCCTTCTTATAATAGAGTCAGGGTGTTATTTTGGGGATCCTTCATTGAAGCATTCCCATGCTAGAGTTATTCGAGTCTCTACTCCTTGTGAATGCCTTACCTTCCTCAGTCAGTGAAGAGCGCCAAAGCCCACTCTTCAGAGATACCTTCCAGAGAACTCTGGAGAGAACTAGAATAGAGATCTAGTCTATTTTATCTTCTTCATGGCATTTACTATATAGAAATCTCACTTTATATCTCTAGTCTGTATATTTACTTATTATCTACCTCCTTCCACATGTGCAGATCTTACTATCATCTTTAATGCTAGATCCTCATTCAAAATAGTCCTTAGCAGAACCAGTATGAAAAAAATTGCCAGTTGAATGAATTACCTCCTGGTGTCTTTGG
The DNA here is from genome assembly GCF_027595985.1 of Sorex araneus. Lineage (NCBI taxonomy): Eukaryota > Metazoa > Chordata > Mammalia > Eulipotyphla > Soricidae > Sorex > Sorex araneus. The sequence continues at coordinate 205,359,360 of NC_073313.1, forward strand.
TTTAATTTCTTTGTTGATAGTACAAGTTTAATAATTGAAATGTTTTACATTCTGAATTATATTATGCTTTTCGGAGGTGGGGGCTTAAACCACCTTGGTGGTAATCAGAGACTAATCCTGGCTCTGTGGTCAGGAGTGACTCAGGGCAGTGGCCAGTTGACACATACTGTACTGGGATTTAAACCAGGGCTGTTGGCACCACAGCTACATGTAAGGCAAGTGCCTTATCCCCTCAACTATCTCTCTGGTCCTGTACTATAGCTTATTACTTATTTTTTGGCTTTTTGCATCATACCCAGTGGTGCTCAAGAGTTAATCCTGGCTCTGCACTCAGGAATTACTCCTGGTGGTGCTAGGGGGACCATATGGGGTGCTGGGATTCAAACCAGCCAGCTACGTAGAAAGCAAATGCCCTACCTGCTGTACTATTGCTCTGGCCCCCTATACTATGCTTTTAAAAACAGAATAGAGGGCAGAGCAATAGTACAGCAAGTAAGGCGCTTGCCTTGCTTATAACTGACCTGGGTGCAATCCCATGAACCCCTATGGTCCCCTAAGAACCACTTGGAGAGGTACTTGAGCACAAAGCCAGGAGTAAGCCCGAGCACAGCACCACGTGGCTGCAAAGCCAAAAGGAAGAAATTAAAAACAGATTATATGATCAAAAAGCATTGACTTCTAAATTCATAGCTCCTTTTCCTTGTCTTTAAAAGGTCATGGTGAAGGTAGTTCAGTATTATCTAAAGAACACGTGACATTCAAAAAAAACAGAAAGTACCAATGCTTATTTTGTGCTCCAAATTTTATAAAAGCCATTCCCAAATCTTAAATTGGCATATCCACACATCTATTTAACCTTGTGCAAATAGCAAATAACTCTGCTATACACAGAATTGTTAGGGATTAAATTTATTTTTTAATTATATTAAAGGCATCAAAATAGGGAAGAAAGAAGTCAAGTTTTCACTATTTGCAGTGACATGTTACTATATTTAAAAACACTAAATACTATACAGAAAACCTTCTAAAAACAACTGTTTTGTACAGTAAAGTGACAGGCTACAGAATTAACACACAAAAGTCCACGGGTTTTGTACATGCAAATTATAAAATAGAAGACCTTTTTTTTTTAAAAAAAAAAATCCCATTCACAATTTTGCCCCATAAAAACAAGTACCTAGGAACCAACCTAACAAAAGAGGTGAAAGACCTATACAATGAAAACTACGAAGCACTACTTCAAGAAATAAAAGAGGACAACAAGGAAATGCAAACACATCCATCCCCTGCTTATGGATGAGGAGGATTAACATTGTCAAAATGGCAATACGCCCCCAAAGCACTGTACAGATTCAGTGCAGTTCCTATTTTAAAAAATGACATTTTTCGAAGAAATAGATCAAAAACTCCCGAAATTCACATGGAACAATAACCACACTCCAAACCTACCCTCTGAATAGCCAAAGCAATCCTCAGGGAAAAGAAGATGGGAGGCTGAGTGAAATGAGTCGGGGAGGACACTAGACACAGAATGATCTCACTTATATGCAGAAAAGAAAGAAATACGGGGGAATAACTAACACCCAAAGACAACAGCATGAAGAGCAGAACTGGTTCTTAGTATGAATGTTGTTAATGTCAGGGGAGAAGGGAAAGATCAGGGAAGGGACCACCAGGACAATGATAGAGGATAGTGGTCATCCGGATAAAGACTGTGCGCTGAAAGGAGGTAAAATGATATCCATGATACCCTATCAATAACATTAATATAAACCACAGTGCCTGAAAGAAAAAGAGAAAAGGGAAAAAAATGCCTGCCAGAGGGTGGAAGTAGGAGCGGGGGTTGAAGGCTGGGGAAAGGAGGGAAACTAGGGACACTGGTGGAGGAAAGTGGACATTGGTGAAGGGATCAGTGTTGGAACACTGTATCCCTAAAACTCAATCATGAATAGCTTTGTAACTTTGTAATTTAGATGACTAATATTTTTAAGTTACTGTTTCTTATTAATACTTTAGTTGTCTATTAGTTTTTTTAATAAGGGTAGATTATCTGTCTATTTAATATTTTAGTTGCTGGTAATAGATTTTATGTAAGCATCCTGTTTTGGGGTAGTCCACTCAATGCAGCAGACATATGCATTCTTGGTATACTGACTGAACTGAGGTTAATGCACATATATAGCTAACAAACTAAAATTACTCTAAAATCATTATGTTGGGAAGATAGACATATGAAAATTTTATAAGGTGCCAGAACCAAACATACATAAAGTATCCAATCAGACCAGGAAAATCTGTGACTAAGGTGAGTGGTTATGAAGTGTTCAGGCAGCTGGGATACCTGAAGAGTCTTGAGATAAAGAGATAAAAAAGAAGAAGGAAGCTCCAGACAATGAAAATTTGAAGTGCGAAGACTCACTGAGTTGAACAGCGGGCATTATTTCAGACCCACGAGAAAGATGGACAAAGAAATGTGGCTGAAAAAATGTGGGCAGGATGTAGATGATAAAGAACTCCGTATTCTACCCTAAAGGATTCGTAAGGCCCCCTTGCGATTTCCCCATGCTACATTAAGGCTACAAGATTTTCTGGGGAGAAAATGAAGTACCTCGGAATCAGCTTAACTAAGGAAATAAAAGATCTCTACAAAGAAAACTACAAGACGCTACTCCATGAAATAAAAGAGGACGTGAGGAAATGGAAACAAATCCCTGCTCATGGTTAGGGAGAATCAACTTTGTCAAAATGGCAATACTCCCAAAAGCATTGTACAGATTCAACGTGATCCCTATAAAGATACCCATGATATTCTTCAAGAAATGGATCAAGGAATCCTGAAATCCATATGGAACAATAAAAGCCCACGGATTGCTAAAACAATTCTTGGGGAAAAGATGATGGGAGGCATCACCCTCCCCAACCTCAAACTTTACTACAAAGCGGTAATAATCAAAACAGCATGGTACTGGAACAAAGGCAGAGCCGTAGACCAATGGAATAGGGTGGAATATCTCTACATACAACCCCTAAATATATGACCATCTAATCTTTGATAAGGGAGCAAGAAATGTGAAATGGAGCAAGGAAAGCCTCTTTAACAAATGGTGCTGGCACAACTGGACAACCACATGCAAAAGAATGGGCTTAAACCTCGACCTGACACCATGCACAAAAATCAGATCAAAATGGATTAAAGACTTCAACATCAGACCACAAACCATAAGGTACATTGAAGACAAGGTCGGCAAAACCCTCCACGATATTGAAGCTAACGGTTTCTTCAAAGATGTCACGCAATTGATCAACCAAGAGGAAACAGAGATAAACAAATGGGACTACATTAAACTAAGAAGCTTCTGCACCGCAAAAGATACAGTGACCAGAATACAAAGACAGTCTACAGAATGGGAAAGGATATTCGCCCAATACCCATCAGATAAGGGGTTGATATCAAGGGTATATATGGCACTGGCTGAAGTCTACAAGAAGAAAATATCCAACCCCATCAGAAAATGGGACAAAGAAATGAAAAGAAACTTTCCCAAGGAAGAGATACGAATGGACAAAAGGCACATGAAAAAGTGCTCTACATCACTAATCATCAGGGAGATGCAGATCAAAACAACCATGAGATACCACCTCACACCACAGAGACTAGCACACATCCAAAAGAACAAACGCAACCGCTGTTGGAGAGGATGTGGTGAGAAAGGGACCCTTCTACACTGCTGGTGGGAATGCCGACTGGTTCAGCCCTTCTGGAAAACAATATGGACGCTTCTCAAAAAATTAGAAATTGAGCTCCCATTTGACCCAGCAATACCACTTCTGGGAATATATCTTGGAGAAATAAAAAGGTATAGTCGAAATGACATCATCTATACAGTGGAATACTATGCAGCTGTTAGAAAAAATGAAGTCATGAACTTTGCATGTAAGTGGATCAACATGGAAAGTATCATGCTAAGTGAAATGAGTCAGAAAGAGAGACAAACATAGAAAGATTGCACTCATCTGTGGAATATAAAATAACAGAATAGGAGACTAATATCCCAGAATAGTAGAAATAAGTACCAATAGGTTGGCTCCATGGCTTGGAAGCTGGTCTCATTTGCTGGGGAAAAAGGTAGCTCAGATAGAGAAGGGAACACCACGTAAAATGTGGTTGGAGATCCCGCTCGGGAAGGGAGATGCGTGCTGAAAGTAGACTAGAGACTGAACACAATGGCCACTCAATACCCCTATTGCAAACCACAACACCCAATTGGAGTGAGAGAGAGATCAAAAGGGAATACCCTGCCACAGAGGCAGGGTGGGGTAGGGGGGAGATGGGATTGTGGGGGGAGGGATACTGGGTTTATTGGTGGTGGAGAATGGGCACTGGTGGAGGGATGTGTTTGTGAACATTGTATGAGGGAAAAACAAGTTCTTAAATGTGTGAATCTGTATCTGTACCCTCATGGGGATTCACTAGTTAAAGAATAAAATAAATTAAAAAAAAGGAATCAAGATTTTCTGGGGAAAATTTTATATTTTATTTCATAAAAATCTAAACAAATCTAACCAAAGGAGATGCTCAATCAACATATGACCACCTTTTATTACCTCGTTACAATTCTCAAGTTTGTGTTTAGGACACAGACTAATGAGAAATTTAGATTTAGATTGCCAAATTTAGATTGCCAAATGAAGTGCAAATAAATCATGACACCAAACAAAAGGTTTTACAGAAGTTTAAATAAAAAGTGAGGGAGGGGTAAGAAATTGAGGAACTTCTCGATCCAAAGGTAATAGATAAACCAAGGACAATGCACATGGCTTGTGGAGAGGACCAGGTCTAGCAAAACCCTTCTGGTTGGTTACAATGGTTTGAGTTTTGCTTCATTTGTGCATATTCATTCGAATCGACTGGTTTTAGAGATGTGCTTCATTTAACATATAAATGTTGTTACAGTCGGATAAAAGAGACAAGAGAGGTTGTATCGTTTTATATTTGCCTCTATTTTACAGCCTTGCAATAAACCAACACTGGGGAATGCGGGGTAGCTACTCTGCTTGAGAAACCTTGCTTTGGGGAGTCACTGAAGGATTTTAATACGGAAACGACAGTTTTGTGCTGTAGAGATATTACTCTGGCAGCCGTGTGGAGAGTTGGAAAGGAAAGTGTTCAAGACAGGCAAAATGGAGGCTACTTGAGATAAGGTGATAAAATGGCGAGGCGCTAAATGACACAGAGCGAATGAACGTGAAGCGGGAAAAGGGTAAGAGAGTTCGACTCGGGAAGACTTGGCTGTGGAGAAGGGGATGAACATCTGGGATAACTGTCTCTCTGGTGACTGGGTGAGAAAAAGACCCCACAAGTGGGGGAGAAGGGGGAGGAGGAGGGCGGATGGGAAAGGGGGAAGAAGAGACAATTCCACAGTGATTTGATTTTCATTTCAGCCAAAGAAAATCCAGTTATCTTTTCTGGGCCCCAGTTTTCTCCGAGTCAGCTGCATTCATGAATTACCAAATTAACCACTGTAGTGCTCTCCAAAAATACACAAAGCGTTGCACAGTTACGCTGAAAATAAAAGTCTTGAGAAATCAGCAAAAGCCCAAGCCCTGCAGGAAATTCAGCAGGGTTCAAAACAGACAGGGCAAACTTGCACTGAACACTTCAATCGTGCACCCAAAGCTCTGACCCACCCTGCAGTGTATTTTTTTTTTTGCCAGATAAACTCTGAGCAGAGGCAGCTAATCCGAGCGCACGTGGGAGCGCAGACTCCACCCTCACCGGACATACAACCGGCCACGACACCTGTCTTGGAGCTTGAGTGCAAGAACGTGGCGTGCTGGGAACTTGCACCTTTGCAAGCAGGGCCCGCTAACAAACTTCTCTTCCACTTAAAAGGAATCGACGTGGGCTATCTTAGGCAGTCCACTAAGAATGGAAACACTGCCGATGTTGTCCCTCTAAGGAGGGGAGTCGGGTGGGGGGGAGGTGGGGAGAGAAAAGGAGGCGACGCAAGAAAAATGCAGCAATTCCATCAATACCAGCCCGCGTCTTTCTCCGGCCATACAGCGGGGAAAAGGAGTCATTCGCCCCTAGTTTGGAGGGAAACCAGCAATCATCCCCCCACAAGCTAGTAAATCGAAAGCATCGTGTCCTCGGATCCCAAAGGTCTCAAACCCTGGCTTCATTCACCACGTCCACCGTGCGACAGCGGGGAGAGAGCGGCGGGGCGTACCTTGAGAATAGCACAGGACGCTCGCTTGGGTGAGGTCAAACTCGACACCGCACCCTTGAGAGGGAAAGAAGGGGCTGCGGGGGAAGCAAAGCGCCGAACCCTGAGCGCGGGGCGCACGCACCGCCGCAGTTTAGCACTGTGGGTTCAGTGGCAGCACAGCGCCCCCAGGGTCTCCTCGCGTGCACACCCGGAAAGGCGGGTCAGCCCGACGGCTCGGCCTCCGCCCGGACGCCGGAGGAAGGGAGGGGCTGGGGGCGTGGCCTCGACAGGAATGCCGCCCCGCTGCCTGCTGGGAAATGTAGTCCGGGAACCCGGCCACCGGCCCACGCTGCGCGCTGCGAACTACATTTCCCGGGGGTGAGGAAGTGGCTGCGGCCGGCCGTGCCGGACGGGAGCGTCAGAGTGGCCGCAGCCGGCGCCGGAGCCGGAGCAGGTTTAAGGGGCCGGCCGTGAAGGGCTCGTCTGTTTTTCTTCCCCGATCTTTGCATTTGATAACCCCGCTCTGCTCCTATCAGCTGCTTTCGGTGCCCTTCCAAAGAGTTGGGAACCTCGCGATAGCTGCCGTTGCCGCCGCCCCCCCCCCCCACGCGGGAGTGAGGGGCGCACCCCCTCTGGGCCTCCGCCAACCCCACTCCCTCCATGGGCCCAATCCGGAAGCCCAACGTGTGCCACCGGCTGAATCGGCGGGCGCTGGGCTTCTTCTCGCGCGACGCAGGCGTGGTGCAGAGGACGAACCTGGGCATCCTGCGCGCGCTGGTGTGCCAGGTGACCGCCCGGCGGCCGGGACGGCGGCGCGCAGTCCTGATGCTCTGAAAGCATAAGATGAGGTCCCAGGTGATGGGGAGGGGGTTCCCTGCCCTGAACCCGGGCATTAATAAATAGCTACTAGTAGGGCTGCCAGGTGCTTCTAGTTTTAAAACGGATTCGTTCTATCTGCAAACAATTATCATCATTATGATTATTATTATTACTATTATTTGGGGACGGGGAGGTCCACCCACAAGTGCTGGCTCTGTGCTCAGGGGCAAGCGATCTTTTTGAAAGTTGGTTGCCCAACTTAGACTAAAGCTGGAGAGCAAAGTGAGGAAGAATCTGGATACTGTGTTTTTTATATAAGTACAAGAAATTTATTTGAAAGTTGTATATTGAACTGCTCAACTGAAAATGGGTGGATAGTAGAGGCTTACTAGTGATTTGCTAAACAGATGCCTTGTTTCTTTCAGGAAAGTACTAAATTTAAGAATGTTTGGACAACTCATTCCAAATCACCTATTGCCTATGAAAGAGGAAGAATATATTTTGACAATTATCGGTGCTGTGTCAGCAGGTATCTTTTTGGAGAACTTTTTTTTTTTAATGGTTATTCACCTATCTTAATGTTAATTCTAATTTTTATATAGCGACATCCCTAGGCCAGAACCTAGGGAAGAATGGAAAAATGAATCCAAAATAAGAGTAAGTGGTAAAACTTGTGAAAACTTAAGATTTTGTAAAATCTAAAGTTGTAGCTTTCCCCTTTGGAAATGTCCATTTAAAGTGAAGTTTTACTGCAGGGGAAATGATTGCTTGGAGGACCATATAGAATTTTATTTTACTTTAAGGCTATTTTAAGGCTAGGTCAAGAGAGCGAGGTGTCTAATAATTAGATGGTACTTTAAAGAATTTCTGTGTTTGGGAAGTACTTGTCTTTTTTGTTGAAGAGAAAAAAAGTAATTTGGTAACATAGAGAATATTGTAGTGAACCCCAGTATTCTCATTACTTGCATTCAAAAGCTATCAAGATTTCATCACATGTGCTTTATCCCAGTCTCCTTTACATCTTTGCTAAATATTTAAAAACGAATTCAATAATGTCATTCTTTTAAACTTTTATTAAATTATAAAGTTACTCATGAGTGAATTTTATGTATACAATGTTTCAACACCAATCCCTTCAACAGTATCCACATCTGCCACATCCCCAGTGTCTGTTACATCCCTCCAGCCTGCCTTTATGACTGGTACTTCTTCCTTTTTTTCTTTTCGGGACAGTAGTTTACAATACTATTATGTTGAGAAGGTATCATGCATATCACTTTACCGTCTTTCAGTACGCAGTCCTGGGTCAGAATGAGCACTTCCCTCTATCATTGGCATAGTGGTGTCTTCCCCGACCTACCTCACCCCCCTCCACCCCAGTGGCAAGCTTTCTACTAAGGACTAGTTCTCCTGCCCTTCATTTTTATTATTTTGAGGCTTTAGTTATTCCCTTATTGTGTTTCTTTATATCCCATATATGAGTGAGTTTCTCTATATCCCATATATGAGTCCCTTTCCCTCTGACATATTTCACTTAGCATGATACTCTCCAGATTCATCCAGAATGTGCCATATTTAAGTATTTTTTAAAAAGTATGGACAGTGACCCTGAGTCTTGATCCTCGGCACCCCATAGGATCCCCTTAACCCACACGGTGTGATCTTTGAGCACAGAGCCAGAATTAAGCCCTGAGCACAGAAGGAAGGAAGCAAGGTATGGGCTGGGCATTGACTTTGTTTCGTTTGTGACCACATTCTGCATGTTCAGGGACTACTCTAGGCTCTGTATTCTGGTTGTTGCTTCTTCTCTCTCTCCCTCCCTCCCTCTCTCTCTCTCTCTCTCTCTCTCTCTCTGTCTCTCTCTCTCTCTCTTTCTTTTTCTCCCTTTTCCCTCTCTCCCTCTCTCCCTCCAATTCCCTCCCTTCTCCCTCTCTGTCCCTCCCTCCCTCCTCCCTTCCTCCTTTCTTCTCGCCCTCTCTCCCTTTCCTCTTTTCCTCTCTCTCCATCTCCTCCCTCTCTCTCTCCTCTCTCTCTCTTTCTCTCTCTCTCTCTCTCTCTCCTTCTTCCTCCCTTCTTATTTTCTTAAGGTAAAGTTTTTTTTTTTTTTTTTTTTTTTTTTTTTTTTTGCTTTTTGGGTCACACCCGGCAATGCACAGGGGTCATTCCTGGCTCATGCACTCAGGAATTACCCCTGGCGGTGCTCAGGGGACCATATGGGATGCTGGGATTCGAACCCGGGTCAGCCGCGTGCAAGGTAAACGCCCTACCCGCTGTGCTATCACTCCAGCCCCTCTTAAGGTAAAGTTTTTTAACCATACAACTTTACTACATAACTTTACCACTTAAAGTGCATAATTTAGTGATTTTTAGTTCATTAAAAATAAATTTGATATACCATCAAAATTAGGCAACCATTACTAGATTTTAGAATAGTTTCATTATCAAAAAGAAACCCTGGGGTGGGAGAGTTAGTATAGGAGATAAAGCATTAGCTTGTATGCAGTTACTTAAGTTAACCCTGGTTAGATCCCCAGCACTGCCTGTTATGCCCTGTGTTGTGCCAGAGATCACTCCTGAGCACATAGCCAGGACTAAATATTGAATACCCCCCCAATGTGGCCCAACAACTCTACCAATTCAAAGAATAAAGAAAAACAGGCCTAATTCCCTTTAGCTGTCACCTAATTCCTGCATTGCCCTCAGTCCTTAGCAACTGCTAGTCTACTTACTATAAATTCACCTATTCTGGACATTTCAAATAAGTTGAATTACATAATATGCTTCTTTGTGACCTGTTTCTTAGTAGGTTACTGGTTAATTATAAAATAATAATACAATTTAGAAACAGCAAGATTAAAGAGAAGCAAAGAACCAGGTATTCGTGAAGGGTCACAGAACTAGAGCATGCCACCGTCCATGCGTCTGTCTGTGTTCCCAAAACCAGAACCTCTCTTTGTCTCATAGATGGAGCTCAGGCTATACATTTCCCTGTAAGCACTGTTGTAGCTGCATCCCGTAAATCTTCGTTCTTACATTCATTTATCCTTTATTTTGCACTTTTAAATTTATCTTGATACTTCTTTGACCCAGGTCTTAATTTGGTTTTCTGTTTTTGGTGGGATGGTGCCGGGTGGGAGGGGTGGGGGGTTCTCACCTGGCTGTGCTCAGGGCTTATTTCCAGCAGTGTTTGAGAGACCATATGTGGTGCTGAGGATTGATTTGGGTCAGCTGAGGCAAGGCAAGCACCTTACCTGTTATACTGTCTCTCTGGCCCCCAAGTATTAATTTGAAGTGAATTGTTTAATCTCTAAATACTGGGGGATTCTCTAGCAGTCTTTTTGTTTTGTTTTAGTTTTTGTTTTAGGGCCACACATGGCAGTGCTCAGGGCTTACTCTTAACTTTGTGTTCAGGGATCACTCCTGGCAGACTAGGGGCACCGTATGCGGTGCTGGGGATAGAACCTGGGTTGGCTGCGTGGAAGGCAAATGCCCTACCTGCTGTACTATCACTCTGCTCCCTCTAGCAGTCTTAGTGGCATTGGTTAACTCAATTCCATTGTGATCTGAGAACGAACTTTGTAAAAATTTGTTTTTTAAATTAGTTGGTATATTTAATGATCCAAATTATGATCTGTCTCTGTTTCATGTGAACTTGAGAAGAGTGGTTGTTGAAAGAAATATTCAATACTTGTCAGTTAAATTCAGTGGATTGATGGTACTGTTCAGTTTATGTATATGACTCTCTACTTGCTGGATCTGTCACTACTGACAGCTTGTTTTGGATTGTCCAACTGTAAGGAGGATTCCTTGATTTCTTCTTATATTCTATCAGTTTTTGTCACATATTTGGACTCTCTTGTTAGGTGCTTGCATATTAAATTCTTTCTCTTTTGCCTTTTTTTTTTTTTTGCGAAAGCTAACATGCTATGGTCTGCTTGCAGCTCTTCTGTGCTCAGAGGTCACTCCTGGCAAAATAGTTGAGGGAGCAGGGACCAAACAACGCTGGGAATTAAATCTATGGTTCCTGAATTCAAGGCATGCACTCAGCTCCTGGCTCCAGGAATTTTCTCTTTTTTGGGGGGTGCGGGGGGCACCAGGGGGGGGACACCAATCCTGGCAGTGCCCAGGGCTTATTCCTGACTGCTCCGTGCTCAAGAATCACTCCTAGAGAGGCCCAAGGGATGATATGGGGTGCCTGGGAATAAATCTGGGTCAACTGCATGCAAGGCAAGCACCTTAGCTGCTGTCCCCCAGGAATTTTTTTAATAGGGAATTTGGGGAGCCCAGGTTCACTCCTTGCTGTACAGGTCTGATTCAGGTTTGGTACTCAGACCCAGCAGTGCTTGAGGGCACCAGGGTTTTACCTCAAAGTGCTCAGGGTCCTCGGGGTATCCAGAATTGAACACTCATACATACAAGGCATATGTAACTAATTAAATTTGTCTCTCTAGTCCCTAGGGAGTCTTCTTGGAGAAATTACTCCTTTTCCATTATATTCTTTATGCATCAATTAATAAGGAATAAGGGGGAAAAAAAGATAAGACTCAAATACTGTAAGAAAAGCCCATGTGGGAAGATGGCTCAGTGGTAGAGTATGCCTTGCATTGAGTGAGGAGGTCCTGAGTTTGATGCTGTATAATCTTCAAGGAAAAGCAAAGTTTTCTCTGGACAAGAACTAAGTGCTGAAAATAGGTAAAGGGATATACATGATAACCTTTCGGTACCTGCATTGCCAACCATAATGCCCAAAAGGAAAGAGAGAAAGAGAAGAAAAGTGCCTGCCATCGAGGCAGGTGGGAGCAAGGGGTAGGAGGGAAACGGGGGACATGACACTGGTGGTGGGAAATGTACACTGGTGACTGGACCGGTGTTGGAACATTATACTGCTGAAACCCAATAATAATCAACTTGGGACCGGTGTTGGAACATTATACTGCTGAAACCCAATAATAATCAACTTTGTAACTGTGTTCTATGATGATTCAATTTTTAAAAAATAAATTTAAAAGATAAATTTAAATTGTTAAAAAGTAAAAGCAAAGTAACGAATTATGTTTTGGTATTTCGAGTTTCAAAAATGAAAATCAGACCTGAGAAAACACTAGTTGTAATTGTTTATTTTTCTTTTTTCTCAGCGTTGCATCAGAGCCAAGAAAACTTTATGAGATGCCAAAATGTTCCAGTTCAGAAAAAATAGAGGATGCTTTATTATGGGAATGTCCAGTGGTAAGATTGGTTTTAGAGTAATTGTTTCTAAAGCATTTTTGATCTATAAGAACTATTATTCGTATAGTTATTAAGTAATAGAACTTAAGTATCATAGTATTTCCTAGACCTTGAAAGGAATAAAGAACCTATTTATTCAGGGCAATAGTTACGTTACATAGATCCCTAAAAATGCATTCTTTAGTTTTCTCTGTGAACTATATTAGGAAAATAATAAGATTAAAAAAAATTGGAAAAGCTTTTCATCAGACTACCATTGCCCCAGCATATTTTTCACAGGCAAAAAAGAAAAAGTACTGTTTGGGGGGCTGGAGTGATAGCACAATAGGTAGGGCGTTTGCCTTGCACTCAGCCAACCCGGGTTCAATTCCCAGTATCCCATATTGTCCCCTGAGTGCCGCCAGGAGTGATTTCTGAGTGCATGAGCCAGGAGTAACCCCTGTGCAATGCCGGATGTGACCCAAAAAGGAAAAAAAAAAAAGTACTGTTTTTAATACATATTAACATCTTTTAGTTCCTAAAGAAGTTGGGAGAAGTTGGATTGTAGTCAGTTTTAAGATACCTGCATTCAAAAGGTTGCACAATTTCTCCAAAGTATTATCAGAGTCTTTAAAATTAATAATGCCTTTAATAATATTGCTCTGCATGGTAATTTGTAGGATAACATTGGTTTGTCGTTTCTCCTTGGCTGCAGCGAACTTAGGTTTATTGGGTTAAACCATTCACAGTGCTCCCAAAGCACTCCCGTTTCCTCGGTATTCATCTTAAACTTCTCTATGATCTGCTTTCTCTACCTGTTGATCATTCATTTTCCCTAATTCACCCATTTTACCTGTGACTTGTAAAGTCAGATTCCTCAGAAATCTCTGATTTTGTATTTATAAGTGAAATACTGCTTTTCTCTTTCCCTTATGTCCTTTGCATTGTAGAGTTAATTCAGAGCAATGTCCTTTTTGTATAGACACAGAAAGACAGTTAATGCTATGCTTTTGTAAGTTGGGAGTTAATTGGCTTTAAATAATATTCACTCCTGGGCATTTGTTCTTGACTTAAGCTTCAGTTGACCTTAGTTCCTAGCACCCCCATAAGCAGGGTCCCAATGAAGAACTGGATGAACCCAGGGCAAGTGGTAAGCTACCCTGGCATCGAAACAGGCCAGGCCAAGTGCCCTAATACTTAACTATAACTTATAACTGTAAGTTAAGAGCATGGTCATGGACAAATTCTGTCATGATCCAAAGAGTAACAACTGCATTGGGACCCTGTTAGGGTTAGAAAAGACTAATCTGGCCTGAGCACTGAAGTCTGGGATCTATAGTGAGATGGCCCCAGGAGGGCCACTGGACAAGCTTAATGTATCTCTTACTGTGTTCATACAAAATGACTAGAAAGATTATTTAGAAGTAAATCTAAGGAAAGGAGACACACACCCCTAGATGGTTTTCGGCCCTTAAACTTATCTTAGAAGAGGGAAGGAAGGGCTTTCATATGTTGATTGTGCTACCTGACCTAGGTGTAGTTGCTACCTCCAGTGCTTGGAGGCTGGGCTCTAGACAGGCTGTGAGACACAGTGTGCTGAGAGACTAGCGTGGGGGACAGCTGGAGACAGGAATGAGGGGCAGTGTAGACTGGAATGGGGCGCTTAGTGAGACGGGAACAGGCGCGTGGGGAGAATGGAATAAACGGCAACTGATCAACAGCCAGCCTGGTGGCCATGTACTCTCCATGCATCTGTTGGCAGCGGCAGCAGGCCTGGAGTGGGGAAGCAGCTCAGGGCCACCTAACTCACGTGGCGGGAGAGAGAGCCCCTGTCACCCTCACTCATTTATTTTGTGATTACACAGTAATTGTCAAAGCATTTTCCCAAATTCTTTTGATTGTAGAGTTTCCTTTTGAGGGGGTTTCTTTTGTCTTTCCTCCTCCCTCTTAATTGCTGTTGTCATTGTCACACAAAGTGTGTGCCAGAGCTCACACACACACACACACACTGTATTGCTGTGCTTGAAGAGTTGGGGGGAGAAGTTTGTCACCTTCTTGGTTGTGGTACTCGCACAACCGATGCTCACAGTTGGCTGCAGTACACAAGAGGCACAAGCTTGTGGTGGTGCCTGGAATCCCAGTGGCAGTGCAGGGGATCAAAGGGACCCAACTTGAGGCCTCACACATGCCTTTCTCCTCCAGGAGTGCTACGTTCCTGGGCTGCCTCTTAAGATCTTTATTTTTTTAATTGATTAATGAAACTCAAAATCCTAAGTTTGATTTCTGGACCCCAGATCCACAGGGAGTAACCTGGGTGGAGGCCCTAACACTGCCAGATGTGGTCCCCACATCTTAACCTTTTAATCATTATTTTAGGGAGCAAAATATAGAGTTCTGTTTTATTTTTTCCTAAAGGGTAACTAGCAAGATTCAAAGACATGATTAATTTGTTGAAATCTATCCTCAGTATAGTTTTAGAACATTAATTCTATGGGAAAATGATACAGAGAAATAAAGCTCAAAGGACCAAGAATGTGGCTCAAGTGGTAATAGAGAGATAATGCAGGAGTTAAGGAACCTGTTTTGCATGCGCCAGTGACCTCCACAACCTTGGTTCATATACTCAGCACTGGTATGGCCCAGAACTCTAAAATAAAATAATTAAAAAGTAAGCTATACTATGAATTTATTATTAAATATTTTTAAATAAAGCTGTTATCTTTATTTTATTTTATTTATTTATTTATTTTGCTTTTTGGGTCACACCCGACAATGCTCAGGGGTTACTCCTGGCTCAATCACTCAGGAATCACTCCTGGCGGTGCTCGGGGGACCATATGGGATACTGGAAATCGAACCTGGGTCGGGCCGAGTGCAAGGCAAACGCCCTACTCGCTGTGCTATTGCTCCAGCCCCATAAAGCTGTTATCTTTACCTTGGAGTTTTCTAAAGCTGTTGCTCTCTTTTCCAGATTGTCCAAGAGCTTTAATTTTTTTCCCCAAAATTTGTTATTTAAAACAAAAAGTATTTGTTGTGCCCTTAACATAGCTATTTTCTTTGGTTAGAGAGAGGAGGATAACAGATTTTTTAACTAAGGAAAGTTTTGAAGATACCAAAAACTTAGAGGAATCCTACATGAGTAATGTTTCTAATAATCTAATTCCTATTCTCACTTCTCTTTAAATGTTTTGTTTTTGAAGTAAAACAAGGTTTTTTTAATAAGAAAAACTAAGAAGTGTATTAACATATTGATGTGAAATTTCATTCATAGTAGTACCCTTCTTTTCTTAAATAATACCTGAAGTCCAATATTCAGATTAGGAAAATAGCTCAGATGAGCTAATTTTCTAATAGGCAAGATATAAGTAGTTCCTTTTTTTAAACTTTAAATTTTTTTGAAATTTATGCTTTATATGGCCCTCATTTGCATCCCTGCCTGTGAATTTAGTACACAACTCCCACAGGTTTTTAAAAACACATGTATACAAAAAAACACCAAGTAACAACTTCTATCTCCCCCAAAGATGTTTTTTTTTCCATAACATTTGAAAGGTGAAAGGTGAGACAACTCTTTTGCAGTATACATAAAATAGGTATTTCTTCATTCTCTTCTCTTGATCAACAGCCCAAGTTAAAAATACTATAGCAATTTCAACTTCTCTATTAATTTTCCTCTTAGAACTTCCTTTTTTCCCTCACAAATCGAAGTAGAACACTTCATTTCTCATTCTCTTCCTGCCGAAGAGTCCCACCTTGTGGCAAATCCTTAATGGTTGGTGTGCCGAAGCGACTCTTATTTTCTCCCTGAGGGAGAAAAATTTATTGGTGACTGGTTCCATCTTCCATTGATGTCTTGTTTCTGGATTTTGTTTCTAGATTTTGGCGTTTCATTGGGGGTTGAAAAAGAACCACAGTGAATAGTAGGATTCATTTGCACTTTTGCCATTTTGACTTCTCTCAAAAGGAAAACAAATCTTAAGGATATGTCTGTTCCACCTCGTGACTCTGAATTACTAAGCTGTTATGCCTGTTTTAAGAACTGCTAGTTGTTATCCCAGTAGTATCATTAGTATTAGACTGCTTTTGTTATGATTATTTGCTAAAATTTATTGAAATCTTATTGGTAAATAATAAGAATGACTCATGTACTATTTAAATGCTTTATATATCTAGATTCAGTACATTTATGATGAAAATAATTACCTACACTTTTCTAAATCTTGTTCTTAATTCTTTATTTGCACATTTCATTTTGTCTTTGCTTGATTTATTTGATTATGTTATTAATGTTTACTTCCTCTAGACATTGATTTATTGCAAAGCAGTTTAATTTTCACATGTCATTTTTTTAGGGGGACATACTGCCTAATCCGTCAGATTATAAATCCTCACTCATAGCACTGACTGCCCACAATTGGCTGCTTCGTATATCAACAACCACAGGAAAAGTCCTTGAAAAAATATACCTTGCTTCATATTGCAAATTCAGGTATTAACTGTGATTTTATTATTCAAGGTTTTGTTATAGAAATCAAGCTGTTTTTTAAGCTTCCCATTATATACCTGAATCTCAATTTATAAAACTTTTTGTTTTCTCCCTTCAGGATTATATTTGAAAATAGAGACCTTTTATAATGTTCCTTATATCCCTCATAAATAACATATGGTAGGTAGTAAATAAACTTAAAAATAATTTTCAATGTTTCCCTTCTGCCAGTATTTTATATGTAGTGGGTACATAAGGGTAGATTTTCCTGCAAACTAATATATTTCAGTTAGATAATCTATCTCATACAAGCCAAGAATTGTTATTTTTACTGTTAATTTTATAAATTAGAAATAGAATTTTGGAGTCAGTATGTACATAAAAAATATGAAAATCACATTTAAAATATTTTGTATAACTTTCATTGAGAGCAGAAATAGTTGTTTGGCATTTTAAGTTTTAAATACATTAGTTGGAATAATTTTTAATCATCAAAATCCTAGAATGTGGGGCTGGAGTGAAGGTATAGTGGGTAGGACTCTAGCCTTGCACACAGCCAACCTGAGTTTGATCCCTGACAGCCCATATAGTCCACCAGGATTGATCCCAGAGCACAGAGTCAGGGTAAACCTCAAGCACTGCCAGTTATGGCCCCAAAACAAACAAAAAATTCTAAAATTATAAAAGTGTTCATATATTTTTAGGTATTTATTCATTTATAAATGAATAAATTCCTGGATGGAATACATGATATAATTTGTTTTTAAAATAAATTACTTTGCTTATCATTTAAACAGCAAAAAGTTACATACAAAATAGTTATTCTTTTAATTTTAAATTAAAAAAACTGACCCTTATGAATAAATTTCTTCTTATTCTTTGAAAAGGTACTTGAGCTGGGACACTCCTCAAGAAGTCGTTGCAGTCAAATCAGCTCAGAACAAAAACTCAACTCTGGCCCGGCAGGTGATGCCTTTAAACATTAGTAGCATGTGTTAGCATGTGTCAGGGAGATAGTTCAAAGGACTGAAATGCATGCTTTGCATGTAGGAGCCCCAAATTTGATACCCAACATTGTGAGCACTGTTTGAGGAGTTATTCTCAAGCATCTCCAGGTGTGACCCAGAATATTACAAATTTCTCTTTATAGGAATTTGTTAACATGTCATGAAATAGCCACAGGTGTTTCTTTTCTGAAACATGCCATAAAGATTGTTTGCCACAAACTTAAGAAAATCTTAAGTCACTCTAGGTTAGTAAAATAAACGATTAAGTTCCCAAAATAAAAGAAATGGAAAGGATATCCTTTACTTGTTCTTCATAGTAAGAAGGCTATCATTTTCAAGCAGAAAAATCACCCTTCAGCTTTTGTGTATATGTTTTTTCCCATTTTTCCAATATAACACTACTTCCAAATGATAAGACTTTGATAACTGTGTGTTCTTTTTTTAGGTCGTTTAGTGTTAGCATTCCAAATTAAAATTAAATTTTGATAGGATATAGTAAACTTCAGTGTATATATATTTTCCTACATTATATATAAACTGGAAGTACATAAATTACTTTTTTTTTTTTTTTTGCTTTTGGGTCACACCGGAAATGCTCAAAGGTTACTCCTGGCTCTGTGCTCAGGAATTACTCCTGGCAGTGCTCGGGGGACCATATGGGATGCTGGGAGTCGAACCTGGGTTTGCCACGTGCAAGGCAAATGCCCTACACGCTGTGCTATCACTCCAGCCCCATAAATTACTTTTGTTGCTAAAATGTTTACATATAATGATTTTTACAAATAAGCATATGTGTGTCTGTTTTTTGTTTATGGTATTTTGGGATTTTACATTTTTGGGTCATACCCAGTGATGCTCAGGGGCTACTCCTGACTCTGCACTCAGGAATTACTCCTGGCAGTGCTCAGGGGACCATATGGGTGCCAGGAATTGAACCTGTAAGGCAAATACCATACCTGCTGTACTATCACTCTGACCCCTTATTTTATTTATTTTTGGATTTGGGGTTCTGCCCAGTAATACTCAGGGCTTGCTCCTGACTCTCTGTTTAGGAATCGCTCCTAGTAGTGCTTGGGGAACTGTTTGTGGTGCCAGGGATCAGGCCCAGGTCATCTTTGTCACCTTACTCTCTGTACTCTAAGATTATTAGTTTAGGAAACTAAAGAATGATTATTGGTTTAGGAAACATACATGTATATTTTTTAAATATGGGCGCTGTACCCTGTGGTTCACAGGAGCCTGGAGCCTCCAGGAGCCTGTAGGACCAGGAATCAAACTTGGTGCCTTCCACGTGCTAGGTGTATTTTCTACCACTTGAGCTATCTCTCCAATCCCGGGCATATTTTGAGTATGTATGCCCTGTGTAACTTTGTGGAGTCAGTGGATGGTTTTTTCCAGGGCCAGTGCCCATGGTGCTGGCAATCAAACCCAGGGCTCCTGCTTGTCAAACGTGCTCTCTCTCCTTTTGAACTGTCTTCCAACCCATGGATAGGTGTTTTCATGAAATGAAACATCTTATTTAGGATAATTACGGTTTGCTTAGAACATGATTAGATCATGACTTTTTGTTTCATTCTATATTTACATTTCCTGGAAACATTTATGTAACTGCATGCAAGGATAAATGGATGTTTTCAAAACATGAAAAACTGAATGTTTCTGAAATACTCATGAGAGCGGACTGTAATATTTGTTTTTCCCTTCAGGCAGGAATTCAGCAGCCTGTTTTGCTATACCTTGCAGTGTTCCGTGTTCTTCCTTTTTCACTTATAGGGATTCTGGAGATCAACAAAAAAGTAAGACTCATTTCAGATTCAATTGCAATATTAAGTTTTTACAATAAGATGCTATGTCATCATTTAATTATGTTCTTATTAGACATCTTGATTGGAAGTGTTCCCTTGACTGAAAAACTTGCTGACCTAGTTTATTTTATATCAAAATACATGAGAACATTTGATGTGAGAAGGGAGCTTAATATTTCTTCTTCTTTTTGCATGTTTTTGTGACTCTTACTTGGTGAGTGTTGAATACTGTGGTCATTAACAAGCCTCTATAAAGTTAATTTTTTCAGGTCCAGAGCTTATTAAAGTTATTAGTAAAGAAAGGTGAAAAACTGAAACAAAATGCCTCATTTTAGATGCAAAGTGTAGATCTAAAACTTGTTTTAGTACAGATGCATATATATGTCTCAAATTAGTATATAAATTTTCCAGTCCTTGCAGTTTTGGATTGTATTGTTTGTTGCCTTCTTGATTTGTGGAGTTGTTACATAAAGGGAAAGAAAAGAGATTTGTTTTGAATGAAAGAATCAGTAGTCTCTTACTTTCTTTTAAAAATGTATTCTAGTTAAGTGATTCATTCTTTGACAATTCTATGACTTCTTAAGTGTCTGATGTATTACAGAGGACAACTCTTAAGAATTCAATTATATTCATTAGCAAAATATTTAATTTTTTAGCTTTCACAATTTTAATATGATAAATTGAATAAGGGCTAAAGAATAATATTAGGTATTTAGTAATTATTTTGTGCTAGGTAGTTTGAGTATTTTGCGACATTGTAATATTAAATATTTAAACAGTCAAGCAAAATTCTGAAGTTATAGTCAATGGAAGAGATGGAATTGAAACATAGATTTGACACCAAAGTACTAACTAAAATTTAAAATTGCTAGTTTACTATAGCAATTATTTGAATTTATCTTTTGTTTCTAAATAAGGTCTATGACTGAAGATAAGTAAATAAATAGTTATGCACTAATCAGATCAAAACAAACAATTCTTTTAAGAGAAAACAAAAAGCACAGTTCACGAATTTGTCATTAATTCTCTTTGTGCTTGTAGATTGAGTAATTGTGAGTGCTTATTGCATTCTACAGTAGAACTACATACTTAGTGAAGTGTGCTTCTCCCTACTCTTTATGGAATATAGGACCTCCCCAACAGTGCTTAGGGGGCCCAGGGATCACTCCCACTGAACCTTAACACGGCTGTGTGGGCGTGAAGACTCATTACCTGGGCATGGTGTTATGGAGCAGCTCCAGCCCAGCAGTGCCGGGTGCCACCACGGCCACACCTGACATGCTGGTGGGGAGGCATGTGATGCCAAGGATTGAGATTAGGGTCTAGAGCATGCAAGAATTTGCTCATGAGGCTGGAGTGATAGAACAGCAGTTAGGGCATTTACCTTGCACACAGTCAACCCGGGTTCGATTCCCAGCATCCCATATGGTGGTCACCCAGCACCACCAGGAGTAATTCCTGAGGATATGACCAGGAGTAACCCCTGTGCATCGCCGGATATGACCCAAAAAAGCAAAAAATAAATAAATAAAATTTGCTCCTGCCCTTTGAGCTCTGTAGCCCAGCCTCTGTTTATTCTCAGATGTCCTGGCTGCTGGATAGACATTTGAGGGATTTGGTTTTTTGGTTTTTGTTTTTGATTTGTTTTGTTTTTTGCTTTTTGGTTCACACCCTGCAATGCACAGGGGTCATTCCTGGCTCTGCACTCAGGAATTACCTCTGGCGGTGTTCAGGGGACCATATGGGATGCTAGGAATCGAATCCAGGTCGGCTGCGTGCAACGCAAACCCACTGTGCTATCGATTCAGCCCCGGGATTTGGTTTTGATTGCAGTTACTTGAAGTATATCTTTCACATGTCATGCATAAGAGTTTTATATTTTGGCACCAGGCTATGAAAATACCTTTCACTACATATGAAATTATTAATGTACTTGAGTACATTATTATGTGACTTGAGTTAAAATGGAAACTTTTTCACTTAGTTTCTTGTTGGTTTTTCCTTGTTAGTGTTTTGTTTTGTTTTGTTTTGTTTTGTTTTTTTTTTGCTTTTGCTTTTTGGGTCACACCCGGCAATGTACAGGGGTTACTCCTGACTCTGCACTCAGGAATTACCCCTGGCGGTGCTCAGGGGACCATATGGGATGCTGGGAATCGAACCTGGGTCAGCCGAGTGCAAGGCAAACGCCCTACCCGCTGTGCTATTACTCCAGCCCCACTTGTTAGTGTTTTTGTCTGTGTTGGCTGAAGTTACATATTTAGACGCAGAACCAACAAATCAGAGTGCTATGGAGAATCATGATAGGATTCAGTATGTCGGATAGCAACAGAAGGGGAACAGTAAACCAATCTTATTCAGGGTTATTTAGGCTCAATAACTTCATAGGAGTTTTGTCTTTAATTTAGGAGGATTTTACATGACTAAAAATTAATGTAGTATTAGAGATTTAAATAGTAATAAAATTCCAGAATTGGCTATTTTGCATTGGAATTGCTTTATTAGACCCAGTCCTTCCCACTTCTAATTAGCAAAAATAAAATATTTTTTTCTTCTTTTTCTTTTTTGGTCACACCTGGAAATGTACAGGGGTTACTCCTGGCACATTCACTCAGGAATACTCCTGGCAGTGCTCAGGGGACCATATGGAATGCTGGGAATCGAACCCAGTTCGACTGTGTGCAAGGCAAACACCCTACCTGCTGTGCTATCGCTCCAGCCCCCCAAATAAAATAATTTTTTTCCAAATAAAATATTTTTAAATAATATTATACCATAAATAATTGGGCTTTGGAAGGATATGCATGGTAAAATAAATGTTCATTTAGAATTAAATGGGTTCAGTTTATGCCTATGTCTTTGAGGAATCAGGTTCACTATTAATATATATCGTGGGGCTGGAGCAATTGCACAGTGGGTAGGGATTTTGCCTTGCATGTGGCCAAAAACCCCTGAGCATCTCCAGGTATGACCAAAAAAAACAAAAGAAAAAAATAGATAGATAGATAGATAGATAGATAGATAGATAGATAGATAGATAGATAGATAGATAGATAACACTGTGAAGTAAATGGCTGGAACAGATCATTCCTGCTGCATTATTTTGAATGGCGTGTGCTACAATCCCATTGGTGCTGTACTCTGAAGCTCTACTGGCTTAGCTCTCACCCTTAATAACACTTCAGCTTCAGATTTATAGATTATAATATTATGTAGCAGGGTGACCTGGATAGTGAGCAAATACATGAACAGCTGTGAGCACTCAGAGGATTGACCCGCAGATCCTTTCTTCAGTGACATCTGCCTCTCCCCTCAGATTTTCGGGAATGTGACAGATGCTTCCTTGTCTCATGGAATACTGATCGTGATGTACAGCTCGGGACTGGTCAGACTCTATAGCTTCCAAGTCATCATGGAACAGGTAGAAGAAAAAAATGAATGTTTTTCCCGATTCCAATTGGCAGTTGAACTGAGTTATGTTCTTTAATGAAATTCTTTTGCAATAAGGAATTTGTGTCAATTTCAACTCTATAATATACAAATGCAGAAAGACGGTCACCTTTAATAGGTGGAAAGATAAGCAGAGAGGCCCTTGAATAAAGATATTATCTCTGTCATATACATATACGTGTGAATTTGATTTCCCAACAGCAAATAAGTAGGTGCTAAAGCCACCATTTTTGTTCTGTTTTGTTTTGTTTTTAGTTCATGCAACAGAAACTTGACTTAGGGTGTGCATGCAGATGGGGTGGGACTACTGGAACTGTAGGAGAGGCTCCTTTTGGCATTCCTTGTAATATTAAAATCACAGGTATGGCTCCTATATAGTTTTTTTTTTCACCTTAAATAAGTGTTCATACATTGTAATTACTGGAATGTTTTTTTCATAATTTAAAAATACAATTCGTTTTCACTCCTATACAGTATATCCTGTGCTATTGAATAGCTAGAAAAAAAATCCATCAATTATTCATTGAACTAAAGGTCTAGGCATGCTGGAACCACTTAGCTAGAGATCAGTGATCTTTGACCAATCTTACCTCTCATCCTGGTTTCCTTCTTTGTAGAATGATGAATTACAGCAAATAATATGATCTTAGTTCCCTTTTAACTTAGTAATTCATAATTTGGTGAGATATATCCACCTTCATGAGAGATGATTTGAGGGCTGGGAATTTATCTTAGTAGTAAAACACATGTTTGGTAGCTTGCCGGAGTCTCCAAAAGGGATGGAGGAATTGAACCCGGGTCGGCCACATGCAAGACAAATGCCCTACCTGCTGTGCTATTGCTCCAGTCCTCCAAACAAGCTCTCAAGGACCCAAAAACCAAAAATGAAAAAAATAAATAAGACAAAATTAAGAGTTCAGGAATGCAAGGATAGTTTAATGTTTGCAAGCATATTTTTTAAAACTACATGAATAAAATTTTATAGGAAATATATTTTATTATCCTATATCTTATTTTTTATTCTCACTTCACTAAGATTAATTCCTAATCATGTTGCAGACATGTCCTTTGCTTTTCAAACAATAAACTATTTCCTGTTGAAACTTCAAAGCTTTTTCTCAAACAGGTAGAATAAAATGAGACTTTCCTATTGTCATTATTTAACTCTCTACCAACATTCAGAAACATAAATATATTTTAGTTACTTTAAGAAATCATCTGGTTACAATGCTTATGTATGTATAGGAATGTCACAGTGCAAGATGCTGCTAGCCCAGGCACAAAGTATTAAATTATTTTGTGAAGATTGGTGGTTGTATTAAAACTGTGTGCCATTATACCTCACACACACACAAAAAAAATCATCTGAACCTGGGAGATAGCTCACTTACTGAAGCGCACGCGGTGCAAGTAGGAGCCTGGGGTTCAATCCCTAGTACT
Source organism: Sorex araneus (assembly GCF_027595985.1). Classification (NCBI taxonomy): domain Eukaryota; kingdom Metazoa; phylum Chordata; class Mammalia; order Eulipotyphla; family Soricidae; genus Sorex; species Sorex araneus. The sequence continues at coordinate 205,383,778 of NC_073313.1, forward strand.
ATATGTTTCCCCCAAGCATTGCCAGGACTGACCATAAACACCAAATCAAGAGTAGCTCCCCCAGCCAAGTCCCACCAGGTGTAGCCCAAAACAAACAAAAAAGTGAACATAGAAAACTTTTGAAAATTTTAACTTCACATATTTTTATTAATTTATATTAAAATATAAATTCTAATTTCAAAATTTTTAATTCAGATACTGCTTGAGCAATTCCACTTCTATTAATTTATCCCAAATTTTTACTCACCTTTGTACAAAGTGATGATCTAATTACATATCGTTTCCAGAAAAGGACCAGACAGGCAATCTGTACAGTGATAAGTAAGTAATACTGATATATTTTATTGATTATCACAAATTTAATTATTCAGAAGAAAGACACTGTCTAGTTGATATATATCAACTAGGTATATATATATATATACACACACACACACACACACACACTATATTTATATAATACACACACATATATACACACACACACACACGAATGATGAAAAGTACCAAACTCTATTGAGCCTAATTTGTGTAAGGTTTTGATATTCCTAAAAAGTATAGTTGAGCACATGTATTTAGGTTTGCTTGGAAGAAAGACTCAAAAATCCTGTTAAATCATAGTTCCATCTAAGGGATATAGGTGAGAGAAAAATTTAGTTTTTATTTTAATTCTTCTGATAATTTTATTTTCTAGTACGAAAATGTAACCAGGATTCATACATATATAAGAAAAGTAGTCTACCACTGAACTACTTCCGGCCCTTCTAATGCTTTTTTTCTATGTGGGCAATATTTGGGTATTTCAGTTTGCCAAATAATAATTCCATTTGTATGTATATGCATGCAGGGTTCCTTACACATTACACAAACTTGATTTTTATTCTGCTTTATAGGTGAACTATTATGTTTTAACCAGTTTACATTGGATATTTAAGTTGTTTTTTAGTGTATGTGCTGCTGAAGTGAGCACCGTTAAAGTTGTTTTTAATTTTCTGTGTTTATAATAGCATAAAAATATCTCTGTAACCATTAATGAACTTTTCCTCACTAAGTAATGTCATTGTACATTGCAAATAGAAGTGTCAAAATTTTCTGTCATTTCTTTTACCCTTAATAACTGGAATTTTCCATAAAAACATTCATTAGGTAATTTTTCATTTTATCATTTATGTGAAAAGATTTAAGACATAATTATGATTTTTATACCACACATTGTGTATGACTTTGTTGGTCTCAGGGAAACTATGATCTTCATATTCCAGGTTTACTCAGCTGTCACTTATTCCCCGGGAAAACACTGCAAGATCTGCCTCCCTCCAATCACATATTTAAAGCAACTGGAAGCAAGCAGAGGCTTTGTGGATTTAAAAACGTAGTTCTAGTCTTTAACAAAGTTATCAAATAGAATGTTTCAAACATGGGAATGCGAAACAGCAACCATTAGAAAAATAATTCAGGGCTTGATCGATAGTACAGTGGGTAAGGCGTTTGCTGTGCATGTGGCCAACCTGGGTTCAGTCCCCACCATCCCACATGGTCCCCCAAATACTGCCAGGAGTAATTCCTAAGCACAGTGCCAGGTGTAACCCCTGAGCATCACTGTGTGTGACCCAAAAAGCAAAAAAAAAAAAAAAAAAAAATTGAAAAGAAAATAATTCACCTGAAGTGGCCCTCAAACCAACTAAAAATGAATACACCATTTTGCATTGTTATTTTTCTATTTTGAGTTTCTATTTTATGTTCGCTATATGTATCTTCTTGAAATTATTAATTCCATATTCGAACTCTGTAATAATTTTTTTCATCTGCCAGCAGTCTGTAGCCACCATATCACATATGCTGTTTGTATTGCTTTCATAATTTTCCTTATGATATTTTTGCCTATTTTTCTATGGGAGGGTTTATATGTTTACTCCTTAAACTATACTTCTTTTATTATTAAGACTAGTAGGAACCAGGGAGAGGCAACTCAAGAGAAGCCCTGGTTTCAGTCCCAAACATCTTATATAACCTGCCCCCTCAGCACACACAAACATCCCTCAGTAGTTCTTTTGGCAGCTATATACCTAAAGTTCCATTGGGCTGACCCCTGTAAAATAAAGAGCGTTACCTTTTTCTTAATTAAAAAATGTATTTTGTATAATCTGATAAGTTTATACCTATCCTTTCTCAAAGCTGTCAGTTTTTGAACACACTTTTCATTAGTTTTTTTCTGTATATGGCTCCAAAAAGTAAATTGTCCTTCTGAGGAGGACTAGTAAAACACACACTTCTAAGTATAGTATGTGATGCACAAGTGATTGAGCTCCCTAAAATAAGCCACTGTACAAGAAGTGGTAACCTTATAACCCACCAATTAGACTCTCAAGTTTAGGGGGAGGTGGTACACGAACAAATGGGTCCTATATTGGTCACTATCCAGAGAGGTCATGTAGTATGCCCCAGGGGCTCCCCAAAAGGAATTCTCATTTCTAAACCTGCAGTGCCTCCTACTGAGGCATCTCTCTGGGAGTAAGTGTCATGCACCACCAGAAATTAGTATCAAAGCAGACTAAGAAGTACCAGTACAACCAGACAGATAGATTGGTTGATGGGTTAGTTTGAGGGGTTTGGATTCTAGGGCCACACCCAGCTGTACTCCAGACTTACCTCCTGAAATCATTTATTATTATTTATTACTCTGGAATCATTCCTGGCAGTGCTCAGGGGACCATACGAGGTGCCAGCAATCAAAACCAGATCAACTGCATGCAAGACCCTTGAACCCTAGGCTTATTTCTCCTGACCCCAAATAAATATTTTTATTGTGTCAATCTCCAAAGGGCCACAAGTTACAGATATACCTAAACTACCTTAAAATTGACTTGTTTTCACGATAAAACTAGTACAAGTGGCTATCCTCAATAGCTCTATTGTTGCAGGACCTATCCTGAGTGGATACATTTATGTGATTATTATCACTTCTGCCCTGGAAATCACAGGCAAGACTCTTCCTGTAAAGATTGCTGACCTAAAATATGGACGAGCTCTTCCTCACAATTGAAGAAATGATTAGATCTTATTACTCTATAGGATTCTAGAGGTGGTGTGACTATTTTCTAGCCCATAGTCCTCCACATTGCGGATGCTTTGTATAAATGGTAGCTGCTTTAAATAGGTGTATTTTGTCAATATTTGCCATCATTTGCACATTCAGCCCGCTTTTTCTACTCTGTTTAACTGCGTACCTTTAAAAAAGGTATCTAGAAAATTGACACATAGCCTACCATTTGTTTCCAACCAGCTTTCCCTTTTCTTAGTAATAAGTCTCTTTTTTGAATGTATTTTATTTTCTTGAATATAGTAATTTTTTATTGACGGAAAGTCATCAGATGATGCATGCAAAGAAAAATGTTGAATTCAGTTAATGAGTGTTCTAGCACTAGTCAAACAAAGATGCTAATAAATCTCTTAACCATCTCTACAGACCTGCCACCCCTGCTCTTTGAGGTGTCCTCCCTGGAGAACGCTTTTCAGATCGGAGGCCACCCTTGGCACTATATCATCACACCTAATAAGAAGAAACAGAAAGGAGTTTTTCATATCTGTGCCCTAAAAGATAATTCCTTGGTAAATCACGAGTAATCAAACTTTATAGTACTAAATTTGTATCTTACTTTTTTTTCTCTACTTTATTCCCATTCCTAAGAATTTTTTTTCTGTAGTAAAAATGTTGAACAATGTAAAGGAGAATACAGAGAATATGGCATATACTTGCGTGTATTATCCATAATTTAAAAATCCCTTATCTTTAAAATTCTTAGGGCACTGCAGATATCTTGGTGGTTTGTTTGACTTGAATCCCGGGAAGGGATCCTGTTTAGCGAATCTCTAAAGCTCCATGGTGGGAGTCCTCAGTGAAAATGTCAAGGCTAACTCTGAAATTGCTTGTGAAGCATGTTACTGATTCAACTTCTCCTTGGTCTGTTGCTCTTTGCTTTCCAGAGCAGAACCAGAGAGAGCTCTAATGGCCACACTGTAAGCAGTGAAACACTTTGGATTTTCAATGATGTTCTTAGGTTATTTATGGCAAACTAGGAAGAAATGTTGCAGGGTAAGACGATAGAAGTTTCTGTGCCCCCAAATTAATTTTTTTGAATTATTTAAACATTGATTTAGTATTCTAATATCGAGGGCCTATCATGTGTTAACCATGGCTGAGGTTTATTCCCTCTCCTCAAGTTCCTTTTGCCTTCAGAAGAAAGGGAACATATTAATGAAAGGGATGCAGTCTGTTACTAAACCCTGTATTTGAGAAAAATTGCAGAAGAGTGCAGATGGGAGTGGGGTTCCATCTTTTTTTCTGTCTTGGTGATTTTGTCCATTTTTGGACCCTCTTGACACACCTAATGAAAGTTTTCTGAGACAGACTCCACTTACTCCACACCCATCACTTCCAGAGTCTTGCTGTCACTTTGGACCCCCCCCCCCACACACACACACACAGCTTACCTTTCATCACTGAGTCGGCACAGTCCTGGGTCCACTTCTCTGTTTATCTTGATGTCATAGCAACCAGGAGAGACTGTACACAGCATCTTTCAGTTTTATAGAAGCTTTGTCCCCTCCATTTTCTCTTTCTCACTGTGGTGCCTCCTGTTTGATTTGGTGATAACCTTTTACAGTGGCTCTCTTGGGATGGTGGCCTGCCATGACAAGTCTGTGGTTTGATCATTTTACCAGAGTATATGGGCGTCCTTCAGCTCCCAAAATCATTCACAATTTTTGTTTCTTTGTTATATTTTGTTTTGGTTTTGGAGATGCTGTATGTTGAACTATGCAAAATCTGCCTTCTACTGCACTTATTTTTTTTCAATTTATCTTTTCTACTCCATTAAACAAATCTTACACAATTCACATTCTGGACATTTGTTCATGTTCTAAGTATTTACAATACTTATTCTTTCCTTTCTGTGTTTGTATAAAACTTCCTTCAGTATCTGTCAAGCTTGCCTGTCAAGTATTCTCCTATAATAATTTTATTACATTTTGTCAGATCTGTATTTCTGTATATTAATAAGTCATTGTCAAATTCAGGATTTTTTTGGTTTTTAAATAATTTTGTGCTGAGGATTGAATCCAGGGCCTCAGCTATGTGTGGTGTGTGCTGTACTACTGAATCTTACCTCTAACCCCTTCCAGGCATTTTTTTACTCCTGCTGCTGGAGGCCTCTGTTGCACTTCATCGCCTTAATAATGCAGATGCCTGTCACCTCCCCTGCTGTCAGTCAGAAGAAGAGTAGATACTAAGAAATGTCTAAACTTGTTGTTATTGTCATTTTGGTTTGGGCACTATGCCTGGTAATGCTCAGAGCTGATTCCTGACACAGGGATCACACCTGAGTCATCACATATGGGGAGACCATATGTGGTGCTGGGGATCAAACCAGGAAGTAATTGGGATGCAGAATAAGCAAACAAGCATCTTGACGACTATACTATTTTCCCAGCCCTAGAATGGCCAAGATTGATAGAGTGTACATTTTTTTATAGTAAAGGAGCATCTGAAGTGAAGGCCATTGTGGACACATTAATTTCAATGGTTGCCACCAACATGATTAACTGCATTGATTACCTTTATGTACAATGTAATACCACCGTTCCTGTTAGAAATTATTAGTGTAGATAACAGAAGCCTATAAAGTACTTGCACCAACACCTCAGTCTCTCTCTCCAGTCTCATGGTGGTTGCTTGGTTGCTTTACTTCTCAATTTAATTGTGGTTGCTATTCACCATTATACACATACATACTTGATGGACTTAACACTTGCTCTCATCTTCCTAACCAACTTCTGCTCATTCTTTAAGGTGTAGTGCAAGATTTTCATTAGGAAATTCTACTTTCCTAATTTGGTTGCTTAATTTAATATTCTGTGCATAGGATTACATTTTATTTATTAATTTATTTCATTGGGTTTTGGGTCACACCCGACAGTGCTGAAGACTTACTCTTGGCTTAGGGGTCACTCCTGGCCATGCTCAGGGGACCTTATGAGATGCTGGGAGTTGAACTCCAGGAAGCTGTATGTAAGACATGCCTCTCTCTCTCTGGCCCCTATTCTGGCTTTCTTAAGTATGAATGTCCTAATTCAATCCTTATAATCATCAGTTCAACTAGTTAATACTTCTTCTCTATAACCTTGAATTAGTGATCACTGATGTTTGATTTTAAAAATTGCTTTTTCCTCAATTCTTATTTTTGATACTTTGTCCAACTTTAGGCAAAAAATGGGATTCAAGAAATGGACTGTTGCTCTCTGGAATCTGACTGGATCTATTTCCATCCGGATGCATCTGGTAGAATAATCCATGTTGGCCCAAATCAGGTCAAGTGAGTATTTTCATTAAAATAGCTTTTAGGGCTAGAGTGATGATACAGTGGGCAGAGTACTTGCCTTGCACATGGCTGACCTAGGTTCGATTCCTGACATCCCACATGATCCCCTGAGCCTGCCAGGAGTGATTCCTATGTGTAAAGGTAGAAGTAACCTCTGAGCACCACTGGGTGTGCCCCAGTCCCCCCAAAAAAGTTAAAATGGTTTTTGATAGCACTTACTGGCTTCTTTATTTTTGCCACCTAACTATTGAGCCAATTGTGGAAATAGTTTGTTGTAGCATACTTCCTCAGAGACTAGAAATCTGACTTTTCATGAAATTTGCATGTAAGTGGATCAACATCGAGACTATCATGTTAAGTGAAATGAGTCAGGAAGAGAGGGACACAAGAATAGTATAAATAAGTACCAGGAGGTTGACTCCATGGCTTGGAGGCTGGTCTCTCATTCTGGGCAACTTAGAGAAGGGAACACCAAGTAAAATGTGGTCAGAGGTCATGCAGGGGAAGGGTGATGCATGCCAAATGTAGACTAGAGACTGAACACAATGGCCACGCAACACCTTTATTGCAAACCACAACACCTAATTAGAGAGAGAGAACAAAAGGGAATACCCTGCCATAGTGGCAGTGTGGGGTCGGGGGGGGGGAGACAGGACTGGGGAGGGTGGGAGGGATGCTGGGTTTACTGGTGGTAGGGAATGGGCACTGGTGAAGGGATGAGTTCTCGAACTTTGTATGAGGGAAACATGAACACAAAAATGTATAAATCTGTAACTGTACCCTCACAGTGATTCACTAATTAAAAATAAATAAATGATAAATTTTTTAATGAAAAAAAAAAAAAAGAAAGAGAGGGACAGACATAGAAGGATTGCACTCATTTGTGGAAGATAAAGTAACAAAATGGGAGACTAACACCCAAGAATAGTAGAGATAAGGACCAGGAGGATTACTCAACAGCTTAGAAGCCGGCCTCGAATGCTGGGGGAAAGGCAGCTCAGATAGAGAAGGGACCACCAAGTAAAGGATGCTTGGAGGACCCACTCGGGATAGAAGACGTGTGCTGAAAGTAGACTATAGACTGAACATGATGGCCACTTATACCTGTATTGCAAACCACAACAGAGAGAGAGAGAGAGAGAGAGAGAGAGAAGAGGAGAGAGAGAGAGAGTTATTACTGTTTGTAAAACTTATATTTTTTTTCAAACTTTTCATATGCTAATTTTATTTTTTTTTAATTTTATTGAATTACCATGTGGAGGGTTACATAGTTCTCAGGATTATGTCAGTTATACAATATTCAAACACCCTTCCCTTCACCAGTGCCCCTATTCCATCACCAACCACCCCAGTATACTTCCCGCTCCCTCCCGCCCCCCCCCCCCGTCCCCACCCTTGTAAGTGATAAGTTTCACTTCGTTTTACGCTTTATCTTGGTTACATTCTATGTTTCAACACATAACTCGCTATTGTTGCTGGGGTTTCCCCCCAAAAAGAAAAAGACAGTCCTACTGTCAAGGAAGCATTTGATAGTTCTCCATTGCTGAGAATATAGAGATATTAAGTCCCGCTGTTTGTTACATAACTTTTCTATTTTTTCCCCCCCTCGTCCCGCACCACCGAGTTCACGCCTGTTTAGTAGTCACCATGCTGCCTGACAAAGGGGAAAAAAAAAAACAAAAAAGATGGTTATTTCCCGTCATCGGCTGGCGTGGGGCTCTGGCTTAGTCGATAGTCTGGTAGAAAGTCTGCAAGCAGTTTCTGGAACCAAAAGTAGTGCGCTGGTATCAGCCCCGGCTCGAGATTCCACCAGCGTCCCGCTGTTCCAAGTACATAATACTTTATTCCCTTGTATCCCATTCCCATGCCACCAGGTCCATGTCAACTTAATGGACATCATACTATGGTTAACGCCACGCCGCGTTTCTTCCCGAGAAAGAAGGATATTTCTTCTCAGCCGGCGTGGGGATATGGCTTAGTTCAATCTAGAGAGATGGCTACCACTTTGATTGCCTTCAATATTTCAACAAAAAACTTACTATTCTTGTTAGGGTTTCCCACCAAAGTCCGACCCGTTGAAAAGGAATCATTTCATATTGCTGATGATTGGATGATATTAGGTCGCGCGGCCACAGCAGCGGCCGCGCGGTTTTGGGTTTCTGTATAAAGTCCAGGGAAAATTCTGCCTGAAATTCTATCGCTACAATCTTTTACCCTTTTATGGTGCTCATAAGATGGGAAAACCTAGAGAAATACCGGGCCCCCGCAGGGGCAGCCTGGTGGAAATGCTCAGTTCACATACTGCAAGTTGTTCAATGGGCTGCTGGTGTCCAAAGTAGTTCTTTTGGCCTCCTCGGTCATACTGGAGTGGCGGCAGCGGCGAATGGGAAGCCCACGTGGCTGCACTGTCCTTAAGTGTCCGCGGTGGGCGGAGACTGGTACTTCCCCGCCCCTCGATCTCCTGCAAGCCGCGCTGTGCATTTGGGTCTGTGTCTCCATTTTGTGCTCAGAGAAGTGGGGTGGAGGCTGTGCTGTGCCCAGGATAGGTTGAGAGAGAGAGAGAGAGATTAAAAAAAAAGAGGAACGCCGGGCCCCCGCAGGGGCAGCCTGGCGGAAACGCTCAGTTCACATACTGCAAGTTGTTCAGTGGGCTGCTGGTGTCCAAAGTCTGTTTGTAAAACTTATATTTGAGTAACTTCCTTGATGTCCGACAAGTGAGTGAAAGGAGATTACAGACTGGCTTTTCCTCATCAGGTCTCAGTTAATTCTTCAGAATAGATGAAGAAGTAACTTGTCTTTGTTCTGAAAGAATGCCGTAGCACAGGAGAAGTGGTCATTGTGTGAAGTAGGCCATGTTTCACTTTCTAGCTTCTTACCTCCATCCTGTCCGTTCCCCTCCTTCCTTGAAACTCTGTACATTTGGCTTCCCATAGTTCTCCGAAATATTTTTCTCCTGCTCTGATCTGTCTTGGTCTCCTCTCATGTTCTTCCCCTTCCACTTCTACTCCAGTTATTGGATATTCCCAGGCCGTAGGGACTCTTCTCTTTGCAATGTTTACTCCTTTTCTCCTTGGCTCTGCTTATCCCCTTGACTTCAGTGATCGGGTATTCACCAAAATTTCACTATGTATATAACCTAGAACAAATACTCCATCTTAACTCATGCCAGAAATCTCAAATCGTTAACACATTCTTGCTGTCTTTGTTTTTGGTGTTTGGATCACACCTGGTGGTTCTCAGGGTTTACTCCTGGCTCTGTGCTCGGAGGTCCCTCTAGGCACTGCTGGCACAGACCTTGTGCAGGGGGGTCAACCCAGGGTCAGCTTGTGCAACACCAACACCTTAACACTTCGTGCTATCTGCCCTCTTTTTGCCTTCTTGCTTTTCTTTCATTTAAACACTCACATATTCTCTCTCTGTGTGTGTATATATATGTGTGTATATATACACACATATATATACACACATATATATACACATATATATCACAAACACATATACATACACGTATACACACACACATATACATCCATACATCCCATATATCTGATCCAATTAATTTTGCTGCTGTTTCTTGAAATATACCTATTTCTACCCTTGGTCTGACCATCCTGATCAGACCCTTATCATTATTAACCTGAACAATAATCATAAAAACCTAGTTAGAGGATTCCAAGAATTCACATTTGTACCCCGTAAGTATATTTTCTTTTCAGAAGCCAGGGTGATTTTAGAAACCTTAACAAATACAGAATTTAGCAAGTAAATTGTGCTTTACTTTAAAAAATAAAAATCTACCATAGTTCCACCACTAAGGACAAGATCAGGCAATCTATAGGTGCATTTCCTTCTAGTCTGTCCTTAATTTGCTATCCTGTTTGTTTATTTGGTTGATCGGTTGGTTGCTTGAGGACCACACCCAGCAGTGCTCAAGAGACACATGGCAGCCATATGCCTCCTTAATGCTTTTAAATTAAAGACCTATTTAGGACTAGAGAGAGTGCAGCCAATAAGGTGCTTACTTTGCACATGACTGACCCTCCTTTGATCCCCAGTACCCCATATACTCTCCTGTTGCCCCCAGGAGTGAGCCCGGAGCACAGAGCCAGGATTAAGCCTTGAGCACTGCTGAATGTGGCCAAAACCCTCACCCCTCATTCACAACCACCCCCCCCCCAAAAAAAAGACCAATTTATTTAGCATAATTTGAAAGAACCTTCTCCTATGCAGGCTATTTCAGTCAAGCCTTCTTATTCTTAGAAAGGCAAGGACTCCTTCCAACCATTTGGGGTTTGTTTTCTCCACATATTGTTTGCCTAAGTTTTGTTTATTTTATACCCAACTCAGTTGTCACTTCTTCAGAGTCCTTTCTTGGTACCCCTCATTAGATCAGCCTCCCTCATTACGTTTTCACTGTACCTGTCACTATGTCATCTTTTCATAGCACTTTGAGAAATTTTAATTGTTTGTGTTTATTATCTGCTTAACCGACTAGCTTGGGAATCAGGAGCATTAAGCAAAGTGTTTTGCAGAAAGTGTCAGGAATACTCAGATACTGAGCACAGAGCAGGTGTCAGTTTGAAACAGAAGGGATGGTGTCTGCCTTCTTTCATCCTCATGCTTCCTGGTAATTAGTTTGCTTCTCTGGATTGAGTGTAAGAATGAAGGCATTTTGTGAAATGTATTAAGAACTTTCACAAGCAGTCTTAAAATCTATGGTTCAGTTTTAGTAAGCCTACATTTTAATGCTTGTTCCAGCTATCTTTGAATAGGTGTCTGAGTTTAAGACACCTTAAGCTACACAAATGGTGTATGACCTTTTACCCAGTTTTAAAAAATAGGCACTTTTAAATATTGGCACTAATTATGATAACTAAGCAATTTAAATTGTAATCTGACTTCTTTGTCTCTGGCAAAGTCTGCCAGTTTTTCCTGGCTACAGAAACTGCTTCTCCCTGCTGTTCCTTTTGTCCACGTTGGACTCTAAACTTTAAGAACATTGTGCTTTTGAAGTTTATTAATGTTGTGAACAGATTTGTGTGGGTGGTGAGCAAATTATTTTCTCTTGCTTAGTAAGCTTGATCTCCAAGGCCATTTGCACTTGGGGGGAAAAAAACATAAAATATAACCCTAAGAAAAGAAGAAAACTGTTAAGTAATTGTGGTTTTTCAATATTAGTTGTACTATGAAAACTCTTAGTTTAGGGTTAGTTGCCTTTCCAGTCTGTCTTATCAGTAACTGTTAAGTTTATTGATAGATAATCCCATTTTCAGAGGGGGAAAAAATGCAAATATCTACTATAATGTTACTAAATTACTTATCTCAATGTTAAAACCAGAACATTGAAACATGTTTCAAGATGGCAGAAATGAGCCTCTTCCGAATACTAACTCATAAAGTTTGGAAGGTGGTTTAGGATTGTGGAAACTTCCATGACCTATGTCAGTAACACCTGTTTTGAGGCTCCCTGTGTTTTTTTCTGTTTAACAATACTCTCAAATGTGGAGAATTTATGAACACTAAGTGATCTGACATTCATAGCATGGGATAATCAGGAAGAGAGAATTAACTCAGTGTTTTTATAAGTTCTATATAAAATTGTATAACATATGATGCAAACTTAAAATTTTCATTTGTTGTGTTTCATTTCAATAGTTCAACTTTGGCACCTTGATGGTGTGTTGAAGGGTTTTTAGAATCTCTTTTCCCTTTTCAGAGTTTTAAAGCTAAATGAAGTGGAAAATAATAGTGGCCAGCATCAAGTCTCTGAAGATTTTGTCATTTTGGCCAACAGGGAGAATAACAAAGTAAGTCAGGAATACATTAAAATCTTTTTATGTCAATGTCTTTCTCTACAAAAATGTGATAGGCAAATGTGTTTGCCTTTTAGTGTTGCTGGAAGGCACAATACAGCCCTATAAAAATCTGTTCTACTTGGCTAGGTGGTCTTAGTCCCATGTAGGTAAGAGATTTTAGAGTTAAAATATATTGAGCTTAATTTTGCTAATTTTTATTTCCTTGCTGCATTTCCCTTTACATTTTTATTGATAAATTTTCTATCTCTGGCTTTAATAAATTGTACAGACTAGTTATTTGAGATGCATATAAATCTTTAAAAACTATACATTAAATTTTAACTCAGATGATCCTTTTCCTCTTGTGTACAAATTAAGAAAATAAAGAAATCATGCAAAGGGAAGTTGCCAAATGCAGATTTCCTTTTTCATTTGTCTTACAATATTAAGACAAAAATCAGCAGAGCAAGTGGAATAGCAAACTAGTAACCTTTGTCTTATTTTTTCCTATTTTGGTACTTTATCTAATAAAAAAATTAATAAAGTTTTTATTAATTGGAGACTTAGAATTTTCTCAGTTGAGAAAAGTGTTATTGATACTGGAGAAGAGTTGATTTCTTTTACCAAATTTGTTAATACAGTTTTGTCATTGACTGTTCATAACAGAATTTATTCTCTTTTTATTTCTCCCTATCTAACAGAATGAAAACTTAGTAACTGTTACATCTTCTGGACGGGTGGTAAAAAGGAATTTTAACCTTCTTGATGATGACCCAGAACAAGAGGTATTACTTTAGGCAGAGACAACAAACCAAACTAGTGTGTTCTGGCCCTATGATTTTAAAATTATGGTTCCCAGACTGAGTGAGGAGCTTCACACAGGGTTAGTCAATAGGACTATTGCTGCTATTTCATTCCATGCATCCCAGATGGGCCTCTCTTTAAACATTAGAATTATGAGATTTTATTTATGGAAAGAGTCATAGAATTAAAATAATGTGAAGACACCATTAAGTTATTGTTCTGTTTTATGGTGTATATATTTTTTAGGACAGAAACCCTCCTAAGAGAAAGTTCTTAAGTTATATCCTGATTACTTTATAATTTTACCTTTTTATTGCTAGACATGGGTGTGTACAGTAATGTTCATGGGCCAGGGAAAGAAATATTTGAACACTGATCTACTTCCTCTGTAAGAATGTTAGAATTAAAGTTTTCCTCCTTGAAGCAGGGTTCAAGCAGGGTTCCTTGAAGCTAGGGTTCTTTTCCTCTTAGAATATTTATCACTATTGGGGCTGTAGCGATAGCACAGTGGGTAGGGCATTTGCCTTGCACACGACCAACCCGGGTTCAATTCCCAACATCCCATATGGTCCCCCGAGCACTGCCAGAAGTAATTCCTGAATGCATGAGTCAGGAGTAATCCCTGAGCATTGCCGGGTGTGATGCCCCCCCAAAAAAAAGAAAGAATATTTACCATTATTATTTTTAACTAACACTTCTTACTCTAGTCCTGTTCTGCGAATAGAATCCATATTTTTATTCATAAAGGGCTTGAGCAGTACTACAGTAGGTATGGCTTTGCACATGGCTGATCTGAGTCTATCTCTCGAGCCACATATGGTCCTCTGAACTCCACCAAGAGGTGATCCCTGAATGAAGAGTCAGCAGTAAGACCTGAACATCCAAGGGTGCCAAAAAATATATATGCTCACAGAGAAGCTGCCATTTTTACTTTATCTTTCTCTTAAAGGAGGTAAATAGAGTCATAAGTAGTAAGATGGGATATCAGTTCTTGACTTTTGTTTTTCAAAATCTTCCCAAGCATAGTTGGGTAGTCTTCAGGTTTAAGAATTGAGGTTTGTGTGTATATTTCTGTTTGGAAATCATGTCAAAGGTAGCAGTTGAATTTTGGAGAACTCTGGTTTGCTCTCATAGTAGAGAATTGCATTTATTATTTGGGTAGAGATCTACACAGACTTATTTCCACTTTTCAAAATCTGTCGGAAACTAGGTCTTGAAAATCTTTGGACTGAAATTTTACAAATGTATTGAATAAGAGATAGAGTCGTAACTATGCTGCTATCCATTCTTTCTCCATAATTTTATGATTAATAGCATCATTAAATTACAGGTGTAGAAATAATCCTAATAATGAATTTTGTTCTCACTCCTGCTCTGCTTTTATCCATCTACCTACCAAGACTTTCAAAATTGTGGACTATGAAGATGAGTTGGATTTGCTTTCTGTGGTAGCTGTTACTCAAATAGATACTGAAGGGAAAGCTCATCTGGATTTCCACTGTAATGAATATGGAACTTTACTTAAAAGCATTCCACTAGTAGAGTCATGGGATGTGGTGAGTAGAATTCATGGAAGCATTTTTCCCTGGGTGACATTTATGTCAGCCTGGGCTCGCCTATAACAAAGACCGAATACAAGAGTTCTCCCCTTCATGCGGCAGGTCAGCATGAGTCCTGCTACAATCGTGCTCCTGTGGGGTCAAGAGGATGCACACTAGCAATCCTTCAGGACCAAGCTTTAAGTTTTACCCAGAGATATGCTATTTCCTTACTAGTCTTGTTTTCTCCTGTTTCATGTTTGGTAATGTTTTTAAAAATAAAGTTACACTATAATGAATTCCAAGATTTTGAAGAGATACCATATCTAAGCATGCTGGATTCCTGGCACTTTGCATAGACAGTTTTGTCTATTTTTCTGAGTATTGTAGAACATAAAAGTTAAAAGGAACAGTAAACATTATTTCACCCCATCCTTGCTCTGTCAGTGGCAAGTCTGAGCCACTTCACAGCTTAGCCAGTGAAATGATAGCAGTACTGGCAACAGAGTCTGGTTATTAAGATGCCTTAGTTACGGGGTTTTTTTTCACCCGCAGTATTTTCCAAAATGCTTTTTTTGATGTAGTCTGTATATCTATCCCCAAAAAAGGCTTTCCGGTAACGTGTGTGTGTGTGTGTGTGTGTGTGTGTGTGTGTGTGTGTGTGTGTGTGTGTGCGCGCGCGAGCTTGCATGCTCAATCATAGGTATTTAAAATTCTAGGGATTATCTGAGAAGAGATTTCATTTGACTGTGTTTTCATTACAGACATATAGCCATGAAGTCTATTTTGACAGAGACTTGGTACTACACATAGAACAGAAACCCAGCAGAGTCTTCAGCTGCTATGTTTACCAGATGGTATGTGACCCTGGGGAAGAAGAAGAAACCACAAACAGAAGCTGTGACAAAAAAATGAGATTTCACTAATTTTAAATTTTTCAGATGTAATTAAGAAGACTTTTAGCCAAACACCCTGGCAATTTTGTCGAGTCGTCTTTTTTAATCCTCTGTATATTAAATTCTCCAATATTTTCCAGTAGAGGTATTGTGTTGGCTTCAGATGACGGTGACTTCTTTTCTTAGACTCTAGCTAAAGAAAGTTGTGACAAAAGAAGTCTTTGATTCCAGAACTTTTAGCCAGGTGGTGGTGCAAATCTGAAATGCTGGGGAGAAGAAAAGTCAGAACCAGTTAATTCCAGTTGCTGGAGAGAGGAACACTGCTGGGAAGGTGTTCAGCCTGGTTCTTAAAATATGGTCTGGAGTGTTGGTTGCCAAGACCAAGAAAGGTAAAAAGGAAAAAAAAATACTGAATTTTTGTTTATGGATATGAAATGTTATCTCTCATGTGAAAGCTAGAAAGGTTTTTAAGAAAAATTATATTTGTATATCTGTGTTGTTTTTGTGTATATGTTTAGTAATTGACTTTTGTTCTTTTTATTTTTTTAAATGGGCTGGAGCAATAGCACAACAGGTAGGGCATTCGCCTTGCAAGTGACCGACCCGGGTTCGAGTCCTCCACCCCTCTCGGAGAGAGCCTGGCAAGCTACCGAGAGTATCTCGCTCTCACTGCAGGGCCTGGCAAGCTCCCCGTGGCGTATTTGATATGCCAAAAATAGTAACAACAAGTCTCACAGTGGAGACGTTACTGGTGCCCGCTCAAGCAAATCGATGAGCAATGGGATGACAATGATACAGTGATTTTTTAAAACATGTTTTTATTATTACAACATCATGATTTACAAAATTATTCACAGTACAGTCGTTCCAGGCATGCAGTGTTCCAACACTAATTCCACCACCAGTGTGACCTTCCCTCCACCCATGTTCCTAGTTTCCCTCCCACCCCCCAAACCTCCACCCTTATCAAGCACATGACAAATTTACTTTATATTGCTTGCCAAAACAAAATGGCAAATGGAATTGTCAAAAAATAAATAAAAGTCAATTTATGATGATTGATTGTTATCTCTCACAATGGTGTTTCTAGGTCATTGAGAATTTAGTGGGCTAGTTCAAGGAGAAAGACATTCTAAAAATGTTAACTGAGTGTTAGAAACCCATTAACTCATTTTTAAAAATTGAATAGCTGTGTGATACACAGTTACAAAGCTATTCATGATTGGGTTTGTTCATACAATGTTCCAATACCCATCCTTCACCAGTGTACATTTCCCACCACCAGTGTCCCCAGTTCCCT
The DNA here is from genome assembly GCF_027595985.1 of Sorex araneus. Taxonomy (NCBI): domain Eukaryota; kingdom Metazoa; phylum Chordata; class Mammalia; order Eulipotyphla; family Soricidae; genus Sorex; species Sorex araneus. Next base: position 205,400,488 of record NC_073313.1, read on the forward strand.
CCTGCCAGCTCCCCGACTCCAGCCTCTATTGCACACAGTTTTTCTTCTATCTTCTTTTCTTCCATGGTTTTAGTCTCTTGGCTTGATGTTTCCATCGAGTTGTGTTTCTACTATATAAAAATGTAAGAGATTTTAGGAAATTTCAAGTGAAAATTTTTTTTTTTTTAAAGAAATATTTTATTGAACCACCGTGAAAACAAAAAAAATACAAGGCTTTCAGGTTTAAGTCACAGTCAAATACTGATTAAACCACCATCCCTTCAACAGTGCACCCGTTCCGCCACCAAGAACCCCAATACAACCCCCTCCCACCCCTCCCCCCATCTAAGTAGCTGATGATATTCCCATTATTCTCTCTATATATTGAGTACATTTCATATTTCCATACAGAACTCACTATTGTTGATTGGAAACCTTCCCCAACAATCAGGCCTGCTGAATAAGCATCATCGAATAATTTCTCTTCCTTGGCAAAGGTGAAGACTTTGAGTCCGCGTGGCCGCGATAGCGGCCGCGCGGTTTTGGGTTTCTAATATTTTAGCTCAGTTCACAGTCAAAATGGATGGCTGCAAGAGTCTGCTCTGGTGCCAAAATGGGTTAGGAGACCTCAGGATCACAGTCAGTAGGCGGGAGGCTCTGCTTCTCGTGCCGCGGCTCTTGGTTCATCTCTGGGCGGAAGGCGCGCCGGGAACACCTCCCCTCCCAGGATCACCTACAGGCTACGTCACTAAAGAAAGTCCTACCTCCTGGTGTAGGGGTCTTAGAGGGTGGCTCTCACCGCGTGGCTGCTGCCGCTGCCGCCATTTTCGCTCAGAAAAATGGGGTGGAGAGGGAAAAAAATCCCTTCCCGGGCTGCACGAGGTTGTAGTTCAGTTCGCAGTCAAAATGCATGGCTGCAAGAGTCTGCTCTGGTGCCAAAATGGGTTAGGAGACCTCAGGATCACAGTCAGTAGGCGGGAGGCTCTGCTTCTCGTGCCGCGGCTCTTGGTTCATCCTCAAGTGAAAATTTTAACAGTACATACCCAGCTTAGCACTCTCTCTCCCTCTCTCTCTCCCTCTCTCTCTCTCTCTCTCCCTCTCATTCGCCTTCTCTCTCTCTCTCATAGCTTTACATAAATATATGGATGTGTGTGTGTGTGTGTGTGTGTGTGTGTGTGTGTGTGTGTGTAAGTAAGAATGTTCAGATTCCACTATTCTGTATATTTGGTAAGACTTCCAGTTCTTCCTCGGCATTCATTTTCTACTTATGCAATCAGATATGTATCCTGTATTGTACCAGTTCTCCCAGTAGAAGAGTTGAAAAGTTTCAGGAGTTCTTAGTAGTTTAGAAACTGACCGATTAGCTAGAAGCAGCTAATGGCTGCGATATGTAATTATTTTTCTTCTTTGTTAGAACCAATCTAAAATACGATGCTTGAAGTCAATCTTCAAAAAGTTAAAAGAACTAACTAGAGGGCCGGAGCGATAGCACAGCGGGTAGGGCGTTTGCCTTGCATGCGGCTGACCTGGGTTCGATCCCCGGCATCCCATATGGTCCCCCAAGCACTGCCAGGAGTAATTCCTGAGTGCAAAAGCCAGGAGTAACCCCTGAGCATCGCTGGGTGTGACCCAAAAAGAAAAAAAAAAATAACTAGAGAATATATAGTGGATGCAAGTGCGTGCTTGCCTTGCATGCAGCTGACCTGAGTTTAATTCTTAGCACCCCGTTATGATCCCTTGAGCCTAGCCTGAGTACAGGGCTGGGCTCTGTACACAGCTGGATGTGGCCGAAAACACCAAACAAACAGGCATCTTAACTAATGGTGCACAAATGTTCTTTTGTGCATTCTATTTGACATATTCAGACATTTGCAATCCACATATTTAGTATATTTCTCTGGTCCACCTCAAAAGAATAACTCTTAAAAATAAATGGCACGAAACCGCAGTAAAAATCATTGCTGATTCAAATTGAATATTAAAATATGTAATTTTAGCATGAAGGATTTGCCTTAAAATCCTTTGGATTTCCCCTCATTTTTAGCATGAATCCACATTGAGAATTACATGAATAAGAGAGATAATATAGAGACTGGAGCAGTAGCACAGAGGTAGGGCATTTGCCTTGCACACGGCCAACCCGGGTTTGAATCCCAGCATCCCATATGGTCCCCTGAGCACCGCCAGGAGTAATTCCTGAGTGCAGAGCCAGGAGTAAGCCCTGTGCATCACCAGATGTGACCCAAAAAGCAGGGGAAAAAAAAGAGATAATACCAAGAGTAGGGTACTTGCTTTACACACGGCTAGCCAACCCCAGTTTAAATCCCCACACCACATATGGCCCCTTGAGCCCTGCCAGGAAGCATCTCTGAGCACACAGCCAGGAGTAAGCCCTGAGCATTGCCAGGTAAGGTCCAAAAACAAAAGGAGAATGATGAGAATTTTGCTCAGCTTTCCCCTTAAACTTTGCAGCTAAATTTTAAGTTCATCATCAAGACTGATTATCAGGGTGGAGGTGAGAAAGATATTAATTATTCAAGGAGTTAAGAAATTAATAAGTCAACAAATTTAAAATAAAAAAATCCTAAAACTATATTTTGCACAATGGGAAATAAGTTGCTAGCATTTTACAATAAGGAGAAATATGTATCTATGAACCAAAAATAAATCTTTCTGAATAACAACCATCTTGGGAAATAGAAGTGAATACCTTAGGAGTAAGATGATAAAAATTATCTTTGTATATTAAGTTCTGATCCTCTTAGCTCTAGTTGAAAATCTATTCTCACTTTATGTATATTTAATCACTGTATCACTGTCATCCCGTTGCTCATCGATTTGTTCGAGCGGGCACAAGTAACGTCTCTCATTGAGAGACTTATTGTTACTGTTTTTGGCATATCCAGTACACACGGGTAGCCTCCCAGGCTCTGCTGCGAGGGCTCCATACTCTCGGTAGCTTGCCGGGCTCTCCGAGAGGGGCGGAGGAATCGAACTGGAGCCAGCCGAGTGAAAGGCGAATGCCCAACCGCTGTGCTATCGATCCAGCCCGTATATCTAATAGTACTATTTAATATTTGAAATTTTCAGAACATGCATAGGCATGATTATAGTTACAAAGTAATTGAGTAGTTCTCATGTGCTAGGTTGCCCCAAACTTCCACTGGACACTATCCATACCTACACAGAGAATTTACTGTTCATTGCATTTACTTCTTGAAAACAATCTGGTAAGAAGAAATAAATTGAAATATTAGACGAAAGAAAGGAAGCACAGTTTTACAGTGCTGTGTAAAAGCAGGTTTTCTCTCCATTTCTAATAGTGTTTCCAAAAGAGAATGTCTTTGAACTTCAACCCTGTAATATTTTTAAGGTGCTCATCGAGTTTCCCCTTCTCGGTGAAGTCATTGCCCTTAGAAAAAATGAAAGAAAGAAAGAAATTACTGAAAGAAACTCATCTGCTCAAGAAATCTAGATCTCAGATTTCTGGTGGCTTTTTCCACAGGGCAATAAGGTTGGATACTATTAGTCAAATAGGAATTGAACACAAAGAAACTCCTACTGTCTCAGGTCCACCAAAATCAAATCAGACCCGGATCCAGATGCCATATGGGAGCAGACAGGAAATGGAGCTAGAGTGAAAAGACAGGAGGGAGGTGTGGGCAGTGTTACAAATAGGAAGACTGTGCCCCAACTAGAAGGATGAGCTGCTGCTACTTCATTTCAGCCAGTGTATCATGTGGGAATTGAGCGAATGACAGTTAACTGGATGGTGGATTAAAAACTGCCCAAACCAGTCAGGAGAAAACTGGTTGTAGCTCCAGCACCACCACCCTCCTCCCCAGAAATAAAAACATGTTGAAGATAACAATATGTTCAAACTTTGCAGATAACTAGGAGGAGACAATTCTGCTGCTTTCCCCAATAGTGTAGACTTCCTAACCTCTCACAGTGCCATGCAGCCCTTCATTCTGCCAGCTAGTAGGCATTACACCGACATTCTCCAGAATAAAACTTCCCAAACTTAACTGGCCTACTGCCCCTTTCTCAGAAAAAAAAAAAAAAACACATTTTTTTTTTTTTTACTCAGCAGCCCCCTATTAATCTACGTTTTTTAAGAAGTTTTCTCCTAAGTGGGAGATACCCACCCTCCCCTGGAGGGGACACAGTACTAACAATCAGTGTTACACCATTACAATATTGGACTAATGCTTCCTGCTCACTGGAGGTCAATTTTGGTGGGGTTGAGAGGGGGTGTGGGGAGGGGTTGCCCTGGGTTTTTGTTATTGTTATTATTTGTTTTTCTGAAAGGGGGCAGTCAGCCAATAAGTTTGGAAACCTCTGATCTTGAAAATGGAAGAAAGGGGTTAATACCCTCTTGCCAGAGTGATAGCACAGAGGGTAGGGCATTTGCCTTGCATGCAGCCGACCCAGTTCGATTCCTCTATCCCTCTCGGAGAGCCCAGCAAACTACTGAGAGCATCCCGCCCACACGGCAGAGCCTGGCAAGCTACCCATGGCGTATATAATATGCCAAAAACAGTAACAAGTCTCACAATGGAGATGTTACTGGTGCCCGCTCAAGCAAATCGATGAGCTGTGGTATGGCAGTGACAGTGACAGTGACCCTCTTGCCTACTTTAGCCTCCCCTCCTACTCCACTCTCACCTATCTGCTTAACAGGTGCTAGTGACAATCCTCAGGATTCCTAATTCCTAAGGATTTCGCACAAAGCTAGGGGAAGCAGAATAGCTCCTTTCAGGAGTCCCAGATATTAAGCTAATAAGTTTGCTTTGAAGTTTGGGATGAGACTTGGTGATAGAAGTACATGCTTTTTGCATGTGTGAGGCACTGGATTATATATATATATATATGTATTTTAAAAGTTGTATGCCAGGGCTGGAGCAATAGTACAGCGGGTAGGCTGTTTGCCTTGTATGCAGCAAGCCTGGGTTCAATTCCCAGCATCCCATATGGTCCCCCAAGCACCACCAGGAGTAATTCCTGAGAACAAAGCCAGGAGTAACCCCTGTGCATCGCCAGGTGTGACCCAAAAAGAAGAAAAAGAGTTGTATTTCTATGTATTACTTCTTGATCTAAGATTGTGTATTCTGACAGTGTGAATGCCACAAGATTATTGCTTTTTTGATCTTTCTAAACATTTCTTTAAAGGCAAATACTGCCACAGTTATTATTAAAATACCCAGTGAGGATATAAGATTTTTCAACAATTGAAAGTTTTTTGTCTCAGACATATCTATTCAAAATGATAACTTATTTAGTGCTTCTTGTCCTTCACTATGATGTATATTAAATGAATTGTCTCTCAACATTGAAAATAATCATATGGGGAATGAATTACCTTTAAAAATGAAGAAAGACTGACCAGTTAATTTGCTTAAGGCCCCACAGTTGTTGCACACAGAGGTAGGAAATACATTCATGTTTGTTTGATAGAAACACCTAATTTTCTTCAAAGTTCTCACAAGGCAAGGGACAGTATTATTTTATCTCAGATGTAATATACTGACAATTAGAATATTGGGCGCATAAGAAAATGCTTAATAAAGTGGTTTTTTGTTTCATTATTATTTGTTGGGGGCCACAATGCAGCCATCCTCAGAGCTGCTTCCATTTTGGTGCTCAGAAGACCCTGGTACCTAGTGTAGGCCTCCCATATGCAAAGCATACACCCTGACTCTGGGAGCTATCTCCCCAGCCCCAGAAACTTGTTCTGGTTTATTTTTACTTATTAATTACAGTTTGTATAATATGACTACAGTAGTGTTAAACTTTCACATACAAAGTTACTGCACCCCACCACCATCAAATCTGAATTTTAGAGTTTAGATGAGCTACAATTGGCGTATTCATACAAATAAATGACTTGACATAGAAATGGTTCTTTCAATGGTTAAAAAATCAATTTTCAAAAATTAGCCCCTCTGTGGCTAAAGTGATAGGGTAAGGTACTTGCCTGGCATGTAGCTGACCTGAATTTGATCCCAAGTTCCCAAGCCCATCAGGAGTAATCTTTGAGTCAGAGCCAGGAATCAAGCCCTGAGCACTGCCAGGTGGTCGTAAGAAACAGCCAAAATCTGGAAAAAAACCGAGTGCTCAAGAACAGATGACTGGTTAAAGAAACTTTGGTACATCTACACAATAGACTACTATTGCAGCTGTTAGAAAAGATGAAGTCATGAAATTTGCATATAAGTGGATCAACATGGAAGGTATCGTGTTAAGTGAAATGAGTGAGAAAGAGAGGGACAGACATAGAAAGATTGCACTCATCTGTGGAATATAAAACAACAGAATAGGAGACTAACACCCAAGAATAGTAGAGATAAGGTGCAGGAGGTTTGCCCCACAGCTTGGAAGCTGGCCTCACATGCTGGGGGAAAAGGCAGCTCAGGTAGAGAAGGAATCACCAAGTAAAGGTGTTTGGAGGACCGGCTCAGGTTGGGAGATGCTAACCGAAAGTAGACTGTAGACCAAACATGATGGCCACTCAATACCACTATTGCAAATAACAACACCCAAAAGGAGAGAGAACAAAAGGGAATGCCCTGCCACAGAGGCGGGGTAGGGTGGGGGCGGTGGGAGGGATCCTGGGAACATTGGTGTTGGAGAATGGGCACTGGTGGAGGGATGGGTACTCGATCATTGTATGACTGAAACGCAGACACAAAAGTTTGTTAAGTATGTAACTGTACCTCACGGTAATTCACTAATAAAAAAATTTTTTTTTGAGTTGGGGTTTGGTGGGGGGAACTTCTCTAGCAATGCTTAGAAGTCTAGTGGATTTCCAGTGATACTGGCTAGAATTCACCAGGGTTTCATGCACAAGTGTTCTGGGTGCTGTGTGGTGCTAGGGACCAAACATATAAGGGCTTCAAGCATATAGGCATGTGCCCCACCCTTTAAAATTACTTCCCTCGGTTTGGAGCGATAGCACAGTGGATAGGGCGTTTGCCTTGCACAAGGCCAACCGGGGTTTGATTCCCAGCATCCCATATCGTCCCCTGGGCACTGCCAGGAGTAATTCCTGAGTTGCATGTGCCAGAAGAAACCCCTGTGCATCGCCAGGTATGACAACCCCCCCCCCCAAAAAAAAAGCAAAAATAAATAAAGTTACTTCCCTGTCCCCAAATGCTTTTCTTTTAAATAGAAAATGCTTGGAACTTTTATCCTAATCATGGTGGTGTTCCATATTTAAATCATCTGCCTGTTAGAAACCTAGGGTAAATTTAGGGACTAATGTCTTTTCCCTGTGTTAGTATAGTTTCTGTCTGTCACATGCTTGCATATTTTTTAGCTTGTTGAATTAGTATGGTGTATAAGAGTGTAAATGTGTTTATGCTTTAGGGGTACAATGTTGCCATGCCATGCCCCCCCCCCCCAGGAAAACCGTTCCCTTTCACTTCCCACAACTTTTGAAAAGTTTTCTGGTTAATCTAAGGTATTGTTTTCAGTGGACACTTTCTCTTACCTTCCTTTGTTTCTCTGTGTATCACATAGGAGTGAGATCATCCAGTGTATGTCTCTCTCCTGACATAATGTTTCAACATGACACTCTTTAACTGCATTCATATAGCAAAAGGCAAGACTTCATCTGAAGCTGAAATTACTCCATTGAAATTATTCCATACAGCAAGTCTTCTTTGTCCACTCATCTGTCCTTAGGCACTTGGATTGTTTCCAGTTCTTGGCTATTGTCAATAGCACTTCACTAAACTTAGGTATGCAAATATCTTTATGATTTTGTGTGCCTCCCTGTTCACCAAATCGCCACTGGTACTGTGTGTGTCCAGCCTTTCTCATATAGGCCATTTTTTCTGGTGTGTAAAGATGTCCCATTGGGTTGCTATGCTTTTCCCTAATAATCAGGGGTGATTATTCTCATCATTTATCTTCCATCATTTCATTTCATAAGCATATTGACCATCTGTAAATCTTCTCTGGAGAATGTCCAGCTCTTCTCCCCATATTTGGACAGAATTGTTTGTTTTTTGGTTCAGTTGTGTGAGTTATTTATCTTGAACAGTCTTGTCAGATGTATGGTGTGAGACTATTTTCTCCCAAACTTATAGAAGGAATCATCTATTTAAAGCAAAAACTATATATAAAAAAAAAGGATAAGACCAACTAACAACTTTTCTATTATATAATTAAGAAAATAGCAAACAACTGTACAATAAATTTCTAAAGAGTGATCGCAGGGATTCTACGTTTACTGTATGTTTTACTGTTTATACTTCCATATTACCTTTTTGTTGTTGTTGTTTGTTTGGGTTTTTTTGTTTGTTTGTTTTTCTTTTTGGGTCACACTCTGCGATGCACAGGGGTTACTCCTGGTTCTTCACTCAGGAATTACTCCTGGCAGTGCTCAGGGGACCATATGGGATGCTGGGATTCGAATGCCCTACCTGCTGTGCTATCGCTCCAGTCCCCCATATTACTTTCGTATGCAAATGAAATCGATTAAAATGTTTTTAATAATATGTACCTTTACCTGCAATTAAATACACAAATTTTTGTTGTTGCTGTTGTTTAGGGAGGTTTTGTTTATTTGGTTTAGGGCCACACTTGGCTGGTGCTCAGAGTTCACTGCTAGAGGCATTGCCCAGGGGACCGTATGTGGTGCCAGAAACTGAACTCAGTTCAGCTGTGTGTAAGGCAAATAAATGCTTTACCGACTGAATTCTCTTTCTAGTCCCTAAATGCACAAATGTTACGTATAAATGTACTGTTTTTGCAAGTGCATATACCTGCATAAATCAAACACATTTCAAAATGCAGAGCTTTATAATTATAAAGTCCCTTTAAGTTCCTTCCTAATCACTCTCAGTCCATCTCAGTTCTAACATCTAGTCTGACCATTCTGCCTCACAGATTAAATTTGCCTATTCTAAAACTTTATATAAATAAGTCCATACAAATTATAGTGCTTCCTTCACTCAGCATGTTTTTGAGATTAATTCATGTTGCATTAATTTGTGGTTTATTTCTTTTTAATGCTGAGAACTTTTGTCTTTTTGTTTGGGGGACATACCTGACAGTTCTCGGGGCTTAATCCTGGCTCTGCACTCAGGAAGCATGCCTGTCAGTGCTCAGAGGGATCCTATGGGATGCCGGGTTAGAACCAGGGTTGGCTGCATGCAGGGTAAGCACCCTACCTGCTCTTACTATCTCTCCAGCCCCCAAATGCCAAGTATTTTTAAACAGCATTTATTTTTATTTGCTTTCCTTTGCTCTCCCATTTTGTTGTTGATAACTGAGGATCACATACTTGTCTAGTGCTTGTGTGTAGGATGACATTACTTTGTCCTTTCCCCCTCCTTGCCTCAAGGAGCTCATCCTGGTTTTTCCCAGAGTTTAGGCTTACCCCAGTCACACCCATCAAGGTGTTCCCCGAATCTCTCCCATCCCTTTGTTTAGCTGTAATAACTTCTCTATGCTCTCTTCTCCAAAACAGTTAATCCGCTTTCCCTTAATTTGACTCTGCTAATTTGTAAGGTCAGACCTTCCTAGGATACTGAACTTATATTATAAGTTAATATTGCCTTTCTCCTTCCCTTATGCCTTTTGAATAATTTACTTTAAAGCAGTATAGACACAAGAAGAAAATATTATGCTTTTGTAACTTGGGACTTAATTGGCTTCGAATATTATTCATTCCTGGGCATCTGCTTTCTCCACTTAAGCCTCAGTTGCTCTCAGTTCCTAGCACACCAAAAGCAGGGTCCCAACGAGGGAGGGACGGATCCAGGGCAAGCGGTGAGTTATGTGCTACCCTGGCATTGAGATAGGCCCGGCCAAAGTGCCTAATTCTTAACTATAAGTTAAGAGCTTGATCATGGACAAATGCTGTCATGATCCAAAAGTAATGATGAGACTAGGACCCTGCTAGGGATAGGAAAGACTTATCTGGCCTGAGCACTGATTGAGATGGCCCCAAGAGAGCAATTCTATAAGCTTTAATGCATCTCTTATTGTGTCCATACAAAATGATTAATATTATGAATTCTTATATGTTTGCTGGCTGAGGAGAGGAGAAACACACTCATGGGACTCCGCCCTTGGGTGGATCCTCCTGCTGAAACAGAAGTCCTAGGAGAAGCATCCCCTGAGGGAAAGGAACCTTACCCTATTGATTGTGACCACACCTATGTGTACGCCTCAACTCCCTCATGCTGGGGGGATTTAACTAGGCTGTAAGAGTGGGTTGGGGGCCAGATCCACGGATCCTGAGAGAGATCCAGAGCTGGGAGAGAAGCAGAGAGAGAGAACGAAATAAACTGATAAGACAACCAGTTTGGCCTTCTTCCTTCCGTTGCCTGCCCTTGACCGACAGCCCACACAGCAGTTCCAGGACACCGAACGTGGGCGGTGAGACAGAGCCGCAGGGAGAGCCCGCGGAGTGCACATGCCCCTCGGCGTGACTTAGTTTTTTACACTTGTGCACGTTAGTGTGGTGCTTGTCAGGAGTTACACACTTTCAGGTGTACTTGCACACAGTTATGGTCTGCCAGACCATACTTTATTGTGACACTGGGGATCCCAAGTAGCGGTGCTCCTGGGATTGTGCTAGTTCCATAGAGGGTAGTGCTAGAAATGAGCTTGTGACTTAAAGCTTTCAAAATAGTTATTTGCGGGGCCGGAGTGACAGTACAGCGGGTAGGGCAGTAGGGCGTTTTCCTTGCACATAGCCGACCTGGGTTTGATTCCTGCATCCCATATGGTCCCCCAAGCACTACCATGAGTGATTCCTGTATATAGAACCAGGAGGCACCCCTGAACATCACTGGGTGTGACCCAAAAAGCAAAAACAAACAAACCAACAAAAACAACAGGTGTTTGCCAGTGGGTTAGCTCCAGCCCCCTCAGCAGTCTTTCATATAAATTTGTTCCAGTTTTCCCATTTTCCTGTATCAACAAGTGCTCATCAAGCACCTGGCCTATTTCTGCATTTTTTTTAACTTATAAATAAAGGTGCTGTTAACATTCTTATACAATTTCCGAGTGTGAACGTCTGTTGTTTTTATTCCCCTTGCGTGGAGTAGGTGTATGTTTACTTTCATGTGAAAACTGCCAGACATTTTCCCAAAAGGATTGTACTATTTTACAGGCCTGTAATGGCGTATGAGACTCTAGATGCTCTCTGTTTTCTCCATTGTGATTTTTTTCCCTTAGCTTTTACAGTTAAGTGTGAATCATTTCTAGTTAATAGATTGTTGTAGCTTGTGCCAAGGAGGGTTGGCCTTGTTACTCCATTTACTACCACTGTACTCACCACCTCACCAAAAAGTGCTAAAAACAGGAGCTGGAAAGAAAGGTCAGTTGGGGGCTGGAGTGGTAGCACAGCAGGTAGGGTGTCTGCCTTGCACGAGGCCAACCCGGGTTTGATTCCCAGCATCCCATATGGTCCCCTGAGCACCGCCAGGAGTGGTTCCTGAGGGCAGAGCCAGGAAAAACCCCTGTGCATTGCCAGGTGTGACCCAAAAAGCAAAAAAAAAAAAGAAAGGTCAATGGGCTGGAACACTTGCTTTGCTTACAAGGGGCCCAGGTGTAATCCCTAACACCATATGTTCCCCTTTAGTACTGGGAGAGCAACCCCAGCTACAGCTTGGTGTTACCCAACACTCCCCACAGAAAATTGCTAAAGACAGTCTTTCTGTTTAGAAGAAAACTGGATTGCCAAGAGTGCATGTCATATGGTGATGAATGGATGTCCCCAGATAAGAGGTGAACTAGAACATAATACAAGTAGAAAGCAATATTTTTCTTTATGACAGTTCATATTCTAGGTAGCTTGTTGCTTTAATGTGAAATAATATTAAATTATCATTATCCTTTCTCCAATAATTGATTTCAGTGTGTGTGTGGGGTTTTTTTGTAAATCTCCCTCCCACTTCCCCTTCCCTTCATTATATTGTTGCAATGACAAGGGTTTGCACACTTGCCTGCCTTTGGTGTTTGCACATGTTTTCAGTAGTGATTCTCCCTGGGGTTGGGATGCCCCTTGGGCTGTGGTGCTTACGGAGGCTTGCTGTCCTTCACAGGACTCACACAGTGCTTGCAGGACTCACAGTTCTTCAGCACACAATGCCCCCTGGGGGCATTTTGTACTTTATTTGTACTTTATTTTAGTAGGATAAATGCCAAGGATGGAATGATTGATCATCTGTTAGTGCTTACACTTGTGCTCACCAGGAGTCACATGTCCTGGCCATTAAACTCACATGCCATGTTAGATGCACTGCCCACCAGGGTCAGCATTCCCTTTGCAGTGTCTGTGGACACCGGGCTGTGGTACAGCCTGAAATCACTTATGGCACTAGGCGTCACAGGCAGCAGAGCTGCTAGGCTCAAATAGCAGAGCTTCTAGGCCCATGTCTTGCATATTTGGGACACCAAGAATTTGAACTCATGACCACATACTTGCAAGGCAGGTGTTTTAAGCTACCACATATCCCCTGCTCCAGTGCAGCTTTAACTTATGTTTTCTTATAAACCAATGATTAAAAAAGCACATTTTTAAATGCTAATTTTCCTTGTGTCAATTTTCCTGACATAGAATAAGGTACAATTGTCATAAAATTAACTACCTATTTAAAGTGTGCAATTTGATATTATTTTACAGGTGTAGACCCATGGAACCATCACCACAGTCAAGATTATAAACATCAATCACCCTAAAATTTTTCTGTAGCTCTGCACTGTAGTGCTATAGCACTGGCTTCCCATTGTTCATCGATTTACTCGAGCAGACGCCAGTAAAGTCTACATTGTGAGACTTGTTACTGTTTTTGGCATATCGAATATGCATGGGTAGCTTGCCAGGCTCTGCGGTGTGGGCAGGGTACTCTTGGTAGCTTGCTGAGCTCTCCAAGAGGGACAAAGGAATCGAACTGGGTCAGCTGCATACAAGGAAAACACTCTACCCGCTGTGCTACTGCTTCAGTTTCTAGCGTAAAAAATTTCCTTATTCCATCATAATCTTCCCATTTTCAGGGTCTCTCCAATTTCTAGGAAAACCACTTGTTAATATCATTTTGGTTTCCACTTTCTAGAATCTTATATAAATGGAATCGAATAGTAGGTATCTCACCCCACTTATTGTCACTGACTATATTTTAAGATCTATTGATTATATGTATTGGTAATATATTCCTTTTTATTGGTGATAATGCTCCATCAAATGTATATACCACAGTTTGCTTGTAGTTCTATTTATAGACTTATATTTGACTTGTTTCCATTTTTGGCTTTTGCTTTTGTTTCCATTTTTTGGCTACTATAAATCTAATGTAGTCATATTGTACAGGTTTCTTGTATGGACATGTACTTTATTTTAGTAGGATAAATGCCAAGGAGGGAATGATTGATCATATGTTAGGTAAATGTTTGACTTTCGAGATGCTCCCAAGCCTTTACACATACAATGGTTGTGCCATTTTACATTCCCACCATCAGTAAGTGAGGGCTTTAATTGTTTCATATCTTAGCCAACACGTGGTATGGCAAGGCTTTAACTTTTTGGTGAGTAATTTAGGCTCCATATTTATGTATATATTCCAATTTTTAGTTGTGTACATGAAACAAGTTTTCGATGTCGTGGACATCTCCCTTCTTGTACAACAGAAGGGTCCTACTGGTTTTCCACTGAGACGGAACCTTGCATTCAGACAGGTAGCATGTGAAGAGCCGAGCCAGTGTATTGATGAGTACTGGCAGCAGATTCTTCAGGTGTTCGGGTCTCACCTTGTCCAGACCAGGTGCTGTACGCGTCTTTACCAATGAAATGGCGTGTCAGATTTCGGAAGGGACGACATTGAGAACGACATATCCATCCTGCGGAATTTGGTATGTGGGCAGGTGGACGTGGCTGTCAAAGAGATCCGAGTAGAAGTCGTGAATAATCCTCTCCATTGCCTTTCTGGAAGATGTGAAAGATCCATCAGGACGTCGGAGGGCAGTCATCTTGGTCTTGTAGTTGGCGAAGGACAGGCGAGTGTTGCGAATACTTTGCCCGGCTTCTGCCGCATTGGCCAACACTGCTGCTCTTCTCTCTTTGAGGTCTTCCTTTATCAAATCTCTGCACAGCTTTTCGAGCTCGGATGTTAGCTTGTGGTTGCCTGAGACTCGCGCCAAACCACATTGATGAATGAGCTCGAGAGTTTCCGAAGACAGGCGTCTGTTTGTGGCTTTCTCACTCTCAGCATTCTTCGCACAGTCATGGAACTATCGCCCAATCTGCCTGCTGTCTGTCTACAAGTTGTTCACTCATGTCATCCTGAATAGAATAGACAGAACACTAGACGAAGGACAACCATGCGAGCAAGCCGGGTTCCAAAGGGTATTCAGCATGATAGACCATATCCACACAGTGACCAAACTCATTGAAGTTTCGCAAGAGTTCAGGATGTCACTCTGTCTAACATTCATCAACTTAAAGAAGGCCTTCGATTCTGTTGAGACTGAAGTGGTCATCGAAACCCTAGCAAAACAGGGTGTTCAAACTCAGTATATCAAAATCCTCCACGAGCTGTATTGTGGATTCACCACCAGGATCTCACCATTCTACAAGGAAGTGATCATTGATGTAAAGAGAGTGGTGCAGCAGGGTGATACCATTTCACTGAAACTCTTCAGTTCCACCCTCGAGAACATCATGCAACGACTGGAATGGGAAGAAATGGGAGTTAAGATAGACCGTTGGCAATTATACCACCTCTGCTTTGCTGATGACATCGTTCTCATAACACCAAATATTAGCCAAGCGGCACAAATGCTGATCGACTTCGACCATGAGTGTGGAAAGGTCAGATTGCAGCTGAATCTCAACAAGACGATGCTCATGAAAAATGAACTAGTCCCTGAAGCTTCATTTGCTCTAAATGGAACAAACATCTCCAAATGCAGCAGCTATGTGTACCTGGGTCGAGAAATCAACATGAGGAATGAGTTGGTGCCAGAACTGCGCAAGAGGAAGAGAGCAGCGTGGAATGCATTCAAGAGCGTCAAAAAAGTGGTTAATGGGGGCTGGAGTGATAGCACAGCAGGTAGGGCGTTTGCCTTGCACTCGGCCGACCCAGGTTCGAATCCCAGCATCCCATATGGTCCCCTGAGCACCGCCAGGGGTGATTCCTGAGTGCATGAGCCAGGAGTGACCCTTGTGCATTGCTGGGTCTGACTCAAAAAGCAAAAAAAAAAAAAAAAAAAAAAAAGTGGTTAAGAGGACGAAGAACCTCCGACTCAGGCACATTTTTTGATTCCACCATTCTTCCTGCACTAACATACACCTCAGAGACCTGGGCTCTACGAAAATAGGATGAGAACGCTATTCGGGTATCCCAAAGAGGAATCGAAAGAGCTATGCTAGGAGTATCACGTCTCACTCAAGTGAGAGAAGAAATTCAGAGTTCCAACCTCCATCAATGATCAAGAATCAGGGACGCTGCCCATCTGGTTGTTGATGTTTGCCAAGACATCAACAACCAGATGGGCCGGAGACGACTGCTGGACTAGAGCTGTTATTGACTGGATTCCATGGGACGTCAGAAGACCTCGTGGCCACCCACCAACTAGATGGTCAGATTTCTTCATCAAGTCACTGAATGAACAATTTGAGGCTCTTCCTGTTCCTGGAGCAAGCAGATATCATTGGGCTGCACTAGCACGCATCAGGGACAAATGGCATCATTACTGGTGCCTGCTCGAGCAAATCAAAGATCAACGGGACGACAAGTGATACAAGTGATACATGAAACAAGTTTGGATCAAAAATTTGCATGTGGATATCTAAAAAAATAGCATTCAGTCTTTCACTGGTAGATATATTATTATTTTCATTTAAGCTCTTCATCAATTTGAGGAATTTTCCCCAGTTTTTCTAGTTTTTTTATTGAATATTAATATTGGAATCTGTCAAATGCCTTTTATAGTTGCATCATTTGGAATGATCAAAAGCAGTTTTTTGATTGGTTTTTAAATGTTAAACCCAACCTGAATTCTTGGGATAAACACATCTGAGACCTCCAAATCTCTAACCATATTTAAAATCAGGTAATTTCTGTAGTTCCACTTTTCATCACATTTGTACTATAGTGTACGTACAGTGTATGTATAGTGTATAGTTTCAAGTTTATTGCATTTAAATGATTTATGTTTATAATTACTACATATTTTATTTCCCCCTTTTCTCATATAAACAAGAATTTAACAAGGTATAACTTAAACCTTGAGGGAGATGTAAGCTGTTGCTAATGTCTCCTCATTTTATCAATTCAGATAATTTATATACTCAATAAAATTATACCTAAAGAAAAAAATCAGTTAATATCAGTCATGAACCCAGTTTTGTTCAATATGCTTTGAGACATTGGTCCACCACAGAGGTGACAAAAATTTTAGTCAACTAATGTCATAATAAAGATATCACCAGTGAAAATATTTTATCTGAGGATTCTACCACTTCAGGTAATATGTGTCCATTCATTGATTCTTAAAATTATTACCAATACAATTATCTACTAGGTATTTTAACAATAAAAGTCATGGCTAAAATTAATATTTTTACAATTTGCATCTGCTCAAGTAGACAGTCATGTCTGATTCCTTCTATTTTATATTGAATCTATTTGGGGGGCAGTGCCAGGAATTAAACCCAGAGTCTCACACATTCAAGACAAATGTTGTACCATGCAGCCACATCCCCAGCCCTTGAGTCCTATTTTAAATACTTTCTTTTTTTCTTTGAAAAAAATCTCAATTCCTGTGATACAGCTTTTCAAAATTTACTTGTAAGAGTAACAGACTGCTTAAAACACTGACACCAGTGCTGCAACATCACGCCACAACCAGCGTAAGCCAGCAGTGGTACACACCAGCATCAATGTGTTAAGCTTGTTTTAGGAATTGTTTTTAAAACAACTGTAAACATTAACAAATGTAAACACAGGTAGCTTAGGTTTGTTTTGGTTTGGTTTTGTTTGGGGCTTTTTTTGGGGGGGGTGAGGAGGGTTGGGCCACACTCAGCAATACCCTGGTTACCCCTTGCAGTGCTTGGGGGAGCAACCCAGGTCAGCCACATGCTGATCCTACCTGCTGCACTATCACTCAGGGGTAGGATGGATTGTTTTAAAAAGCCACCCTGACATTCCATTTCCTTGTCTTTATCTTTCTCTTCACAGGTCAAAGTCAGTGAGAAAGAATATTTTTCCCAGGGGCTGGAGTGATAGCACAGCGGGGAGGGTGTTTGCTTTCCATGCGGCTGACCCGGGTTCAATTCCCAGCATCCCATATGGTTCCCTGAGCACCGCCAGGAGTAATTCCTGAGTACATGAGCCAGGAATAACCCCTGTGCATCACCAGGTGTGACCCAAAAAGCAAAAAAAAAGAATATTTTTCCCAGCCCTTCCCAGTTCTTTGGGGGGTGTGGTGGGGACAGGAGGATGGAGAGTTAAGATACACCTTGAGGTGTGTGCAAGGCAAGTGCCTTACCCACTGTTCTGTCTGTCTCTCTGCCTCATCCCTTTTTTTTTTTTTTGGCTTTTTGGGTCACACCCAGCATTTTACAGGGGTTATCCTGGCTCATGCACTAAGGAATTACTCCTGGCGGTGCTCAGGGGACCATATGGGATGCTGGGAGCTGGGAATCAAACCCGGGTCGGCTTCATGCAAGGAAAACGCCCTACCCACTGTGCTATCGCTCCAGCCGCCCCCCCACCCCACCACCACCAATCCCTTTTCTAGAACCTCAGTCATTACACAATATTTCCTTAAATATTTTCTGCTGGCCAGCAACCTAACATGAACTTGAAGCAGTCTTGGGCTCACTACCACATCTAACTAATGTCACATCCTAAATGCCTCATTCCCAGGATTACCTGGAACTCCTAGTCCAGTCGTTTCTGTTTCCATTTATGCTAGGAAGTTTTGGGTGCCTCTGTCACTTTGGTTAGGGTCATCTCATAATGTATTGTCCAAATACAAGACACTTTTGAGAGTGCCAGGAAATATGACATCATTGTGCCTGGACAACAGGCACTAACCAAGCCTCTTCTCAGTTTGGTTTTTCTAGTTAAAACTAAAATGTAAAGACATTTATATATTGTCATTTATTTTCCATCCACCCCATGGCGCTGGGGCATGAGGGCAAGGGACAAGGTAATAGGGATTGAAATCAAGCCCTTTGAACTCTCTCCCTACCCCCCTTTTTGTTATTTTGATGTTTTCCTTTGAAGCACAACAGTCTTTAATTTTTATGAAGTTCATTTTTTCTGTTGTTGCTTGTGCTCTTAAAGTCATGTCTTATAAAAATAAATTCCTGACCTATGGTCATAAAATTTTACTCCTGTATTTTTTTCTAGGTTTTGGTTAGCTCCTTCCTATATTTAAGCTGATTATCAATGTGTAATCCTGGAATATGGGATTTAATGTTAACACTTCTTACTGTTTACTTTCTTATTCCTTATACCTATTATCAGGAAAACAGTTTTGTTCAAACTATATTCACCATTGTGAGGCTAGAGACTGCCCTCCTGTCATCTTGGAGAAATAAGCCTGAGGGTACGGAGAACCTATTTCCTATAGGAGTTGGTGAGAGAAAAAAAAACCCACAAACACTAGACTCACTTGGAGCTGAAGCTGTAAGAGCTCATCCACTCCTGAGAGGAAGGTAAAAGAACCTTAACATACTAGTTCAAACCTACCTCAGAGCTTATCTATTCTACTGTTCTTAAGTTTCCCCAGTCTTCATGTGGATATAGTTTCCATGTTTTTACAGCAAGTGAATATATATTCTGTGCTTTTGTGTAATTAATAACTGCTAGTTAAAAGGCGAAGCATGCCTCGCCTTCACCTTTTAACTGGCAGTTATGGATCGATAGCACAGTAGGGAGGGCGTTTGCCTTGCACAAGGCCGACCGGAGTTTGATTCCTCTGCCCCTCTTAAAGAGTCCCGCAAGCTACCGAGAGTTTCCCGCCCGCACAACAAAGCCTGGCAAGCTCCCTGGGGCGTATTCGATATGCCAAAAACAGTAACAAGTCTCACAATGGAGATGTTACTAGTGCCCGATGAAGCACTAGTAACAATGGGACGACAGTGCTACAGTGCTATAGTAAAAAGGCATTATTGCCAAGATGCAACAACGAAATAGTGACTATTATAAATTTACACAAATCTCTAAGCAAATCATTAATTTTTCCATATCATACAGTTTCAATAAGGTGCTATCATAAATATTTCAAATATCTGGGTTATGATAGAATACACTGAAGTGTTGAAGATTTCCCTTGAGTCAACATGGGGATGGGCCTGCTTACAGGCACTAAAACGAATATTTAGACATAGCTAATGGCTGTGGCTATCTCGAGTTGCTCATTGAACTCATTTGGTGCTCTATCTACAAAGAACAACATTGCCAACTATTCTCTTAATGACATGGGAATAAAACAGTTTGCCTCTTAATAACTATTGATACGTGCTAGAAGAAATGTATTGTGAGGCAAAGAGTTATAGCTAGTAATAAAATGCCCATGTTAGTGAATACTCTCACTGTATTACTCAAACAAGGTATTTTAATGACTGCCAATTTTAAGCTAACATTCTTTATTTGAGCACCATTTATAAAGTTATTCATAAGACAGTTGTTTCAGGCATTCAACATTCCAGCACCAATCCCATCACCAGTGTGACCTTCCCTCCTCCAGTGTACTCAGTTTCTCAGCCATCCCCAAAGCCTATCCCCTTAGTAGGCACAAAATAATTTATTTTATATTGCTTGTTCCAACAAAATGTTAAGTGGGGTTAACAGAAAATAGACTAGTAAAATTTCATTTGTGATAATTATTATATCTCACAATGATGTTACTAAAGTCATTGTTTAAGGTTTCACTGAGCTGGATAGTTCTGGTTGATTCTTCTGTGTTACTGTTTTCATGTGTTGGGTTTAGTGGTTTTTTTTTTTAATTTATTTATTTTTAATTAGAGAATCACCGTGAGGGTACAGTTACAGATTTATACACTTTTGTGCTTATACTTCCCTCATACAAAGTTCGGGAACCCATCCCTTCACCAGTGCCCATTCTCCACCACCCGTAAACCCAGTGTCCCTCCCACCCTCCCCAATCCCATCTCCCCCCCACCCCACCCTGCCACTGTGGCAAGGCATTCCCTTCTGTTTTCTCTCTCTAATTAGCTGTTGTGGTTTGCAATAAAGGTGTTGAGTGGCCGCTGTGCTCAGTCTCTAGCCCTCATTCAGCCCGCAACTCCCTTCCCCCACATGGCCTTCGACTACAATGTAGTTGGTGATCGCTTCTCTGAGTTGACCTTTCCCCGGAACGTGAGGCCAGCCTCGAAGCCATGGAGTCAACCTCCTGGTACTTATTTCTACAGTTCTTGGGTGTTAGTCTCCCACTCTGTTATTCTATATACCATAGATGAGTGCAATCTTTCTATGTCTGTCTCTCTCTTTCTGACTCATTTCACTCAGCATGAAACTTTTCATGCCCATCCACTTAACTACAAAATTCTTGACCTCCTTTTTTCTAACAGCTGCATAGTATTCCATTGTATAGATGTACCAAAGTTTCCTCAACCAGTCATCCGTTCTGGGGCATTCGGGTTTTTTCCAGATTCTGGCTATTGTAAACAGTGCTGCGATGAACATACATGTGCAGATGTTGTTTCGATTGTACTTTTTTGCCTCTCTGGGATATATTCCCAGCAGTGGTATTGCTGGGTCAAATGGGAATTCAATATCTAATTTTTTGAGAGTCGTCCAAATTGTTTTCCAGAAGGGCTGAACCAGTCGGCATTCCCACCAGCAGTGAAGAAGGGTCCCTTTCTCCCCACATCCTCTCCAACAGCGGTTGCTTTTGTTCTTTTGGATGTGTGCTAGTCTCTGTGGTGTGAGGTGGTATCTCATGGTTGTTTTGATCTGCATCTCTCTGATGATTAGTGATGTAGAGCACTTTTTCATGTGCCTTTTGGCCATTCGTATTTCTTCCTTGGTAAAGTTTCTGTTCATTTCTTCGCCCCATTTTTTGATGGGGTTGGATGTTTTCTTCTTGTAGAGCTCAACCAGTGCTTTATATACCATTGATATCAACCCCTTATCTGATGGGTATTGTGTAAATATCCTTTCCCATTCTGTGGATAGTCTTTGTATTCTGGTCACTGTATCTCTTGCGGTGCAGAAGCTTTTTAGTTTAATGTAGTCCCATTTGTTGATCTCTGTTTTTACTAGATTGCTTAGTTCCGTGTCACCTTTGAAGATACCTTTATCTTCAATATCGTGGAGGGTTTCGCCGACCTTGTCTTCAATGTACCTTATGGTTTGTGGTCTAATGTTGAGGTCTTTAATCCATTTTGATCTGACTTTTGTGCATGGTGTCAGGTCAAGGTCTGGGTTTAGTGGGTTTTTACACAACTTTCCCATCAAATTTGCTGTGCTCCTACTGGGTTGTCAGTACTGTGAAATTCGGTGGTGTCACATGGCCCCAGATATGGCCATGCACTCCAGGAGCTGTGTTGCTGTGTTATTTATATGTTGGAGGATGTGGGCAGGGAGTAGGGGGCTGCTGGCCCTATGTGGCAGCAAGGGAAATCCCTCACCCCCATTCCAAGTAAGCCTCAGTATTCTAAACCCAGAGATTTATATACCTGGAATGATTTGGCAGCTTGATGAGCCTAATCTAAAGTTATTATAAGAAATCCTATATTTAGGTGATCTCATAATTATATAGTCACCACTAATTATTAAAATAAGTAATGTTATATAGAAGATAGGACTATGGTTTTCCTTTTTTGGTACAGGGATAGAACCCAAAAGACTTTGTAAACACAAAACATGTTCATTACTGCTAAGCTACATCCCAAGCCTTACAGTTATTATGTTCTTAATACATAGGACATAAACTCATTGTTGAGATTTTTTTAATTTATATAGGTGATTCCAAAAAATCAATAGATTTATCAAAAGGGGGAGGAGTTTTCAAAAAACTTTGCAAATTCTTTTTCTTGGCAGAATAGTCTAAACTCATGATGAGGCAGCAAGAATCCAAGATGTAGAAATAGCTCAAAACATCCCATTTGAGACTGGACTCTGTCAGAATATGACAGGGAGTAGGACGACTGGGAGCATGACTCAGTGAACCCCCTTGGCCTTACAGAAGGAAGGAAGGAAGGAAATCTATTTCGATTGGTTTCTGACAGTGTCTTTCCCATGTTTGGGGGCTACATTTCATAAGCCAGGGTATAGTTCTCTTCTGTAGCAAGATCCCTCATAGTTCTATTAAATTTAAAATATTCAGTTTTGAAAAGTAAATCTCATCCCCTCTCTGGATCTATTTTTTTTTTTTTGCTTTTTGGGTCACACCCAGCGATGCTCAGGGGTTACTCCTGGCTTTGCACTCAGGAATTACTCCTGGCAGTGCTTGGGGGACCATATGGGATAACGGGGATCAAACCCGGGTCGGCGGAGTGCAAGGCGAACGCCCTACCCGCTGTGCTATCACTCCGGCCCCTCTCTGGATCTATTTTTGAATTCTTTTTTGATCCTTTTATGTTCAGAGCTACAATTCATGTGGAACTGATTTTTGCTTATGGTACAAGATGAGAACTAACTCTTATTTTTCCCTATTCATAAAAATATTCCAATTCAGCACTCTAAGTGCCACCTTTTTTAGTGCTACTTCATTATAAATCAGATGTTTAGATATGGGCTCTATTCCATTTCAGTGGTCCCTTTGTTGATATTTTCATAATATCAATGAAATCAATTCAATGTCATAAAGTCTCCCCCCATTAGGTTTTGGGGTCATACCTGGCAGTACTCAGTGGCTACTTCTGGATCTGTGCTCAGGACTGATCCCTGAAAGTGCTTGAAGAATAACATGCAGTTCTTGGGATCAAATCAGGGTTGTCCAGATGCAAGGTGTCTGTAGCACCTATACTGTCTCTCCAGTCCTGTCGTAGTGTCTTAATTCCTAAACATCTGTATTATATCTTAATGTCTAGTCAAGTATATTGTCATAGTTATTCTTTCTCACAGTATCATGATGATTCTTGACTTTACATTTTAGTTTAGCTGCTTATTTTCCCCTATAGTGCTAGGATCAAATCCAAGAGCTCACATATGTGCCCTACCTCTGAGCTACATCCCTAGTCCTAAATATTTATGTTAGAATCTACAGGTTAACTCCAGAAAATTAATGTAATTTTTATTGGTATTGCTTTGACTATACAAATTTAAAAAGAAATGATTTATAATTTTTGAGACTTCTAATATAGTGATATAATATAGTCTTCCATTTATTTATATAATTTTTAATGTCTCTAAAAATCTATTTGGGTGATATATATTGTATAGTGATTGACTTTGTAGTGCTGGGGATCAAACTCAGGGCTTCACAAACACAAGGCAGGTACTCTATCACTCAGCAGCATCCCCTGTCTGCACACCTTTATTTAGGTTTATTACAGGTATTTGATATATTCTAATGTGGTTCTGAAACATAACTCTTTAAGTTTATTTTTTAATCGTTTTATACTCAAATATAGTCTTGTTTGTTTGAGGCTCTTTCATAATATACAGCCAATTCCATTTCAATCCCTGGTACCACGTTATGGTTCCCAACACAGGAGTAACCACTAATGACAGAGTCAGGAATAAGCTCTGAGTACTGCTGGGTGTGGCCTAAAACCCCCAAAATAAACAAACAAACAAATAAATAAATAAATAAAGATGGTGAATATCTTTTCTCCTAAAACTGTTACACTCAAGAATCAATGTAAAGTATTCAAAGTTTAATCTTGGAAAACTCTTTAAGGTTAGAGTATGTGAATGTATTCGTCATTTGTCTATGCCAAACCAGAGAATTAAGGCTCAATTTCTGGATCATTCAGCATTTCTATGAAAGATATTCCCATGTGTTTAACTTGAGTTAACTTATGTACCTTAAAGATTAAAAATATCATGAATTCCTGATTACCCCAAATAAATACTCTTGCCACACAAACAGATATGGGTAAAATCTGCACCAGAGCAAAGTTGAAGCTTGGGAAAGAGAGACCATAGTTGGTAGTTAACATCTATGCCAAGTGCAGCAGAAATTCTGAGCCAAATTAGGGTCTTCAACCTGCTGCTTTTCTGACCTGCACATAGGCAAAAGTCAATTTTTATGATGCAGTAGTCCAGGAGCTAGGAATTCACTAGAATCTTGTTTTACTGCTTCATGCTTAAGCAATCATCCTGACTTATACAAAATGCCCATTTCTTACTTAAGGTATGGGGAGAGGAATTTGGAGGAATTTTTAGAAGTTGGGTTTAGAACAGGCTGGACCCTGGACATAGCCTGGTTAATCACAATGGTCTGGGGTGCACGAATTCTTAAAGTTGTTGATGCCTACTGGAGCATACATTGAGGAACCTAACCTAACGATGGCTTCCTGTAAAAGACAGAGCATTCGAAAGCAATATCCACAAACAACAGTTAGAATGAGGCCAGTGGATAACAATGTAATCCATCATGTCTATGCATTAAAGCTTCTCTAAGAAACCAAAAGGACATGCCTTTCTCTCTATACTTTCATCCAGACAAAAAATCTTGGGGGAAGCTGGAGAGATAGTATAGCTGGTAAGACACTTGCCTGGCATTCAGTCAATGTGGGTTTGATCCTTGACACCCTATATGAGTTCCTGAGCCTGCCAGAAGAGACCCCTGAGTGCAGAGCCAAGAGTAAGCCCTGAGCACAGCTGGGTGTGGCCCCAAAATGGAGGAAAAACAAAATCTTTTTAATAAGGTTTGGATAGTAGAAGTAAAGTAGTGGACATGCTTATGTCTGGAGACTGGCAGAGGATCAGGTACTATGGCAGTTCATTCATACTGTCACGATCAGCTGCTTCATTTCATTAGAGAACAAAAGGCTTGCCTGTAGAATTCTAGTTGTACCTTTATGAAAGAGTATCAAGGCCCAATAGGTCCAGTTCCTACGAGATCTTCTCCTTAAAATTACCCAACTCTTGGCCCATAGACATGTACAGTCCCATTGGGGAAGTGAGCTAGATCTTCTTTAAACCATCCCCATACCTGCAGTTGGGTGTATGGGAGCAATGAGAGGCCAGTGAAGTTAGTTCTGCCTCAGGACAGCGCAGCTCATGCTGCATCTCTGTCCGGTTCTAGTCTGTGGGTTCCAGTTTGAAGCAAGGACTTAGAACATGGATCCCCTCTTCTTTCACGTTCAGGATGTAATCTTGAAGATCCAATTCCAAAGGCTGGATGGCAGGGCTGATCAGACAAGGTGATGGGTAGAGAAAAAGTTTCAAATAAGAAAGATGCTAACAGGGGGACTGGAGCAATAGCACAGTGGGTAGGGCGTTTGCCTTGCACACAGCTGACCCAGGTTCGATTCCCAGCATCCCATATGGTCCCCAGAGCACTGCAAGGAGTAATTCCTGAGTGCAAAACCAGGAGGTAACCCCTGGGCATTGCTAGGTATGACCCAAAAATAGCAAAACAACAACAACAAAAAAAAAAAAAAACAGATGCTAACAGGCCAAAGGACAGTGGATAATATACTAGAGAACTCTTCCATAGTCACAAGAAGCAGCTTATAAAGGAAAAGGATGGGGAAGTCTTTTTGAGGAATGGACAGGATCAGACTGGTGGGTGCTCGGTAAACTCAAGTATAGTCAGATCTATCTGCATGATCCCTGACCTCCCCCACTCCACCAATCCCCAGCACTTTGTGGCCCGCTGAGCACTGCTGGGATGGCACAGGCTGAGCAGCAGCACATCCCTAGGACCAAGCATTGGACCACTTGGCCTGATTGACTGAGAACCTCAGGGGATGTCCCCAGGCCTTCTGAGTATGCTTGGGAGCTCCCTAACCCCACCCCGCTCCCCCAAAAAATAATTAAGAGAAGATAAAATTCAGAGAGGCTTTTGCAGCAAAGAAAGATGAGGGAAATACTATTCACATTCTCAGCAGTCACAGTCCTGAGCAATTTGCCAGTTTTAATTTTCAGTCCAGTTCTTAATTCCTTTGGGGCCTAGTTACAAGGAGCTACTTTTACCTCATGCTAGTGGAGAAAAAAGTGGTTTTTGAAAAATATACCTATTTTATTCCAGGGCTAGAGAGATGGAACTTTTCTTTATCCCAGAGACAGACACTGGGATAAAATCAGACAAACTTGACACTGGTTCTAGATCAGCCCAGATACCACCAAGGGTGATCCCCCCTGAGCACAGAGCCAGGAGTAGCCCCTGAGCACCACCAGGCATGACCCCTATACTCAAGATAAATATTCTGTGTCTCTTTACTAACATTTTTATGAAAATAATATTACAGGTAAAATTCACTTCTTCAGAAAGAAATGTTTCCTAAATATCTTCTTTTGTTTTTGTTTTTTGAGGCCACCCTGATGGTGTCGAGTGTCTGGTCCTGGACTCTGTGCTTAGTGGTCACTCCTGGCAGTGATTTATAGACCATGTGGTTCCAGGAACTAAACCCAGATTTTCCACATGCAAAGTATGCACTCAATTTTTTTAGCTACTTCTCCAATCCAGACTTCCAAATGTCCCAGTAGCTTATTCTCTACTAACCAGGCTCCCGTTACATAGACAACACAATTTTTAATGAAAATTATCACTATGTTACTAAAACGTGACTTTAACTATTTATATTCACCTCTGTGAATATAAATATTCATAGAATGCACGTGCCTGACAAAAATCTGACCAACAGCTAGAACTCAGAGATGGTTGATATGAATAAAACCTCTGCCCTAGAATAGTGTCATTTAAAAAGAACCATCTCTCCCTTCTTCAAAAGATGCTGGACCTGGAAATCTTCATCAACTTAAGCATCCTACATTTTAACCAGTGTCTACAGAACAGGATCAAACCTGTGAACAGGTAGAAATTAATTTTTGTGCATGTCCAGTGTGATTTGGGGGTAAACATGTTATATATTAAGGAATTAATCTAGTCTGAAATTAAAAGACCTCTTTCTTTCAACACTGTTTCATCATGCATCTCAGTCTCTCTTTTTTTTCCTTAAAAAAATGAGACACCGGCAGTCACCTCCATGAACCAACTCTAGCACAACCATGTAAGCAATTCCACTGGCCTTGCTCGATATCCACAAATAAATTTTGAAAGAGATCCAAAGCCACAGTAAATATTGAACCCACACAGGGTTGAATAATCCGGGGCACACCAGAGGTGGGGTGGATTTGCCCAGTACCCACCCAAACAAAGCCCTTAGTGCTGCTTGCTCCCACAATCCAAAATTGATGCCATGCCCCCACCTGGATTCCCCTGTCTCGAGATGAACTTCACCAAGATATTAATCTGCTGAAAATTTGGTTTGCAGGTTTTGTGATTGAAATCTCCAGGCTTTCTCAGGGTCGATGGGCTACCTCCCTCCACCTCCCTGTACTTCCGGAAGCCCTGGCTGTCCACACCTCAAAGCGTCCACCCAGTTAAAAAAGCTACTTCAGCTATACTTTCCCAATAAACACACTGAACTCCCTGAATGCACACAATGACCTCTTAGTAACTGTATTGCACAAGAGGGGAGAGGGGAGGGGAGGGAGGAGGGGGGGGGGGGCCTGCCATAGAGACAGGCTGCAGGGGTTGGGGAATGGTAGGAAGGAAACAGGGGCCATTGGTGGTAGGAAATGTACACTGGTGGAAAGATAGATTTGGATCATTGTACAACTGAAACCAAATCATGAATAGCTTCACGATGGTCTATCTCACAGTGATTCAATTTTTTTAAATTTTAAATGAGACAGCATCTCATTATTTTTATTTCTTCTTGCTATTGAATTGACTGTTATTTGACAAATAAACCAAAAATTCATTTCAGTCTTTTCCATCTTTGCAGGGGAGCCAACACACCACAGTGTAAGGAGCTCCTCCTGCCTTAGAGTTCAGGAATGAACCCTCCAGTGCTGGGGGCCCAATTAACAAAATAAAAACACAGAAGGCTTAACCTATAACAACACCTTAGGAATCTCTTATACAAGGGCTTAATGGCTCCATGGTGAGATGCAACAATCTTCACTAACTTTCTTCTTCTTCTTTTTTTTTTTTTTTTGCTTTTTGGGTCACACCCGGCGATGCACAGGGGTTAATCCTGGCTCTGCACTCAGGAATTACTCCTGGCGGTGCTCAGGGGACCATATGGGATGCTGGGATTAGAACCCGGGTCAGCCACGTGCAAGGCAAATGCCCTACCCGCTGTGCTATCACTCCAGCCCCTTCACTAACTTTCTTCTAAGGAAACATTTTTTGGTCATCCTTTAAGAAAATTATTTACAACAATAAATGTAAAATAAATTATTGAGGGTCTGCTATTGGAGTAGACTCAAGGGGTGGTTGGAAAAATTGGAAATGATAATGGAGGGAAGGTGCAATGTGGGTGGGATTGGTATTGGAATATTCAAAGTCTGTAACTTAAATAATGACATAATAAAATTATTTTAAAGATCCATCTAATTGGGTGGGTATATCCCCCCCAAAATAGTCTTAAGAATAATGAAATATCTTGATGTATACACTAGTTATACAGATGTAATCACACAGAAAAATTTCTCTTTCTTTTTTAGGCAACTTTCAACATTTTATTATATTTAAGATGAAATGATAGCATCTACCTCAAATTAATTTTTTTAAAATTGTATCCACTAGCATTGGAGTGATAGTATAGTGGGTAGGGCATTTGCCTTGCAAATGCCTGACCCAGGTTCAATCCCAAACATCCCATATGGTTCCCCAAGGACTGCCAGAAGTAATTCCTGAGTGCAGAGTCAGGAGCAACCCCTGGGCATCGTTGGGTGTGACCCAAGAGCCAAAAGTAATTGTAAACACCAAAACAAATCAGGCTAGAACAAATCAGGTTAAGGATCACCTAGCCACTGAATTATATTCTGTGGCAATAGTGTATGCAGGAGCTGGAGCAATAGTACAATGCGTAGGGTATTTGCCTGGCATGCAGCCTACCCGGGTTCAATTCCCAGCACTCCATATGGTCTCCTGAGCACCTCAAGGAGCAATTCCTGAGTGCAAAGCCAGGAGTAAACCCCGTGCATCGCCAAGTGTAAGGCAAAAAATAATAAATAGTGTATGCAAAGAAAAAGCCAAGACATAAGAGAACATGGCACTTGGGGGGGGGGTACTGCATATAATTTAGGATGCTAGCAGCAGAGAGAAGAGAAAAATGAGGCTCAATGATAACCAAGGGCTGAATCATTCAGACCTAATATATCATGCCAAGGATTCCTTCCTTCCTTCCTTCCTTCCTTCCTTCCTTCCTTCCTTCCTTCCTTCCTTCCTTCCTTCCTTCCTTCCTTCCTTCCTTCCTTCCTTCCTTCCTTCCTTCCTTCCTTCCTTCCTTCCTTCTTCCTTCCTTCCTTCCTTCCTTCCTTCCTTCCTTCCTTCCTTCCTTCCTTCCTTCCTTCCTTCCTTCCTTCCTTCCTTCCTTCTTCCTTCTTGTTTTTGGGCCACAGCTGGCTATGTTCAGGTCTTACTTCTGGTTCTGCACTCAGGAATCACTCCTGGCAGGGCTTGGGACCATATGTGGTGCCAGGGATCAAACCTGGGTAGTCCTCATGAAAGGCAAGTGCCCTACCTACTATACGACCTCTCCAGCCCTGATGCTGAGGATGTTTTTTTTCAAGATGGTACCACTTAAAGATTTAATCAGGGGCTGGAGTGATAGCACAGCGGGTAGGGCGTTTGCCTTGCACGCAGCCGACCCGGGTTCGATTCCCAGCATCCCGTATGGTCCCGAGCACCACCAGGAATGATTCCTGAGTGCATGAACCAGAAGTAACTCCTGTGTTGGGCCCGGAGCGATAGCACAGCGGGTAGGGCGTTTGCCTTGCACGCGGCCGACCCGGGTTCGATCCCCGGCATCCCATATGGTCCCCCGAGCACTGCCAGGAGCAATTCCTGAGTGCAAAGCCAGGAGTAACCCCTGAGCATCCCTGGGTGTGACCCAAAAAGCAAAAAAAAAAAAAAAAAAAGAAGTAACTCCTGTGCATAGCCGGGTATGACCCAAAAAGCAAAAAAAAAAAAAGATTTAATCAGTTGAATGTGCTTGGTTTGGTATTTTTAGTTGTTTTTTTCTTGGAGTAATGTGGAAAATGCACTGTTAAGGGAGGCTGAAGAAAAAAAACCCACATAATTAAATAGTTTTTGCAAATCTAGGCCTAATATGAAGACTGATGGAATTAAAGAGAGAAAAGAGTGGCATTCCAAGGGGTAGAATATGCCCCTAGATCAGATGAAGAGACTAATAAGGCTAGAAAACTTTCCTTGGCAAGTGGATAGATGTGTGTGTGTGTGTGTGTGTAATTTCTGGAAAATAAGAAAAATAGACTATTGTGGTAAGCAAATTTTAAGAGCTATGGAAAAGAATGATGTAAGGTGAGCTGACTAATATGTTTAGTATGGGCACTAAAAAGTAACCACAGAAAAAGGAGGTCGAGAGGAAAAACATGCTTAGCAAGGAATTTTCTGTTTTCTGGTAACAATAGGATCACAATCAGAAAAAAAAAGCAGCTTGAGAATCTTAAAGATAAAGAAAGAGAAAGAATTCCTCTGCTTAAACTAAGGTGTACTCATTTTTTATAAACATGAGTAATATTCACTATCAGCATGAATGTTGACTATCCATACTTAGCACGAGAGAGGCTGCAATCACCACAGAGATAGAAGGTGAAGGAAGTTAAATCTCTATCTGGATACTTTGGTGATGGTGGGTAGAACTGAGTGTTGGTTGGGGTGTTCTTGTAGTACATGCAGGTGCTGGAGGAAAGAGCCAAGGTAGGAGCCAAAGAAATAATGCAGAAGGTAAGGCAATTTTCCTTGCCTACAGCGAACTTGGGTTTGCTTTCCGGCATGCTATATAGTTTCTCGAGATCCTCCGGAAGTGATCCCTAAGCTCAGAGCTAGGAGAAAGCCCTGAAACTGTCAGGTGTGGCCCCCAAACAAGACAATAATAACAGAAAAGGAACCAGAACAGAGGAGAAGAAACCAGAAAAGGAAGTAATGAGGTACCCTTCATGAGCATGATCTGTTTGACCTCTTGTCTGAGTTGGCTCTGCTAAATACTAATTACACTTCTTTACACCAAGGATTCTCAATATTTATGTGCCTTACATGGGCTATTAAAGTCTATGGACCTTTTCTATGAACACTGTTTTAAATACATTTTGAAAAGCATATAGTGAAGACTGGAGTACCATGGGTGAGGTGCTTATATTGCATGCAGCTGACCCACATTCAATTCCCAGTACCCCATGCTGTCTCCTAAAGACCCACATAAGCAATCCCTGAGCACAGGGCCACAAGTATCCCTAAGCACTGCTGAATGTCGCCCCCAAACCAAAACCAATCAAACAAAAGACACAAAGAAGACATTTGTCCTTCTTCTGGGTTACTTCAGTTAACTTAGAATTACAAAGGCAATCAATTACACTGAAACAGAGTTAGTTTGTGTACTTGATTATTGATGTATTAATAACACCTAGATGCAGGCTCTGACAACTACTTTTTTACATAATTTTTAATTTTATAAAGTACTTCACAATATTTGATTACATTTAATATTCAAACACCAATTCCACCACCACTACACCTTCCCATCATATTTCAGATGTTACTATCCCAAACCCCAATTCCTGCACAAAAGCAGAACTGAAATAAGATATTTTGTATTGTTTGTGATTACTACTTTTTCTGAAGACATGCTAGCCATAAATGATAAGGTGAGTTATATGTAACAACTTCTTTTTTTTTGTAAAGAAAAATAAAGATTTCTTTACTTGTTAAAGGTATGTATCTACAGGAGGAAGAACCATCATCATCATCATCATCATCATCATCCCATTGATCATCAATTTTCTCAAGCAGTCTCAGTACCGTCTCCATTGTCTAGCCCAATATCCATGTCTAGCCCTGAGATTTTAGAAGCCTCTCTTTACTCATCCTTCCCAACAGTGCTGCATTGGAGGCTCTTTCAGGGTCAGGGGAATGAGACCCATTATTGTTACTTGTTTTGGCATATGAATACGCCACGGGGAGCTTGCCAGGCTCTCCCATGTGGACAGGAAATTCTCTGAGAAGGAGAACTAGGCTATAAGATGCTTCTGGAATCTTGGTTTTATAGTCTCTGGATGTTGGCCATTGATGGATTACATGGCGCCAGGGGCAGTTTCTGGGTGTGACTGCCTAGCTACTGGAAAATGGCGAATCTGGGCGGAAGAGGCCCAGTCCCGATCCGAGAAGGCCTGGAGATCTTAGCCCTGGGTCCCGCACACCTGGGTTCCTCTACCGGTTCCTTCATGCATGAAGCTCATCTGAACGTGTGGAGAGGAGCCTTGAGCATGGCTGTGGCTGGGTTCCGGAGGTCTTCGACTGCAGGGGCTCTGCTCGGGGCAAGGAAGGAAACTCAACCCACCCCCCTCCAAGGGGCCCTGGTGAAGACATCCAAGCACAGGGGCAAGAGACTCAGAAACTGCCCCCAGCACTGTGTAATCCCATCAATGGCCAACATCCAGAGACATAAAACCAAACTCCCGGAAGAGAGTGACACAGAGACAGGAGGAAGAATAGTATTTTAAAAAATTTTATTAAAGCCCCATGATTTATAAAGTTATTCATAATTGGTTTTAGATATACTCTGTTTCAGCACCAATCCCATCACCAGTGTCTTCTTCCCTCCACCAGGATTCTCAGGTTCCCTCCCATCCACCCCTACAGCCCCAGCCTGCCACCTTGACAGGCACATTTTTAAGTTTGGTTGTTGAAGTTTGGATCTCTAGTTTTCAGTGTTGTTGAGTCTGTGGTTTGGATATTTAGCTCTACAACTCCTTTCCTTCCCCCTTTGATCTTTTTTCCCTCTTTGATTTCTTTCTTTCTTCTCCCTGTACTCTGGGGCCAAGGATGATCTAGGCATCCTCCCTTTCAAACATTGCATCCCCTCACCCAATTATTCTAAACACCACATATAAATGAGTTCATCCTGTGTTTGTCCTTTTTATTCTGGCTTACTTCACTTAACTTAATCTCTCGGAGAGCCTGGCAAGCTACCGAGAGTATCTAGCCCGCACAGCAGAGCCGGGCAAGCTACCCGTGGCGTATTGGATATGCCAAAGACAGTAACAATAATTCTCACAATGAGAGATGTTACTGGTGCCCGCTCAAACAAATCGATGAGCAACGGGATGACAGTGACAATGACTTCACTTAACATAATTTTTTTTTTTGCCACACACAACAGTACTCAGGGCTTACTCCTGGTTCTACACTTAGGCATCACTGCTGGCAGTATTCAGGGGACCATGTGGGGTACTGGGGATGGAACCCAGGTTGGCAATTGTAAAAAATACAAAGGTTCGCGCGGAAGGGGGATGATGTGATGTGTGTTGTGTTGTTTGCGAGCTCTCAGGGCGGCTCTCTCTCTCTCTCTCTCTCTCTCTCTCTCTCTCTCTCTCTCTCTCTCTCTTCTTCTCTCTCCCCGCTCATGTTCGGTGCTCTCAAGCCGCTGTGTATGGACCAGATCAGGATGGCTCCTCTTTGTGCTCCACTTCTGTGTGTGCCACTGTGCTCTCTTCTACCTGTCTCTTTATCTCTGTCTCTGTCGCTGTAGTCTCACCTCTGGTCTCTTCCAACCTCTGTCTGTCTTCTCTCCTCTGGTCTCTTCCGATCTCTCTTCTTCTGATCTCTCTCTCTCTCTCTCTCTCTCTTGAGCCCTTCTGCTTCTCTGGAACCCCACTTGCTCTCACTTCTGACTCTGACTCTGATTCTCACTCGCTATGTGCTTTCTTTCCCCTGCTTCTGGCTCTGATGATTCTCTTTCACTCTGTGCTCTGCTTCTGCGTCTTCTCCCTGCTTGTGTCTTCTCCTTGCTTCTGTGTCTTCTCTCTATTCTTGTGCTCTGCTTCTGTGTCTTCTCTTTTCTGTGTCTTATGTCTTGCTTCTGTGTCTTCTCTCTTCTGTCTTCTCCCCACTTCTGTGTCTTCTTCCTCTCTGCTTCTCTTAGTCTTAGTTTATATAGCAATCACAAAGGGTGGTCTTCCCAGCCTGGAGGAGCTCTGCTATCGCCCCGCCCCCCCCTCCCGCGGTCTGGGGCTCTGAAGCTCCCAGCCCGGCCTTGCTGCTCTCAGTTAAAGCCTCACAAAGCCCTGACCCCGCCTCTTCTCCAGGTGGTTGGGGGAGTGTCCTCACTTTAGGGGGCGTGGTCTCATAAGGGGGCGTGGCCTCCTTCTGGAACTGCTGGGCCTCGGTTATTTCTCCATTCCATGCATCAAGCTTTAGTCACAATCGGTACAACCTATTCTTCTGAAGAATACCCTGGTCATCTTAGTCACTATATGCTAATAGTCAACTAGCCTAGCCTATCCTAATTTCACAAAAACTGTCAGTGAACACATCAAGCCGCACAAAAGGTCCTTTGTAAAGAGACCATAGCCCCATGTCTTCAACTGATGCCTCTCACAAGCTAAGGAAGAGCACCTGACAGTAAAGCCCATAACAACATGAAGAAACTGAAAATCCCCACCACCAGGAGAGGTGGAAGAGAGGATCTCAGAAACCTCAACAGGGACTTCCCAAAAATACAACCTCCTCTCAGATACAGAATTTAGAGAGGAAATCGTGAAGATGGTTGACGAACTCAAAGCAACTATGGAATGAACATCCAATAAATTAAGGGAGGATATGGATGCAGCATTGGAACGGTCCACCAAGATAATCCAGGAAGAAATGAGAGCAGAAATTTCAAAGTTACGAACAGAAGTGACACAATTAAAAGAATCAGTAGATGAAATAAAAAAACTCAGTAGGAGCCCTCAATAGTAGAATGGCTACAGCCGAAGACAGAATCAGTGAGCTTGAAGATGAGCTGCAGAAAGCATATAGGCAACAATAAATAATGGCAAAAGACCTCAAAATGCCTCTAGATGGGGCCGGAGCGATAGCACAGCAGGTAGGGCCTTTGCTTTACACGCGGCCGATCTGGGTTCGATCCCTGGCATCCCATATGGTCCCCCAAGCACCACCAGGAGTGGCTCCTGAGTGCAAGCCAGGAGTAACCCCTGAGCATCGCTGGGTGTGACCCAAAAAGGAAAAAAAAAAAAAGAAAAAAATGGCTCTAGAGCAAATTAGAGTCCTAGGGGATGACCTCAAGAGAAACAACATAAGAATCCTTGGAGTACCAGAAGCACAGGGAACCAATCCCAATGAAAAAAACACAATTAAGGACATCATTGCTAAGAAATTCCCAGAGCTAGAGAATGAGGGCATCCAGATCTAAGGAGTCCGAAGGGTGCCAGCTAAAAGGGACCCAAATAAAAAATCCCCAAGGCATATCATAGTCAGAATGATGGATGCCATGGATAGAGACACAATACTGCAAGCAGCAAGATCAAAGAAGGAAATCACATACAAAGGAGCACCCCTTAGATTCACAGCAAACCTATCACAGTAGACCTATCACATAGGGTGGTGACACAAAGGTGGGTTGAACATTAACAAATCAACAAAAAGGGGTAAGACCATTCCTCCAGGAGATTAACAAAATCTCATCTAAGGAGATTACTCCAGATGACTAGGAGATCTGCTTAAGGGGGGGTGGGATTCCACCTAGGGTGTGTTGCTTTCTTCTTTCCTCAGCTAGTAATCCACTTAGATAGTTGTAGTAAATCTACTTCTAATATTTCTAGCAATGTCATTCTGTATAAGCACAGTAAGAGATGTATCAAACTTAAAGTTTTGTTCTTCCTGAGGACATTCATTATATTTTCCAGACCACAGTCCTCAGGCCAGGTTAGTCTTCCTAAACCCAGCAGAGTCCTAGTCTTGTCATCACTTTTGGATCATGACAGCATTTGTCTATGACCATGCTCTCAACTTATAGTTGAGTATTGTGGCTCCTTGGCCTGGCCCATTTCGATGCCAGGGTAGTTCACAGCTTGCCTTGGGTCCATTCTGTTCCTCGTCGGGACCCTGCTTTTGGGGTGTTAGGAACTAAGGGCAACTGAGTGAGAAAGCAGATGCTCAGGAGTAAATATTCTTGGAGTCAATCAACTCCCAAGTTACAAAAGCATAATATTAACTATCTTCCTGTGTCCATACAGAAAGGACATTGCTTTAAGGTAAACTAAGTTCCCTGCAGCAAGGCTAAAAGGAAAAACCCAATGTTCTCCTACAGGCAATATGCAAGACAAGCACCTTTCCCACAACACTATCAATCTAGCCCAAACATGATGTTTATAAATGTTTATAAAATGTTTATAAAAAATCCAACATTTTAGCTGTGACCCTAAGCATGACTACTTGATCTTTGAATAACTGCAATTTTAATAATGACTTATGTTTTACAATGGTGCCGATCTATCCTATATATGTGCAGTGCTGCTTCACCTTGCTATGCCCCACCAGAGTATGTGATCTCTTCCCAAACTGTGAGCCCCCTCCAACACCACTACCCCACCCCACCATAGCATCCCTAAATAATGGTTCTGTTGACCTTATCTCAGGGTTGGTTTCCACTGGGGATTATCTAATCCTTCATTTTGTTTCTTTACACTCCAAAGATGAGCAAAATCATCTGGCATTTTTCACTTTCTTCCTGACTCACTTCACTTCTGACAATCTTCAATTCCATCTAAGTTTCAACAAACTGAAAAAACTCTTTTCTCATAGCTTAGCAGTGTTCCATCACAGCATTATTTGGAGTGGTCAAGATATTCAGTAACTCAGCAGGACAGAAATACCAAAAATTTCTATTGGTAACAGAATCATAGCTACTGAAAATACTAGTGCAATTTTCCCACTGTGTTCATAATGAAAGAAAATGCTATATTTTACTAAGAAGTTAATACAAAAAATAAAGAAACAAATCTATTCCCATCCTGGCTCCATCCATAGATACTGGGTTAAGATCTGATCTGTTTCACAGTTGTCCTGTCACAGATGAGCAAACAGCAGCCCAGATTTGGTGCTTTGCAAATTCTATTACACAGCGATTGAAGTTCAAGAATGATGTGTGTTTCCCTATTCCAGGCTGCCTCTTGCTGACTACAATCTCAAGGATCCATCTTAGAAGCAACATATGTGACAGAAATCAAGCTAAATTATTTTGGATCAAGAGTAAAATTTGGACTTATGCTATCTGTGTTTCTCTTTAACTAGAATGTTATTATAATCAAGCTTCTAGAAACCTAGTGAAGTTGGTTAAGGCTGTTTGTATATAAAATGTATTTTGTGTAGTATTTGGCCAAATTAGAGAGCTTCTCTGGTCTATTTCCAAGGTTTTTTTTTAGGCCAGGCATTGGAGCCGGGGGGGGGGTGGGGAGGAGGGACAGTGATTTGTTCATCCCTGGCAATGCTTAAGACCTTACTCCTGATTCTGTGCTCCGGGATTACTTCTGGCAAGGCTCAGGGGACCAGGCAAGCACCCTACCCAATGTTCTATTGCTCTGGTCCAGCATAATTCATTTATACTCTCATAAGGTCTTAGAGTCAAATTCTGGAAATACCTTTCTGAGACATTCAACCTGTGAATACCCTTTCAAAAATGCCTCAGTGGGGCTGGGAAGATGCCCTTCTAGCATCAATGGGTATGGCCTTAAAGGATTAGTGACAGGACTATAATTAAAGCACTTATTACTGTCATTACAAGGCCAAACAAGGAGGCATCTAATAAAAAGTCTTCCAAAAGTAAAATGATGCTTTTGCCTACTTGTTAATAATAGTACAGCTCAGTTTTCTATGTACTATAACATCTCATCCAAATAGTCCACTGCACTTATAAAATTTGATTTATGTGGAAGGAAGCTAAGAAAAGGGTTCCAGAGCACCCCTTTCCTGTCAACTCTTTGACTTGATTTTAGGCTTTCTAACCCATCATCCAATTCATGAATATGTTTATATTTATTAATTGGGGGGGTTGCCCCCATCCAGCAATTTTCAGGATTTGTTCCTAGCTTTACTCAGGGATAACTCAGGGATAACTCCTGGAGGGCTCAAGGGACCATATAGGATGCTAGGGATTGAGCCGAAGTCAGCTGCATACAAGGCAAGCACCCGACCCACCCTACTATCTCTTGGCCCCTGAATGTGGTTTTTGTTTTTAAGTAATACCCAGTAATGCTTAGGGGTTACTCCTGGGTCTGTACTCAGAAACTACTCCTGAAAATACTTGGGGAGACCAAATTGGATTCAGGGAATCCAACTTACGTTCGTGATGTGTAAGGTAGGTATCCTATCTACTATACTATCTCTTCAGTCCCTTGAATGTGTTTTTAAATGCCCTTTCACTGTCAACAACAGTTCTAAGCTGTATTAACTATGTTTTGATCTTTTCTGTATTTTTGTGTTTTTGCATTTGGGGCCTTGTGGATTTGGAAACTGCCCTCCCAAGACCAACAGCTTGCTGCTGGCCGATTTATCTTTCCTCTACACCTTCCAATTCCTTGAACCCTCTTCTTTGACCAGACCTCTACCATCCAAGACAGCACCCTGTTCCTCATCGCTATAGAGCCAAGTTCCCGAGTTCTCTCCACACAGACCTCTTCCCTCTCCTTGTGTTGGCTTCCCCTTTTGGTAAATTGTTGGTTTCCCCTGGGAAGAGGTAACTTCCTGCCTCTTTGAGTTTCTCTGGATTGTGGCCAGATCCAAATAAAATCTTTCCTTGCTCCTGTCGCCATCATGGGGCAGGTCACTCTCAGAGCCTCCTGAGTTAGCAGTGCAGAAGTGCTTCATTGACAAGCAATTTTTTGTTCAGTATTTCCTTCAGAGGAGAACACAGACATTTTTGATTTTTGTCCGTTGAAGTCTACACAGGTAAAAAGTCTAGACTTCTCATTCACACAGTTTGTGTTCCTTCAAATTATTCTTATTATTAAATTTTAAGGTTTGTGGCTATATCAAGCAGTGCTCAGAGGCTATTCCCGGTTCTGTGTTCAAGGGTGACCTCTCAAGTTACTCACAGGATCATATGTGGCGCCAAGGATCAAACTAAGACTGGTGGGATGAAAGACTGTTGCATAATACAGTTTGTGTTCTTTCAAAGAAAAACAAAAAAAAAACCCAAAAACATAATCCTCCACCACTTCTTTTCCTAAATCTTGACCACTGACAGGACTTGTCTTACACATCATGA
The DNA here is from genome assembly GCF_027595985.1 of Sorex araneus. Classification (NCBI taxonomy): domain Eukaryota; kingdom Metazoa; phylum Chordata; class Mammalia; order Eulipotyphla; family Soricidae; genus Sorex; species Sorex araneus. The sequence continues at coordinate 205,439,660 of NC_073313.1, forward strand.
GTCATAGTGTTAGCAGTGAGTTGCTTAATCTTAGTCATCTGAGACAGCTTTCTGATCCCCTCATCTCTCTCATGTCTGGCAGAAGAGAGGACAAGATACATGAACTCAGTTTTCCTGCTTTTGATTTTTTTTCTTTTCTTCATATAGTTCATATAAGCTAGTATGTTCAAATCTCATACTTTACACCACAACACTGGACTCCAAGCTACATCCAAAGAAAGAATATTGCTTTATGGGGGAGCCCATGGTAGGGTGAGTATTGGATTTTCTAGAACTTTTACTTCAAGCCCTATCTGCTTACTGTGCAGTTCACATCCATGTCCGGGAAAATTAAATATATGCAACTTTTTTTTTTTAGAATCACAGCCTTTAAGGAAAGTTCTGTTGTTTAAGCATTGCCCTTCTACACACACACACACACACACACACACACACACAGAAAGAGAGAAAAAGAGAGAGAGAGAGGAGAGAGAGAGATCCCTTTGCAATCACTGTTGACAGTTTTTTCTAGACATTTTTCCCTTTGTTTTTGTTTTGGAGCCAATGTCAGCAGTACTCAGGGCTTCCCCCTTGCTCTGTGCTCAGGGATCACTCCTGGTGGCACTCAGGGAACTATATGTGGTGCCAGGGATTGAACCTGGGTTAGCTACAAACCAGGCACAGACCAGGCAAGTGCTTTGCCCACTATAATATCATTCCATCCCCAAATATTTTCTAGTATTGGTAAGTATTTCAGTGAAAAATTATTCATTATCTCCTGAGGGAAACTTCTATTATTGAATAACATTTTTTAAAGTTTACACTAAATCACAAGAATAGTGTAAATTTTTCTCTTTCAAGTGACAAGTTTTTACACAAATTAGATCCTTAAACAACTAATCAAAAGTTGAAATTCTGAAATCGTGAAATTTGCCTATAAATGGATGGACATGGAGAATATCATGATGAGTGAAATGAGTCAGAAGGAGAGAGACAGGTATAGAATGATTGCATTCATTTGTGGGCTATAAAAAAATAGTATGAGACTAATATTCACGGCCAGGAAAAACAGCAGCCAGGACAGGCCAATGGTTGGAAATTACCACAAGTGTGCGGGGGGCAGAAGGTAGTTAAGATAGAGGGTCCAGTATGACAATTGTTGGAAATGATCACTCTGAATAAGAACTGAGTGTTGAAAGTAGATAAAGAAATCTCAAAATTGTATTTCAAACTATAATGCCCAAGATGACAGAGAGAGAGAGAGAGAGAGAGAGAGAGAGACAGAAGAGAGGTACCTGCCATAGAGGCAGGCTGGGATGGGGAGAAGTTGGGGGTGGGTAGGAGGGGAATTGGACATTGGTGCTGGGAAATTACACTGGTGGAGAGATGGGTGTTGGAACATTGTGTGACTGAAACCCAACCATGAACAGCTTTGTAATACTGTATCTCATGGTGATTCAATTAAAAAAAATTACATAAAAGCAAAAATTAAAAAAAGACTCAAAAAGCTAAACATGAAAGCTTGTAACTATCTCACAGTAATTCAATAAAATTAAAGAAAAATAAAAACAAAACTCAACAGGCTGGGAGCAGAAGCCCTAGTTTGGTTCCTAGTGCTATGTAATCCCTGAGCAACACAGGGCGTGGGTCCTGGGCAATGCACAGGGAGTGGCCTCTGAGCACTGCTGGGTGTGATACACCCCCCCTCCAAAATATTGAAATTTTTTCAAAATGACTTGCAATTTTAAGGTGATTCAATGCCATTCATACCATGGGATATGTTTTCATTCTCCTGAGACATTATGTTAAATGTGGTCTAGAATTCTGGAGATTAATCTTATCTGCCTCTGCCACAAAGCAAAACAATGTAAGAATGAAGGTGTAGGGTGAAGGGGAGGGGATGAAGAAGTTAACTAGGGACAAAGACGACTACTTTCAGGGGAAAGAATGCAGACACGTGACATCCTCATTGCACAATTACAAGCTAAAAAGCGCAAAGGAAAAGAAATGGCATAACAGCAAATAAGATGAGAAGATAAAATGAGAGGGTCTCTTTATTATTATGGCTCAGTTTTCACCCTCTCTCTGCTCTACCCTGGCAGATTATTTAATGTACTCTGCCCTTTGGCTTAGAAGTAGCTTTGGATCTTAAGGACCCTGGGAAGGAGACTGGAAGGGAGGAGAGGAATGTTGGACTATGTATCCTGCCTCTGTTTTTCCTTCTGTGGAATCCCTGCAGGCTTCAAGCCACGACCATTGCCTCAGTCAGCTTACCCTTATGACAGAATCTCTGTCTCTGCCTCTGCCTCTGTCTCTCCCTCCCTCCCTCCCTCCCTCTCTCTCTCTGTATGTGTGTGTGTGTGTGTGTGTGTGTGTCTTTCCTGAGACCTTGTGGTATACCCTGCCCACAATGTTGTAAACAGTCCCGTTCGCTCTTAAATAATCTAATTGGAATGTGCCATCTGTTTCCTGCCAAGACTCTGACTGCCACACACAGTCCTCATATTCATCTCCCAGCAAACGTTTAGTGAGCAACTACTCAACGCAAAGAATCCGAGGGTAATTCAGACTCACAGAGGAGGTCGCTGGCATATGGAGACAGTCACAGGAGCGGCTGGTCCTGGCACATCTTGATGCAGAGTTATTGGTGGAGGGGTGGTGGACGAAAGCGTCAGGCCAGGAAGACTTCTAGTTGGAGCTGGAGTCTGGCCGATTTAGAAGAAGAGAAGCAGGCGAAGAGGGTGGTGATGAGGAACTGAGAGAGTAGCCTGCAGTCATGAACTTCAGGGCCAGGGGTTCTAGGAAAGGATTAATGAGAGAGACCAGGCTGAGCCTAAGCATTGAAAGCCTTGTATATTGGGACCCGTGCTTCTTGTCTACAGACTTGTCAGGGCACTTCGTCCCTTCACAGAGGGAAACACTAATAAGAGTGAAGTCTCTTACTCTTAGCCTGAATTTCGTCTCTCTACCAAGCAAGATGTGGTGCTCCTAAAATCAGACTTTTCCATTGAAAACCACCCTTACTTCATGTGCACACATAGGGTGACCTAGCTTTTCTAGCATTTACCAGAGCCATTCTTTCTTTCTCAGCAGTAGAGACACCAACACTTCTCCAATTTGTGGGAGAAGAGTGACAAATAATGCTGGAAAGAGGCCAGGAGAGAGTGTTATGGCATCAAGATGAGACTTTGGTCCAAGTAGAGGTAGGCAGGTGGACATTGTTTTTTAAGGTTTTGGGGCTACAACTGGCAGTGTTTGGGCATACTCCTGGCTCTCTCTGTGCTCAGGAATCACTCCTGGCAGTGCTCAGAGGAACAGATTGGGTGCTGAGGCCCGAACCCAGGTATCTCTGTGCAAATTAAAAGCCTTATCTGCTGGACTATAACTCTGGCCCTAGGCGAGCACTTCTAAGAGTCATTTTAATTAATGAGGCAAGTCCAAGGTTCAGGAGGTGTCTATGCTGGTTCTTTGAAGGAAAACTAAATAGTTTCCTAGTTCAGTAAGGCCAAGCCCAGACTATCCCATGGGTTCCTCCTTGGTGCGTCCTTGACATCAAAGAGAGTCAATTCAGATGGGACCAGAGCAATAGCACAGCGGGTAGGGCGTTTACCTAGCACGCGGCCCACCCGGGGTTCTACCCCCAGTACCCCCTACCGTTCCCGGAGCACCGCCAGGAGTAATCCCTGCGTGCAGAGCCAGGAGTAAGCCCTGAAGCACAGCCGGGTGTGGACCCCAACAAACAAACAAGCCAACTGTTTGGCGGAGAGAAGATAGGGGGCGAAGGGGTGCTCAGAAGGCTTCCTTCACCAAAATCATCCCCACCCCACCCCCCACCACCACCACCAAAGAACCCTCTCTCTTGTGACTCGAGCATGCACCCCCACTGCGCCCTGGCAGACAAGCGAAGCGAAGGGGGAAAGTTGGCAGAAAGCGGCGGGCCCGGGCACAGCGGCCCGGAGTCCTGCGGAGGGGGCGCCCAGGCAGGCTCAGCCCCGTCCCGCCCCCGCCCCGCCCCGGCCGGCGGCCCCAAAGGCCCCTCCTCCGGGCGGGGACCGCTGCCACAAGTCGCTGCCCGCAGCCCCGGCGCGTTCCCCAGGGTGCAGAGGGCCATGGACGGTTACTACGGCTTCCTGGCGCTGCTGGTGTCGGCGCTGCTCGTGGGCTTCCTGGCCGTACTCTTCACCCTCGTCTGGGTCCTGCATTTCCGCGAGGGACTCGGCTGGGACGGCACCGCGCTCGAGTTCAACTGGCACCCGGTGCTCCTGGTCACCGGCTTCGTCTTCATCCAGGGCATCGGTACTGGGCACGGCGGGCGCGAGCACCCAGGGCGGCATCCAAGGGTGGGGGGCGGGAGGAGGAGCGCCGGGGCCGCGTCCGGGGAAGGAGTGCCGGGTGACGGGGAGCGGGCAGCGGGAAAGTGGGGGGCTCGCCCGAGTGGCCGCAAGGCTCGGGGTGGAGGGCGGCCCCACTGGGCTTAACTCTTTGCAGGGAGGGACTTGGTGGCAGTCGAGGCGTCCTAAGTGGGTGGCGGGGGGAGCGCAGGCGAGCAGCCCGAGTGCCTTTTAGCGTCGCCCCGAAAAGCGGTCCCCCTGTGGATGGGGACGAGGGTCGCTCCCCTGCACAGTCAGGAGCGCGGAGTCTGTATTGGGGTGAGGCCTTTGGCTGGCGAGGCTTGGAGGCTGCAGACCGGGAACGGAAGGCCACGGGGCGGCGGGGGCGGGGGGTGCAGGAGCGAGGAGTGGTCTCTTTTGGGGATACCCACTCGTTTTCAAGTCCAAGTCAAGGGAAGACTCGGGCGGCATCCTGCCGGATTTCGCTCCCTCGGGAGAGTTTTGTTTAACTCACGAATCAAGTCTGGGAAGCAGCCAGCGCTCAATAGAATAGTGTAGCTTGCCGGTCCGGAGTGCAACTTGTTTGTCCAGTGTCAGAGTAGTGGCCCGAGTGTCCCCGCGGGCTTTCTTCTGGGGCGCAGGCCCCCCAACTCGACCTGCCAGACAGCTGGGGCGCAGAGATGCTTTTGCCCTGCGTGTCGGGAGGTGGTGCAGGAAGCTGTGAGCCAGTTCCTGGCGGGCAACCTAGCGGGCTGGGGCTGCCCGAGGTTGCCTAAATCTATGACAATTGTGCCTTGTATTTTAAAAATACACTGTGTGGGCTGGAGAGAGAGTATCGAGCGGGTAAGGTGCTTGCGGCTCACTTGGGTTCCAACCCAGGTACCACATTCTGGTTCCCTCACCACATAGAATTCCCGAAGCATCGCCAGGCATGATCCCCAAGTGCAGGTTAGGGGGTAGGAGTAAGCCCCGAGCACAGTAGAGTGTAACCCCGTCCTTCTCCCCACCCAAAAAATTAAACCCAACGAAAAGATACTGGCTGTGTCTTGCAGGTGACAATGGTTTGATGTTAATGCTTGCTGTGAAATGAACACAATGATCCCCCTCTCACGACATAGTTGCAACTTATAATTTTTGTAATACGTTGTTACCTATTGTAATACGCAGCAAGGTCCAGTTAACTAGATTTCCTCACCCCCAAGGCTTATTTTCTCAATGGAGGTTTGTCCCTTTGGACCACCTACACAACCTGGTTCACTTAATCCTGAGCACAGTCCGATGTGTCCCTTAAACAATATTAAATAAAAACAAAAATTAAAAAGTATTTTTTTTAAAAGGAGAAAATCATGCCCTGCGTTATGTGCCAGAAAATAAACAAAAGTTATAGGGGGGAGGGGAGACCAAAGGAGTTTTCCCTTTCAGATCTCCTCACCCCCAAACCTCCAGCCGAATTTAGTTCTCTACAAACAGAACAGAGAGCTCACTTCTCATTCCTAAAGAAGAGATATTTTGCTTTCCTTTAAGGCTTATGCTACATCCCTTTGCAGGTGCATAAACATTCTCCCACCCAAAGGAGAACCTGCTTCTCCCTTTCTGGTGCTTAGTTTGGGACTTTCCTGGCTTGTAGTACCAGCAGAGTTAGGTTCCTGTGTAAGTCCCAGTTAATATTGCCACTGAACTGAAGAAAACATTGCAGTTCCAAAATTGCTGTTATCCAAAGTGTCCTTCCTTCCTGGTGGAGGCGCGGTGCCCGGTCTGGCCAGAGCTGTCTACACCTTCTATCTGCTTGGAACAAACACTACCTGCCACTCTTCCAACAACAAACAACAAAAATTAGAACACCTTGATTTATCGAGTTGTCCATAATACAGTTGTGTCACACATGAAATGCTCCAACACCAATCCCACTAGTGCGCCAGTATGCCATTTCTCATCCACCACCCCAGCCTGTCCTGTTGCAGGAACAAACTTACTTCATATTGTCTGTCATAACACAAAGGCAAATGAATTATCAAAACTTAGATCAATAAAAGTCAAGTTGTGGTAATTGTTATATCTCAAATGGTATTACTGAAGTCATTGTGTAAGCATTTACTAGGCTTGTTGGTGCTCGTTGAGCCTTCTGTGTTACTGTTGAAGCTCATTGAGGTTGCCGGGCTTCTATGCAACTTTCCAGTCAGATTTTCTGTGGTCCTACTGGACTGACAGTACTATGGAATTTGGAAGTTGTCATGCAGCCATGTATGCAAGTTATGCAGTCCGGGAGCTGGAACTCTTTGGTAGCTTGGTAGTTTGATGAGACTCAGTTGTGAAGCTGGGTCTTTGATGTGTTGGAGGGTGTCAGGTATGGGTTCAGGCACCTGTGCCTTTGGGCAAAAAGAGGAATCCACCTGTTCGTATTCTAGGAAGGCCCCAGAGTTTTCAGCCCTGATGAGTCTGCCTGGGAAGATTTGGTGGCATCATGTTCTTTTCAAGATTAGTTGTGGATCTGGGCAATTGCTCTGCTAGCAAGATGGCACATATGACTTACTTTCTTTTCTTTTAAATATTTGGGTCACATCTAGTGGTGCTTAGGGTTCATTGAGATCTTCTCCAGGCAAGCATTTGCTCTAGCCCATTGAGCCATTTCTCTACCTCACCCCTCTGAGGCCTAATTTTCAAGGTTCATCTTTATGTCTTTAAGGCAATATGCTTATTTTCTGTAAAATATTTGTTTTCACAGCAGAGAAAACCATCATCTAAAACACACTTTAAAACTCTTCATTCATGTTAGAATCCATTCCAGTTTTCCTAAAAAAATCTCTAGTTATCTAAACTTAAGATTTTTCTTAATCTGTTTAAACTCACTTTAGGGCAAAAATGTGTGAAATGTGAAATGGCATCGGAGAAATGTTCATCTGCTGCTTTTATGCAGACTTTGTTTTCCTTAAGCTTAGTTTCTATATTTGTGTAAATTTTGGAATGTTTGTCCTGTCAACATTGCCATCCTGTTTACCATTTGGACTCCAGATTTGCAAAGCATGTTAGTTACTTATGCATTTAATTGCCATGAACATAAATTTTTTCATACATATTGGTAGAAGCGTCCTGCTCCCTGGTATTTACAAAGCTTGGCCCACCTGCAACCCGTCACACTCAGCAGTAGGATAGCTCTGGTGGGGGGCCTGGGATAACCACTGACTTTAAAGAGGAGGCAGTAACTGACTAGTCCTATTACAGTAGGCCTTTATGCTGGGTAACTGCTTCAAGAAGGAAAGTTTTAGACTTTGCTACTTCAGATCTCTAATAATGAACGTGATGTAGTTAGCCTTTTCTGTAATATACCAATACTTAGAGATGAGAAAGGGAAGGTGACAGTATAGCTATCCTTCTGAACCTGTATGCTTTACACCAACAATGCAGATGACATTGAAAATCATGTGATAACAAGGATGAGTCATTTGAAACACCTTTAAGAAGTTCTGCAGGAAGCAAGACTAACATAAAAGTTACATCTGTATCTATTTATATTTCTATGTATGTATGCAGATAGTTTATATGGTGTGTACATGAGTATATATACGAATCAAGTATATTTGGGGGAAATAGTATGTGTTCTAAAAGAAAGTCTAGCACACTATAAGATCTCCAAACCTGAAATAATTGTAAATGAGTAGGAAATCTAGCAAACATGAATGAGGAAGGATTTCAAAAACTAAAGAGGCTTTGTGTTTCTCTGAAAGGAATGTTTCCCATGAAATAGGTATACTGCCAGGAAATCAGAGAAACAAACCTTGGAAAGAAGGCCACAGAAGACTGAAATAAATAAATGCTCTCAAAGTGGCAGTTGATATTTTAAAAGGTTCATCAAGGGTGGAATGCAGCCTTTAGTAAATAGTAGAAACCTCAAGTATATAAATTTAGAAAAAAAAAAAACCTCTGCAATTCTATACTCCTTCTTTTTCCACATTAAAACTCCTTTATTGTATAAACTGAAGAAAGAGGAATTGAATAATGCAATGATCTCAAGTTGGTTTTGTGAGAGAATGTAATAATATTTAAATGACACTTAGAAGATTAACAAAAGGAAATTAAGAATAGTTCTTAAGGCATTTGGAGTATTCTATTAATACATCTAAAAGTAACCACATTGTAAGACCACTTGAATATATGTGAAATGACTCTAGCATAAAAATCTTGCAAAGGTATTGGACAAAATTGCTCTGAACTAGACTTGAGGTCACCATTGATAATAACACTGATCAAAGGGAAAAGAGAGTTTTTACAAGCATAAAGAAACAAATTAAGAGCCTATAATGTGACTCAGTGGAAACACACTTGCCTTGCATATGTGAAGACTTAGGTTTGATTCCTTATACTGCAAAAAAAATTTTTTTTGTAGACACCCATAAACATATTTTAATTATACTTTACTTAAACTTCTTTGTAATAACTAAGAAACCTTTTTTGGGAAGTTTTTCCTCCAAGCACCTAGAATGGCACCTAGGACTGGCATATGGTAAACCAATAAATATTCGTTGAATGAACACATGATGATTTCTATACCATCATTAAATTGTTAGTAACAGAGTGCAATTTTATAGTCACTTATTTGAGATGTTAATAGTAGCATCTAAAGGAAAATTATCCTCCCTCCCTTCCCCTCAGCGATTCCTGTTTAGCCAGTTTTGAAAGTACCAGTTTAGCCAACCTTAGGAAATAATGGTCACCTTGTTACATTGGAAATGCATCTTTATTCTAAAGGCCTCAAAGGTACATAAGAATATTAATGTTTAGGTGCTTATCTTCTTTTCTCTTCCCTTCCTGAGGACATAATTTTTTATTGTTTGCCTTTTGCCTTCTGCATCATTTATTACTTCCCAATTGTATTATATCTAACATATTATCATTTCTACCATCTATAAAACCCACACCACACTCTTGATTCCATATCTACCCTTCAACTGCTGTGTCAGTTCTCTTCTTGCCTTACCATAGAACTTTTTGTCAATAATTGCAGCCTCCTGTTCTCCTTGTGTCTTTTGAACCCACTCCAGCCAGATTTTTACTCTGCTGCAGCACCCAAATTACTATGACCATAGGAACTCGGACCAGAGAGAGAATACAGGGATTCAGGCTCTTCCCTTGCATGTAGCCATCTTGGTTTCAATCTCCAGCACCACATGGTTCCCTTGAGCACTGCTAGGAGTACTCAAGGAGTAAGGAGTAAGAGCCAGGAGTAAGCGCTGAGTACAGCTGGGTGTAACCCCAAAGAAAGCCAACCAAACAGACCGAGAAAAAAAACACCTCACAAAACAAAACTTCATAGGACCTAGTGGCATGGACATTGTAAGTTCTGCAGTCAATCTTCAGTCTGCATCTTGCCTGACCAGAAAGTGGCACTAAACATAATTGACAGTTGACATTCCCCACCCCCACTCTTCAGGAGACACTTTCTTCCCTTGGCTTCCAGAACTCATTTTCTTCTTACCAGCTACTCCTTTCAATGAGCTTTTTTAGTTCTTCCCCATGTCTGTCATTACTAGTGTTAGAGTATCTGAGGATTCACCTTCTGACCTCTTATCCTTCTTGACATACTCATTTCCTTGGCTATATTATCCAGTGTTGTGGCTTTTTTTTTTTTTTTTTTGCTTTTTGGGTCACACCTGGCGATGCACAGGGGTTACTCCTGGCTCTGCACTCAGGAATTACCCCTGGCGGTGCTCAGGGGACCATATGGGATGCTGGGATTCGAACTCGGGTCGGCCGCGTGCAAGGCAAACGCCCTACCCGCTGTGCTATCGCTCCAGCCCAGTGTTGTGGCTTTAAATGTCATCTATTCACTGACCCCCTTTGTAATAATTATTCAGTACAGATCTCTTCCCTGAACTCCAAACCCAAATATGCCTCTGTCTACTCAAATTCTACTTGACGATTGCATTGAAATCTCAAGTCTCCATCTTCCTCACACTTCTCCACACTCCCCCATCTCAGGAAATGCCAACCCCATACTCCTAGACGTCCGTGACCAAACTATACAAGCATATTTGATTCTTCTTCTTTCTTCTCACTCATCATTCATTAGAAAAATCATAGACTCCAACTTCAAAAGATAATAGTATACTAATTGTGATTACTGACTGTGTTATTTATTCATTCATTATCTTCTCCCAAAATGGTAACTCCTTGGGGTGGAGCACAATCTGGTTTTTTCCCTTCTGTCCATGGCATGTAGAACATTACACGACACACAAATAGGCATTCAAAAAGTATTCAATAAATACTTACTAAATTACAGTTTGGCTGGTTCTTTAAATCAATGGTTATACCTACAGCACTCAGGTGAGCACATTACACACCAGGCTACCATCTTAGGTTTAACTAAATATTCAGACATGTGAGATCAGGAAGATCACACTGGGAGTGCTTTAGCATATAGGACAGGGAGCGGAGTGTGCTGACAGGGCAGTGTCAGGCTCTATTCCTCAATGGGCATCTTTGTAGCCATGGGTTACAGAGCTGTCTTTGTAACCACGTACAACTGGGCTATCTAATACTCCATAAACTATGCTCTCCCCAGATCACATCTCAGGCACCAAGATCTGTACCAGTGAGATCAGGGCTTATGAAGCTAGTTCTCTACAGAGGTCAGTCTCTATAATACCCATTTTATTTTATTTTTGTCACAAATGGGTTGGCAAATCTTGTCAAAAGCTTTCTCAGCATCTGTTAATATATAATTTTCTGCCTTTCCTTTTATTGATAGAATGATTATAATAACTGTTTTTCTATTTTTTAAATGTAGAAGTACTCCTGTTTATTCAATCATTGATTAAACTGATTGGATTGGGCATTGCTTTTTAAAATTGCTTTTTAAAAAATTTTTAAATTGAATATCCATAAGATAGACCATTATACACCTGTTCATAATTGGGTTTCAGTCATACAATGATCCAACACTCATCCCTCCATCAGTGTGCATTTCCTACTACCAATGTTCCCTGTTTCCCTCCCTCCATCACCTAATATCCCACCCTCCACTCCAGCTTCCTTCTATGGGAGGCACTTTCCTTCTTGCTCTCTCTCTTCTTCTTTTTGTGCATTATGGTTTGCAATACAGGTACTAAGAGGTCATGGTGTTTGTTCAGAGCATTCAGTATTTTTATTGCGACAATAAGGCTAGAGTAACTTTTTAACTGGGTGGCAGCTGTGGGGCGTGGATGTGACTGCCAAGGCTTCCAGAGAGATTTATTTATGGGCTTCCTTCGAGAGATTTATTTATGGGTCTCTGAAGCAAGGCTGGTCGTAGAGCTTATATGGTGGCACTGAAGTTGATTCGTGGGGTGACTGCCAGTACTTCCAGAAGTATTGGGAAGTGAGTAGAGGTAGCCCATCCCAACTCCGTGAAAGCCTGGAGATTTCAGTCACAAAACCCGCATACCCAACTTTTCAACAGATTATATCTTGATGAGGTCTGTCCTGAGATGGTGGAGTCAGGCTGGGGGTATGGTGGTGATTTTGGATTGTTGACACAAATGACTGCCGGCTGACACACTCCCCTCTGATTTACTCCAGTCTGTTCAGCCATGTGTGGGTTTGAGATTAATTGTGGCTTTTGATCTCTTTCAAGATTAATCTATGGTCTCTGAAATAAGTCCAATAGAGGAGCTTGTATAGCTGAGCTGGAGGTGATTTGTGGGCATGGCTCCCACATACTTTTGGCCATTTAATTTCTTGGTAAATGTGGTGCCAAGTTGTTGAGTCTGGGCAAAGGCACAGCGGCAATTTTGGGACATCAGGAAACTGAAGGCACCATCAGGCTGCTGATGCACTTGCCCCACAGGTACAGGTTGACCTGCTGGCTGCACCATACCTCCTATCGTAATTGTTTTCTGTATGTTGAAACCTGGAATGAATTTCACTTATTCATGGTATGTAACTCTTTGAAGTATTATTGATTTGGCTTTACTGGATTTTAATATCCAGCACTATGTTGAGAACCTTTGCATCTATGCTCACCAGATCATGGTCTGTGGCTTGCTAGATATCAGGCATTGGTCTTCTTTTTTGTAGTTCTCTGTCTGGTTTTGGTCTCTGTGGTAATGCTGTCCTCCTCCAAATGTATTTGGAAGCCCTCCTTCCTCTTTTGAGTTTTCTGGAAGTCTGAGGAGAATAGGCTTAAATTCTTTGAAAATTTCTTATAGTAATCCTAAGAAGCTAATACAGGAAATAATAATTATCACTGCCCTCAGGGAAACTCAAAGCATGGCATTCTTGTCAGAGCTTATAGATTTTTCATTGTACCTCCCAGTGCAGTGAGTTTGCACAACCAGAAATCGTTTTTCTTATAAGCAGTGTTATCCAATAGCATGAGTGACATTTGTGTTAGCTTTCCACTAGGAGAGGAACTGAAGCCGGGCTCCGAGTGCGGAGGATGGAGGTGTGGGCCTTGTGTGCAGGTGAAGACTGTAGAGACTTAGAGAATGCCTTCTCCTGCTGTGCTCGGAAACCTCTACATGGTTCCAGTGCATTGTGGTTGTATGAGATGCCAGCCCACACTTGCCTGAGCTTCCCATTTTCCAAAGAGTTCAGGTTTCTTTTTTTTTTTTAAAGGTGGGGGCTCAAATTAAAAGTAAACAAACCCTAATACTAAAACAAAACTCTCAAAACTTTGTGCTGCGCAAAGGAAACACATGTGTGCACCAAATCAAGTTTATATTTTTCATTGACAAATGACCCTTGCTGGTGTTTTTCGTCTTGACATAGTGGGGTCTTATGAAAAACAATAGTTTTCTCTCTTTATAAACAGGCTTTATTAAAAGAATGTTTAGTTTTAAAAAGTCTTTTTTTTTCTTTTTGGGTCACACCTGGCGATGCACAGGAGTTACTCCTGGCTCATGCACTCAGGAATCACTCCTGGTGGTGCTCAGGGGACCATATGGGATGCTGGGAATCGAACCCAGGTCGACTGCGTGCAAGGCAAACACCCTACCCGCTGTGCTATCGCTCCAGTAAAAAGTCATTTTTTAGGCTTCCCTTTTCTTCCTATAGAAACTTTTCTAAAAGTTTTGAAGGCTTTGAAATGACTGTACTTTAGGGCTGGAGAAACAGTGGGTAAAGGCTTTGCCTTGCACCATACGACTGACTCAGGTTCTATCTCCAGGAGTGATCCCTGAGCACAGAGACAGGTGTAAGCCCTGAGCACCGCCAGGAGTGACCATCCTTCCTAAGCCCCCCTACTGCTCAAAGAAATGACTACACAAACTTTGGCCATCTTTTAAAAGTCAATCCAGTCACTCGGTTCCATCATATAGTATTCTGTTTATTTAATTAGCAGACATTTATTGGGCACTTAGTACATCCTAGATACTGTGTGAAATGAATGTGTAAGATACAGCTATGTCTACAAGGCTGTTTCTCCTTGATTTCATTAAGGCCAGGTTGTAATTTTCTTTAAGAAAACCAGAGTTCTCAACACTTTGCTGGGACCTTAAGTTTGACTCCTGACATGAGAGATCAGTGACCTCCAGGGTCAGACAAGTGGTGGAGAGCAGATCTGGTGCAGCTTCAAACGTGTAGGTTTGCTCAAAGGCGAAATACGGAGAGCTGGTGTTTCTAACATGGCATTTCTGGATATTTGAAAACGTTTAACCATGAAAGGGATCTTTCTTCATACACTGAATGTTACCAAGTGGCCACCTTTATAAGGATTTCAGTCATTTTATAGAGATGCTTTTAGTGCCAAGATGCTCCAACAAATCTTCCAAATTATCCTATTTCCTTCATTTTGATTCTCCAAAGATTTTCCAGTTTTTTATATTCATGCAGTGAGACAACTTGTATACACAGATAGGTTTCACTGTGCCGATTCTCCTTGACAGTCACTGCCAGAATCTTTCCAAGAAGTTTGTTTAAAGAGGGTTCTTGGTTTAACTGTTTTAACCGTTAAGCTTCATGCTCTTTGGGTAGATTCTGGTAGGCCCTGGGTACACAGAGAAATTAGTTACTAATCTTGATAATTCTGCTCTGAACATTTTATAAGGAGAGCAAAGTAATGCAATATTCAAGAGTTAAGAAAAATGTAACAGTTATACCACATTTGAGTTGAATGTATTTTGGGTATGTTTTAAAATCCCAATATACAGTAAATTCAGTAACTTAATGTGAATTTATTTCTTTCAAGATTCACTTAAAGCATACCTAAAACTGTTAAGCAAATCTAAGAGCAGAATTTTTTTTTAGTTCATGAAAAAGACTGTTTGATCTTACATGAGCTGACTTGGATCAGCAGTACAAATTGTCTGACTTTTTAAATTTTTGTGTTTTAAAAGAGGACATTCCCATTTTTCTGGGGAATACTTAATGAATTATTGTGCTTAATTAGGATATGTTTGTTCAACATAAACTTAATTCTTACTACATACCCTGCTTTGTGTTAAATGATAAATAAGCTAGATGAGATTCTACCTCACAGATCATTAAATTGAAATAATTAGAGTTAAACTAGTTTCTGTGTTTAGGGACATTTATCTTCTTCCAGATGTTCTTTACTCCTACATACGCCTTTTTTGTTGTTGTTTGTTTGGTTTGGGAGGTCTACACCTGAGAGTACCAAATTTCTGCTCCTAGTTCATTGCTCAGGAGTCACTCCCAGAGGTGATCAGAAGATCATGTGGTGGTTGGGATTGAACCCCAGCCTCTTTCAAGAAAATCAAGTTCACTAGCCCTTGTAGCTCTCTCTTAGCCCATTTTCACTTTGATACATTCTAAATGTCTTACCTGCTGTAAGATAAACATATGGATAGATCATTTTGGAAAGCTGGTGTCACACCCAAGATTACATCTTAGAGAATACATTTTCCCGTGTGTTTCTGAGTTGATTATGTACGTAGGAACTGAATTTTTCTCCTAAAAACTAAATTCAAATCAAGTCACAGTATTTTCCTCTTCTTTGTCCAAAGAATAATTAAATTTAGCCATTGATTGAGTGATTTCTTTCTTTAAAAAAAAATCACGAAAGTATGCTTCTCTACCAGAATGTTTTTCTTTTAAGATGATGTAAAATGAATTTATCATGTACATGTGTCCATGTTTCCCTTCTTTTTGGGGAGGATATGGTCTTGCCAACCAGAACCTCTAACAGAAAACTCTTGTTTAAATCACAAATAGGTGTTTGATAGCATTTACCCTCCTCATGGGCTTATGAAACTTTTTCTTCCCTTTTACTAAACCTCAGGAATGGTGTGTAGGTATGTGCCAAGCAAACGAAATAAGAAATATTTCAATTCCTTCCTCCAGGCAGTTTTTACAACTGTTGAGAATAACTTCTTGTTTCAGAAATGTGGTTTGAGTTATTAGGCTTGCCCTTTTCTCTCAACGTTCACCACATTTTGCTTATTTATCTTTTTTTAAAAAAAATCATGTAAACACCCATGCAAATGCACCATTTTGCAATTAACTGGTATTTAGCTGAGAGTGTGTTGAAGTGCATTCAACTCGCCAGCAGAGGCCCTGGATAGTCACGGTGGCTGCTGAAAACTCTGTGCCTCACGCATGTGAGATTCCCCTTTGAGTTCCACAGCTGGATTTAGTAGTTGGAACTTATTGGCTTTTGGATTTTCTAGCTCATAGAAATATTATTTTACCTTAAAACAACTGAAAATGGTTGTGAACTCTGTCAGCCCTAGAGAAAACTACTTAACAGACCCCCACTCACAACCAGTTTAAGTAGATTTAAGATTCTTTTAATCATAAAAAATTATAAACTAGATATTAGAATAAGAATAAGGAAGCAACATTGTAAAAAAAATGTAGCAGGCACCCCAACCTGAGCAAGAAATTAAAAGAAGAAATGGAAAAACTAGAAATTAGACCCAGGCATTAAGAATATCAATAAAAATAATAATTATTCGGTCTATTTGAATCTGAAGATAGCACTTTTCCTGCTTTAGAAGTGCCTATGGATTTACTTCTAGAGTGACAGGAGCAGTCTGCCTTATCGATAATCTTAAATCATCAATGAAAGACTACATTATATTTCGTTTATGCTCCTGCTAGAGAGGGATTGTTAGTTGGCAACCAGTCTAAAAGCACAGTTGAGAGAATGTAATTGAATCAAAAATCAAGTTTTACTACTCACAGGAGAGAGATTTTAATGGAAGATTTGAACTGTTTCTGTATAATGTTCTTGCTGAGAAGCATCAATATTCTTCACTGGGAACAAAAATATCTTTGACGTCTTGGCAGGAATTTTACAAGGTCCTTTTTTATAGTAGAGCCGATCATGCAGTACCTAAATTTAAAGTGATGTGTTATTGTAACAGGAACCACTTGTGTACTCAGATCGTGAAACCGCCTTCCTGGTTACCCCCATACCAGGCCCTACCAGATCTCTTTAGTCTTCTCAGTAAGGGTCATAAAGTTTGACTTCTGCCATTTGTATTTTGGAAAAATTCTGGTATCATATGATCCATGTTGGGGATAAAAAAAGCTATTGTGGTTTATTATTCATAATTTGCCTTTCAAGCAAAATACCCCAAGCTTTTCTTAGGTTGATGTTCAAATTTACTGATCAAAGATCTTCCCCCTGTAGAGGTTCCTGGATGACATGGGGATGAGGGTGGTCATGGGGATGATGATAACAATAATATTCTCTTGTATGCAGTTGAGACAGAGCAAATTAATTCTCTGTGCTTCACCTCCTTCTCTGTGTAATAGTAGTATAATCGTACTTTCCTCACAGAAATGAGACTCAAA
Organism: Sorex araneus; assembly: GCF_027595985.1. Lineage (NCBI taxonomy): Eukaryota > Metazoa > Chordata > Mammalia > Eulipotyphla > Soricidae > Sorex > Sorex araneus. Next base: position 205,456,705 of record NC_073313.1, read on the forward strand.
ATGTAAACACGTCAAGCTGTTGAGAGTGCTCAATTATCTGTAACACATACTTTGCATGCTGGGGGCCTAGGTTCAGTCTCTGGTACCACATGATCCTTCTACCCCAGAGCACCACTGGGAGTGACCCCCACAACCCAGCAATGAGCCAGGAGTAATCTTTCATCACTGCCAGGTGTGGCACTGACCCACATCACCAAGTGGAATCACAGCATCAGAGTGTGCACAAATCCTGGCACCACAGCCACGTGTGCAACAAATGTGCCAACCCAGTTGCAGCGCTGACACTGCCATGCATGCTAGGCAGGTGCACTGTTCCTTGGAGCCACATCCCTGCATCCCTCAGTGCCTGTCTTTGGTGAACATGTGTACATGTTTCTTTCGGTCCCAGGAATTGCTGGGTTATAAGGTATGCATAAATTTCACTTACCTTGATAGCACTCGTTTTCCAAAGAGTGTTCTCATTTAGACTTCGAGCAGTAGAACCTTACAGTCCTGTTTGGTTTACATTCCCTCCAATACTAAACGTTTTTTCTGTTTAGGTTTTTAAATATATGATAGAGGTGATCTCCTTTGGTTTTAAATTGCCTTTCTCTGTTGACTGTGATGTTGGTATCTTTCTTATGGTTACCGGTCATTTGGATATACTCTTGTGAAATTCTTGGATGTTCTCTGCTTTGTTTTTTTAAATTTTTGCATGTTTTTTTTGTTTCCTGATTTATCTCCCTCCCTTTTTAAAATTTATTGAATCACCATAAGATATACAGTTACAAAGTTGTTTGTGATTGGGTTTCCATCATACATTGTTCCAACACCTGTCCCTTCACCAGTGTATGTTTCCCACCACCAATGATCCCAGTTTCCCTCCACCCCAGCCTCTATGGCACGCACCAGGCACTTATCTTCCCCCAACCCTCACTCTCTGTCTCTGTCTCTGTCTCTCTCTCTTTCTCTCTCTCTTGCCTTTTGGGCATTATGGTTTCCAATACAGATACTGAAAGTCCATCATGTATACCCCTTTACCTACTTTCAACACTCAGTTCTTGTCCAGAGTGATCATTTTCACCTGTTCTTGTGATATTGTTCCCTTCTCTATCTTAACTGCCCTCCACCCCCTCCCCACCCATTTTTGGCAAGCTTCCAACCACTGACCAGTCCTCCTGGCCCCTGTTTTTTCCTGGCTTTTTTTTTTTAAATATCCCACAAGTGAATGCAGTCATTCTATGTCTGTCCCTCTCCTTCTGACTCATTGCACTCAGCATGATACTTTCCATGTCCATCCATTTATAAACAATTTTCATGACTTCATTTTTCCTAACAGTTGCATAGTATTCCATTGTGTAGATGAATCATAGTTTCTTTATCCTGACTTATCTTTCTTTTCCACTTTAAGTAAACTATGATACTTATACAAAGAAATCATATTATAAGATTGACAATTTAGCTTAGGGCATGTTAAGTTTGACATACTTGGGAGGCCTCTAGAAGGAGATATCATGAATGTATTGGATTATGTGGTCTGGAGTTTAGAAATTTCTGGTCTGCTGCTGCAAGTTTTGGAAATCTCACTATGTAGCACTGTCCTCCCATTGTTCATCAATTTGCTCGAGTGGGCACCAGTAACATCTCCATTGTGAGACTTGTTACTCTTTTTAGGCATATCGAATACACCATGGGCAGCTTGCCAGGCTCTGCTGTGCATGTGGGATACTCTCAGTAGCTTGCCAAGCTCTCTGAGAGGGATGGAGGAATCAAACCTGGGTTAGCCGCATTTAAGGCAAACACCCTGCCCAATGTATTATTGCTCCAGCCGTTCACTATGTAGATGCTCTATAAATGTTATATAGATAGCATTTCAGGGGAAGGGAGAGAGAGGAGGGAAAAGCCCCAGGACTGAAGCTGAGGGCCAACCAATTTTCATTCACAAATTGAAAATAAAGATAATCCCAACAAGAGTCCAAGATGGGGCTGGAGCGGTAGTACAGTTGGTCGGGTGCTTGACTTGCACATGGCCTACTTCAGTAGATCTCCGGTACCCCATATGGTGCAAGCACTGCCGGAATGATCCCTGAGCTCAGAGCCAGGAGTAAGCACTGAGCACTACCAAGGTGTGGCTGGAACAACGACAAAAAATGTCTAGAAGGAACCACCAGGAGTCAAGGAAGGGGGAAAAAGCAGAGGGTAAGGGCAAAGGGTTTGGGGCCGGAGCAATAGTATAGTGGGAAGGGCATTTATCTTGCATGCAGTCAACCTGGGTTCGATTCTCCACATTCCTTGAGCACCACCAGGAGTTATTCCTAAGTGAAGAGCCAAAAGTTTCCTCTGAGTATTACCAGGTGTGGCCCTAAAGTCAAAACAGAGAAAGAGAGAGAGGGCTGGAGCAATAGCACAGCAGGTAGGGCGTTTGCCTTGCACGCGGCTCACCCAGGTTCGATTCCCAGCATCCCATATGGTCGCCTGAGCACCACTAGGGGTGATTCCTGAGTGCAAAGCCAGGAGTAGCCCCTGAGCATCACCAGGTGTGACCCAAAAAGAAAAAAAAAACAGAGAGAGAGAGGGTGTGTGTGTGTGTGTGTGTGTGTGTGTGTGTGTGTGTGTGTGAGAGAGAGAGAGAGAGAGAGAGAGAGAGAGAGAGAGGTGTTTTATAGAAGGGAGTACTCAGTGTGTCAAACTGTTGTCTGTGCTGAGAAAGTAAATGTTCCTCCTGTCCCCTCTGTCTCTCTGCAGCCATCATCGTGTATAGATTGCCATGGACCTGGAAATGCAGCAAGCTCCTGATGAAATCCATCCACGCAGGCTTAAATGCCATTGCAGCCATTCTTGCCATTATCTCACTGGTGGCCGCGTTTGATTTCCACAATGCCATGAAGATACCCAATATGTACAGTCTGCACAGCTGGGTTGGACTGACCGTTGTTGTGTACTACATTCTACAGGTCAGTGTCTCAGCATATGACAAATCAGAGATGAAACATGGAACAGTTTAGATACTATCAATGTTTTCTGTGCTTCAAGTTTCTTGGGAGCCCTCTTCCCCTTTCTACTCGTCCTTATTTTGTTCATTTTCTTTTAAGGAATTTCCCCCTGAGAGGGACAGAACAACAGCAGAAATCAGTTTTTAGAAATAAGAATGTGAGCCATTTTTTTCTTTCAATTTTATGTAGGCACCTTGATTTACGATACTGTTAATAACAGAGTTTCAGGCTGTCTCCCCACCAGTGACAATATGCTGTCATAAACGTCACAGAGTCCTCATTGTTCCCACCTCCACCCACCACTGCCACCTCCCCTCAGCAGACTCAGTCCTACAAGCTGATTCTTAGGACCTATTGCATTGGTCCTTACAGTGTTTTATTATAGCCACATATAAGAGAGATATTCTGCACCTGTCCCTTTCCTCCTAACTTCGCTCAGCATGATATTCTCCAGACCCATTCAGATAGCAGTGGATTGAATCTTTTCTTTCTTTCTTTTTTTTTTTTTTTTGCTTTTTTGGGTCACACCCAGCAATGCTCAGGGGTTCACTCCTGGCTCTGCACTCAGGAATTACCCCTGGCTGTGCTCAGGGGGCCATATGGGATGCTGGGAATCGAATCCGGGTCTGCCGTGTGCAAGGCAAATGCCCTACCCGCTGTGCTATCACTCCAGCCCCTGAATCTTTTCTTATAGCTTGTCCCTCCGCTCTGTCTCCCCCACTTCCCCTCTCTCCGTGTGTGTATGTGTGTGTGTGTGTGTGTGTGTGTGTGTGTGTGTGTGTGTGTGTCTTTTCAAAATAGCATTTCTGGATTCTTGGGGTATATGAACTCTTAACTACATGTGTAAGAAAATTGCCATCTCCTAACCCTTACGTTGCTCTTGTTTGAACTGTAAGTTTCATGAACTTACAGAAGGCGGGAGCTCTAGATTTCTTTCTTGTGACATTTTCTATCAGTCACAAGGAACACACCTCAAGTTGGATGGCTGATCTGAGATCTGATCTCTCTCTTGTCCTCACAATTGATTTTCTCTCCAGGTTCTCCACATGTAAAGATACAGCCAGCTGGTATACCCCATCCCCTCAGAGAAGAGCGTGGTGAGAGCAGGAGCTGTTGAGTTAGTGCCATTGCTCTGGGGGAACCCTCCTGGCTTTCTGGAAACCCTAGAGAACTCTACACAGCTCTGGGTTCACTTTTAGAGGTGTATTCTCTAGGCTTTGCCCCGCCTCCTCATCTGTGTGCAGCCCAGAATGCAAACCCAGTATGCTAAATGATGATCCCTAGGTGGACGAATTCCAGTTGATTATTGATCTCTTTTCCTTCTGGTAATTTCTGGACAACCATACATTTCTTTTTTTTCTTCTTTTTTTTTTTGGAGAGGGGGTTGGTCACATCCCCCCTTTCAAAGAAGTGCTTCCAGAGTCCTCAGGGCTCACTTCTGGCTCTGCACTCGGAGATTACTCCTGGTGGTCTGGGGGGAGTATATAGGATGCTTGGGATTGAACCATGGTCGTCTTCTTGCAAGGCAAATGCCCTACGCTCTGTACCAAATCATACTTTTCTTGTGTAATTAATACTTTGGGGCCAGGGGGATAGCTCCAGGCCTGGGGTGCATGCATTGATTGCATGCTTAAGGCCCCAAGTTTGATCTCTAGTACCACACAGCACCCAGAGCACTGCCAGGTATAGCCAGGTATAGCCAGGTATAGCCACTGCCAGGTATAGTCCAGCTCTACTGGACCCCAGCAGCATTGCACCACCTGGCCCAGACATTGAATTGCCCGGTTCCAATTTCAGTGGAGTTGAAACACCCTCCTATTTTCCAGGCATTCTGTATGCCTATAATTGTTTTGGTTAGCGTGGTTTCCCTGGCAGTGCTCAAGGAACAATGAAGGGGATTGCTCCCTTCATTACTCAGCCTGATTATAAGGGTCTGACTCTTGAGTGCTTGTGTTCAGTGATGTTTGGGGGCCACCAGGGCCTCCCTGGCAATCCCCGGTGATGTCTGGAGTGCTACCAGGCCTCCACTCAGTGGTGCTTGGGAGTACATGTGGTGTCAGGGATTGAACTTGGGGCTTGCAAATGCAGAGCACACATTCCAGCACTCTGAGTTACCTCCTGGGCTCTATTCAGTTATTTCTTTTGAAGAGGGACTTGGGTTATGGGGACTGACTAGCACTCACCACACTTATACCTGGCAAAGTGGGGTGGGTGTGGGGGTTGGGGGGAGGGGGAGGGGTGGGGTGGGGGTGGGGTGGCTATGTGGCCACGCAGAGCTCGGGACTGAATTCAGGGCACCTACCCACCCCTTTGAATTATCTCCCCAGCAGCTCTACTTTACTTTTTTGACAAAGGAAAAAGGACTAATTACTCGAATGCAAAATGTGGGAAGGCAAGTCTATAGGAAACAAATCATTGGTACAGAATGGCACACCTGGAAGTGTAGCTCCTGGCAGTGCTCAGAGGACCTTGCTGAGGTGGGGATCAAACCTACATCTCCACCCTGCAAAGCATGAACTCAGCCCATTGGGCTTTCTTCTCACGCCCTCTTTTACCTTCCTAAGGAAATATTTAGTAATATATGTATATTATTAAATATTTATATATATAAATTAAATATTTATATATACTAAATATATATTACTAAATATAAATATAAACATATATATATATAAATATTTCCTTTTGAAAAAAAAGGCATTTAAACTTCTTATTCCTCTGAGAACGATTTTCACGAAGACTCATAGACCACAGAATAAATATTCTCTCTTTTTTTTTTCCTACTAATTCCTAGTTTGTTTTGTTTGTTTGTTTGTTTGTTTGTTTGTTTGTTTTTCGGGCCATAGCTGTGATCAGGGCTCACTCTCCGCTCTGTAGTCAGGAATCACTCCTGGCAGGCTCCAGGAACCAAATGGGATGAATGCTGGGGATGGAACCTGGGCAATCCACATGCAGTGCATGCACTTAGCCCTCTGTACTATCTCTCCAACCCTAATATTTCTTTTTTTTTTCTTACTATTAATTTTCTAATAGTAAAGACGAGTAAAGAGAGGCTGCTAAAATCTCAGAACTGAGTTAATAGAGACATTACTGGTGCCCTCTCGAGTAAATCAACGAACAACAGGATGACAGTGATACAGTGATTAATTTTCTTAAGATTAGGGCAGAGACCTGTTTTGCATATGGTCACAAGTTCAAATGACCAGTGCAGCCACATCAGTGAGCACTATTTGGGAGCTCTGCTGTCTGGGATCCCTGGCACCGTCCACAATTCTGGCCACACTGCAGCCAGGATTGAGAGTGAGCACCGCAGAGGAGTACAAATCCCAGCAAACTCTGCAACTAGAAAGGAGATATGGGGGAACCCTAGCCAGCCAGGAAGTGCAAGCCTTGGCAAGTCATGTATGAGCACTACAGATCCTAGGGAGCACCAAGACTCATAACATGCAGGATTCTTTTGTTTTGTTTTGTTTTGAGCCACACTTTTTTCAGGGGTTACTCTGCACTCAGGGCTCACTCCTGGGGCCATATGGAATGCCGGAAATCAAACCCAGGTCAGCCCCTTGCAAGGCAAATGCCCTACCTACTGTATTGTCACTCCAGACCCAATAGCTTGCAGCCTTTGACTAAGCATTGATTAGTTTGGTTGGTTTTATGGCTGAGTATTTAGGCTCTTCCTTGAAGTTACCTCTGTTTATTTTCCCATTAGGTGGTAGTAAGATCATCTGGCAAAAATAAAAGAGCACCAGAAAGATGGGGACCATGGGGAACAAGTTGATCAATCACAGAAGGGTCATCATAATTATGAGCATCATAATCTTGAATTTGATGATAGTGTCTTCAACTGAATAATTTATACCAGTAGTCAGTAGTACCTCCTAAAGATTATCCTAAGGTTATCCTAAAGATGACCAAGCCATGGCTGGGTTTTCTTTAGCTTTCCTAAGAAATCCATTGTGTGGTGCTAGAGAGATAGTACAACAGGTAGGGCACTTGCCTTGCATAAGGCCAACCTGGGTTTGAGTCCCAGTACCCCCTAGGGTCCCCCAAACCTCTCTAGGAGTAATCCCTGAGCTCAGTCAGGAGTAAGCCTTGATCACAGCTGGGTGTAGTCCAAAAACAGAAAAGAAAAAAAAGAAGGAAAAAAAGAAAAGAAATGCATTGTGCGGAAAAACAGCTTTCTGGAGGTGATGGCTCCCAAACTTAGAAACACTTAGTTAACATAGAGTTAGCATTCAGTAAGTGTAAATGGAAGATAATGAAAGATTCCACTGCCTTCTCTTTGGTAAAATATTCCAGACTATGTTACCCAGGTGTTTGAAATAATTTAAATAAATCAAAAACTGAGGTCTTTAAATCTCTACCACTGTGCCACAAAACACGTAATTTGGGAGTGAGGGGTGAGGGTGGGGGGAGGAATTGAACTCTCTCATTTCAGAAAGGGAAAGAATTTTAACAGTTCAGATTATTGACAAGGGTAATTTTTAAATAATTGATTTATCAGGCAATAAGGGAAATACTGTGATCCAAATTGAAAAAAAGAAATAAAACTATCATTCTGCAGGTGATATAATACACAGGAAATCTTAAAATCTCCACTTGACAGGCTGGAGCGATAGCCCAGCGGGTAGGGGCATTTGCCTTGCACGCAGTCAACCTGGGTTCGATTCCCCAGCACCCCACATGGTCCCCTGAGCACTGCCAAGAGTAATTCCTGAGTGCATGAGCCAGGAGTAACCTCTGTGCATCGCCGGGTGTGACCCAAAAAGCAAAAAAAAATTAAAAAAATCTCCACTTGAAAACTATTAGGAATAATAAAACAATCCAGCAAAGGTAGGCTACAAAATTAGTATACCAAATTTGATTGCAGTGTCCACATAGATATGTACAGGGGTTAATTTTATTGCCTTGCATGTGGCTAGCACATTGTTCCCTTAGCATTTCCAGGAGTGACACCTGAGCACAGAATCAGGAATGAAATCTAAACAACACTGAGTGTGGTCCGCAAACAAAAAGAATATGTTTCAGGGAACTACCCCAGACGATAGCTCAGAGGCTTCGAACCCCTGTCTTACACTTATATGGTCTAAGTTCCATTCCCAGTCTGCCCACGTGCACCAACTGCAATCTTGGAAGCTCTGCTGTCTCTGACCTCAGGGCCTCAGATGCTTTGGGTTCACACTGCAGTCAGGTGTGCTCATACCTCACAAAGGGACACAATCCCCAGGGAGCACCACAACTGAAAAAGGAACAAGATGTGTGAACACTGTGGCCAGGAGGTAAAATTCCTGGGAAGCACCTGTGTGAGCAAGCCCCCCAGTTGGACAGCGTGAGCCATGCAGCTTAAAGGCATGCTGCTTCTGGCTGGCATCGCAGCTGAGTGTGTGGGCACTACGACCTGATGTTCCATAACCCTCAGCAAGCATCAGGACCAGATGTGTGGATACCCCCTACCACCCCCTTACATATCACAATGACAAGGAAAAGAGGGGGGGAGAAAACGTTACATTTTTTAAAATAAGTAAAATTTAAAAGTTTTTTTCCCCCAGATCTGTTGCATGTCTAACTATAAACAGAAAACCAAAAAGAAAAGAAAACAAGAAAACAATCCCATCTGCATTTGTATTTTTAAAAAACCTTGGAATCCATTGAAGAGAGGAGGTGAAAGACTTTATGTTGACAACTCTGTCTCTATTAAAAGAAATAGAAGACACAAGGAACTGTGAGAATAGCATGTGATCAAGTTTTGGAAAAATGAGCATGGTTGATAATACAACCATCCTATTCAGAGCATTCTGTAGATTTAGTGCAATCTCTGTCAAAATGCCAATGGCGAACACCCTACAGATAGGATAGGGAATAAGGTATTTGCCTTACCTGCACCTGAGCCTGGTGCTGAGCAGTGCCAAAAGTGATCCCTGAGCACAGAACCAGGCATAAACCCTGAGCACTGCCAGGTGTGGCCCCCAAACCAAACCAAACAATTCCAGTGGCATTCTTCAAGGAAATAGAGCAAGCATTACTGAAATTTGTATAGAACCATAAGAGACTTCAAATATCCAAACTAATCTCAAGAAATAAAAAAAAACAGAGGCATCATGTTTCCTGATGTCTAACTACACCATACAGGTAGTAATCATAAATTTTACAGTACTGAAATAAAAAGTTCTATCAGTGAAATAGAATTGAGAGTCTGGAATTAAAGCCTCATGTAGATAGACAGTTAATATCCAACCAAAGGGGCCAAGAGCAATAAAATGGAGAAAGTCCCCTCAACTAATCATGTTGGAAAAACTTGATAGGAACATGCCAAAGAATAAAACTGGATTGTATTGCATGGCATGCATAAAAGTTAGCTCAAAATGTTAGAGACTTGGGTATTGTTAGGATCGAGACCACCCCTCAGTATTCAGAGAGACAGAGTCCATCAGGATTGCGAAACACACACCGAGACTTTATTACTCCAGCTAGCTGGGGCCCGAGCTGTCCTGCTGAAGCAGGAGGTCAGAGCTCGGCCCCGAGCGCTTACAGTCAGGGGTTTATATAGCCATCCTGGGCACACAGGCCTCAGGAGCAAGCTCAAAGATCAACAATTCCAAAGGCAGAAATAACTTCAAACATTTCATAAATGAACAAAAGCATACAAGAACAATATGTCAAGAAAGCATTCCCAGGGGCTGGAGCAATAGCACAGCGGGTAGGGCGTTTGTCTTGCACGTGGCCGACCCAGGTTCAATTCCCAGCACCCCATATGGTCCCCTGAGCACTGCCAGGGGTGATTCCTGAGTGCAGAGCCAGGAGTAACCCCTGTGCATCGCTGGGTGTGACCGAAAAAGAAAAAAAAAAAAAGCAAGCATTCCCAGTTAGGAAGACATTCCCAATTCTCATACATCGAGAAAGCAAGGCATTCCTATACATCAAGAAAGCAAAACATTCCCATACACCAAGAAAGCATCTTATCAGTTAGACACAGGGTACAAGACACAGGTGTACCGGCTCCTGGCTCTCCAGCTCCCTGTCTGTATAAACACCAGGTAGTTCTTTTAGTCCATTAACTCAGTCATATTTCCTTTATGGCCAGGGCTGCTTCCCACCAAGTGGTACTGTCAACCAATTAGCTCAGTTAAATCATATATCCTTCCTGGCCAGAGCTGCCCCCTACAATCTTGACGATCAGGGTGAGAAGAGATGAGCTGACTGCTTCTCACATTCCCCCCTTTTCTATGATCATACTGAGGAATCTTCTGCTTCTCACAGAGATCAGATCCCAAACCATAAATACATTTGACTAAAACCCAAGCACATCACTCCATGTAACTGACTTCAGTGATGTCTTTAGGAATTCTACTCCCACAGCAAGGGAAACTAAAGCAAAAACAAAAAAATGGGGATTATATAAAACCAAAAAGTTTCTTCACAGTGAAAAGAACTACCATTAATACAAAAAAAAAGAACAGGTGCCGGAGTATAGTGCAGCAGTAGAATGCTTGCCTCGCGTGCAATTGACCCAGGTTCAGTTCCCAACGCCACATAGGGTCCCCCAAGCACCTCCAGAAGTGGTCCCTGAGCACAGAAACAGGTATAAGCACCGCAGAGTACAGCCTCAAAACAGAATAAACAAAAAGACACCCTACCAAGTGGGATGAAAGTTTTACATACCATACATTTGACAGACTAATATCAGAGAAATATAAAACACTCATAAAAGTCATCAACAACAATAATAAAACAAACAAAATGGCCCCAAACTGGGGAGAATAACTAAACAGGCACTGCCTGAAAGAAGACATGCAAAGAGCCAAAGGGCATATGAAGATGTGTTTGTTATCACTGATTATCAGAGAAAGGCAAAGCAAAGTAACTCTGAGCTGTCACCTGACTCCTGAGAGAAGGGCGTATCTCCAGAAGGCCAAGAACAACCAGCGATGGCAGGGTGTGGAGGAAATGGGGCCTCCTCCACCTTTGGTGGGGAAGTCAATCCATCAGGCCTCAGTGGAAAACAGTATGGTGAGTTCTCAAGGTATTAAGGATAGATTTAGCTTTATTTATGATCCAGTTGTTGCACTCCTGCAGGTCTATTTGAAGTACACAAAAATACCAATTTGAGAAGCTGTGCACACCAATGTTGGCTGCAGCTATATTAACAGTAGCTGGATTTGGAGGCAGCCCAAGTACTGAACAGCAGATGACATCTTGCCATTTGTGACAGAATGTAAGGGGTCAGATTAAGCATAACCATTCAGAAGCAGAAAGACAAATACTACAGGTGATTTCACTCATCTGTGGCAAATAGAGAAGCAAAACAGGGAATGAGAATGAGCCAAACAATTGTACTGCAGTAAAGGAACTGAGGTTATCAGAGTGAGAGAGGCAGGAGGGCCTAATGGACTGTGGTGGAGGGAAACAGGACATTGGTGGTGTGTGGTGTATGGTAAGATACACTTATAAGAGGGCTAAAATTATACCCATAAAACATAAATTGTCATGTAAACCAATATCACCTCAATAAAAAGAAAAACAAAGAAAAATCAGTATTCTTCAAGTTACTAGAATTAGGCAAAAATGCAGATTCCTGGGTCTGACTTTCAGGATTTCTGGTTTTGTGGATCTGATGTAGTCCAGGGATCTCGTTAGATAAACAACTCAAGTGTTTTGATGCATGTCTTCTAAGAACAGCACTTCAAGAACCACTGACTTAAAGCAAAAAAGAGATTTCGTAATTTCAGGTCACTTGGGTTCAGTGAAAGGCTGAAAGAAAGACTTAGATGGTTAAGTCAGCAAAAATGTCTTTCTCTCCTTTTCTTTCCTTCCCTTCCCTTCCCTTCCCTTCCCTTCCCTTCCCTTCCCTTCCCTTCCCTTTTATCCTTCCTTTCTTCCCCTTCTTCCTTCCTTCCTTCCTTCCTTCCTTCCTTCCTTCCTTCCTTCCTTCCTTCCTTCCTTCCTTCCTTCCTTCCTTCCTTCCTTCCTTCCTTCCTTCCTTCCTTCCTTCCCTTTTTTTGCTTTTTGGGTGACACCTGGTGATGCACAGGGGTTACTCCTGGCTCTGCACTCAGGAATTATTCCTGGCAGTGCTCGGGGGACCATATGGAATGCTGGGGATCAACCCGGGTCAGCCCTACGTACTGTGCTATCGCTCCAGCTCGTCTTTCTTTCTTTCCTTCTTTCTTTCTTTCTTTCTTTCTTTCTTTCTTTCTTTCTTTCTTTCTTTCTTTCTTTCTTTCTTTCTTTCTTTCTTTCTTTCTTTCTTTCTTTCTTTCTTTCTTCCTTCCTTCCTTCCTTCCTTCCTTCCTTCCTTCCTTCCTTCCTTCTTTCTTTCTTTCTTTCTTTCTTTCTTTCTTTCTTTCTTTCTTTCTTTCTTTCTTTCTTTCTTTCTTTCTTTCTTTCTTTCTTTCTCTCTTTCTTTTCTTCCTCCCTCCTTCCCTCCTTCCTTCCTCTCTTCCTTTCTCCTTTTCTCTCTTTCTCTCTTCCTTTCTCTTCCTTCCATTTGTTTTGGGTCACACACAGCTGTGCTCAGGGTTTACTCTTAGCAGGGCAGTGGCCGCTCCTGGCTCCTTGCTGCTTCCTGGGGTTCTTTGGGGGACCATCTGGTGCTGAGAATCAAACCTGGACCTCAGCTCCCATAGCATACGCTCAGTCCATTATGATTCCAGCTCCCTTTCCCCCTTTCCTTTTATTTATTTATTTATTTTTTAAATGTAAGTTTTCTTCATTGAAAGCATTCTTAGTGGTCAAAATGAGATTTTAGACAGCTAAATTGTCCTGGATTCAGTAAACAAACTTCTAATGTCCCACATGTTTAAAACATTGAAACATAAGATTTCTGGAGACGCATATAAATCCTAAAAGAAATGAGACAAAATGGGGGCTGAAGCAATAGTACAGCGGGTAGGGCGTTTGCCTTGCACGCGGCTGACGCAGGTTCGATTCCCAGCATCCCATATGGTCCTCTGAGCACTGCCAGGGGTGATTTCCTGAGTGCAGAGCCAGGAGTAACCGCTGTGCATTGCCAGGTGTGACCCAAAAAGAAAAAAAAAATGAGACAAAATGCTAAGAATCCAAAGAAGTTTTAAACAAAAATCAGGGGAGGGGGAGAGGTAGGAACACAGTATATTAAAATTTCTATGGGTAAGTAACTAAAAATATGGTGACTTACAAGAATGTGTTTATACAAAATCTTTGACAGTCATATATCTGAGCCACATTTTTGTCTAGAAATTTTTGTCTAGAAATCCCAACTTGGGGTGGGAGAGATAGTATAGCTGGTACGGTGCTTGCCTTGTACACAGCTGACCAGGGTTCAATCCCTGGTATTCCATATGGTCCCCCAAGTACTACTAGAAGTGATTCCTGAGTGCAGAGCCAGAAGTAACCTCTGAGCAGCACCAGATGTGGCCCAAAAAACAAACAACAACAACAACAAAAAACTTGTACACTAGAAAGCTCCCCTTCGATACTAATAGAATCACAAATTCTAACTCCAGGAGAATTAGGAAAATTCTGTATCTCCAATAGGATTCTTTAAATGTCCCTAATATAGTTAGGCATTTGCAGTATGAAGTGGACAATGAAAAACGCAAACCAATGTTAATTGTTAATTGTTATTTCTTCCCATTTATTACCATTCCCTACCAGCTCTTTCTGAAGGAGTTTGGGCCTTGATTCCCCTCTGCCTGTATTCTTGTACCCTCCCCCACCCCATTAGTCCTTTGAGGTCAGTTAGGAAAGATAAAAAGTGATGATAATAATGTTGGGTTCTTTTTCTTCTTATTCTCCATTTGTCTTTCAGCTGTTTTGCTGGGCTGGTAGGGCCTAAATAGGTACCAGTAAACTACCCCCTTTTAAACTTAATAATTCAGTAACCCTGGTTCCCAGCAGTTCTGCCCTTAGGGAATCCCTGGGGCCACAACTGTGCAGTTTCTGGAGCTACAGCCCTTTGTGCTCCAGCCCCACAAGGAAAGATGACTCCCAGGCACACAACAAGGGAGGGAAGGGAGAGGGAAATCTACAACCAAATTGTCCTCTCTGCTAAGAAACATCCCAGGGGGTATTTGCTTATCAAGAAACTGGAGAATGGAAAAACTGTTTCTTTTCCATAAACCAGAATTGTTAACTTCTTGCCACCTAGTTGGGTTTTTTTTCTTTCTCTCTTAGGGCTGAGCTAATAATGAATGCTGTGGTGATTAGTGTTTGTCATTTAAAGTCTGCTTTAGTAACTTCAAGTACCTCACTTCCTGCTTGGCAACCTTTAGGAAATTAGTAAAAACAAAGCAAGCACCAGAATGTTCAGGGTAGCCTTGTTAAGGATCAGAGAAGACTAGGAGGAAGATCATCCACAGAGAACTCCATACATAAATTATGTCATTTTGTTAAAATATAAGCCATTAGAGAAGGAAAAAAAAAAAACCAGACAAATGTACTGTTAGGAAAGGATCTTCGAGATACACTATAAAGGGAAAAACATGATGCAGAACAAATATATTTATTGTAAGACCACATGTAAGACCTATGGCAATACATTTGTGTGTAGATATAACTTATAGTCCACGTATATATTATACACACATTCTCATGGATACTTATATTGGTATAGATAGAAATTTTCTAGACCTGGGCTGTAGCGATAGCAAAGCAGGTAGGGTATTTGCCTTGCACGAGGCTGACCCGGGTGTGATTCCTCCATCCATTTTGGAGAACCCGGTAAGCTATTGAGAGTATGCTGCCCTCATGGCAGAGCCTGGAAAGCTACCCGTGGCGTATCCAATATGCCAAAAACAGTAACAACAAGTCTCACGATGGAGACATTACTGGTGCCCGCTCGAGCAAATCAGTGAACAACAGGATGTCAGTGACATTGACAGAAATTTTCTAGAAGGATCATTTAGAAAGTGATAGTAGGTATAAGCTTTGACTAGTGGAAGTAGAGTACGAAAACTTACTTTTTGTTTTATTGTCCTGGATTCTATACAGAAGTTTTCCTTGTTTTGCACATACAATTTTTTTAAAGGATAGTTTTTAAAATTCATTAAGACTTAAAATTAGAGGATGACCTTGGTACTCTTTTATGCTTAGCTTCTCTTAGGTTTTCTCATCTTTCTGCTTCCCTGGGCCCCGCCATCGCTCCGAGAATTTTTCATGCCCATCCACGTCTATTCAGGACTTGTCATCTTTGGAACAGTGATTGCCACAGTGCTTATGGGAGTGACTGAGAAACTGATTTTTTCCCTGTAAGTTGTACACCTAATAGACTTAAACCATAAAATGTTAAATACTTGTTCATTGGGGAAAGTACCTAGAAATGTAATGACTTTTGATGTCAACATAGGTTTTAAAGGAACTATTTAAAGAATGTAGTATACATGTAAAGTAGCACTTTTGGATTTTGTTTTTTGGTTTTTGGGTAACACCCGACAATGCTTAGGGGAAACTCCTGGCACTGCACTCAGGAGTTACTCCTGGCTGTACTGGGAGACCATATGGGATGCCAGGGATAAAACCCAGATCAGCTGCATGCAAGGCAAACCCTACCCACTGCGCTATCATTCTGGCCACTATAGCATTTCTAATGTTGGAAGAAGGGTAAAAATGAACAAATTGTAGTGGTCTTTTTTTTTTTTTGGCTTTTTTGGGTCACACTTGGCAATGCACAGGGGCCACTCCTGGCTCTGCACTCAGGAATTACCCCTGGTGGTGCTCAGGGGACCATATGGGATGCTGGGAATCAAACCCGGGTCGGCTGCGTTCAAGGCAAACGCCCTACCCGCTGTGCTATCTCTCCAGCCCCCTGTAGTGGTCTTTTTTGCGGGGGGGGGGAGCTGGGGGGGACCATTACTCTCAAGCAGTACTCAGGGGGCCTGGGGGACTCTGGGTGATTCTCTGGGTGATTCTCTGCCGATGGGGATGAATGGTAGGCTAGAGGGTGAATAGCTGCTCAGAGCCTGTGGTGATGGACTAGCGGAGCCACCAGAGCCGTATGTATTCAGGGGCCTCTGGGATTGACTTAGTGACACTTGGGGATGGATGTCCTGTGCAGTACAGGGGGGTATGCCAGCCCCCAACTTCAACAGTTGTTGAAGTCATGCATTCCTTTTTGATGTGCATGCTTTTGTATTCATTGTTATTTCAGTATACATATACATTTTTTCCCTCCTTTTTCAGAGGAACCACACTCGTGTGTGGGGTAGGGGAGCCCACATGCAAAGCTTGTGCTCCGTCTCTGTGAATCATCTCCCCAGGAGAGAAGATACAACCTGTATCCTCCTGTTTTTCCATTTCTTAGTGAGCCCAGGAGTTCTAGGTGCTATATTATTTTCATCCTTTACACCGTACCGTATGGTCTTACTACTGCTTGACTTATAAGATAACTTCACTTTTTCCCTGATGTCAAGCTCTAAGGGAATTTACACTGATGCCATCTCACTGTGCATCTTGAGCATGAAATTCAAGAGTGCTTGGTAGGTTGTTGTATTGCCTTATTTGTGATTAGACACCTGCTCTTCTTTTCTTCTTCCTCTTTTTTTTTAAATAGGAAAAAACCTGCATACAGTTCATTTCCACCTGAAGGCGTTTTCACAAATGTTCTTGGCCTTCTGGTTCTGGTGTTTGGTGCCCTCATTTTCTGGATCGTCACCAGGCCTCAATGGAAACGTCCCAAGGAACCAAATTCAGTCCTTCTTCGTTCGAACGGAGGCGCCGCAGAGGGAGCAGACAGCTCCTTGGCAGTCAACCTCAGCAATACTGATAGGGCAGATTCTGAGTTAAACAGTGAAGCTGCAGCTCGGAAAAGAAACTTCACCCTGGATGAGGCTGGCCAGAGATCCACCATGTAACGTGTTGTAGAGATGTAAGCCTAGAAGGTGCCTAGAAAAACTAACTCTACAGCTTAACTCCTCCTACTGGGAGAGGTCAATGTTTGTTTTATTTTGTTATGTTTTATTTAGTTCGATTTGGTAACATTCAAGATTTATGAAAAAAAAAAAAGTAAAAAGGACAGTATTCCCCAAAAACTCTACTCCAAAAAGACATGTACTCTCCTATAATCATTGCAGCAGTAGCCCAAATCTGGAAACAACCCAAGGGTCCAAGAACAGATAAACTGTGATACATAAACTCAGTGGAGTACCACTAGGCTATAAGAAATGACACAATCATGCAGTTTGTTGCCACGAGGATAGAACTGGAGGGGATCATGCTGAGTGAAATCAACCAGAAGAGGGACAGAAGAAGAAATGATCTCTTAGGTGTGGCATTTAAAGAAGCTGAGTAAGGGAATAACAAACGGGCCAAGGCAACAGAACCTAAGAACTGGTCTTTTCTTCCCCAGGCAGGGAGATAGGTGGGGATCCTGAGGTGGTTGTGTAGAAAAGGGGTCCCTGGTGGAGAAAACATATGTAGTGCTGGAACATTGTATGCATGACCCCATATCATGAATGGTATTCTAAATCACAACAGGCTCAAGAGCATATTCATGTTGCCAGGGATCAGAATGTTTCTATGTACCTTTCTGCTACACTCACCTTGGCAACCAGCACTCTGGAAAATGCCTTGACCATGTCAGTCCTAAGCTCAGCATTGTGGTCTGTCATCCTTCCCCTAGAGAAAAGAATTTCAGGAGGACACTAAATAGTGAATAGTGAAGCAAGGTAGTTTTTATGGAATGAAACTTGCTTAGAAAGATGTGTAGAGAAAAAGAGAAGTGTATTCAAAAGAGGGAATAAAGGACCCTTGCCTTGTGCACAACTGACCTGGGTTCAATCCCCATATGGTTTCCCTGAGACCTCCAGGAGTGATCTCTGAGCAAAGAACCAGGAGTAATCCCTGAGAACCAATTAGAGAGAGAGAGAGAGAGAGAGAGAGAGAGAGAGAGAGAGAGAGAGAGAGAGAGAGAGAGAGAGAGAGAGAATAAATAAGGCTTCTTCAGAGTAGAAAATTGCAAACAAGCATAGAAACAAAAAAAATCAAGGTATGTATTTAAGGGATAACATGAGATTGAAGAGCAAGCATGAACCTCTTGAAAAAGTTTGTATTGATTGAGGCCCAAATCAGAAAAAGGAGCAGATATTACTGGTGGCTCCATCATTTCTGTGTGTGTGTGTGTGTGTGTGTGTGTGTGTGTGTGTGTGAGTGTGTGTGTGTAGGGGATCACACCTGGCGATGCTCAGAGGCTACTTCTGTCCCTGTACTCAAGAATTACTCCTAGCAGTGCTCAGGGGACCTATATGGGATACCAGGATCGAACCTGGGTCAGCGTGTGCAAAGCAAACGCCCTGCGTGCTGTACTATTGCTCCGGCCCCTCCATCACTTTTGGCTTGTTGAGAATCAAAGCATGTAACCCAGTTGCTTTGTGACAGATGATCAAAACATGTGCTCTGGTTGGTCAGTTGGATAAGCTAGCGACTTCTAGCCCTCTTGGTGTACAACCCTTTCCTGTTAACGTAGGAGCTCAGTGATTTGGTATGTAGGGAAAGCAAAATCTAACATTGTCAAATGAGACTGTCAGGGCAAGGCTTATGCGGCACAGATATCAAGATTAACATACGGGGGGGGGGGGGCGGGCAGGGGGAGAATTAGGACATGTCTGGCTCCCTTTCCACTACTGCTGCTCTCTTCTCTCCAGCTGCTTTGAGCTTAGATTGTTTGAGCTCAGATTGGCCAGAGAAACCAGGATTTCTGTTAGAGCATTTTGGTGCTGAGACTGGGCCTCTGGTGATCAAAGAGATTGTCTCTGGTAGGACTGGAAAGTAGTGTCTAAAACTTCTCTTAGTCCCAGGGCGTCAAAAAAACCCTTGGATTTGGGGTTATATAGACAGGTTATATGCCTGGATGCTGGAGCAACATACATTGTTTTATGAACCTCAAAGAACACTTTTCTCCAAGTTAATGTTCTTATTTTTAAAAGTACTTACATGCACTTACTATGTACCCAATATTATTCTAAGCACTTTACAAATATTAGCTCATTGCCCCAGGAACCTGATGATTGGATACTGTTATCTGCCCCATTTTTCAAATAAGAGTTTGGAAGTTTGACAAAGTCAGTAACTTGCCCCCTATGACCAAGGCTCCTTGGTGGGGGGCAAAGATTCATACCTAACAGGCTGGCTCCTCCCTCAATCATTTGACCACTGCACTCAGCTGGGTTTTTCTCCCAGTTTATATTAATTCGCACCTTCTTTCACCCTCCCCGTGGGTAAACCTCAGCAGCTAGATTGTAGTATCATTGTTCAAGTGTATTTCCTGGCTCTCTGTTCCAAGGTTCCCTCATAACCAAAGACTCGTCCATACCTGTACAAAGGTCATGGGTATCCTGTACCACTGCCAAAAAGCTGTGACCCGCCTTGATGCACCTTTGCTCTGAAATGATGCCTTAGTGACTGAGAAAGATTTGCAGCTTTCAAGGTTAACCGTTATTATATTTGCTCTTAGAACCATGGTGGTTGAATAGCTGGGGTTTGGAGGAAGGAAAGCACTGTCTGAAGACCTGTTGTTCCTGAGACAATAGTAGGGGGAGGAAATTTGGGGGTATTTCTAGAATTTGTGATTCCCAGTATTGATTTTCAACTCAGTAGTGACAATTTGTGTACATGGGAACCTCTGTTTAGGCTCTGAACTGACAGAAATTAAAATATAGAGCAATGCCTGTGCTGAAATGATACTTTTCACTTTGGGGATTGATTGGGGGGAGGGTTGAGAATGGGGGAGGTTCCCTGCAATTTTAAATTAAGAGTGTTAATGTGTACACAACCTACTTTTTATGCCAAATATACTAAACGTTGTTGGTGCTCAATGAATTGATTTCCTTTAAGCTTCTTGAATAACCGTTTAAAGGGTCCCTTGCTGTAACACTGCATTCTTCTTGTTTAATTCTATTTCCAAAATTGGACAATAGTTTCAAAAGAGTCTCCAGTGCTTGGTCTAATGCCTGACACATAGTAGGCACAATTAAATTCAATATGAGTATCTCATGCTACAATTTTAGTGCTAAGTGGAAGGAGTAATTGTGTTGTTATACAAACATATTTTGATAAATGGGTGTTTCAATGCATAAAGGCGCACAAAAATTTCACAAGATTTTTTGGGGGGAGGACAGGTCAGTGACAACCCCAAGAATCGAAGCTGTCATTCTGTTTTGTGGAAGCCAAGAAAGAGGATATTAATGAAAAGTTAATTATGGATTCGGCACTAGAATATTCTATTCCATTGCAAAGTGTTTGAGCAGCCCTTAGCTCTTTTATTTTCTGTCTTTCCTGGACTATTGTGAGGGTAATCTTACAGATATTAGAGGAAATTCTTTTCTTCCCAACCATTATGAGCATTGTAAAGTATATCTAGAAAACCTTTCTTTTAATGGACTTTTTATTCTAATGATAATTGTACCTTTATCTTTCAAAAGCGGATATTTCCTACCTTAAGTGTCTCTCCCCAAAATATCTTATTAAAATCCCACAAAAAGAAAAGGGAAAAGAAAGCCTAGAGTATCAATTCCAAGCAAGTGATTGAAATCTCTCCCAAATAATTATAATTATAGCTTATAACATCTTCAGAGAGAGAGAGAGAGAAAGAGAGAGGCTGGCACAGTTTACCCCATAATCTAATTTCAGGGAGGGGGTGGGGGTTGGGGTGTGCTTTATTTTAACAGTCATCAAAATCAACACTAAGACCTTTACTTTCAGAGGGTTTATTGAGAAACTCAAATGAATGTACTTTTTTAATTAATAGTATTAGGAGAGCACAGCTTCCTATGCTGTTGAGTCACCCTGAATTCTAGAATTCTTTCCTGTGGTCTCATTTAAACCATGCTGGTTGGTAACCACACCTCAGACCTAAACAGTCAAAGAACAAAAAAGGGATTTGCATTTTTAAAAAACAACTGGTTTCTACTTTCTTAAAGGATTAAATAAAGGGAATGTCTTGTTTTTAATTAGGCACTTTGCCAACCTGAGTTGGAAATTCCATTGAGATACTGATTGACCCCAACTGCCAGGTCTAAAAGTTCAAAGGAAGAAGTAAAGCTTTATGCTCAACTTTGTTGCCCCGTGATGGGATTTTACTCCTTGTATGTCCCTTTCCAAGATAAATAGAATCCGTTACCGCTTTATCTTAGAATCACACATAGAAAAGTATAGAAGAAAGAAGACTGTTATTTTTTCCCTACAAGGTACCTGAAAACATACAGATTTCTATGTTAAAATTTGTCTTTTTATCTCAACACAATTATGGGGGAGGGGATTAAATAGCTTGAATATGTTATAATTTTGTAGAAATTATGCATCTATTTTTTCCTAACTTGTTTTTATATAGTAATAAAAGTTATTTTGGAAACTGGTGTATGTTATCAATTTTTCCAGGCTAGAAGGTGTAATGTCAAAAATTTATTTCCCTTGATTTTTTCTTTTTTTAACTTATTTGTTTTACTTTTGGTACCAGGTATTGAATCAAAGGCCTCACACATGCAAGGCAAATGCTCCATTACTGAGCTACATCTTCCTTCCTTCCTTCCTTCCTTCCTTCCTTCCTTCCTTCCTTCCTTCCTTCCTTCCTTCCTTCCTTCCTTCCTTCCTTCCTTCCTTCCTTCCTTCCCTTCTTTCCTTTCTTCTTTTATTTCTTTCCTTCCTTCCTTCTGTTTTTTCCCCTTTCCTTTCTTCTTTGACACCTGGCACTATTGGGGCTATTCCTGGCTCAGTGTGTGGGGGCTACTCCCAGTTTGGTGCTCAGGAGATCATTCAGTCCTGGGGATAAACCCAGTCTTCCTACATGCAAAGCTAAGATTGCGTTCAGCCCTTGGAGTCCTCTCCCTGGACCAATAAGGAACTTTACTTAAGTGTTTTTCCTCCTTTATTGAAAAGCTGTCAGATTTCTCAGTGTACTCTGGTTATTACAGCTTTTATCCACAAGGATCAGAGGGTCATTTGGGAACTGTTATGGGACTGAACTAGAATTGTAGCCTGTAGCGTTGAAGGAGTACGTAGATGTGGACGTCCAGTACTGATACAGTTTAAAAGGACAAAGCACAGATGAACCTATTGAAAACACAAACTACTGTAAAATTCTGTGGCATCCTTGAGAAAGTAGCTAATTCATCTGCCTGAGCTGTTTGATTTTTACCCAAATAAGAAAAAGGATCATAAACATCAAGTCATAAGGGGTTAGGTCTTCCCGAGCAGTGCTAGGAGACCCTGAGGCTAGTTCTTCATATATTCAGCCCAGTGCTGGGGCCACCAACGCCATCTTGGCAGTGGTGGGACTTGGGGAGACGTGCAGTGCCAGAAAGCAGACCCCGGCCTCTTCCTGCAGGCCTGCACCCAGCTCTGAGTTATCCCTAATCTTACTTAACCAGTTACAGTTTGGTCACTTACTCAAATTTTTTGTTAGCACAGCAGGTAGGGCGTTTGCCTTGCACTTGGCCGACCCAGGTTTGATTCCTCCTTCCCTCTCGGAGAGCCCGGCAAGCTACTGAGAGTATCCCGCCCGCATGGCAGAGCCTGGCAAGCTCCCCGTGGCGTACCCAATATGCCAAAAATAGTAACAAGTCTCACAATGGAGACGTTACTGGTGCCCGCTCAAGCAAATTGATGAACAATGGGACAACAGTGCTACAGACAGTGCTACAGTATTGCTTTTATGTCTTCTTTCTTGGAAATATTAATTATATTTTATGTTGTATAGCTATAATAGCACCATATTACCTCCTGTTATGCAGTAAAGCTATAATACTGTGTGTGAATGTTTTTGGTTTGTTTGGTTTTGGACCACACCCAGCAATGCTCAGGGCTTACTACTTGCCCTTGCTCAGAGATCACTCCTGGCAGGGCTCAGGGCACCCTATGGGGTGCCGAGGATTGAACCTGGATCAGCTGCATGCAAGGCAAGAGTCATGCACACTGTACTATCGCTCTGGCTCTTTGAGTTTTATATATTCACATAAGTATCATATGACAGACATAGTATTTGTTTGTTTGGAGCCACGCCCAGTGCTCAGGGCTTACTCCTGAATCAGGGATCACTTCTGGTTAGACTCAGGGGGCCACATGGGATGCCAGGAATAGGACTTGCATCAGTCATGGGCAAAGCAAGTGCCCTACCCACAGGACTATCAATCTGTTCGCCTAAACATCATATTTTATCAGTAATTTATGTGTCTCATGGTGGAGGGGCACACTCCAGGCAGAGTGCTGTGTGACAGTGCTCAAGAATCACAGCTGGTAGCGCCGGGAGGTCACCAGGGCCAAATCTAGTGATGCTTAGCGATCAGACTCAGGGCCTTGCACATGCTGTTTGTTTGAGCATGTGAACTCTCCCCATTCTTGATTTGAATGATTCATTTCAGAGATACAGTATATTTCATTTCTCATTGATTTGAATTGGAAAATATTTTGATACTGTGTGTGACTCAAACCCATACCAAATGATTTCACATTTTTTAGTAGATTGAATTTTCAATCATACTAGATTTGTACTAGTACCCACCATGCTTCTCCGTTCTCAAGAAGCTATTCCACTGACTACCTTATTATCTACATTTCTTTTTCTTTTTGGGTCACACCTGGCAATGCACAGGGGTTACTCCTGGCTCTGCACTCAGGAATTACCCCTGGCGGTGCTCAGGGGACCATATGGGATGCTGGGAATCGAACCCGGGTCGGCCACATGCAAGGCAAATGCCCTACCCGCTGTGCTATTGCTCCAGCCTCATTACCTACATTTCTTGAGCCACAGCTGGTTAGATGGAGAAAAACTTGTCCCCTAAGTCCGACCTTCCCGTGACTGGCCAGCACACTGCCAGTGGCCTGGCATGAAAAGAAGATGTTCTCCTTCATTTCATTTCAGATTGAAAATTGATGATTTCAAAGAATTTGGATTCTCCTCTTCTGGGAACTCGATCTGAGAATACTTTAGACATCAGTGAAAAAAAAAATGATGTTGAATGATTGTCTAGACAAGGGCCAGAAGGATTGCTCCATGGTTGGAAGCCTGTCTCATGTGCTGAGGGAGAAGGGATGTTGGGATGGAGAAGGGACCACTAAGTCAATTATGGTAGGAGGGATTGCTTGGGATGAGAGATGTGTGCTGAGAGTAGACAAAGAACCAAACATGATGGCCTCTCAGTATCTGTATTGCAAACCATAATGCCCCAAACTAGAGAGAGAGTAAGAAGGAAAGTGCCTGCCACAGAGACAGGGGTTGGGTGGGGTGGGGGTGGGGGTGACAGGAGGGATACTGAGGACATTAGTGGTGGAAATGTGCACTGGTGGAGGGATGGATGTTCGATCATTGTATGACTGAAACTCAGGCATGAAAGCTTTGTAAGTGTCTCTCATGGTGGTTCAATTAAAAAAATAAAAATTAAAAATAAAATGGTTGTCTAGAGACAGGGGCCATGAGGGATTGTCTAGACCAGATATCAGAAAACTGGCACGAGCTGAAAGAGGCTTTGTATGCACCAAGTTTCTGTTGTAACTGTTTCTGTTGTAACTATTTGGCACTGCCACTGCAATTAAGGGAGGCCTCAGACAATTATGAATGAGTGTGACCCCTTTCCACAAAAGCCCTATGTACAAACATAGATGACAAGCCACATTTGACCTACAGGCCAAACTCAGCCCATTCCTGGTTGCAGATGAAATCAAAATAGAAAACGTTTTCCAGAGTACGTTCTGAAGGCTTGTTGCACATTCTTAGGGTTTTTTTGAGTGGTAAAAATAAAGCTCGAGGACTGAAGACAAAGTACAGGAGTTAAAATTGCAAGCACTAGGGCTGGAGAGATCACAGGTAAGGTGCTTGCCTTGCACGTAGTCAGTCTGGGTTCAATCTTCAGCACCCCTGACCACTGCCAGGAGTGATTCCTGAGTGCAGATCAAGGAGTAACCCCTGAGTACCACCAGATGTGGCCCTAAAACAAAATAAAACAAACAAACAAACAAACAAACAAACAAAAAAGGTTTCAAGCAAGGGTTGAAGGCTAAAAGACCCAGAAAGCTGGGGAGGTGGCTCAGGGACCGAGCATTTGCCTTTCATATGGGAGCCCTGGATTCAATTCCTGGCATTGCAGAATAATAATAATTTAAACAAATAATAATAACAATCAAAGTGTCCAACCTGAGTACCTGGCACACAGTACAATCCCTGGCCCCTGAGCACAGAGCCAGGAAGAAGCCCTGAGCACAGCTGGGTGTGATCCAAAACTAAATATAAAACAAAACACATTCCAGTGATTAATGAATTAACCTTAAATATTGAAGTTAGAGCCCAGTCAAAAGGTAAAACATGCTCTCCTGGCCTTTGAGCTATCTTTCTTGTCTCTCCAGCTCTCAGAGAACTTTAACATTTTTTTCTCCCATTATTTTCAGCTGTTATTTGTGGGACGTTTTGTCCAATAGAATCTATACCTCTATCCCAGAAACCAGGCCTTTTTCTTTTAATTGCTCACATGCAGTGGGACTCTGAAAAACACAGACTATCACACAGAACAGGAGTTTTCTGCTTTTTAAACCTAAAGACCTGGCTGCAGTTAATGGTGTCAACATTTTTTTTTCTTTTTTTTTTCATTAATTTCTGTGGCTAAGTATTAGTCTTTGGAATGGCAACTGAAAACCATGGATAGAGCATTTTACTAACTTACTTGAGCCAAAGAAGTGTTGTTGTGGTGGTGGTAGTTTTTTGTTTTGTCTTTATTAAAAGAGCTGCAGGATAGCTGCTTGGCTTTGGGAAAAGCAAATCAAAGAAAACTTTATTGGAGCTGTCTTTTTTTTTTTAATTGAATCACCATGAGATATAGTTACAAGATTTCATGTTTGGGTTACAATCATACAATGACCAAACACCCATCCCTCCACCAGTGCACATTCCCCACCACCAATCTCCCCAGTCTACCCCCCTTCCCACCCTCCCCCTGCCTCCATGGCAGACAATATTCCCCATACTCTCTCTCCCCGTACCATCCAATGAGATGGTCAGACTTCTTCATGAAAACCCTGAATGAACGATTTGAGGCTCTTCCTGTTCCTAGAGAGAGCTGATATCACTGGGCTACAGTGCATGTGACAGGGACAAATGGAGACGTTACTGGTGCCTGCTCAAGCAACTCAAAGATCAATGGGATGACAAATGATACAAGTGAAGTGATACTCTCTCTCTACTTTGGGGCATTATGATTTGCAATGCAGATACTGAGAGGTTATCATGTTTGGTCCCTTATCTACTTTCAGCACACATCTCCCATCCCGACCTATCCCTCCAACCATCATTTTCTTAGTGGTCCCTTCTCTATTCCAGCTGCCTTCTCCCCCCTCCTCCCCTACCACCACCACAAGGCAGGCTTCCAACTGTGGAGCAGTCTTCCTGGTTCTTGGGTCTACTGTCCTCGGGTGTCTTTACAACTTCTCGCCAGCAGACCTCACTCATTATCCACTTAGGTTTACTGCTTCCCTAATTAAACGCAGTAGCAGACATACTTGTGTTAAGTACCTTACAATTAAAGGTGAGCCTTGACCTTCCTTATCAGGTAAGAATGGAGAAGGAACAGTGGGTGCTGTGATCTGCATTTAAACACCCTTCAGGGCCAGGAATATGGTACCAGGGCAAGCTGCACGGCCTGTGCCCAGCCCTGGCATCAGATGGCCTCCCTGGTGTGGCTCTTCAGGACCTAAGCAGCACCACATCCTCAGGTGTCCCATGGAACTGCCTGCCTGGTTGTATGAGAATTGCCAGGAGTGGGGGCCAGAGAGATGGGACAGCGGGGAGGGCACTTACATTCACTAGCTGACCTGGGTTCAATCTCTAGCTCTGTACATGATCCCTTGAGCCCAGGCAGGGTGATATCAGAGCACTGAGCCAGGAATAAACCCTGAGCAGTGCTGGGTGTGGCCCCAACTCTCCTCTCTCCACAAAATAAAAACAAAAATAAAATGGGTAAAGAGTTAGCTATGGAACAAGGGATCCTTAGTGATTACAGTCTTGAAACCAGAAGTCCTTCCTTCCCCTCTTTACATATTCTAAATTTCTTTCCTTAAAAGGTTCTGGGATGGCTCGATGAATTTCACTGAAGACTTGTTACCCATTGCAGTTACTTAGCTGCATGAATAAGATTTTCTTAACCTAAGGACCAAAGCAATATTATAGTGGGTGGGTGCTTGCATTGCACGCAGCAGACCCAGGTTGGATCCCTAAGTACCCTTGAACCCCTCTGGGAGTGATCCCTGAGCACAGAGTCAGGAGTAAGCCCTGTGCCCCCAAAAAACAAATAGAAGATTTTCTTAATCTACAGAGAGAGAGAGAGAGAGAGAGAGAGAGAGAGAGAGAGAGAGAGAGAGAGAGAGAGTTAGCTATGGATCAGAATAGAGTCCACCTGGTTCAGAACAGCTCAGAGGAAGGGGGCAAGGGAAGAAGCCATGAGTCAGAACAATAGGAGAAAGTATACATGATGGAGGAAAAGCCCAAGGCACAGTAGTCCAGTGTCTGTATTCCTTAATGTACAATTCATGATTTGTTGTAGGCAGCAAAAACTGGTAATAAGGCTGGAGAAATAGCTCCGAGGCCTGGAACACATTCTTTGTATATGAGAGACCCAAATTAGGTCCTCAGCCCTGCCTGGGTACCTGCACACTGCCAGGAAGAACCGATGAGCACTGTACCAGGAGTGGCCCCCTAACTATGTATATATAGTTATATAATGTTATATAACTATATAACTCCACCCCAGGCTCTTCTCACTCGGGGTGTCCTACAGGGGGACGGGTGAGAACCCTTCCTGCCCCAAGGATGCAGCCCCAGCATCCGACCTCCACTACCCAACCACCACCATGCTACAGGTCACTTTCCAGACACTCCAGCCAAGCCTCACGCATGAATGAAGTCCCATGAACCCAGATAATGCAGAACTTTGTGACCTTAGACTCTGGACTCAACGGGACCCAGAAGCAGAGATCCTCTGCCTGCTACACATTATAAAGACACTTCCTACCCATTTTCCATAATTACCACACCATATTTGATGGAGTTGAGACAATAGGCAACAAATCTTAGAGAGTAATATATATATATATGCATATATATATATATATATATATATATATATATATATACACACACACTCCTCTCAGAGAGCCCGGCATGCTACCCAGAGTATCCTGCCCACACGGTCAGAGCCTGGCAAGCTACCCATGGCGTATTCAATATGCCAAAACCAGTAACAATAACAGGTCTCATTCTCCTGACCCTGAAAGAACCTCCAATTATTGGGAAAGACGAGTAAGGAGAGGCTGCTAAAATCTCAGGGCTGGGAGGAATAGAGACGT
Organism: Sorex araneus; assembly: GCF_027595985.1. NCBI lineage: Eukaryota > Metazoa > Chordata > Mammalia > Eulipotyphla > Soricidae > Sorex > Sorex araneus. The sequence continues at coordinate 205,484,967 of NC_073313.1, forward strand.
TACTGGTGCCTGTTTGAGTAAATTGACGAACAATGGGATGATAGTGATAAAGTGATACACACACACACATATAAAACACTATCACTGTATCACTGTCATCCCGTTGCTCATCAATTTGCTCGAGCGGGCACCAGTAAGTCTCCATTGTGAGACTCGTTACTGTTTTTGGCGTATCGAATATGCCCACGGGTAGCTTGCCAGGCTCTGCTGTGTGGGTGGGATATTCTTGGTAGTTTGCCAGGCTCTCTGAGAGGGACAGAGGAATCGAACCCAGCCACATGGAAGGCAAACACCCTACCCGCTGTGATATTGCTCCAGTCCAAATGCATAGAAAAAAATTAATGTGATAACTTGTTTATGGCATCTAGATTGGAGATTGTTTCATGGCAACAGATAAACGTGTTGATATATAAATATCTACTAGAGATAACTTCATATCTTAATAAAACCTTGTCACAGTGACGCTACTCTTTTCATTATAAATTTTAATTTAGCTTTGGTTTCCTGCTTTATCATCACCTTGTGAGACCTTCAATAAGTCAGTCGTCTGAGTTTCAGTTTCTGCCACTATAAAGTGGAAATGAAAACACTTACCTCTGGAAAATCATTTATGAAGATTATATAGTAACAAGGAAAAGGATGGTCTATTGTGGTTTATAAAACCTCGATTCAGATGATTACAACTGTGAAGATGTGCAGATGAGAAATAGATGGACTAGATTATGGATTCAAAAGTAATTTTTCCTTCCATGTTCCAAATTCCCGTAACATTATTTACTTTAGTCATGAAAAACAGTGAACAAGGTTTAATATTCATGACACATTTCCAGCCCAGACTCTAGAAGGGTTTGGGTGTTGGTTCCTTCCCACTGACCTTCCAGTTGGTACGATCCTGCCCAAGACTCAGAGGAGGGCGCTTGGCCAATGCACATCCTGTTCCAGGGAGTTTGGGATCAGCTGAGGATTGATACCAGATTTCCTGCTTCTGCCCTGTGTGCCTTTCTTTCAGCCTATAGCCCCTCCATGTTATTTGAATAACCAGCAGGGAGCTTTCAGGCCTGGAGATCCAGGGAAACTGGTGAAACCGCCCCCACCTATTTCCTATTCGCTGTATACGGTGGGCCCTACAGACCCCAAAGGCGAGTATCAGTATAAGAAGGAGACCCAAAGAACAGACAGATACGTGAAAACCAAAGCAGACACTAGAGTTCTGAAGTCATAAATCAAGGCATGCTAGAAGCCACCAGAAGACACGAGAAAGAGAGAAAAATGATTCTGTTTTTGGGCCAGTGGTGCGTGTGTGCATCTTGGCTTCTGAGCCCCCAAGACTGTCAGAGATTACTTTCCTGCTGTTTTAAGCCAATGACATTTTTGGTCATTGGTTAATGGCAGCCCTAGGAAACTAATATGATGGCTGAATCTCACAATCCCACAATCCTAATACTGAATTTGAATTTTTTAAACATTTGAAAATGTAAATGTTGCTATTTAGTGTTGTTTAGGAATATAGATGTATTAATAAACGCCTAGAGAAGCAAAAGAGAATAACAGCAACCAAAGTTAGGGGAGTGAGCCCCATGAGGTAATGGATGGAAAAGAACAAACTGTGGGTATAAAGAGCATCCACTGTATTGATAATATAGTTTGGTAATTCCTTGTTTGATAATTTCACTGTCTTGTAAGCTGTGTGGTAGGGTCAGCAAGATCAATATCACATTTTATTCCAGTGTGTAGGACTCAACTACTTAATCATCACATTTAAAAATTTAATATTTTTTTCTGTGCTGGGATCTAGTCCAGGAGCCTTGTACATGCAAGGCAGGTACTCTACCATTGAGCTACATCCCTCGCTTCTAAATTTAAAGGATTTTTGTTTTGCTGTTGTGCTACACCCAGTGGTGCTCAGGTGCTACTCTTGGTGGGGCTTGCGAGGCAGGATTCAAACTGGGGTCATAGCCACAGGCTCATGCCCAGGAAGTACCTTAGCCTTTATACCATCTCTCAGGTCAAAATTTTTTTTTTTAATTTGGCAGGAGAAGGGGGAAGGGTTTGAGCTACATCTAATGATGCCCGGGGGTTACTCTTGGCTCTGCACTTAGGAATTACTCCTGGTACTGCTCCAGGGACCCTATGGATGCTGGGTTTCGAACCTGGGTCAGCCACATGCAAGGCAAGCATTCTACCTGCTCTACTACTCTCTCTAGCCCCAAAAAAATAAAATTAAAAATTAAAAAATTAAAGGACAAGAAGTGTCTGGGAGAGGCTCAGTGGCCAAAGCACCTGGTTGGCAGGCATGAGCCCCGGGTTTGATCCCCAGGAATGCCTCTGCTGTCCATGGTCCCCAGTGCTACAATGGATTTCTGGTCGAAGCGCAGCCAGGTGTTGGGGCGTCTCCTTCCCCAAGAGCAGGTGCGCAAGCAACACCACGAAAAGGAGCGGGACCCCCAGGGAGCACCATCACCAATTGTGCAGGCTCCATGGTCAGGCACATGGGTGACCTGGGGTCATCACCCAGCAGCATCCGCCGAGGGGCAGAACAAGAAGAGATAACATTAAGCAAGACAGAAAGAAGGCTGATAACCTTTCTGACGTGTGGACTTCTTTTTTGAATAATCCACGAGCTTTCAAATGTCAGCCCGAACAACATAATCTGGTGCATATATAGGTGCTGACACTTAATAAGCAGGTGAAAAATCATTTTGTTAATATTCAGTACTCTGGTGTCATTTATAAATAATTCCAGTAGTAACCTTTTTCATCGGGAAAACACCTGTACAGTGCCAACTCTGATTACTCCCTGTGGATATTGCTAGGCTAAAAATTAATATATCATACTTTCCAGAATGACAGACTGTGGGCTGTAATAAGAGAAAACAGTAATTTATAAGATGGAGTAATTACTGGAGAATCCAGGTACTATTTACAGACTTTCTTCTTTGTTCTCAAGCCAACAAAATTATGGAGTCCACATTCCCAGAGTCCTTTATTAGCCGTAATCTTAGGTTGTCTATCAAAAACAATAGTGTTGTGGATTAATAAACACCACAACCCATAATAAACCGCACCAGCCCTTGTTCTGCCCACGTAATAAGAGAGTTCGGTTGGAGCATTAGCCAGTGAGACTGACTAGCTGGACTGTCCAGCATTTGCCCTCTCGCTGGCTGCGATATCTAGAATATCCACCAGGTGGCAGCAACTCCACAGCTGCCAACCGCTGGCCTCCAAGGGAGCCACTGGATTCCGCCGCCCTGGACTATCTCATCCCCACCCAACAGCTTGGTAATATTTACGCAGTCGGATTCGACTGTTCCTTTACGAACGAGGATTTAGAAAGACATCGGGACTGCGATTGATGGAAAGTCTTTCAGCTTTAGTCACAGCCAATACAACAATAACTTGATATCTGATTTAAGCGTGTGCAGTCTTTACCCCTCCTCTTGTTTGGCCCCCCCTTTTTTTTTTTTTTGGCTTTTTGGGTCACACCTGGCGATGCACAGGGGTTACTCCTAGCTCTGCACTCAGGAATTACCCCTGACCGTGCTCAGGGGACCATATGGGATACTGGGATTTGAACCCGGTTCGGCCGCGTGCAAGGCAAACGCCCTACCCGCTGTGCTATCTCTCCAGCCCCTGGCCCCTTTTTTTAAAAAAAAAAAATACCCCTGATAGTTTTGTTTTCTTTTTAAATACAAAAATATATTGTATTTTTTATTTTTTATTTTTTTTTTAATTTTTTATTGTGGAAAGTTACAAAGTTACAAAGTTTTCAGGTTTAAATCTCAGTTATACAATGCTCGAATACCCATCCCTTCACCAGTGCTCATATTCCACCACCAAGAATCCCAGTATAGCTCCACCCCGCCCCCTCACACCCCAAACACCCCCACGCCCCTAGCCCCCCCACCCTGAGCCCCCCCCGCCTGTGTAACTAATAAATTTCACTTTACTTTCACTTTGATTGCATACAATATTTCAACAAAACTCACTATTATTGTTTGGAGAGTCTCTCCCCTAAAGTCAGACCTGCTGAAAAGGAAGCATAAGGTAATTTGTTTTCCATTGCTGAGGATGAAGAAGTGTGAGGTCGAGTGACCACACTTAGCGGCCTCTCAGTTTTGGGTTTCTGTAATTTAGTATTTTAGTAACTAAGTCCAGAGAGATATCTGCCAGAAGTTGCATCGTTGCCAACTTGTACTTCTCAGTTACATTATATTCCACATATGAGTGCAATCTTTCTATGTCTGCCTCTTTCTTTCTGACTCATTTCACTCAACATGATACTTTCCATGTTGATCCACTTGTATGCAAATTTCATGACTTCATGTTTCCTGACAGCTACATAGTATTCCATTGTGTAAATATACCAGAGTTTCTTTAGCCAATCATCTGTTTTCGGGCACTCTGGTTTTTTCCATATTGTGGCTATTGTGAACAGAGCGGCAATGAACATGGAAATGCAGATGTCATCTCTACTATACCTTTTTGCCTCTCCGGGATATATTCCCAGGAGTGGTATTGCTGGGTCAAATGGGAGCTCAATTTCTAACTTTTTGAGAATCGACCATATTGTTTTCCAAAAGGGCTGAACCAGTCGGCATTCCCACCAGCAGTGAAGGAGAGTCCCTTTCTCCCCACATCCACGCCAACACCGGTTGCTTTTGTTTTTGGGGATGTGGGCCAGTCTCTGTGATGTGAGATGATATCTCATTGTTGTTTTGATCTGCATTTCCCTGATGATTAGTGATGTTGAACATTTTCTCATGTGCCTCTTAGCCATTCGGATTTCTTCTTTGGAAAAGTTTCTGTTCATTTCATCAGCCCATTTTTTGATCGGGTTGGCAGTTTTCTTCTTGTGGAGTTCAACCAGTGCATTGTATATCCTTGTTATCAACCCTTTATCGGATGGGTACTGCATAAATATCCTTTCCCATTCTGTAGACTGTCTTTGTATTTTGGTCACTGTTTCTTTTGAGTTGCAGAAGCTTCTTAGTTTGAGATAGTCCCATTTATTTATCTTTGTTTTCACTAGCTTAGCCAGTGGCGTGTCAGCTTTGAAGATACCTTTGGCTTCAATGTCGTGGAGGGTTTTGCCGACCTTATCTTCAATGTACCTTAGGGATTCTGGTCTGATGTTGAGGTCTTTAATCCATTTTGATCTGATTTTTGTACATGGTGATAGATGGAGGTCTAAGCCCATTTTTTTGCATGTAGCCGTCCAGTTTTGCCAGCACAATTTGTTAAACATGCTTTCCTTGCTCCACTTCACATTTCTTGCTCCCTTATCAAAGATTAGATGATCATATATTTGGGGGTGTATGTCAGAGTATTCAACCCTGTTCCATTGGTCTGCCGCTCTGCCTTTGTTCCAGTACCATGCTGTTTTAATGACTACCGCTTTGTAGTAGAGTTGGAAGTTGGGGAGGTTGATTCCTCCCATTTTCTTTTTCCCAAGGATTGCTTTAGCTATTCGTGGGGGCTTATTGTTCCATATGAATTTCAGGAGCGCTTGCTCCATTTCTTTGAAGAATGTCAAGGGTATCCCTATAGGGATCGCATTGAATTTGTACAATGCTTTGGGGAGAATTGCCATTTTGACAATATTAATTCTTCCAATCCATGAGCAGGGGATGTCTTTCCATTTCCTCGTGTCCTCTTTTATTTCCTGAAGTAGTGTTTTATAGTTTTCATTATACAAGTCCTTTACCTCCTTTGTTAAGCTGATTCCGAGGTATTTGATTTTTTGAGGCGCAATTGTGAATGGGATTGCTTTTCTCAGGTCACTTTCTTCTCTCTCATTATTTGCATATAGGAAAGCCATGGACTTTTGGGTATTGATTCTATAGCCTGCAACTTTACTGTACGAGTCTATTGTTTCTAGGAGTTTCTTGGTAGAGGTTTTAGGGTTCTCTAAGTATAGTATCATATCATCTGCGAATAGTGAGAGCTTGATTTCTTCCTTTCCTACCTGAATGCCCTTAATGTCTTTTTCTTGCCTAATCGCTATTGCAAGTACTTCCAGTACTATATTGAACAGAAGTGGAGAGAGTGGGCATCCTTGTCTCGTCCCTGTTCTCAGAGGGAAGGCTCTTAGTTTTTCCCCATTGAGGACAATGCTTGCCATAGGCTTGTGATAAATGGCTTTGACTATATTGAGGAAGGTCCCTTCTATACCTATTTTGGCTAGTGTTTTCATCATAAACGGATGCTGGATCTTGTCAAATGCTTTCTCTGCATCTATTGATATGATTATATGATTTTTATCTTTTCTTTTGTTGATATGGTGGATTATGTTGATTGATTTCCGGATGTTAAACCATCCTTGCATCCCCGGGATGAATCCCACTTGGTCGTGGTGTATGATCTTTTTGATAAGTTGTTGAATTCTATTTGCTAATATTTTGTTGAGAATTTTTGCATCTGTGTTCATCAGGGATATTGGCCTGTAGTTTTCTTTTTTTGTGGTGTCTTTGTTTGCTTTTGGTATTAGGGAGATATGAGCCTCATAGAAACTGTTAGGGAGGGTTTCTGTTTCTTCAATTTCCTGGAAGAGCTTGAGAAGGACTGGCAAAAGGTCCTCTTTAAATGTTTGGAAGAACTCACTAGTGAATCCGTCTGGACCTGGGCTTTTGTTTTTGGGGAGACTTTTGATTACCATTTCAATTTCCTTGATGTTAATTGGACTATTCAGGTACTCCAGGTCTTCTTGGTTCAGCCTTGGGAGATTATAGGAGTCGAGGAATTTATCCATTTCTTCTAGATTCTCTTGTTTCGTGGCATAGAGATTTTCAAAGTAGTCTCTGATGATCTTTTGAATTTCATTGGTTTCTGTCGTGATGTCCCCCTTTTCATTTCTGATTCGGCTTATAAGGGTTCTCTCTCTCTCTTTCTTTGTGAGTCTTGCTAGTGGTTTATCAATCTTGTTTATTTTCTCGAAGAACCAGCTCTTGGTTTCATTGATCTTCCGGATTGTCTTTTGGGTTTCCATGTCATTAATTTCTGCTCTAAGTTTTATTATCTCTTTCCTTCTGCCTGGTTTTGGCTCCTTTTGTTGGTCCTTTTCTAAGGTCTTGAGCTGTGAAGTCAAGTTATTTATGTGGGCCCTTTCTTCCTTCCTGAGATATGCTTGCAGAGCTATAAATTTTCCCCTTAAAACGGCTTTAGCTGCGTCCCACAGGTTCTGGTAGCTCGTGTCTTCATTCTCATTTGTTTCTAGGTACCTTTTGATTTCTTCCTTGATTTCCTTCCTGACCCACTCATTGTTCAATATCGAGCTATTTAATTTCCAGGTGTTTGATTTGGTTTTCTGCATCTGTCCACAGTTAAGTTTTATCTTCAGTGCATCATGGTCTGAAAAGATAGCTGGTACAATGTCTATCTTGTTGATTCTGTTGAGGTATGTTGTGTGGCCCAGCACATGGTCTATTCTGGAAAATGTTCCATGTGCACTGGAAAAGAATGTGTATTCCTTTTTTTGGGGATATAAAGCCCTGTATAGATCTATTAGCCCTCTCTCTTCTATTTCTTCCTTCAAAGCCAGTATTTCATTGGTGAGTTTTAATCTTCTAGATCTGTCCAGAGGAGACAGTGCAGTGTTGAAGTCTCCAACTACTATTGTGTTGCTCGAGATGTCCTTCTCGAGGTCTCTTAGCAGCTGTTGTAGGTATTTAGCTGGTCCCTCATTGGGTGCGTAGACATTTAGGAGTGTGATTTCTTCCTGATGTACACATCCCTTGATTAATAAAAAGTGGCCTTCACTATCCCTTCTAATCTTTTTCAACCTGAAGTCTATGTTGTCCGATACTAGTAAAGCCACTCCGGCTTTCTTGAGGGAGTTGTTTGCTTGCAGGATTGTTTTCCATCCTTTGACTTTGAGTCTGTGTTTGTTCTGGCTATTCAGATGTGTTTCTTGCAGGCAACAGAAGGTTGGGTTGAGTCTCTGAATCCATTTTGCCAGTCTGTGTCTCTTAATTGGTGAATTCAGACCATTGACATTAAGGGAGATTATTGTTATGGGATTTTGTGCCGTCTTTGTGCAAGGGTTTGTTGTGCTTGTAGAGGTTGTTCTTGTCTTACAATAGCCCCTTTAGTGCTTCTTTTAGGTTTGGTTTTGAGTCTATGAAGTTCCTGAGCTGTTGTTTATCCCCAAAGTAGTGTATGATTCCTTCTAGTTTGAATGAGAGTTTAGCCGGATAAAGTATTCTTGGTGAAGCGTTGATTTCATTGAGTTTTTTCACTATATCCCACCATTGCCTTCGAGCTTGGAGGGTTTCCTCTGATAGATCTGCTGTGAGCCTAAGGGGTGCTCCTTTGTATGCGATTTCCTTCTTGGACCTTGCTGCTTGGAGTATTGTGTCTCTCTGGAAGATGTCCATCATTGTAACTATGATATGTCTTGGGGTTTTTCTGTTAGGATCTCTTTTAGCTGGCACTCTCTGGGCGCCTTGAATCTGGATGCCTGCATTGTCCAGCTGTGGGAAGTTTTCCGCAATGATTTGTTTGACTGTGTCTTTTTCGTTGGGGTTGGTTCCCTGTGGTTCTGGTAGTCCAATGATTCTAATGTTGTTCCTCTTGAATTCATCCCCTAGGACTCTGATTCTGGCTAGAGCTATTTTGAGGTCTCTTGCCATGGTTTGATGTTGCCTGTAGGCCTCTTGCAGCTCATCTTCAAGCATACTGATTCTGTCTTTGGCTGCAGTCATCCTATTGTTGAGGGCAGTCAGAGAGTTTTTGATTTCATGTACGGAATCCTTCATTTCTTTTTGAAGGTTTTTTATTTCTGCTCTCATTTCTTCCCGTATTTTGTCGGCTGTCTGTTGTATTGTTTCCGCCAGGTCTTCCTTGAAGTTGTCCATCTTTGCATTGAGTTGATTGAACATGTTGAGGATTTCAAGTCTGAATTCTTTCTCAGAGAGGTCAAGTTTGTAGGAGGCGCCCATTGAGGTTTCCGGACTCCTTTGATCGTCCTCTGGTTGCAATGGGGATTTTCGCTGTTTCTTCATGTTGTTTGTGGTGATATGAAAGAGGGCTCTTGATGATGAGTGTCCCTGTTTCCTTTTGTTGCGAAAAAGGATTGTGGATAGGCTCAGTTAATAGTGGTTGGCTTTTTACTTGCCGGTGTAGAACCTGGTCTCCTACTGAGATGTTCTTATGTGAAGTCTTGTGTTTTATTGTCCTACTGCTTGCGAATAGCTAGGATGTTAGTCTTGGATAGGATGTTGAGAAAACTACTTTCCGCCGCGTGAGCTTTGGCCGCCGGCAATGAGGCCACGCCCACTTTTCTTAGGCCACGCCCCCTGGTGGTTAGGCCACGCCCCTTTCCCACAGACCTTTGCGGGAAGACAGGACGGCGGCGGCGCTTGGGGTCGGCGTGCCGGCCACTCGGCCGGCAGTCCGGAGGGGAGGGAAGCCCGGGGTGCTCCTATATTGTATTTTTTAAAGAGTCTACTTCCAAAGGGTTTGGAGCGATAGCGCAGCGGATAGGGCGTTCGCCTTGCACACGGCCAACCCGGGTTCGATTCCTCCATCCCTTTCGGAGAGCCAGGCAAGCTATTGAGAGTATCCCACCTGCACGGCAGAGCCTGGCAAGCTACCCGTACTGTATATGATATGCCAAAACCAGTAATAACAAGTCTCACAATGGAGACGTTACAGATGCCCGCTTGAGCAAATCTATGAACAACAATCACAATCTATGATAGTGATACAGTGATTTCCCAAAAGTGCGTTAAATGTAATTAACTCTTAGTAATAAGATATGCAATTACATTGGAAAGATTTGCTGAAAATCATCAATACATGGTCAGAGAAGAGTTTTGCAAACAATCAGCATTTTACAAGGGCAGAATCATTTGACAGTAGGTTAGTTCCAGCTGGTTCTGGTCATCTCTTCTTGTGAGTCATTATTGCTGAAACCCAGGTGCAGCTGGGAAGTTTCAGAGACAGTCTCCAGTCAGAATCCTCTAACACTGCCAGATTTGGAAGCTCTGAATCCTTGAGGACCACAGGGCCCCTACATGATAATTAGAGCGTATACTCAGACATTTCTGAGCTGAGGCTGCATAGCTTTCGAGATAAATGAAGATTCTCTTGCAGTTCTCAGATGTAAATACGCTAAGCATGCCTGAGACCTATAGAGAAAAAGCCATAAGCTGAGAGAGGCTTTCACTGAACACTGTAGAGACAAAGAGTACAGAATTTGGAGTCTGGAGAACAACAAGTTGAACCCTTACTCTTAGGAGCTGTGGGATTTGGGCTGTTTCTTCTCCACAATGAGCCTAAAAATACCCCTCCTACTGACTTTCTGGGCTTTCATGAAGTTTAATAAATAATCAAGGTGTTCAGTTAATACAACAGTTAAATAAATGGGAGAGAACTTTAAAAATGTACTTTTGTAAACATCATAAAACCAAAGGATTTTGACATGAAAAAGATAGTAATGGGTTTTAGGGAAAAAAGATCTCTATCTTTCCATCTGTACTGAACAGTGGTTCTTAACTCTGGGAAAGTTTAGAAAATTCCTGAAAACTATGTTTTCCTCAATATAATTTTCAGATTTAGGTCTGAGATCAAAGTCTCTAATTCATTTTATATTGGCTTGTGCTAGGTGTAAGATAGAGTCTAAGGTTTTGGGGGTATTTTTGTTTGTTTGTTCTTTGTGCTTTTTGCAAGTGATTCAGCGGTTTCCCCGGCACCATTTGTTGAAGAGGGTTTGAGGGTTTGCTTGCTCTACTTTATACTCTTTGCTCCTTTGTCAAAGATTAGTAGCCCAGATTAGTAGCCCATATATCTGAGGATCTGTCCTGTTTTTTGTTTTTTTTGTTTTTTTTTTTTTTTTTTTGCTTTTTGGGTCACACCCGGCGATGCACAGGGGTCACTCCTGGCTCATGCACTCAGGAATCACCCCTGGCGGTGCTCACGGGACCATATGGGATGCTGGGATTCGAACCCGGGTTGGCCGTGTGCAAGGCAAACATCCTACCCTCTGTGCTATCACTCCAGCCCCCGAGGATCTGTCTCTTACCTTATAATTCAATTATATTTGTCTTAGAGTCTGTCTTTATTCCAATGCTGCATTGTTTTATTATAACTTCATAGTTATAAATTAGTATAAATTGAATTGGGGAAAGAGAAACCTTCCATCTCCTTTTCCCCTAGGATTGCTTCATTTATTTAGGGGTAGAGGGTGTTACTCCATATAAATTTTAACAACAACTTTCCGCCACTGCTACTGCACGAGCAGGATGACGGAGGCCAAATGAACTACTTTGGACACCAGCAGCCCACTGAAATGCCTCCAGACGGTGAACTGAGCCTCTACCCCAGGCGGCGACAGCAGGGAAGGGTTTCTCTCTCCAGGCTTTTCCATCTTATGAACACCACAAAAGGGGAGCAAAAGCTTGCAGTGATGTAATTTCTGGCAGAATTTTCCCTGGACTTTATACAGAAATCCAAAACCGCGAGACCGCTGCCTCGGCCATGTGACCTACTATCTCCTAGTTGTCAGCAATATGAAATGGTTCCCTTTTAGCAGGTCAGACTTTGGGGGGAAAATCCAAACAATAATAGTGAGTCTTTTGTTGAAACGTTGAAGGTAAGCAAAATAGCAGCCATTTCTCTAGACTGTGAACTAAGCCATAAACCCATGCCGGCCGAGGAGAGGAAATATCTTTCTCGTATCTCTTCCTTTTTCGGGAAGAAATGCGGTGTGGCATCAGCCATATTATGATGTCTATTAAGCAGGGACAAACTTGGTGGCTCGGGAACGGGAAAAAAAGGAAAAAATAAAATATGTACTTGGAACAGCGGGACACTTGGGCAGTCTCGGGCCGGGGCCGATACCAGTGCACGCTACACCTAAATTCCACCCGGGTAGCCACACTTTTATGCGACCACTTAGCTGCTGATCTACCAGAATCCGGAAACCAACTAGACCACTTTTGGTCCCAGAAACTGTTTGCAGACATGCTGCTAGACTGTTAACTAAGCCATAGCCCCACGCCAGCTGAGGACGGGAAATATCCCTCTTCCTCGGTTTTTTTCTTCCTTTGTCGAGTGGCATGGCGTCAGTCATATTATGAGGATTACTAAGCAGGGACAAACTTGGTGGCGAGGGAAGGAGAAGAAAAAGAAAAAAGAAAAAAGTTATGTAGTTGGAACAGCGGGACTTAATATCTCTTCATTCTCAGCAATGGAAAACTAATTATCAAAAGCTTCTTTGGCAGTAGGGCTGTCTTTTTTGGGGGGAAGCTCCAACAATAGTGAGTTGTTTTTTTTTGTTTTGCTTTTTGGGTCACACCCAGCGATGCTCAGGGGTTACTCCTGGCTTTGCACTCAGGAATTACTTCTGCCAGTGCTTGGGGGGACCATATGGGATGCCGGGGATCGAACCTGGGTCGGCCGCATGCAAGGCAAACGCCCTACCCGCTGTGCTATCGCTCCGGCCCCAACAATAGTGAGTTTTGTGTTGAAATATGGAATGTAATCAAGGTAAAGAGAAAACAAAGTGAAATTTATCAGTTATGCAGGCGGGGGCGGGAGGCGGGAGGTATACTAGGGTTTTTTGGAGGTGGAATATGGGCACTGGTGAAGGGAAGGGTGTTAGAGTATTGTATAACTGAGACATAAGCCTGAGAACTTTGTAACCTTCCACATGGTGATTCAATAAAATAAATTAAAAAAAAATTTCAACAACAAAGAAGAAAAACAAAAAAATTTTTCAACATCATTTGACCTATGTCTTTCGAAGATATCATGCATATTTTTATAGGAACTGCATTGAATCTCTATAGTGCTTTGGAGAGGGTTGTCATTTGGACAATATTAGATTTTTCAATTTATGAACATGGGTTATGTTTTTATTTTCTTGTGTCTTCTTTTATTTTTTTAGTAGTGATTTTTAGTTTTCTTTATATGTCTTTCACATATTTTCTTCAGTTGATTTCCAGGTACTTAATTTTTGAATCAAGAAGCATCTTCAAGGCTGGAGCAATAGTACAACAGGTAGGGCATTTGCCTTGCACCTGGGTTTGATTCCCAGCATTCCATATGGTCCCTGGAGCACCTCCAGGAGAATTCCTGAGTGCAAAGCCAAGAGTAACCCCTGAGTATCACCTGGTGTAACCCAAAAAACAAAAAAAAAAAAAGAAAAGAAAAGAAGAAGCAGAATCTTCAGTGATTCAATGCCACAGACCAAGCAAATGGAATAAGAATTTAAAAACATGTAACTACATCAAATTAAGAAACTTCTATGCTGCAAAAGAAATAATGACAGAATAGAAAGAAAGTCCACAGACTGGGAGAAAATACTTGCCAGCTACTCACCTGACAAAGGGTTAAAATAGCCAAATAGATGAAGCACTTGTAAAACTGAACAATAAAAAACAATCAACCCCATCAAAAACAGGGGAAGAGATGAACAGAAACTTCCTCAAAGAAGAAATACAGATAGCCAATAGTATATGAAAAATGCTCTGCATCCCTTATCATTAAGATAAAAATCAAAATAACAATGAGATGTTACCTCACATCGTGAGACTGGCACACATCACAATGTACAAAAACAACCAGTCCTGGTGTTGATGTGGATAAAAGGAACTCTTACCCACTACTGGTGGGAAAGTCTGTAAGTTCAACATTTTTGGAAAACAACATGGGCACTTCTTTAAAAACTTAGAATTCAACTTTCATTGCTTGTCATCTACCTCAAAATCTATTCAGAGAATACCATACTATTCACACTAGTAAAATTCTGTAAATAACCTAACAGTCCAAGAACCAATAACTGTAATACAAACTATGTGCATGTAATATATATACTATGTATATGTAACATTATTTGCCTATAGGGGAAAAAAGAGAATCAGGCAATTTGCTACTACATGGATGGATCTTGAGGGTATCATGCTGAATGAAGACAGTCAGAATGAGAGGGACAGATACAGAATGATCACTCTCATATGTGGGACAAAAAAGAAACACGTTTGGGGCTGGAGCAATAGCACAGTGGGTAGGGCGTTTGCCTTGCACATGACGGACCCGGGTTTGATTCCCAGCATCCCATATGGTCCTCTGAGCTCCGCAGGAGTGGTTCCTGAGTGCAGAGCCAGGAGTAACACCTGTGCATTGCCGGGTATGATCCAAAAAGAGAAAAAAAAAAGAAACACATTTAAAAATAGCACAAATGACCAAAAGTAATAGAGCCTGAGAACTTTTTGTTTTTGTTTTTGCTTTTGGGCCACATCTGGCAGTGCTCAGAGATTATTCCTAGCTCTGCACTCAGGGATCACTCCTGGTTTTGTGCTCAGAGAACCATATGTGGTGCCATGGATTGAAACCAGGTCATCCTGAAATGCATCCTAATTTCATTAATCTCTTGTTGTTTCAGTTAGATGGTGTTTAATGGTCCTATTTTTATAATAAGTTTTGAAGATTTCTTTGAAGAATTACTCTCCCCTTATTATTTACCTCTGACCTGTCTGGGTGGGCCTTTAGATGAATCAACAGACAGCTCTGTTGCCACCCATGCTGGCACCCAGAACTGACCTCCACAACCCAGAGGTGGGGCTGCACAGCTGGATCTCTTAGCTAATGCTACCCTCAAGACAGCTCAAAAGTAGTATTACATCCCCTAGACCAGTGGTTCTTCAAGTTTCATGTGCTCACGAATCTGTCAGAGGTAGAGCTTGTCAAATGCTGACCAGGGACAAGACCAATGCGGCCTGTCATTGGATGATTCGATACCGTGGACCTGGAAACACACTTGAGCAGCAAGAACCAGATTAACATGCCCAGGAGATAGGGACACCTGTTTCTTGTGGGAGCTTTTTAATGTGTAAAATACAAAGTGATTTCTTCCAGGAAAGGGATGCACAGCAAGTGCTCTCTCCTTCAAACACTGTGATTATGCAGGCCAGCTCATTTGGCTCTTGCTTTTGCAAAGAAAAGAAAAAAAATACATATATATCCATATGTGTGTGCTCTTTATTTTTAGAGTTCTGTCTGACTTCCAGGTTCTTGTAGGCAGTTTTTATTTCAGTATTAATAATTATGGAAAAGAGAAAATCCAAGCTTTTATGCCTGAGACTGTTGATCTAGCATAGATTCCAAATTTGCACAAAGCCTAAATCTCCCTCCACCCCCCGGCCTCCCCTCATCAGTTCATCTTACGAATCTTTCCACTTTCGTGGGTGGCTTATTTTGAAATTTTGAAGTGTGTAGTCATCGGTGGGGATTTCCAGGAGACATGACATTTTTTGCCCCCCCCCCAACAAAACTAAACAAATGCTTCTCCATTTTCATTTTAACAAGGTAATGCAACCCACCATTTACTTGGGATATTGACAACATTTGGCACAGGGACAACTTTTATCACAAAAGAACACATGCATGTTCATTGTAGGAAATTTGGACAAGTTAAAAGTAGAGAATAAAAATTATCCCCAAGTCCCACTGCCCAGAGATAATCACTGTTAATGATCTATCACAGGCACCCACCAATACCTCAGCTAGTTAGAAAAACTCTTATTTCCTCACTGCTTTATAAAATCTATTCCAAAAAGCAAATCTCTTTTTTTTTTAAAGACAAATTCTGTCCAATTTTTTGTTCTCATTTTCCTAGCAATTAGGCAGATTCAATTCCAGACCTTTTAAAAATTTTTTTCTGGAAAAGGGGGTGGGGTAGGGGCCATAACTCAGTGGTGCTTATGGTACCCTGCAGTGTCTGAGACGGAATGAAGCCAGGCCTCCCCATGTAAAGCATGCACAACCACTGGACTCTCTTTGCACCCCAATTCCCAGATTCTCTTAAGAACTATTTTCTCTTCCCTCTCCATTTTGGGGTCACCCATATCCCAGCTCAGTTGCACAGATTTTCTTCCTTTGTTGTATGAGTTTCTATCTTTTTCTCTCTCATATTTCCTAATAAAACTATTTACTTCATTTAAAAAAGAGAACTATGTTTTTCTTCATAACCTTTGTTGTTCATATTAAATATTTGTTAGAGAGAATTAAATCAAATTTAAACACAAAAAAACTCAAAGGTTATGATGTGTACATGCATATTGGAATGCTTCCACTTGCCTTACAAGTAGAATGATCATTGCTGAATGAGTTCAAGACTTTTGTTTGTTTGTTTGTTTGGGTCACATCCAGCAATGCTCAATCCAGCCAGGGGTTACTCTTGGTTCTGCACTCAATAATTACTCCTGGCTGTGCTTGGGAGACTATACAGGATGCCGGGGATTGAACGCAGGTCAGCCGCGTGCAAGGCAAACACTCTACCCGCCTTACTATCACTCTGACTCTGAGTTCAAGTTTTATTCAATGTCATGCAGCAAGCAAGCACCAGTAATGTCTCCATTGTGAGACCTGTTATTACTGTTTTTGGCATATCGAATACCACGGGGAGCTTGCCAGGCTCTGCCGTGTGGGCGGGATAATCTTGGTAGCTTGCTGGGCTCTCCAAGAGGGGCAGAGAAATCGAACCCAGGTTGGCTGCATGCAAGGCAAATGCCCTACCTACTGCACTATCACTCCAGTCCTTAGTTAAAAAAGGACTGTCATGACAGTCATGCAGCAACTGTCATGCAGGGAACCCAAGCCCCAACCCCAGCTTCAGCCCAGCACCCTCTGCCCACCAGCTCTGCCATGTGCTTACTGGGTTCCAGTCTGGGCTCACTTGGTTCCTGCTCTGTAGGAATCTGCAGGACAAAGGCTCCAGCCTTTTTCAAATGTTCTACTCAGTCCACGTGCGAGACATTTTACACACAATCACTTTCACAGACTTGGAGAAATGTTCATTTTATCTTTGCTTTATAAGAGACAAAACAAGGTTCAAAATGCTGTGATTTGCTAAGTTCCACATTTGGAGAGTGGCAGAACAGAGGCAAAGGTATCCCCCACTCTTCCTGTGTTTCTTTTTTTTTATTTTGTGGGGCAGGGAGAGGGGGTCACACCCAGTGATGCTTAAGGGTTGCTCCTGGCTCTATACTCAGGAATTACTTCTGGCAGTGCTTGAGGGACAATATGGGATGCCAGAGATTGAACCTGGGTCGGCTGCACGCAAGGCTAATGCCCTCCCCCGCTGTACTATCACTCCAGCCACTCCCTTTTTGTTTTTTGGAAAGTGCTTGGGATTAAACCTGGGCCTGCCACATGTTGGCATGTGTCCCTTGACTGAGTCCCTGCCCTGGGCTCAGGGTACCATATAAATGAGTTAATTACTTTTAGGTTATATTTTTTTAAATTACAATAATGATAATAGCAGAGTTTCGCGCATGAAACATTCCAGCACCACATCCGCCACCAGTGTCAGCTTCTCGCCATTGTTGTCCCAGTGTGTCCTGTCACCCTCCATTTCCTAGTCCTCTCCCCCTCCCCTTACAGCAATATGCTTCCTACTAAAGACCAGTTCTCAGTTTCTGTTGCTTTTGGGTATTTGTTGTTTCTTTACTATGTTTCCTTGTTCCCCCACATATGAGAGAGATCACTCTGTATCTGTCCCTCTCCTTCTGACTAACTTCATTCAGTACGATACTCTCCAGACCCATCCAGGTAGTGGCACATTGCCTGAATTCATCTTTTCTCATAGCTGAGTCATATTCCATTGTGTATACATACCAGAGTTTATTTATCCAGTCATCTATTCTTGGACACTTGAGCTGTTTTCAGATTTTGTCTACTCTGAACAGGGCTGCAATGAACATAGAAACTCCAATGTCTGTTCTGAATAGTTTTTGGGTCATTGGGGTACATGCCAAGAAGTATAAGAGCAACATCCAGGTGAGAGAGTAACAATGGAGTAAGCAGCCTGGGTCCTGGATCACATTGCAAAGGAAAGCCCTACACAGTCACACGAGAGAAAGCATTTTCATTTATTAGTGTCGTAATAATTTATTTGTTTCCTGCTTGAGTGGATACCCTCCCTCCCGATGTCTATATCTGTGTCCCTGGGGTACCTGTCAGGTTCTGGACCCTCCCAGCAGTACACCCTGACCCCCATAATTAGGTGAGATCTTACAAGCTGCGATTTATCCTATACTTTCTCTCTTGTCTCTCTCCTGTGGTTCTTCGGCATGTTCCTCCCCTCTTTCTGATCTCTGTTCTAAGCTGTCCGTCAATCTCCCTAGCTTTCTCAGTCTCTACTGAACTCACTTCCTTTGTGCTGCTGGCACCTATGAAGGCAGCAGTTCTGTGTCTCTGCTACTCACTCCTGACTTGTTGCAGTAGGAGGGGGTACAATTTGTCAATTTTAGAAATCTCTATCTCTGCTTACATAGGAAAAGGACAGGCTTTGTCACATAAAGCTCCTGAGACTTTCCCAAGGAAAACAAATACATTCTCACAGTCAGATCTCAGGCAAAACTTCACAGCATCCAGTTGGATCCCAGAATGACACCAGCCCTTACCCATGGCTGCAGGAAAGCTAGCGGGAGCTGGGAGGAACACCATCACTCAAGCCAGAGATCATGGCATCTCACCCCAGCACCAGTTGGTCTTACAGGCCAGCTGTTGGCACCAGAAAGATGCTGCAAGAACTGCAGTGACCTCTTTATAGGGGCCTGGGGCACAAGCCCAGAATGTGCTGTCTTTGGAGAGCAAGGCTTGTAGCTATAGCAGGGGCAAGTTAACTGAAGAGCTGACTCTAGGCTTCAGGCGGAAGTTGAAGAACAAAACTCCGGTAGTGGTTCTCAACCTGAGGTGAGGGTGTCTCTGCAGGGAACAGACAACAACCTGTGGAGACAATCTTCAGTTATTAAAATGTGGGACCACTCTTGGCACTTAATGAAAAGAGGTCAGGGATGCTGCCCACATGTTTCCAGACCAGAGCGGTCTTGACATCCAGATACACAATAGAAAAATTGACCAGAACAAAATGTCAGTAGAGCTAATACAGAGAAATCCAGCCCCAGAGAACTGTCTTTCCCTTGGCAGGGCCAAGTATCATAGGATGTGGGTCCTGAGTTATCTGGCAAGGCACAGGCTCAAGAACAGAAAGGTAAGGACTGGCCCCGATTTCTGAAATTTAATAGCAAGTCAGAAGAACTGGATTGACTCTCACTAGACAGGACTGGGCACAGGTCATAGCTAGACTAATTAAGCACAAATTATTCTTGAGTATCCCCTTAGAGTAGCTTAGTCCCCTGTAGAAAACTAGGAGGATGATTTTAAGTGGGGTTTCCCCCCCATTTGGGTGCCACACACAGCAGTGCTCAGGGTCACACTAGTTCAGTATTTCGGGGTCGCTCCTGGTGATACTCCAGAGAACATGGGGACCCAAGATGGAACTTAGATCTCATGCAAGAGAAGCACACACTCAGTCTCTCTCTCTTGCATCTACAGCAGGACTCCTAATCTGGTTCCATAAAGATTTGGAGGCAGGGGAAGGTCATGTACATTTCTAAGGAGAACTTGAACTTTCTCAAATTACATGCAAAATTGTGTGGTTTTGCATTTCATGGAGGGAATCCAAAACGTCTCTGAGTCTAAAAGCAAATCTAAGATCTAAAAAGGATAAAAAAAAAAAAAAGCCCCGCTGATAATAGCCTCAGGCATCAGGTTGAACATACAGGAGAGGAACACAAGATCTTAAGTAAAAGAAAGAAAGACATGAAAGAGTAACAGCTTATAGTAATTAGGCACTTCCTGTGCACAGTAAGCTAAGTGTCCTGTTGCTTAACTTGGTTTAACGCATTTGATCTTCATGACATCTTATGAAACTGGTACTTTTCCCACCCCATTTTATAGATGAAGAAACTAAGGCTAGACTTCCAGGCAATTTTGTCTACTTCCTTCACAGTCTGACCACCCACCCTGCTCCCCACCACAGACACACCACAATACATATTCTATAGAAAACTATTAGAATGAATGAGAGAGTTTAGTGAAGATGACATAAACAAGATACAAATATAATTGAAAAGCTGTCCTTGAGCAAGAAATATTTAGAAAACACAATGTTTCTAATCATAATAATAGCAAACTCTAAGGTAAGTTTGACTAACTAGAACACAATCTATTAAGGAAACCTATGGAGAAATTGGGAGACCTTAGTAATAACTATCTAAGGTACAGAGGAGCTAAGGGACAAGGATGCTCATTACCAGGACAGCTTGACTCCGGCAGCCCTGGGCCTGCTTCCCCCTACCTGCCTGCTCCTCTGTAGATTCTAAGCAACCAAAGTCCATTCAAAACACAGCAGTGGACTTCATTTTTACACTAGGTAGAAAATGCTGGTGTTTGGCGAGGGTGTAAACTATTCTCATTTTTGCTTATTTTTAAAATTTTAAAAAAATTTTAAATTTTTATTTTAGGCACTTTGGACCTGGAGAGTATTATGTGACGTTGGTTGGAGGAGAAGATCAGATGTAGAATGATTCCCCTCACTGTGGGATATAAAGAAACATAGTAAGAAAACAACAAATACTTAGTCCTTTGAAGGTTGATACCATGCTGTCAGAGACCAACACAGAAGGGGAAAGTAAGGCTCCATAAAACCCAGAGAAGAGATTATAAAAAGTTCCTCTTTGGGTACTGGATGCAGTCAAGAGGGAAAAATATAGAAGGAAAGAAAATGCTGATGTTCAGCTTAATCAATGGCTGAATAAATAGCAGTAATCCTACATTTGAAAAAAAGGAAAGAAAATGCTGATGCTACCATTAGGGACATTTATTATTATTATTATTATTATTATTATTATTATTTATTTTTTGCTTTTTGGGTCACACCCGGTGATGCACAGGGGTTACTCCTGGCTCTGCACTGAGGAATTACCCCTGGCGGTGCTCAGGGAAACATATGGGATGCTGGGAATCGAACCTGGGTTGGTCGCGTGCAAGGCAAACGCTCTACCCACTGTGCTATTGCTCCAGCCCCAGGACATTTATTATTTTTTTTATTAGTGAAACACTATGAGGTACAGTTACAGATTTACATATTTTTGTGCTTGTGTTTCAGTCATACAATGCTCAAGAACCCATCCCTCCACCAGTGCTCGCCTATTCTCCACCACCGATGATCCCAGTATCCCTCCCACCCCTCTAGCCCAGACACCCCTCTGTGGCAGGGCACTCCCTTTTGTTCTCTCTCTCCTTTTGGGTTTTGTGATTTGCAATAGAGGTATTGAGTCATTAGGGACATTTAATTAGAAATAATAATAATTCGTCCCTCAAATAAAAAAACACCTGTAAATCTACTTTTTGTAACAAATATATAGAAAGTTGTACAATGTAAAGAAAGATTTATGGACTAGATCTACAAAAGCTGTTCACGGCTTTTCACATTATTGAACTTCACCATAAGACTTGCTCTTTAAGCCCACCTGTTTTATTCCTTGAACATGTGTCTTGCTTATTTGTCCCTATGTTTCTTTGCTTTTCCCACTCTGGAGAAGCCCATGTTGTCTCTTAAACTTTGCTTCCTCTCTTTCTCTCCCCCTTACCTAAGTAAATTTCAATGAGAAACTATATTGTTTCAACAAAAACAAAAAACAAACAAAAATTCATCATAGAATCCTAGACAGTCATTCAGTAAATGATAGTACATTATAGGAAACATAAACAATATTTTCCTAAAATTATCTAAAGATTTAATGGCATTCTGTTTATGGAATTTGATTATCTGATTCCAGAAGATGAGAATGCAAAGAGTTAAAGATAGCCAAAAAAATACTGGAGAAGAACAAAGGAACAAGAGAAGAACATTTACTCTATAGAAGAAACTAAAATTTGTTATAAAGTTCTTAAAATTAAGACCATGTTCAGACCATCAGTTCAGATAAATAGAGATCAATGGACCAACACAGAAAACTCAGAAATATGTTGAAGGCTTACCTCTGGTATTGCAGAAGAGAAGTGGGGAGTCAGGTTATTCAATAAGTACTCATTAATTACCATATTTGGGGAATTAAATGAACTTCCTCCTACTTTACACCGCATGAAAATCAATTCTAGATCAATAAAGTAAGAGCAAAACTTTAAAAATAAATTAAAGCAAAACATTAGAAGAACATGTAGCAGTAACAAAGGAATTCTTTTCTTTTCTTTTTTTCACTTCTCCAACAGATTGAATTTTTGAAAGGAATAGATTTTAAGGAGGAAAAAATATGGGCAGAGAGATATGGAATATAAAATAAATACAAATGTAAATTGATTTGCCAATTGTTTTATAACCACAACAATTCGGTATGGAGAATATGCCCCGTACAAAACAACACAATAAAGGTTCAAAGATTGGGGGGGAGCTGAAGATTTCAGTTCCTGGTTACTTGGCATTTAGGCTGCAGTCCTTCCTTGTTTTGGAAGGGTCCCTGGGTGCCACACATTTCATGCTTCTAACCAGACTTAAACAGAAGAATGGCCCAGAGAGTAGATGAAGTGCTTGGTTTTGTGTGTCACTACCGAAGTTCTTTCCCACCATGAAGTGCTAGGTGGGATTGTACTTCTTGTCAAATTCCTTTTAAATGTGGGCCGCAATGTCCTTTCCGATGCTGTATTTCTCCAGAGCCTGAGTAGTGCACTCCACTGAGTCCTGTTGCATCTCCTCCGACTTATTGGCATTTTGAATTACTGCCTTTCAGTTGCGCATGGTTACCCTGAAGCAGGGGTTGCAGCGGGGTCCTGGAGGAGGGGCTGGCGAAGCTCAGATTGCAAGAAGCACCCACAAAAGTGTTCTTCACCCAAGCCTCTATAAGAAATTCAGTTACAAGTTAAAAAAGGAACAAAAACAAACAGCACTGCATACAATGCATTACTTCGATAAATAAACACATGAAATGTGCTCAGCCTCATAGAAATGTATCACTGTATCACTCTTATCCCCGTTGTTCATCAATTTGCTCCAGCGGGCGCCAGTAGCGTCTTCATTTGTCCCTGTCACGTGCTAGTGTAGACCAATGGCTTCTGCTCGCTCCAGGAACATGAAGAGCATGTTGTTGTTACTGTTTTTGGCATATCAAGCACGTCATGGGTAGCTTGCCAGGCTCTGCAGTGTGTATGGGAGGGGGGGAAGAATAAAATAAGTTGTGCGGCTGCAAGGAAAAATTGTGTCACTCTCTTCTGGGAGCTTTGTTTTACAGTCTCTGGATCATGGCTGTTGATGAGATTACATGGCGCCGGGGGGCAGTTTGTGGGTGTTTGGCTGCCAAGTTACTGGAAAACTGGGAATCTAACTGGAGGAGGCCCAGTCCCCATCTGAGCAGGCTTGGAGATCTCAGTCCTGGGTCCCGCATGCCTGGGTTCCTCTGTCGGTTCCTTCATGCATGAGGCTCGTCAGAGCGTGTGGAGAGTGGCTTTTAGCATGGCTGTGGCTGGGGCTCTGCTTGGGGTTGGGAGGGAAACTCAACCCACCCCCCTCCAAGGGGGCCCCAATGAAGACAGTCTGGTGCGGGGCAGGAGATTCTGCGGTGGGCTCCTGGGGGAAACTACAGAAATAAAATGATTTTGTTTATACCCAGATAGGAAGGGAAAAAAATAAAGGTCTGGCAATAGCAAGTGCTGATGAGAATTTGTAATAGTGATAAATTTCATTCATGCACCACTAGACAGTAACATGGGAATTCTCTAGCAAAGCAGAGCATATGCATGAACTCTGCCACCTGCACTTCCTCTGATGAGGTGGCAGACTAAGAGAGCCCCCAATGATCTCTACCTCCTAATTTATGCCCTTGTGTACCACCAACACCCCCTCCCTCACAGGTACCCACCTCCAGCACCCCCCTCAGTGGGTGCTGTACCTGACGTCTCGCTTCTAACAGAAAACAGGAAAAGTGATAGGTCAGCGGCTCTGAGCTCAGGTTTTAAAATACTGACTTTCACCAAGCACTTGTTCCGTCTTTGCTTTATTGGAGAAGCACATTGCTGGAGCAGGCTGCACCTCCAGAGAGGCCCTGGTGACAGGGAACTGATACTTCCAGCCTACAACCAGAGAACTGAGGTCTACAGTCCTTGGAGAAGAATGGCTCCTGGCCACAACCAAGTGAGGGAGCCCAGAAGTGGATTCTTCCCAGAAGTTGCCACTAGTACTGCCAACACCTTTATAGCCGCCTCTCCAGTACCCAGGGCCAGAAGATCCAGCTTAATCACATTTGGATTCTTGGCCCACAGAAAAGTGAGATGACAAATGCATGTTGTTTTAAGCTATTAAGCCTGGGGTAATATTTTTTTCTGCTGCAATAGATACTAGTTTAGTATGAATCTAAGGCCAGAGCTTCTTAGCAGGTGATTTTTATAGTGTGTAAAAAACACATACACTGATTTGTATAGAATCAATTATAGGTGAGCCCATGGATCCTACAACTACTGGGACTGCCAAGAACAGCTCGTCAAGATAGATCTGGGGGTTAAGTTGAGGAGTATCTGATTGTAGCTAAGAAGAGCCTTCTCGGCTGACCTCCACGTGTCATATATCATTGGATTTGTGTGTCTGTGTGTGTCTGTGTGTGTGTGCGCGCGTGCATGAGCATGCACGTGCACACTCAATCATGTGAAAAAAGAAAACAGCACTAGGTTAAAAAATAATTTCTATTCTTCTGGAGTGTGTCTGGTAATTTACTTTTCTAGGATCGTGATTACCTGAGAACTTGTTACAAATGCTAAATTTCATAGCGTATCTGAGACATAGTGAATCTGACATTCCAGAGGTGAGGCTTGGGAATGTTTAAGAGCCTTCCAGGATATTCTATGGTTGCTAAAATTTGGCCTAGAATTTGTGTTTCAAATTGACTGTCACTATTTGGTTGTTTTAAAATTTATTGGCAAAGTCATTTCAAATTGTCTCAAATTCTTTTGGCATCTGAGTTATGTTCTTTTTTCATTGCTATTGTTGTTTTTTGTGTTTTCTCCTTCTTGGTCACACTCCTGGACAAAGTTTTCTTTCAAAAGATGGAGAGAGGAGTGGGGCATTTAAAGGTAGAGGGAGTCCAGTAGTCTGTGGTGGAGGGATATGGGTATTTTGGTGGTGGTGGTGGTGTGGTAACACATACTTTGCAGGGCTAGAGAGTTGCAATAATAGGCATTGTGCTTGACTTTTATGTGGCCAGAACCCGGTACAACACCCAGCTTCCCATATGGTCCCTGATCCCTACCAGGAGTGATCCCTGAGTGCAAAGCCAGAACCCCTGAGGACTGCTGGGTGCAGCTCAAAACAAAAACAAAAACAACCCAAAAAAGTGAGATGAAATTTTATTTAAAAGCCAAACGACTGTGTGATGTAATGTCCCAAAACAAAAATATGTACTTTGTTGTTGGCTTTTTTGTCTATTTTCTAAGCTTTAGTTACTTCTCTTAATATTGTTTTTTCTCCCTTCTTTAAATCAGTTCAGTGTTCTTGTCCTGTTAACCAAATATTTGAAGATCCTTCTAATGAAATGGTTGGCTTATATGTATGGGGGTCGTAGGCATGGATAATACACATAGATGGTGTAAACTCTGGCCTCAAACACACATGAAAACAAAAACCGATTAGATATTCTCCAAGTATGACCCCTTTTAAGATTTTTCTTCTCCCCTCACTCCCCACTTCCCTTCAGTATGGTCCCTGCCCTGTGGTCACACACTCTTGACTGTAGCTCTGAAGCCCATTCTCTTAGGCCTGTTTAACTCAGACTCACGCAGTCTACCCATAGTGCTCTCATATCTTTCTGTTGAGGTGCTTGAACATTCCCAGCTGTGGTGCGTCCCATATCACACATTTTGTTTTGGTTTTGGTGGTGGTGGTGGGGTAGGGGGAGGAATGGGAGGGTGGTGGGGAGAGGTGTGGGGGGGGTATAGTGGAGCTGTTTTAAACCTCAGGTGACACATGTGGGCAGCAGCACTGGGAATTGAACTTATGGCTTCACCTTGCAAGACCTCTTGCCACTCTTACCCCTTGGTTGCTTCTTAAAAATTTTTCACTGATAGCTGTAGATAATAGTCCTGCCATCATTTTTCTCACTAGGCCCCTCATACCACCACTACATCCCAGTTCAACTCTCTCTTGGTAATAGCTAACATAACTTCTCTGGAAATTCTGGATTTGCATGAGTTTCTAGTTCATCTTTCCTCTCTTGTGACCTCCTCTTTTAGTCTAAACTTCCCAGCATAGCACCACCTAGCCGACTCAGAAACCCCTGTGCAGATGCCAGCATCAGGTAGACTTAACTCACTACAGTTTGGTTTACTAATTATATGCTGCAAAGTTCTTTCTCTTTTAGTGAACCTTGCAGCACATAATTAGAAAATGTCTGGATTGGTGAAAATCCAGACAAGCCTTGAAAATAGCTATTCACTTCTATTCTCTTATTCAAGATTTTTAATTTTGATTTCTCCAGACCTGAAGTCTTTTATAACCAGAAATAGAAAGCCAGTATTTGTAACATAAACATCTTCTTAGTTTTTCCCTAAGGAAAACTAAGTTGAACGCATATGTCATTTTTAAAGACATTTTTGGTACCTTTATGCAAAACGGTCTCTAGGGATGGATCCACCAATCTTCAACAACCCCCCGCAGACGTGTACTGTAATTATTCCTTATTTTATCAATGGGAAAATTAAAGTGAAAAATTAAGTAATTACCCTAGGATTTCTAAGAGAAGTAGCCTGCAGGGAAGCTGGGGTTCCAATCCAGTTTCGCTTGAATGGAAAATGACTTCTTACAACTAATTTAAATGTATTTCATAGAAAAAAAAAAGGAGGAAGGAGCAGGTATTCGAGATGAGAGTGAAAAGAGGGAAAATGGTACCATTTGGTTTTAGAGTGTTAAGAGCAGAGAGCAGCTCACAATTCTAGTTAACCGAGAGAAAAGATGCCAGATATTAAGGGAATAATTACAACCCACCCAAACTCAGAAAAGGAGAAGAGAGAAAATGTGGCCCATAGTCACAGGAGGCACAAACATGATCTGGGGCCCAGCACCCTGGGGAAAACTCTTCTTCCCTAATTCCAACTGCTATTCATTTGTGCTTTCCTGGCACTATCTCAATTTATGAGGAAAAAAAAGGCATAATCCAAATGACCATGTTTTGTAATATACAGACCATCACTGACAAGCATATTTTAAGCCTCAAATAGTCTCTTCTGCTAATCCCAGGTCTTGGCTCCAAGCCAACTGGTTTCTTGCTTTTATTATTTGCAACAGAATCCAGGATTCAGAGTGAATAAAAGAACCGAAGAAGGAATATAACTCCCGGTAATATTGTCTCTGTGCTTTGAGCACTTATCCTTTTTGCTTCTCTCCAGGGGAAAAGCAGTTATTCTTACTTATGCTAAATCCCCGTGGCTTCCTACCGCGCCCATGTAAATCTTGGCCCCAAGAGGAGGCCGAATAAAAAAATCAAGCAGTGGGAGGTGCTCACACCAGAGCAACAGGCGGCCCCCAGCCCCAAATGGTTCCATCCATTTTCCTCCTAAAAACAAAGAGTTCTATTCATCAAAAAACTTTTCTACACTCTTGTGATTTTTCTTACCAAAAAAAAAAAAGTCAACATGATATTCAGGCGAAGAATAACAGTTTCTGGTTCACAAGCCAAACTGTCCTTCTATCCCCCAAGCAAGCAAATAGTCCAGAGAGGGAACAAGAGTAGAGTGGAGACTAGGCATGGACTCTCTCGTAGACAAAACACTCTTTTGCACAAAGGGACCCCACCTGTACCTTTCTTTGGAGGGTCACGGTCTCCACTCCACATACCCACTTGATAAAATGAATTGTCCAAAGACTCCAGGAGAAAGCTGTTTTCGTCCTGTTTCTCTGTGATTTCTGATAGGTTTCTGTGGTTTACCAGCATTTAAATATTATTTAGACCATCTTTTCCCTCCTTCCCTCCCTTTCTCCCTCCCTCCTCCACCTCTTCTCTTCTCCATCTTAAAAGGGATCTTTCTAGTTGGAAATGATCACTCTGGAAAAGAACTGCATGTTGAAAATAGCTAAAGGAACAAACACAATACCTTTCAGTACCTGTATTGCAAACCACAATGCCCAAATAGAGAGAAAGAGAGAGAGAGAGAGAGAGAGAGAGAGAGAGAGAGAGAGAGAGAGAGAGAGAGAGAGAGAGAGAGAGAAAGTGCCTACCATAGAGGCAGGCTTGAGGGGTGACAGAAGGGAAACTGGGGACATTGATGGTGAGAATGTACACTGGTGAAGGAATAGATGTTGGAATATTGTATGAGTGAAACCCAACCACAAACAACTTTGTAACTGAGTATCTCACAGTGATTCTATTAAAAAAAAATTTAAGACAAATAAAAACGATCTTTCTCTTATAAATCCAAATCAATGCATGCTTTAGAATGTCCTATTCCTCTCTTTATTAAGAATATTATTATTAAGAATAATATAAGCTAAACATTTATTGGGTTAAAAACATATCCCAGTCCCACGCCATTAAAATTTCAGCTGGTTTCTGGTTTGAATGATTCTCACTGTCCTGAATTTGTATGCATTCTTTTGACACCCTTGTAATCCTAGCATCAATTGATTTTTTGGAAACTCTAGCATTTTATCACTTTATCATGCCCTTATTACCATCTTTCCCAGCCCCCCACCTCCCCATTTTTTTTCTGTTTCTCCCTGAAGGATTAAGAGAGAGGAAAAATGTCTATCTGTTGTTTTGATTATTTTACTAGATGTAACTGCTGATGTCCATTAAGAGTATGTTTAGGTGACCGCTTGTTCCCCCTGGTGGCTCAGTGGCAGCCATTTTCTAGAGGCCAATGGACAGTCAGGTATGGGCCTGCATTGACGAGACACACAGGGCCTCACGGGATGGGGATGGAGGTGGCCCTTTCCTCCCCCACCCCAACGAGACCCCGAGTTGCCGGCCATGAATGGCTCCTCTGGCTCCTAATCAAGCTGCTTAACAGCCATGATCCCAGAGACTCAGAAGCAAATCTTGGAACCCAGCGGCTTTGTGCAGAAATCCCTCCAGATTTAATTATTATAACTTTAGAATTACAAAATTGCGTGGCTGCTAGTGCAGCCACATGACATCATACGCTATTCATAATCAGCCATAGAAAACAAATTGTCCAATGTTGCCTTTTCGGCAGATCTTAGTGTTGGGGTAAAATCCCAAATAATAATGGTAGGTCTGGTGTTGAAATATTGAATGCAATCAAAGTAGAGAGAGAATAACGTGGAAATCATCTGCCACACAGGTAGGGGAGGGAGTGGGATGGGGAGTATATCGGGGTTTTTGGTGGTGGAAAGTACACTGGTGAAGGGACGGGTGTCTCATCTTTGTATGAGCGAGACTTAAACCCGAAAGCTTTGTAACTGTTCTCATGGTGATTCAATAAATAAATTTATATTTTTAAAAAAAGTATGTTTAGGTGAGAGTTGAAGAGAGAAGTATAAATGAGGCAGGTAAGTTTATCACTGAATTTCACTTATTTTACATGTAAAATGGAAGAAATTGGCTATGTAAAAAAGTCTATAAAGGAGTCAAGGATTTATTAGATTTTGGTTTGGCTAGCTTTCTGTGGACAAAATGATGCTATACCAGCCTCACATGACGATGAAATCTATAGTGTAAATTATCCTGGAATTCAAATAGCAGCATTTTAAAGGGGATTTCCAGGTGCTGTATTGTACAGGTTGCATGCAGCTTCATTGAGATACTCAAGTTTTGTAACATAGCAGATAACATTTTGTAATACCAATAAAGGTTTTCTTTTCACCATTTTTGTAACCATTACACTCCCTCTCCTTTTCAGACAGCAGGTAATGTTCCAGGCTCACTGTCTTTAGGAAGAGAGTGTTTGAGGCAAGAACAAAGAAATCATTGTTTAACTTCGAGTTCCAATTTAAATGCTTCAAACTAAGAACAGCAAAGGAGTCTTGGAAGTAGTTTCCCAATGCAGGAGCCAGACTAGCTGAGAGAGACAAGTCTGGTTGTGTTCCCTGAAAAAGCTCAGTGCCTGAGTGCATGATGTAACCACCCAGAAAGGGGAGGCAAGCACAAACATACCCAAACAGCTTTCCTATATCACAAAAGTGAAAATTTTGAGCAAGATCCAGGTCAGAAGAATCTGGAAGAACTCATCCAGGACTTGGGTTTCATTTAGAAATGGGTTAAACCAAATGTGGGGAAGGACAGATATTAAATTAAAAGTTAACCTGGGGAACTTGTTCATGAACAGACAGGACTGCGCCTAATTTCTCGGGTTGTATATGAGGAAATGACAAGCCTTGTGAAGAAATGCTGTGTGCAAAACTCTTCTGAGCTTTCTCCAATGGCTGGAGAAAAGGTGTAGGCAATTTCTAACATTCCTCTTAACTAGATTAAGGCTCAAAATCCAGTGAACCCTTGCCTGGTTCAAAGAAGTCAATCAAAAGTCTCAAATTCTGACAGAAAGTGGAGGTAGACCACCTAAGCCACGTATAAAGGAAGAGATACAGGTGGGACCAGTGTCAAAGCTGATTCCAGAGCTGATGGTTGGAGTCATCAGCTATGATGGAGTAGAGAGAGAAAGAACATGGTGTCTGGAGAAGTGTGAACATTGCTTTCACCATACCCCCCTCCTGATTCCAAGACTACACTTATATATCCATCTCTTTGTTCCTGGCCGTCTACATGCCTGCAGGAAGAAAGGAAAGAGGGAGAAAGAAGAATTCTGTATATTTTTTTATTGAATCACCAGGAGAATTCTGGATTTGATAGAGATCTTACCCCCAAGAGTTGAAACCAGAGATGACAGTAGAGTTAGAAAAGCATCCTTGGATAGTTTCAATTCTAAGACAGAAAAAAAAATTCTTAAAAACTATTGAAAAATAAATGTGCAAAGAGTCTTTGGAAAATCTAAACAATATGTTAGAGGGGTGGGTGAAGAACGTTTCTTAGGAGTTTCTCTCTGAGGTTTAGTCGTGAATGCAGTTACACTTCTTGCTTTTTGTATCTATTCCCTTCTCCTCTGCTCCCTACCTGATTTGGGGGTACTTGCAGGACAATAAGTTAGACAAGGAATCTTATTAGCTCACGTATCTGTTCACAAGAAATCACACTATAATTAGGAAACAAAAGATTGGGAATAGCCTCATCCACTGACACATCTGCCCAAGCTCCCCAAACCCCATCTCATCCAGAAATGCACATATAAACAAAGAAGAGCTATGTTAAAGCAAACTAGAGAATGGCTTTCTCAGCCTCTGAAGTCATCATATGGAAAATAGATGTCCATTATATGAGTCTTGAGAGCTAGAATGGAATGGGCTTAGATGAGATGTGTGGGCGCATCACACATAACCTGACATGCACTGGAGTGGACTCATTATTATTTTGATAGTATCAAAATATTATCAGTGTTTGCTAATGAATAGCAAATAAAACTTTGGCCTTTTTTCTCTAAGTCTCTTAGAAACTTTTTAAAAAATGAATCACAGTGAGATACATAGTTACAACGTTGTTCATGATTGGGTTTCAGTCACACAATGTTCCAACACCTGTCCCTTCACCAGTGTACATTTCCCATCACCAATGTCCCTAGTTGCCCTCCCACCACCTCCCTCCACCGCCCCCCACAGCCCCCTTTCCATTCTTCACATAGTGTGGGAAGTTTACTTTGCAAATAATTGGGTTTGCTTTGGTTGGTTTTCATCATTGTATATGCTTCAAGAGTGCCCCTTATTGATGGGTGTTTGAGCATTGTATAACTGAGACTTAAACCTGAAAGCTTTGTAACTTTCCACATGGTGAATCAATAAAAGAATTTTTTTAAAAAAAAGAGTGCCCCTTATTGAAGAGTGCTTTTCAATAGTAAGTTGCCACATTCCACCACCTGCCCCCCAATCCCTCCATCACTATCTACTGGATCCCCCTCACCTCTGGCCCACTTGATCTCTTAATTCCCTCCTCTAATGGCATTCTCAGTTCTGCTATATGAACCCTAGGGTTAGTTTAGGGTTGCTGTTTTTGTCTCTTCCCTTACTTTGTTTTTTTTTATATCCCACAAGTGAGCAAGGTCATTGACATTTGTCCTTCTCTTTCTATAAAGTCTACCTTCTGTAAGCACATTTTTTTCAACACCAATTCCCTCTTCAGGCCTTAATAAACCTTATACTTACTTCATTATGGTGATTTTCTTATAATGAATTAAATGGATAGTTCTCCATAATAGTGTATACTTCTTAGAGTCAAGAATGATCACAGCATTTTATTCCTCTCTGTATTTGCAACATTTTCTTGGTGCTTTGGGTGCTATGATCATTTATAGTGTATGCTGAGCTGAAGTAGGTTCTAGACTCCTCTAAAAGTGACCTTACAGCAATGGGATGGGAAAGCAAGTTCAGATAAGAGTCTTAGGGTGAGACAGCTGGTCAGAGAACTGAGCAGCACGATGCGATGCCACTTCTAGATCTCAAATAGTCTGACATAGAGAATATATATATTTTTTATTGAATCACCATGAGAGCAGTTACAAAGCTTTCCAGTCTAAGTCTCAGTCGTACAATGATCAAATACCCATCCCCTCACTGGTGCACACCCTTCACCATCAAGAACCCCAGTATACCCCCCATCCAACCCCTCCTCTCACCTATGTGGCAGATGATTTCCACCTTACTCTCTCTCCACTTTGATCAAATTCAATATTTCAACAAAAGATCCACCATTGTTATTTGGAATTTTCCCCAATCTGCCGAATTCACACCTGCCGAAAAGGCATCATTAGATAATTTGTTTTCTATTGCTGATGTGAAGAGCATTTTGGATTTCTGATATTTTAGTAATAAGCCTGGAGGGATTTCTGCCAAAAGCCTCCGGGTTCCGAGATTGGTTTGTGTGCCTCTGGGATCATGGCCGGCCAGGAGCCAGAAGCCAGAAGCCGTTCATGGGCGGCAACTCAGGGCCTCGTTGGGGCGGGGAGAGGGGCCAGTTCCACCCCCCATTCCGTGAGGCCCTGCATGTCATGTCACTGCAGTCTCATACCTGGCTGTCCAATAGGCTCTGAAAAGGTGGCAGCCACCACGCTGCCAGGGAGAAAAGGCGGAAGGGACAAACACCTTTCCCCACCCGGGTTGGCACAGCACAGTTTAATGCTCAGTCCAGATGCATTTCTGCCAAAAGCCACTGGGTTCTGAGATTGGTCTGTGTGCCTCTGGGATCATGGCCGTTCAGGAACCAGGAGCCATTCGTGGGTGGCAACTTAGGGCCTCATTGGGGCGAGGAGAGGGGCCAGTTCCACCCCCTATCCCGTGAGGCCCCGTGTGTTACTGCTCTCTCTCTAGTTTTGGGCAGGGGCAGACACTAGATCATTTATTTTCCATTGCTCACTTTGCATATCAGAAAAGGTTGCATGGCCTCCTGTGTTGGAGGAATAGTCCTGTAGCCACATATACTGGAGCCATGCTTGTAGAAGCTCATGGTTGAGGGATTCGATCTGGAGAAGGTGGGGAGACTGCATCTACTCCATCTGGGGTGTCCTGGAGATATTGGCTCGGTATGGGGCCCAGAGAATTCCCTGGGTGTTGTGGTGCCCACTGGGTTTCTTCACTGCTGAGTGCCCTGATATGGAAAATTTTTAAAAAAAGAAGTAACAGGTATAGTTTAAACCTACATTTAGGACCAAAAAGGATAAACCAACCACTTACAAAACATTTCTAATAGGAAAGTGCAAGTATATAAAAAAATAGAGGCAACAACTTAAAAGAGTTCTCAGTACAGGGTGAATCTTATGTCATTTACGCTCCAATTCGTGCTATCTTCATTCAGGATTATTGTAAAGCTATATATACATCCATATTAAACCATTCTTCATATAAGCATTTCAAGAACTATCTCTAAAACAAGATAGGACCTTTTATTGAGAATAAGCATTATATTACTAACACTAAAAATTAGATGTTTTTAGTATTGAGGGTCCACTCAGTGTCCAAATATCCTCAGTCTTCTCCTTTAGCTTTTTAATTTTATCCAAAAAATTCAGATGAGGTCCAGACTTTGTATTTGGCTGACGTTTTCCTTAAACAATAGGTTTTCTTCCCTTCTTCTTCCTCTTCCCCCCTTATCAGTCGAAAGAACTGGTCAGGACAGATGCAGAATGATCTTCCTAACATGTGGGATATAAAAAAAATTAGTCAGGAAATAACAAATGCCCAAAAGCAACAGTAACTGAGAAGTGGATTTCAATAGGAAGCTTAAGGGGGGATGAAGGTGTATCCTGGAATAATATGCATCAAATCCTATTGTTAACATTATTATAAACTATGGTGTCTAAAATTAAAAATTAAAAAAAAATTAATGAACTGGGTCATTTGTCCTATAGTTTTTCACACCTTGGATTTGTGATTCACTGTATCACTGTATCACTGTCATCCCATTGCTCATCGATTTGCTCAAGCGGGCACCAGTAACGTCTCCATTGCGAGACTTGTTGTTACTGGTTTTTAGGCATATTGAATATGCCACAGTAGCTTGCCAGGCTTTGATTAAGTTCTCTTACTCTGTGAATCATGTTCCAACTCCTATTTACTATATTTCTGTAAACTTACAGCTGGACTTTTCAGCCTTGTCCAAAAGAACTTCCTATTGATGTAATGATGTGTACATGTGACTATTTCAGTAGTGTGATTGAGGGCTGGAATTGTTTTGTGTTAATTAAATTAAATTTGGATAGTTTCAAATGGTCAGTGTTAGTCCCATAGGGCAGCACATAGAGATTAAATTGAAATAAACGTGTGCTGCCAGTAGTTACTCTACTAGGTCCAGTTTTGTTTGCTTATCAATGATTAATAAATGATGAACTTCTCCTCACTAAGGCTACAAACATTTTGTTGTCTGTACTATTGGTACATAGGTAAGTATTATCATAGACAGTGATTAATTAGAGAAACTTCCTCTCATCAACAATTTGATTGAGACATAATTTCTACTGATAGAATAGAATAAAAGCTGAAGTGATTTTGTTTTTTAGAAAAATAATTTGGTTCTGTGGTATTCTCCAAAGGGGTCATTCATTTGTGTGACATCAACACACAAAATATATACTTGTAATAGAGCTGCATGCATGGTAGCATGTGACTGGAGTGATAATAATAGGGGCAAAGTGCTTGCCAGGCATGCTGCAGACACTAGTTTGACTCCTGGAACCAGAGATGGTCCCCAAAGCAACGCCAGGAGTGAGCTCTGAGCACAGAGCTAGGAATAGCCCCTGAGCACTGTCAGGTATGGGCCAATTCCTCTCCTCCTGAACAAAACAAAATATGTATGGTAGCATGATAACAAGCCTTGAAAACTGGTGATGTCAGAGAGTATAATAAAAGAGGCCCCAGTGAGTGATGTGCTTAGGAATCTATGACAGCTTAACAACAACAACAACAAAAATCTAAAATCTAAAAGAAATTTTAAGGTATGGGAGTTGTAGCTTTTAATTCCCATATCTTAAAAATGCACCCTTCTAAAGTTTACAGGTGGTTGTACCTGTGTATTTTATACACAAGGCAGTGCAGCCACCACCCTGATTTTATTCTGTAACATTTTAAGTCCTCCAAAGGGAAGCTTCGTGCTCTCAGCCATTGCTCCTCATGCCTGTCTTTGAGACTCAGCAACTGTCAACTCCTTTCCTTGTCCATGCAGTTGCCTCTCCCTGACATTCCACATAAATGGAATCACACACGTGCCCTTTTATGCATGGCATCTCTGGTTTCCAAAGGTCTTCCAGGTCAGGTTATGTATGAATACTTCAGTCCTATTTTCTTTTTGCATTTTTACCCCAATTGTAATAAAAGGCACAAGACACAAAACATACCATTTTAGCCGTTTTCGAGTGTACAGCGAGGCAGAGTTCATTCATGTGTTGCAACCAGTCTCCAGAACTCTTTTTCACCTTGTAAAACTGAAACCCTGCACCCAATTAACAGCTTCTTAGCTCTTCTCTCACCCCAGCCTCCACCATTGTGTTTTCTCATGCTATGATTTGATCATTTTGGGTGCCTCATATAAATGCAATCACATATTATTAATCTTTCTGTGACCTGTCTATTTTATGTAGCATAACGTCCTCCAGGTTCATCACATTGAAGCCAGGCAGTGCTTAGAGGGACATACAGTCCCAGAGATTGAACTGGGGTCCCAACTGGACCTGTGCTGCCTCCCCAGGCCCTCCTTCCATTTTTAAGACTGAAGAAAATCTCTCTCTCTCTCTTTCTTTCTCTATCCCTCACTCTCTGTACTGCATTCCTCATATGATCAAATAATATTTCATTGTCTGGACATACCACATTTTGTTGATCCATTCATCAGTGGATGAACACTTTAGGCTAATATGAGAATTTGTGTGTAAGCTTTTGTTTAGACAGATGTTTGCAATTCTCCTGGGTTTGTACCTAAGAATCAAATATTTGAGTGTATATATCACTTTTTATATATACTTTTTATATTGAATTGTTTTATTTTTCCAGTAGTGGTAGATGTGTTTGCAAAAATGTTATCATTTTTTCCTTTCTTTCTTTCTTTTTTAAAATTTTTTATTCGTGGATCACCGTGGGGTAGAGTTACAGACTTACAAACTTTTGGGCTTGCGTTTCAGTCATACAATGATGGAGTACCTGTCCCTCCACCAATGCCCATTCGGCACCACCAATGAGCCCAGTATCCCTCCTACCAACCCACCCCCCCTCACCTCTGTGGCAGGGCATTCATTCCCTTTTGTTCTCTCTTTCCTTTTGGATGTTGTAGTTTGCACTAAAGGCATTGAGTGGCCATTGTTTCTATCTATAGTCTACATTCTGTTCCCATCTCCCAACCCAAGCTCGTCCTCCAAATACCCTTTACTTGGTGTTCCCTTCTCTATCTGAGCTGCCTTTCCCCCCAGCATTTGAGGCCGGCTTCCAAGCCATGGAGTAAACCTCCTGGTCCTTATCTCTACTATTCTTGGGTGTCAGTCTCCCACTCTGTTACTTAACGTTTTATGTATACATTTTATATAATCTCCTGCCCCCACACCAGGCTGTCTTCACTGGGGTCCCCTCGGAGGGGGGCAAAATTTATCTCACTTGCACTCAGTAGATTGGGAATACCTGCAAGGACAACTAGAGGCCGCCCTAAAGCTGTACTATTGCGCCAGTCCCAGGAAGGGAAATTTTCAACAACAATGATGGCAACAAAAATATAGCAACTGGCCAAAATTGACTAGGATATAATTTCCTTACCCTTTTTTGGAAGAAAGATCATCTTTCTTTTTTTCAAAAACTCACCGGAAGTCAGAGATGTAGCTCAACGGTAGAGCCCACGCCTTGCATGCCTTAGCACTGGGTTCTTCCTGGGTACCAGAAAGGCAGGAAAAGTTTTAGAAGAAGCTGATTGTCCTGGCTTGGGTCATGAGTCTCTTTTCTGTGTTCATTTGGATAAATAAGCCAGGCTCTATGATGACATATCGAAATGTTATGGGATTGCAGAATTGCTTCCCTAGGTAAGGATGAGGTAGAAGGTCAACATTATGTCTACAGCAAAGGGTGTCCAAAGACTTTCAACCTTAGGAAATACAGATGAGTGTCATGCTAACCAAGTGTCAGGAACACTCCCAAACCACCAGGAGCTAAAGAAGCTGGTCTTATTATTATTATTGTTATTATTACTATTATTTTGCTTTTTGGTTCACACCCGGTGATGCACAGGGGTTACTCCTGGCTCTGCACTCAGGAATTACTCCTGACAGCATTCAGGGAACCATATGGGATGCTGGGAATTGAACCCAGGTTGGCCTCGTGCAAGGCAAACGTCCTACCCGCTGTGCTATCGCTCCAGCCCCGAAGCTGGTCATATTTTTGAGACACATGGTCTCTCCTTTCTCCTCTGTGTATCTGTGCCATCAGTCATTCCCAGGATGAACTTCTCTACCTTTCTAGTGTCTCCACAGCTTCTTATTCCAATTATTTTCCAAATCAAAATAGTTATAATATTATACTCCTATTTTACATATTGTTGAAGAGTAATCAATGACAATAATCATTTCTGCCTTTCTACTCTGTGAATTTTGTATTACTATTATAGGCAGTTTTTCTTTATTGACCTAATAAGCTTTATATACTAATTATAAAAGCCTAGAAATATGTGAAATTTGTGATAGACTTAAACAAAAACACGCTCTCTAGTGAGAGTTTGCGTATATCATTTTAGGTGAATTGCTTAGGAATCTAAAAAATATTAGATCTATAAAATTAGATAAAACCTAAAAAACAAAAGAACATTAAAAAAATCACGGCGCGCATATGCTGCCTGAGCCCATGTGCTGTTTGTGCCATGTGGCCGAGCACATGTGTCGCCCGCATCTCCCCCCTTGAGATGTGTACTTTCATGCTTTCGTGTCCAGTGCTAGGATGTGTGTAGAGCTTCCTCCACCCTTGGAGAAGCCCGCGTTCTCCCTTGAGCGCGTTACTCCTACTGGTTTTTCTTTTCCACTTATCCTTTCCCCCTTCCCTAAGACCTTCTAAATAAAATCTATTTACTTCAAAAAAAAAATCACATTATCAGAACAAATTATCAGAAATAATATATTATGTCAAGGGTTATTCTTTAATGCAATGATGATTTATGACCCTCTTTTGGTCATACAGTAAAGAAGTGGCCAGGTGGAGACAACTCTCTAGGAGGCCTGTATGTGAATACACAGTTCCAAAGTTGTTCGTGATTGGGTTTAAGCCATTGAATGACCCAATACCCATCCCTTCACCAGTTTCCTTCTTGCCAGCCCCCAGCATGCCTCTATGGCAGGCACTTTTCTTCTCTCTCTCTCTCTCTCTTTCGCTCTCTCTCTCTCTCTCTCTCTCTCTCGCTCTCTCTCTCTCTCTCTCCTTCTGATGACCCCATTTTTTTCTACAGTAGAATTTGCAGTGGGTATCATCTTCCCTAGACAGCAATTCCCAACCCTCCTTGCAAATAAGTGGGGTCATGTGACCCATGGTCACATATAAATTGTGCCCAGTTGGCATTTCTGGATTGAGCATAAATTATGTGCACCAATCCAGGTCAACCTAGTTGTCCCCATATGATCCCTAGATCTACTTCAAATAGACTTTATGCACTTTTCCTTTCTGCGAGTTTGAGAAAGAAGACATTAAAGGCACTCATAGTAAAATACCAGATAATTCAGATAATTCATATTTAAATTTATGAGCTACATAGTCTCTGGTGAAGTTATTCAAAAGCAGCCGCAGCCAATGGGTATCACTGTGCTTTAATAAAACATTATTTCTGTGAGCAGGTAGAGATAAACTGGACAGTCCTCAGGAATTCTAGGGTGGTGGCTACCTTTCTAGTGTGATTTTGCTGTATCATGTCACCCCCTACAAGCTTCAGTTTCCTCATATGTGAATGAAAAAGTTGGACTGGAGTGTGAAATTCTCTGGTAAGTCCAAGATTCTGCAATATTGGCCCATCAGCTATTATTTACAGTCAGCTTTTTATCAAGCTATATTTTTCATGTGTGTAGCTTTCTTAGATCACAGCATTGTATTAAAAAC
Source organism: Sorex araneus (assembly GCF_027595985.1). Lineage (NCBI taxonomy): Eukaryota > Metazoa > Chordata > Mammalia > Eulipotyphla > Soricidae > Sorex > Sorex araneus. Next base: position 205,524,388 of record NC_073313.1, read on the forward strand.
TAAGAAATTTAACTGTCATATTAGCAATTAACCTTCTTTTCCAAGTTTAGGGGAAGGTAGAAGAGAAAACTGTCAAGAGATGAAGAAAAGCATCAGGAACTTTGAGGGTGCGTAGAACTTAACGGATTAAACACAGCTGCTTGTTAGCAAAAGAGTTCCAAGCATACATTCTGATTGTACCCAACCACAGGGTGTTGGAGTTTGATCATAGCCATCACACAAGAGGAAAATTGAAAGTCTTTCTTTGGGAACTTCACAGCATCATTTATTAAATAAGCACCCTGGAAACCAGAGAATTGTTTAGCTCAACAAGCAGCAAGACACATCAAGAAGAGAGAGTCGACAATATGAGTCCTTCTAACAATGGAACAGTTTGCTCAGTGGAGGGAACTTAGTGTGTTAAAAGAAAAGAATGAGATATCAGCTATAATAACAACAATAATAACGGAGGCTTATACCTGTATTTAGGTAGCAACCTGCTTTTAGGAAGCTCTAAGCACATTAACCCTCTCAACCCTACATTAGCAAATACTGCACTATTATTCTCACTGTCACTGTCACTGTCATCTCGTTGCTCATCGATTTGTTCAAACGGGCACCAGTAACGTCTCTTATTGTGAGACTTATTTGTTACTGTTTTTGGCACATCCAATACACCACCAGTAGTTTGCCAGGCTGTGCCGTGCAGGTGTGATACTCTCAGTAGCTTACCGGGCTCTACCGGGGAGGAGGAATCGAACACAGGTTGGTCTCGTAAAAGGCAAACGCCCTACCCGCTGTGCTATACTCCAGCCCATTATTCTCATTAAACAGATTTTTTTAATTACAAAGGAAATTACCCATATCATATTTATAAGTATTCAAGTTTCAATGTATCCACTATAACTTCATGGAACATATTTTACTGACTATTATAAAGAATTTATTTCACTCTAAAATAATAGTTGCAATTTCCCACATGACCGGTGGATATAAGAAAATTAAAACTCATTTCTAAAATATGGGTTCTATGCTATTTTAGTTCTTACAAAAATCCGAAGAGGTAAGCAGAATCCATGATGTGACGCCCATTAGATGTGTGAGGAAAGTGAGACGGGGAAGGTTAAATGACTCACATCACTCACCTAGCTACTTGGAAGAATAATGAACTTTAGGATCCAGGTCTCCTGGTATAGAAGAGCATTCCTTGTGTTGGACATTAATAAGAAGTTTTACCCTGGGAATTAAGGTGGTCTAGGACCAGTAATGTTTTCAGAACTGATCATTGTAAGTTGCCTTTCTGAGGCACATTGACCTCTGCAGAGGGGATCACCTTCGGTAATGTAGTGCTCATGGAAAGTGTCTGTTTCGGTCACAGAGCAAAACTGGGAGCGTTAAATGATATAGAATGAGTGAGAAGGTGTGTTAGTGTGTCAATACTCATATGTTGACTCATAGACTCATATATTAAAAGTCTTATCTGACCCATATTTCTTTGTAATGTGTTCTCTTCTCCTTTACCACGCTTCATTCATCTAGCAATTACACATTTACCTTGGTGAGTTTATGATCATTTTTACTGTACTCAGCTAGAGTTAAAAGTCAATGCCATGAGAACAGGATTCTTGTCTGTTTTTGTATGTCCAGCACTTACTTGAGTACTTGGACACACAAATGTCCCATTAAGGGCTGGTTAAAGAAATCTACATGTATATGTTTGGATATATGAAACAAGGTCTATGATTAGGAAGGTCTGGTAAAATATCAGATGTCCAGTTAAATTTTAATTTCAGGTCAACAAAAAATATAGTTCATAGTATTGCCATGTCTCATACAACATATTCCCCCCAAACCAAACACTCATATAATCTGAAATTCATATTTGTATTGTTTCTTTTATTAGTTAAATATAAGTGTTGAACCTAAAAGGAGCTTTGTATTGTATATGGTAGTTCAAATTTTTTATTATAAAGATAAATAAAGTGGGACAAATAAATGCAAATCTCAAAAGAGATTTTCCTTGTCCATGATCATAAATGTGATCTTAAGTGTTTTAAATTGTATTTTTTCTTTTTAGCTTACCTTTATAAACTTGAGTTGGCTTGAACTGCATGTCTATGTCTCTAATATTATATTTTCTTATTCAAGTTATTAGACTTTTGGTCTGGGCAATAGTACAGCAGGTAGGGTACTTGCCTTGCATGTGCTCAACCCAGGTTTGGTCCCTGGCATCCCATGTGGTCCTCAAGCACTGCTAGGAGTGATCCCTAAATAGAGAGCCAAGAGTAACCCCTGAGAATCACTGGGTGTGGACCAAAACAAACTAACAAAAAAAGTTATTAGACTGATTACCACAGTGCCAGTCACATGTAAGTATAGTCACACAGTCCATTCATATAGCAGAGGCTCAATACATATGTATTAAATGAATTATAGATATTTTTTAGTTTATCCACTTTATGTTACCATTTAAACAGTTTCCTTAGCCACAGTGTAGATATATTTTAAAGATGAGATCTAAATTTCTTTGCTTGAGTACACACATTGTGCCCAGTCAAGCAAATTGATGAACAATGGGAGGACAGTGCAGTGTAGTGCAGAGTACACACATACATATATATATGTATTAAATACATATATATATGTATACATATATATGTATTAACTAATGTATTTTTATTATTTCTGGGTATGATTTAAGCATAGAAATAGTCAAATTAAAGAATTCTATATTTCAAAACTATTTCCAATCTTTTACATTTATTTTCATTTCCATCAACTCTGTGACCATTTGAAGATTATAGAGAACTATCATTTGTGAGAAATTTAGTAGTTTCCCCTCAAAAGTTATTTCTCATCATCGTTCATTATACATTTTCTTTGCATCTTTAAAAAATAAATCTAGTATTCCTATCACATTAAAATCAGATATTACAAAACTCATTTGTTTGGGGTAGGGTTTATTTTGTCTGTTTTTAGAATCTAAACAGCCAGAATATTTTCTTAAGCCTTAGGTAGCTGGAAGCCATGGTAGGGTTTTTTTCAACTCTTGTAGTGCCAAAGTTTGGACAGAGTTTTTTGTGCCAAGAGTTTCTGCAGTTCTTGCATATACAATGCCATTCCACAGAATGTTGTTTCCCACAAAAACTGAAAATGTATATTTGTTTTTTGATACCTAACTGGGTTCCTGCAGTTTTATTGGGCTATGGTTTTTACTTTTTACTAAACTTTAAAAGTCTTTTCATTTTTAAAATAAATTTTTTTAAGGTAAGCACTGACTCTTGCTTGAGAGTCTCTTGCCCGCGCGCCTGACTGTTTTTCCCAGGTCTTCCTTGGAGGGGATGGGCTCCAGCTTCCCTCCCCACCCCAAGCAGAGCTCCCGGCGGCCAAAGACCTCCGGAGCCTAGCCACAGCCATGCTCAAAGCCCCTCTCCACACATTCAGACGAGCCTCACACATGAAGGAACTGTCAGAGGAACCCAGGTGTGTGGGACCCGGGGCTGAGACCTCCAAGCCTGCACGGATCAGATCAGGACTGGGCCTCCTCCGTGCAGATTTTCCACCTCCTCCCCGCGCCACGCCATGTAATCCTGTTAATGGCCAGCATCCAGAGACTTAAAAGCAAGGTGCCGGAAACACAGGGCCACTTCATGGCCGTGCGATATCTTATAGCCTACTTCTCCCTCTCAGAGAACCTGGCAAACTACTGGGAGTTTCCTGCCCACATGGGAGAGCCTGGTAAGGTTCCCATGGTGTATTAATATCCCCAAACCAGTAACAAGCTGGGTCTCATTCCTCTGACCCTGAAAGAGCCTCCAGTATGACATTGTTGGAAGGACAAGCCTCTCTCTAGGCTTCTAAAATCTCAGGGCTTCGACAAATGGGGATGTTACTGAGACTGCTCGAGAAATTCGAGGATCAACGGGATGATGATGATGATGACGAAGAAGCAGCACTGGCTAATAACACTATATAAGTGTCAGCTGTATGACACTCTTTGTTCCCACTTCTTGTCATTGTTTCTTGAATTAAAGGTTAGCTCTGCTCCTGACTGCAAGTCAGCCTAGGTCTTACTCATCTATGACTTTGATCTTTGTCCAGTCCCATGTTCTGTGAAGAGTGACGCAGAGAACAGCATAAATCTGAAACCTTGTGCAGGAAGAGCAATTTTCTAGAGAGACAGACAGTTCTTTCAGAGCTTGTCACTTAAGAAAGTAATGTCTGAGATAAATCTTTTTCCCAAGGTTGATCCTGCTCAAATGACTTCACTCTCTGCCAAAAATTGCTGGAGGAAGAAACAAAATGATGTCCACAGAGAATTTCCATTTACATGTTATTTCTGACACTTACGGGGCATCTCCAGGAGGAGGAAAACTATGTATGTTCTTTCAAAAGCTATGTTTTTGAAATCATATCTTTTTTGTCATTAATTATTTTTTATTTTAATTAATTTATTTTTAATTAGTGAATCACCGTGAGGGTACAGTTACAGATGTATACACTTTTGTGCTTATGCTTCCTTCATACAAAGTTCGGGAACCCATCCCTTCACCAGTGCCCATTCTCCACCACCAGTAAACCCAGCATCCCTCCCACCCTCCCCAATCCCATCTCCCCCCACCCCACCCTGCCACTGTGGCAGGGCATTCCCTTCTGTTCTCTCTCTCTAATTAGCTATTGTGGTTTGTAATAAAGGTGTTGAGTGGCCACTGTGCTCAGTCTCTAACCCTCATTCAGCCCACAATTCCCTTCCCCCACATGGCCTTCGACTGCATTAAAGTTGGTGATCCCTTCTCTGAGTTGCCCTTTCCCCAGAATGTGAGGCCAGCCTCCAAGCCATGGAGTCAACCTCCTGGTACTTATTTCTACAATTCTTGGGTGTTAGTCTCCCACTCTGTTATTCTATATACCATAGATGAGTGCAATCTTTCTATGTCTGTCTCTCTCTTTCTGACTCATTTCACTCAGCATGAAACTTTTCATGCCGGTCCACTTAAATACAAAATTCATGACCTCCTTTTTTCTAACAGCTGCATAGTATTCCATTGTATAGATGTACCAAAGTTTCCTCAACCAGTCATCCGTTCTAGGGCATTCAGGTTTTTTCCAGATTCTGGCTATTGTAAACAGTGCTGCGATGAACATACATGTGCATGTGTCGTTTTGATTATACTTTTTTGCCTCTCTGGGATATATTCCCAGCAGTGGTATTGCTGGGTCAAATGGGAGCTCAATATCTAATTTTTTGAGAATCGTCCATATTGTTTTCCGGAAGGGCCAAACCAGTCGGCATTCCCACCAGCAGTGTAGAAGGGTCCCTTTCTCCCCACATCCTCTCCAACAGCGGTTGCTTTTGTTATTTTGGATGTGTGCTAGTCTCTGTGGTGTGAGGTGGTATCTCATGGTTGTTTTGATCTGCATCTCTCTGATGATTAGTGATGTAGAGCACTTTTTCATGTGCCTTTTGGCCATTCGTATTTCTTCCTTGGTAAAGTTTCTGTTCATTTCTTCGCCCCATTTTTTGATGGGGTTGGATGTTTTCTTCTTGTAGAGTTCAACCAGTGCTTTATATATCATTGATATCAACCCCTTATCTGATGGGTATTGTGTAAATATCCTTTCCCATTCTGTGGATAGTCTTTGGATTCTGGTCACTGTGTCTTTTGCGGTGCAGAAGCTTTTTAGTTTAATGTAGTCCCATTTGTTGATCTCTGTTTTTACTAGATTGCTTAGTTCTGTGTCACCTTTGAAGATACCTTTATCTTCAATATCGTGGAGGGTTTTGCCAACCTTGTCTTCAATGTACCTTATGGTTTGTGGTCTAATGTTGAGGTCTTTAATCCATTTTGATCTGACTTTTGTGCATGGTGTCAGGTCAAGGTCTAAGCCCATTTTTTTGCATGTGGTTGTCCAGTTGTGCCAGCACCATTTGTTAAAGAGACTTTCCTTGCTCCACTTCACATCTCTTGCTCCCTTATCGAAGATTAGATGATCATACATTTGGGGTTGTGTGTAGGGATATTCCACCCTGTTCCATTGGTCTACGGCTCTGCCTTTGTTCCAGTACCATGCTGTTTTAATTGTTACTGCTTTGTAGTAAAGTTTGAGGTTGGGGAGGGTGATGTCTCCCATCATCTTTTTCCCAAGAATTGTTTTAGCTATCCTTGGACGTTTGTTGTTCCATATCAATTTTAAGATTGCTTGATCCATTTCTTTGAAGAATGTCATGGGTATCCTTATAGGGATCGCGTTGAATCTGTATAATGCTTTGGGGAGTATTGCCATTTTGACAACATTGGTTCTCCCTATCCACGAGCAGGATATATGTTTCCATTTCCTCATGTCTTCTTTGATTTCATGGAGTAGCGTTTTGTAGTTTTCTTTGTAGAGGTCTTTTACTTCCTTGGTTAAGCTGATTCCGAGGTACTTGATTTTCTGGGGCACGATTGTGAATGGGATTGCTTTTTTCATGACCCTTTCTTCTGCCTCATTGTTTGCATATATGAAGGCCATGGATTTTTGGGTATTGATTTTGTAGCCTGCAACTTTACTGTATAAATCTATTGTTTCTAAGAGTTTCTTAGTAGAGGCTTTAGGCTTCTCTAGATATAGTATCATATCGTCTGCAAATAGTGAGAGTTTGATTTCTTCCTTTCCTATCTGGATGCCCTTAATCTCTTTTTCTTGTCTAATAGCTATCGCAAGTACTTCCAGTACTATATTGAAGAGGAGTGGTGAGAGTGGGCATCCTTGTCTCATGCCTGATCTGAGAGGAAAGGCCTTTAGTTTTTCCCCGTTGAGGATAATGCTTGCCGTAGGCTTGTGATAGATGGCTTCGACTATCTTGAGGAAAGTTCCTCCAAACCCCATTTTGGCGAGGGTTTTCATCATGAAAGGATGTTGGATCTTGTCAAATGCTTTCTCTGCATCTATTGATATGATCACATGGTTTTTATCTTTACTTTTGTTGATATGGTGGATTATGTTGATTGATTTCCAAATGTTAAACCATCCTTGCATCCCCGGGATGAATCCCACTTGGTCGTGATGTATGATCTTTTTGATGAGTTGTTGGATCCTATTTACTAGTATTTTGTTGAGGATCTTCGCATCGGTGTTCATCAGGGATATTGGTCTGTAATTTTCTTTCTTAGTGGTGTCTTTGTTTGCTTTTGGTATTAGGGAGATGTGTGCTTCATAGAAACTGTTTGGGAGAGTTCCTGTTTTTTCAATTTCCTGGAAAAGTTTGAGGAAAACAGGCAACAGGTCTTCTTTAAATGTTTGGAAGAATTCACCAGTGAAACCATCTGGGCCTGGGCTTTTGTTTTTGGGGAGGTTTTTGATTACAGTTTCAATTTCCTTAACATTGATGGGTCTATTCAGGTATTCCAAGTCTTCTTTGTTCAGTCTTGGGAGATTGTAGGAATCGAGGAATCCATCCATTTCTTTTAGGTTTTCCTGTTTTGTGGCATATAGACTTTCAAAGTAGTCTCTAATGATCTTTTGAATCTCACTGGTTTCTGTTATGATGTCCCCCTTTTCATTTCTGATTCGATTTATTAGGGTTCTCTCTCTTTCTTTCTTTGTGAGTCTTGCTAGCGGTTTATCAATCTTATTTATTTTTTCGAAGAACCAGCTCTTTGTTTCATTGATCTTTCGGATTGTCTTTTTGGTTTCCATGTCATTAATTTCTGCTCTAATTTTTATTATTTCTTTCCTTCGATCTGGTTTGGGTTCCTTTTTCTGGTCCTTTTCTAAGGTCTTGAGTCGTGAAGTCAAGCTGTCTATGTGGGCCCTTTCTTCCTTCCTGAGGAATGCTTGTAGAGCTCTAAATTTTCCCCTTATCACGGCTTTAGCTGCGTCCCATAGGTTTTGGCAGCTCGTGTCTTCATTCTCATTTGTTTCTAAGTATTTTTTGATTTCTTCCTTGTGAAATCATATCTTTTTATCCTTTCTCTTAATTACTGTCGTTGATGAGGATGAACTATTTGCCAGTTCCAGTAAGTGGCTTTTTTTTTTTCAGGATGGGATTATAAATTAACAGGGGAGAGAAGGGATTGGAAAAGTAAAGACTTCTAAAGCAATTAAAAATTCAAAGGAAGGGGCTGGAGTGATAGCACAGCAGGCAGGGCATTTGCCTTGCATGAGGCCGACCCGGGTTCGATTCCCAGTATCCCATATGGTCCCCTGAGCAACGTCAGGAGTAATTCCTGAGTGCAGAGTCAGTAGTAACCCCTGTGCATCTCCGGGTGTGACCCGGAAAGCAAAAAAAAAAAAATTCAAAGGAAGCAGAAACTGCAATAATTTCTCATTATTTTATTTCTCTTATTTTCTCTTATTATCCTTATTTTAAACATGAGGTTCCAGGGTGCTAAACCAATTAAACTGAGGCTAGGCTTAAATATTGCCTCTTAGTACCTATTTTTAAATCAAGTGAAATTTGAATTGAAACAAATGTTTCTGAAATAAATAGCTGTTAGTTTTGATTGAGGAATAGAAGACTTTGCTACCATCAAACATACATTTTCTCACAAATTTATGTACAATTGAAATTATTAAAAACATGAACAGGAAAGGGAAAGTCAAGTTGGCTTTAAAACCATAAAAATTTCAAGGTTTGTGGTGGCCTTGGGTTGATTTTTTTTTTTTTTTTTTTGCTTTTTGGGTCACACCCAGCAATGCTCAGGGGTTACTCCTGGCTTTGCACTCAGCAATTACCCCTGGCAGTGCTTGGGGGACCATATGGGATGCCGGGTATCGAACCCGGGTCGGCCGCGTGCAAGGCAAACGCCCTACCCTCTGTGCTATCGCTCCGGCCCCTGGGTTGATTTTTAAGGGGAACATAATGTTTTCAATGTTGGCCCCTTAGATATATTTATTTTTTTCTGTGATTAAATTTAAAATTCAAGTAGATGAGTTTTGAGGTGACTAATCTGTTATTTAGAGCTCTTTTCAAGCTTGTCTAACCTTGTATGTACGTCTTGGAAATGTTGTGCTTGTTGTTACTCTTTTAAAATACTAATTATCTGACACCGTGAATGAAAATCACACAGACTTTGAAAGGCTTAAATTGACATAGCAAAAGAAAGTCACAGGAGGACCTGTCAGCAACCCCAACCATCTGAGAGGTGAATTTATAACCACATTGTGAAGATAGTTGGGAAGGTGAACAGAAAGGAGAATGGGTGAGAATGGGCCCTTTATTAATGACACTGATAACTTTTTCTAATTGCAGTAAAATCTCACCTTAGCTTCTTTTCCAATGTTCTTTCTGCTTTAAGTACTTTTTCAATTTTTGCTCTCTTAAGGGTAACCACATTTTCTCTCTGAAAACAAAAAAGAAGAAATTGTGCTAATTTTTAATACAATTGATAACTACAGTGAATATAATGTTAGTGTTCAACATTTCAGTGTAAATGATAGATTAGGTGTAGGAATCAACTTAGAAAATGATGACCTTGAACCAAAAGTGAGTATTTTCATTAGATAAACCATGTAGGAACTGGGAAATCTGTCAGAATTTCCCAGGTGGTTCAAAATTGAAACTCTGTGAGACAGCTGGAAAAACTCAAGGGCAAAAACCATAAAATAGTGCCCTAGCCCGAAGGGTGTCTGACTGTGGTTCCATGGGTTCCTTTGTTGAATAGTGGTGGTCTGTAGAGACCTTTTCCACCAGAACCTATTGGAGCCTTCATTTTTTACCCACCTGGAATATAAGTTTCAGTATTTGGAGTGTTTGGATTGCAGACTACTATTGTGCCTATTTCAGGGCCTGTGGGTGTGTCTGTTTATTCCTGCTATTGTGTGGTGAGTTCATGAATTGGGAGAATTAACACTGACAAAATGGCAATACTTCCCAAAGCATTATACAGATTCAATGCGATCCCTATAAGGATAGCCATGACATTCTTCAAGGAAGTGGACCAAATACTCCTAAAATTCATATGGAACAACAAACCCTCTTGAATAGCTAAAGCAATTTTGGGGAAAAAGAAGATGGGAGGCATCACCTTCCTCAACCTCAAACTCTACTACAAAGCGGTAATAATTAAAACCTAATGGTACTGGAACAAAGGCAGAGCAGTAGACCAATGGAACAGGGTAGAATATCCTTACACACACCCTCAAATACATGATAATCTAATCTTTGATAAGGGAGCAAGAAATGTAAAGTGGAGCAAGGAAAGCCTCTTTAACAAATGGTGCTTGCAAAACTGGACAGCTACATGCAAAAAAATGGGCTCAGACTTATACCTAACACCATGCACAAAAGTCAGATCAAAATGGATTAAAGACCTCAACATTAGACCTGATTCCATAAGGTACATTGAAGACAAGGTCAGCAAAACCCTCCACAACATTGAAGCTATAGTTATCTTCAAAGAGGAACTCGCCACAGACCAGGCAAGTGGGAACAGAGATAAACAAATGGGACTACTTTAAACTGAGAAGCTTCTGTCCCGCAAAAGATACAGTGACCAGAATACAAATACAGTCTACAGAACGGAAAAGGATACTCACCTAATACCCATCTGATAAGGGGTTGATATCAAGGATCTACAAGGCACTGGCTGAACTCCACAAGAAGAAAGCATTGAACCCCATTAGAAAATAGGGTGATAAAAAGAACAGAAACTTTCTCAAGGAAGAAATCTGAATGTCTAAAAGACACATGAAAAAATGTTCCTCATCACTAATCATCAGGGAGATGCAGATCTAAACAACAATGAGATACCATCTCACACCACAGAGACTGGCCCACATTCAAAAGTACAAAAGCAACCAGTGTTGACTCAGATGTGGGGAGAAAGGGACTCTCCTTCACTGCTGGTGGGAATGCCGATTGGTTCAGCCCTTTTGGAAAACAGCATGGATACTTCTCAAAAAATTAGAAATTGAGCTCCCATTTGACCCAACAATACCACTTCTGGAAATATATCCAGGAGTTGCAAAAAAGTATAGTAAAAGTGACATCTGCACCTATATGTTCATTGCAGCACTATTCACAATAGCCAGAACCTGGAAAAAACCCGAGTGCCCAAGAATAGATGATTGGTTAAAGAAACTTTGGTACATCCACAATGGAATACTATGCAGCTGTTAGAAAAGATGAAATCATGAAATTTGCATATAGGTGGACCAACATGGAAAGTATCATGTTAAGCGAAATGAGTCAGAAAGAGAGGAACAGACATAGAAAGATTGTACTCATTTGTGGAATATAAAGTAACAGAATGGAAGGCTAACACCCAAGAACAGTAGAGATAAGTACCAGGAGGACTATTCCACAGGTTGGAAGCTATCCTCACATGCTAGGTGAAGAAGCAGCTCTGATAGAGAAGGGATTATCAAGCAAAGGGTGTTAGGCAGGCCCACTAGGGATGGGAGATACAGGCTGAAAACAGACTATAGACTGATCATGATGCCTACTTAATACCTCTGTAGCAAACCACAACACCCCAAAAGAGAGAGAGAGCAAATGGGAATGCTCTGCCATAGAGGCGGGGTGGGGTGAAGGGGACAGGGTAGGGGTGGTGGGAGGGATGCTGGGACCATTGGTGGTGGAAAATGGGCACTGGTGGAGGGATAGATACTCGATCATTGTATGACTAAAATGTAAGCATGAAAATTTGTAAGTTTGTAACTTAACCCCATGGTGATTCACTAATTAAAAAAAAAAGACCTTGTCTTTTTGATAATGTCATACTGAGGAGTTCAAAATGGTATCTCATTATGGTTTTGATTTGCATTTCTCTGATGATTAGAGATTCTGAGCAACACTTCATGTACCCACTGATCATTTGTAAGTCTTCTTTCTGAAAAATATTCAGATCAATTGCCATTTGTTAAATTGAGACATCATGACTTAAAATAGTATTGACATTCATACTTCAGGCTTACATTGTCCCTGTACCACACTGACCACTGGAGGGCCAATATCCCTCCTTTCCCACTCCACCGCCCTAAACAACCTTAGTTCCATAGGCAGCATCCCGAGGTTCATTTTCATTAGCCATTGTCTAGATCTTTATTTCATTTCTTCATACTCCACATGCATGAGAATTCTACATAGACTTTTAAAACTATTTCTTAATGTTACTGATTCATCCTGAGATATATTTACAAGCTTTCATGTCTGAGTTACAATCACACAATGATCAAACGCCCATCCCTCCACCAGTGCACATTCCCCACCACCTTTCAGTATCTGCATTGCAAACCATAATGCCCAAAATTAGAGAGAGAGTATGGAGAATTCTACATAGATTTTAGGTAAATGTTTATCCTTACCAAATGCATTTAAACTTCAGTAATTTTATTGGACCTGGTTTGTTTTTTTAAATAAAAGTCTTGTTGGAAATTTTCTTTTAGAGTTAAAGCTGGGGTTATTTTGCACATCAATTATTTATCAACACATCCAGATTTTATTTTATTTTCACTTAGTGCCCGAGGATCAAAGTTTCTGGAAAAACTAGAAAAACTGGAAAGTTTTTTTTTTTTAAAAAAAAGTCTTTTAAAAGAACTAATTGAAATATAGTAATTTTTGACATTCTTTAAAATTACACATCATCATCATCATCATCATCATCATCATCATCATCATCATCATCCCATTGATCGTTGATTTTCTCAAGCGGTCTCAGTAACTCTATTTGTCCTAGCCCTGAGATTTTAGAAGCCTCTCTTTACTCATCCTTCCCAATGGTGCTGCATCGGAGGCTCTTTCATGGTCAGGGGAATGAGATCCATCATTTTTACTGGTTTTGGCATGTGAATACGCCATGGGAAAACTATAAAACCAACTCCCGGAAGAGAGCAACATAGGGTCTCTTGCCCCTGCGCCTGGCTGTCTTCACTGGGCCCTTCAGAGGGGGTGGGTTGAGTTTCCCTCCCCTCCCCGAGCAGAGCCCCCAGAACCAAAAATTACATATATGAGTAAATTAACATTGAAGGCATTCAGGGGCAAACTCAGAGGCCAACTTTTGCTCTCAAATCCAACTAGGGTCTTTATATTTTGAATACTTGAAAATCCGGGCACTTGCCTTGCACCTGCTGGCACCGCATGTGGTTCCCTGAGTTCCACAAGGAGTTATCCCTGAGCTCAGAGCCAGGAGTAAGCCATGGGTATGGCCCAAAACAAACAAACAAAAAAAAACAAAAGGACTTAAAACAAAAATACTATATAAAATCTTCTCCACCATTGGTTTGCTAATCAGTTTCTGGTAACTACATAATGGTTTCAGAGGGAAAGCATTGCAGATCATTTTTGGATTGACCCATATTTGAATAGCTGTAGAGAATTCTCAAAAGGAAGCATCTGCAGAAAAATTTGGATTTTCATTGCAAGTTAAAGTCATCTGTACAATTGTCTATGCCCACTGGTGTAAAACTACCCAATTCTAACACAGATGTTCATTGTTCTGCCAATATTTCAGGTCAGTGCTGATTTAAAATTCCTCTGTTTCTAGGCCTTCCTTTTACAGTCATTGAATGAAAACCCTTGAGAAAGGAGTCTGCCTTTTTCAGAAAGTGTTAAATTAAGTGTGTTTGTGTCATCTACACTGTTTTCTTTAATCATTTTAATAGTGGAGATACCTTTAGCCAAGATTTGTGACTCTCTCCAATATTCCAAAATCATATCACATATCAGCCTCCTTTAAAGCAATCATATAATCCCACCCGGGGCAGATATCAGAGCCCTATAGTTTTCTGTTATCATTTTATAACAACATCTATAATGGAAGCACATACAGAGTTAATGGCGCATGAACTGACACAGTGATGATTTGTTTTTCTTTTCTTTACTTCTTTTTTTTTCCTTTTTGATTTAGTTTGGGAATGGTCTTATACTAAACCACTCCTTTCTTCTCTAGGGCTGGATTTCTCTTTTTCCCCTTCCTACTTATCTGTTCCTAGATTGGAGTTTTAATATTTACCCACCAAGGCTCACAGCCCTTCCTACCACCAGTACTCCTGAGTGAAGTTGATTCTAAATATAATTTTATTCAGGTCCAGGATCTTGACTAATATGATTAACAAATCAGTGTAAAAATTTGTTAGTGAGCCAGGTATGTTCAGTTGGGCAGACCAATTAAGCAATTTATAGTCTGAAAAATCTCATCATCTCACAATATATTTGTCCTAAGAAAAGTTAAAATTAGATTTTATTCAAATATATTACAGATATTAAAATACAATAAATAGAAACAATTCAAATAAGTAATAAAAAACAAGGGATTACATCACATCCACAGACTGAAAAACTAAAACTCACGTGAACATATAAATTGACACAGAAAAAGGATTCCACAAAATCCAACATATTTCATGGCAAAATTCTCAGTAGATTAGCAATTAGAGGGGAATTTCTAAACCTTATCAAGAGTATCTACCCCCAAGCTTGCAGTTAATCACACTTAATAAACTTAAAATTTTCCCACTAAGCTAAGATACAAGGCAAGAATGCCCCTTCTCACCTTTCCTTTCAATATCATACTGTGATTTCTAGCTAATGCAATAACAAAAAAGAAAATAAAAGGCATACAGATTGGGAAGAGATATATAAAAAAATCTTCAGTGACAGATTTCTATGTAGAAAATCTAAAAGAATCAACAAGAAGCTCGTGGAAAAAATAGGCAACTCATAGCAATGTTGAAGGATAAAAGTCAGTACGTTAATACACAAAATTTAATTACATCCTATCAGTGAGCAAGAATTTTAAATTTAAAATATATATATGATCTATATAAGAAAACCTAGAAAACACTGATAAATGAAGTTCATTCAGAGAACAATCAAATAAGGCTGAAGAAAGTGCAGTGTGTAAGATTTGCTTTGCACATGCCTTACCTGGGCTCAATCTCCAGTACCACATATGGTCCCCAAGTCCTACAAGGAGTGATCCCTGAGCACAGAACCAGGAGTAAGCCCCTAGAAACTCAAGTGTTGCCCTCTTTCCCCAAACAAATACCAAAAACAGAAAGGAACTAAAGAGAGAACTATTCTATGCTCATGGATAGGAATGTTCAATATTGTCAAGAAGTCATTCTTACCAGCTTTTTACTTTTTTACTATTTATTTGTTTAATACGGGGGTAGGGTTTAGGCCAATCAGGTGGTACTCAAGCTTACCCTTGGCTCTGTGCTCAGGGATGACTCCTGGCAACTTTTTAGTTTTTCTTTTTGGGTCCCACCCGCCGATGCACAGGGGTTACAACTGGCTTTGCACTCAGAAATGACTACTGGTGGTGCTCGGGGAACCATATGGGATTCTGAAAATCGAACCCGGGTAGGCCACACACAAGACAAATGCCCTACCCGCTGTACTATCACTCCTATCACTCCAGCCCTCCCGGCAGCTTTTTCTTTTTTTTCTTTTCTTTTTTTTTTTTTTTTGCTTTTTGGGTCACACCTGGCAATGCACAAGGGTTACTCCTGGCTCTGTACTCAGGAATTACCCCTGGCGGTGCTCAGGGGACCATATGGGATGCTGGGATTTGAACCCGGGTTGGCCGTGTGCAAGGAAAACGCCCTACCCACTGTGCTATCTCTCCAGCCCCGCTCCCAGCAGCTTTTAACCCCTGCAGTATCTCTCTGGCCCTGAACTGACTTTTTAAATTTTAATCTTTTTGTTTCAGTAAGTTGTATCCAAGATATTGACAAACTAGCCCTGAAGTTTATATGGAGAGGCAAAGATCCTGAATAGCCAACATAATATTAAAAAAGAACAAAGTGAGGGGCCAGGGCGGAGCGAGCACTGCCAGGAGTAATTCCTGAGTGCAAAGCCAGGAGTAACCCCTGAGCATTGCTGGGTGTGACCCAAAAAGCAAAAAAAAAAAAAAAAAAAAAAAAAAAAAAAAAAAAACCTAGCAAATACTAAACCCTTATTTAAAAAAAAAAAAAAAAGAACAAAGTGGAAGGACAAAGTGGCTTTAAGGCATACTAGAAAATTGCAATAATCCAGATAATGTAGTATTGGTGGGGAAAACAATTCAATGTAACAGAACAAAAAGGTAGATATAGTCTCACATCAATCTTTGACAAGAGAGCAAGGCAATATA
The DNA here is from genome assembly GCF_027595985.1 of Sorex araneus. Classification (NCBI taxonomy): domain Eukaryota; kingdom Metazoa; phylum Chordata; class Mammalia; order Eulipotyphla; family Soricidae; genus Sorex; species Sorex araneus. The sequence continues at coordinate 205,540,428 of NC_073313.1, forward strand.
ATGGAGCAAAGACAATCTTTTTAATAGTGGTGCTAGATTGAGTATCTACAGCAAGGACAAAGAATCTAGACACAGACTCAAAAATAATAGTTTCAAATGGACCAGACATCACAATGTAAAATTCCAAAATATAAAACTCCTAAAATATAGGGGCAGGAACAGTAGTACGGTGGCTAAACAATAAGCAGCACTTTAGTTGTGCATGATTTGGGCATCATATAATGTACTTCTTACTTTTGCCACTTGCATTTCTTCTTAATATCATTTTACAAGAATCATCTCTTGATATAAGAGAGATAATTCATTGACATTATTCCCTGGGAGTCCTTAGTACGAACAGTAAGTGTGTTGCAGAAGACTGCGGTCATAAAAATATTCTCCTGTAATTTCTTCTAAAAGTTTTAGGTATTTTTTTATGCACTTGAGTCATCAATTTTTTATTTTTTTTTTTGCTTTTTGCTTTTTTGGGTCACACCTGGCAATGCACAGGGGTTACTCCTGGCTCTGCACTCAGGAATTACTCCTGGTGGTGCTCAGAGGACCATATGGGATGCTGGGAATCGAACCCCGGGTCGGCTGCGTGCAAGGCAAACACCCTACCCGCTATGCTGTCACTCCAGCCCCTTGAGTCATTAATTTAAACTGTGGTATTAAATTTAAATTGTGGTATGAGTATAGTAGTAGCACTGCATTGTTGTAGCACTGTCGTCCCGTTGTTCATCGATTTGCACCAGTAACGACTCTATTGTGAGACTTGTTCCTGTTTTTTGCATATCAAATACGCGCAGGTAGCTTGCCAGGCTCTGCCCTGTGGGCAGGATACTGTCAGTAGCTTGCCGAGAGATAAAGAGGAATCGAGCCCGGGTCAGCCGCGTGCAAGGCAAACGCCCTACCCACTGTGCTATAGCTCCAGTCCATGAGTATAGTACAAAGACTACTTTTACATTTTCCCATATTGACATCAATCCTTCCATTACTAACACTCCTTTTCCTAAGTGACCTGCAGTTCCACCTTTGTGCTAGAACAAGTTTTTATTCCTGTGCGGTTTTTTTTCTGGGCTCTCCATTCTCTCTACCCCTCTACAAATGCAGTTTAATTACTGGCAGTTCATGTTGTTTTATCTGGGACGAGCAGGTCACTTCACTGTGTCACTTTTCAAGAGTGTATTAATTATTCTTAAACTTTGTTCTTCTATACATGAATTTGGAATTCGTTTGCCAAGTTCTTTTTCAAGTGTTTTGTTGACATTTTAATTAAAATTCTAGATCTCCTTAGAGGAAATGTATATCACTATGATACTGTTTCTTTCTTCTATTAGAATTTTATTTATCTTATGACTTGTCTTTCCAAAACAGCTTTATACTGCGTTTGTAATTTTTCTATTATAATCTTAAGTATCCTGCTTTTTTGGGTTACTTTTAAGCTACATTTTCTCACTCTTTGCTACTGGCCTATAGATATAAAAATTTGGCATTTATTTATTTTTATTTTTTTTGCTTTTTGGGTCACACCTAGCGATGCACAGGGGTTACTCCTGGCTCTGCACTCAGGAATCACTCCTGGCGGTGCTCAGGGGACCATATGGGATGCTGGGAATCGAACCCAGTCGGCTGCGTGCAAGGCAAACACCCTACCCGCTGTGCTATTGCTCCAGCCCCTGGTATTTATTTAATGTGAAAAACTGAATTAATTCTTTTTATCCTAATAATTTGTCTGTAATTTAGTAACTTTTGTTAGCTTATTATACAACCTTGATTCTCCAATACAAATTGGCTCATCAGTGAAATAATTGATCTGTTCTTAGTTTATAGAGGATATTATTATTTCACTAGAGTTTGCTACACATTAATGACTTCTTTTGGGGGCTGGAGTGATAGCACAGCGGGTAGGGCATTTTCCTTGCACTCAACTGACCCACGTTCGGTTCCCAGTATCCCATATGGTCCCTGAGCATAGAGTCAGGAGTAACCCCTGTGCATCGCTGGGTGTGACCCAAAAAGCAAAAAAAAGACTTCTTTTTTATTTCAAGTCAGCTAAGAGGTTTGTTTATTCAACTGACAAATAGCTGCTGAATTATATTTCATGTATTTTTCTGTGTAGTTACATTCCCTTCAATATCTTTAAATTAATGTATACATTTTCTTTTTACAATGTTCACATATTTTTATTTATCTTAAGTATCTTTGTGTTTATTTTTTACAATATTTAAAATAATAAATATTTTCAGAACTATATTTCTGTTTGTTCATGAAATGTAGAAAAGTATTGGCTTAGGAGTTTGGATTTGTAGTAATTTTCCTTTATGTTCTTTTAGATTTTTTTTGTAGATGAACATCTCCTCTGAAAACGTTAGTAGTTTAATTTCTTTTTTCCCTTCCTTTTCTTATGCTACTGCCAGTAGATCACTGAATTAGAAGTTGTCATAATAGTAGGCATCCTATTTTATCCATTGCTTAAAGAGTATGACCTTAATATTCTATATTTACTATTTACTGTTTTCTCTGGGGATTAATTGGCAGTCATTTTTTTTTATCAACGTGTAAGTTCCTCTCCCTGGTTGCTAGTTTTGTTTAAATTCATGAATTCTTGTTGCATACAAAACACTTTTTTCTATTATTCATGTGCTTTTTCTCCTTAATTTTGTTGATAGCATAGTAAAAAGGATTTTGATGTTAAATTACTATTCTTTCTGAAAATAAACATAACCCCATTTTATCTTTTTACTATCTTTTATTTTTACATTGTTGAATTCAGGCTGCTAATATTCTATCTATTTTGTACATTCATATTTGTGAGGAAAATTACCTTATAAAAATTATTCATTCTTTTTCTGCCTTGTCTGGCTTCGGCATAGAGGCTATGTTAGTTTCATAAAAGGAAAATAACATTCTCTGGCTTTCTAGCTTAATAGATTTAAGACTAGGAATATTTTCCCTGAATGCTTATCCCATTTGTCTCTGTTTCTATTAATTTAATTTCTCCCATCCTGTATCTCCAGCTTCGCTTTCCCACCTATCTGCTTCCTTTTTCTCTGCTTGCTTTCTACTGTCATTTTCAGTTTCTTTTTGCTTAAAAAGAGCTCCTTTCAGTAATTTTAAGGACCAAGAAAATTGGGTTGGACCCAAGCATCAGGATATTTTAACTGATGTTTTTAACTTTTACAGATACGTTTCTTTATATTCAACGCAAGCAATTAGTACTGCCTAGATGTGAAAAAAAATATTGCAGTCATTTAAAATAATACTGATTGTTAAATGAGAATTTCAATCCTCTGTTCGTAACTACCTATTTTGAAATATTTCTGAAACCAATTCAGTCACATTCATAACATGGTAATTCTAGACCTCTCTGCCTTGTGACATTCAACAATGAAGGGAAACAATTCAGTGATATAAAGGACACATCAAAGTTTCAACGGGGGGTGCAGAGGGGAAAGCAAGAGCTTTTCATAAATAAACTATGGTGATTTTCTTGGTTTTTCTATAAACCTTCAGTTTTATGCTTTATATTTCATAGATATCTATTCTCTTTTCTCCTTTCAAATAGCACAAATGCAATTTTCTTGATGGGGCATTATTTCTGAATGGTAAAAATTATGCTAATTCTTTGTAGAAAAACCAAATTTTTTCCTTTATTTTATTTGAAATGTAAATATTTAAAAACCCTCCATGTCAATTTGATTTCTTTTCTTCTAGTGACATAGTGGCTAAATACCAACTGCTCTTACAAAAATATAATTCAATTATAGTATATACAATTTATAAGCAATTATAGTCACATAATGTATGTAATTTGGTATTTCTTGTAAAAAGTCTATAAATGCAAAGTTACTACCTTAGAACAAGAAATATAGTTCTTTTTGGAAATAAGATACTGTAGCAAAAAAAGAATTTCTAGGCAGAATATAAAGTAGAATAGGTCTCAGGAAAAAAGCAATGAAGATCAAAAATTTTATGGGAAATTCTTCAAAAATTCTTGCTAGCTTATTAGATCGTTTTATACTAAGAAAGACACTAATCTCAGAATCTCAATTAATTCTACAGTCACATTCACTGATAATGTCAGGATTATCCATGTCCACTTTGTATCACATTGTGAATAGTTTCTCCCCCCAAACAACATAACTAAATTGGAATACTCATAAAAACCTTCTATTTTTTCATACATTTAAACAGAAACCTCTTTTTTTCTCAATCCTGGCGTTGGTGGAGCCACCCAGTTTCCCATTCAGAAATAAAGCCTTTATGTTCATTTCTTAGGGGTGTTACCAAAAGAAAAAAAATGTTGTACATTGAGCATCTTAAGACAGGAGAAAGCTCACAGTTCTAAGGGCCAAAAGTCTTGAACCCAGGTGTTGGGGGGAAATCACTATCTTGGAAGTTCAGATGGTAAAACCCCTCCTTGCTTCTTCTAACTTCAGGTGGGTCCAGGCGTTCTTTGGCTTGCAGTTGTGCACCTCTACTCTCTGACTGTTCTCACATGGTCTTCTTCCATGCGTCTCTGTGTTCTTTCCTCTTCTGTCTCTTAGAAGTACACTGGATACTTGCCTTGAATTTCAAGGTCATGCCGATAGTCCTGGATGCTCTCCTCTTGAAGTTCTGAATTATGCCTGTAGGGTTTTTTTTTATTTGTTTGTTTAGTATTTTTGTTTGTTTGTTTCCAACAGAGGTCACATTCACAGATTCTGGAAGTGGATACGGACTATCATGGCAGACATATTTTCCCAGCTGCTAGGAGGGCTCTCACAAGGCATTCCCCACTGTCATCCCTCTTTGGGGATTGTCTCAACCAACTGAAAGAGCCTTACCCAAGGCTTCCTTATAGGGGCAACATACATCCCATATTAATCAAAGCAGAGAGAAGCACCAGGCTCCTTGGCCCAGCTTGGAACAAGAACTGCAAGACCTCTCCAATTCCACAGCATCTCTCACAGATTAGTTCTGACTGTGTCAAACCTTAGCTTCAGGCCGGAGCAATAGCACAGCAGGTAGGACGTTTGCCTTGCACGTGGCCGACCCTGGTTCGATCCCGGGCATCCCATATGGTCCCCCAAGCGCTGCCAGGAGTAATTCCTGAGTGCAAAGCCAGGAGTAACCCCTGAGCATTGCTGGGTGTGACCCAAAAAGCAAAAAAAACAAAAAAAACCTTAGCTTCCCTGCTGGATTCTTCCCCTTCTTCTCTCCTCTCCACCCCTCCTCTTCTTCTTTGTCCACTGAGTCTACTTAATAAAAACTGAGCCCAAAACACTTTAAAAAATGAATCATTTGTTCATTCACCTATCAATTCATTTGTCAATAAACACTGGTAGACACTGTGGCGGAGAGTCTCTTGCCTGCACACCTGGCTGTCTTCCCCAGGGCCCCTCGGAGGGGATGGGCTCCAGCTTCCCTCCCCGCCCCAAGCAGAGCTCCCGGTGGCTGAAGACCACCAGAACCTAGCCACAGCCATGCTCAAGGCCCCTCTCCACACGTTCGGACAAGCCTCATGCATGAAGGTACTGGCAGAGGAACTCAGGTCTGTGTAATCCCATCAACGGCCAACATCCACAGACTTAGAAGCAAGCTCCCAGAAGTTATCTTATAACCTACTTTTCCCTCTGGGAGAAACTCGAAAGCTACTGAGAGCTTCCTGCCATATGGGACAGCCTCGCAAGCTTCCCATGGTGTATCTATATGCCAAAGCCAGTAACCAGCTGAATCTCATTCCCCTGACCCTGAAAGAGCCTCCAATGCGGCATCGTTGGGAAGGCCGCCGAGTGGAGAGAGGCTTCTAAAATCTCAGGGATAGGATGAATGTAGAGGTTACTGAGACCTGCTCGAGCCACTCGACGATCAACGGGATTTTGTGATCGTGATCATGATTGAGACACTGTGGTACAGTATGGCACAGTAGCACTGTAGCACTGTCGTCCCATTGTTCATCGATTTGCTCAACCGGGCACCAGTAACGTCTCCATTGTGAGACTTGTTACTGTTTTTGGCGTATTGAATATGCCATGGGTAGCTTACCAGGCTCTGCCCAGCGGTCAAGATACTCTCCGAGAGGGATGGGGGAATCAAAACCGGGTCGGCTGCACGCAAGGCAAACACCCTACCTGCTGTGCTATCACTCCAGTAACACACTTAAATCGTTCTTTGCTAACTCAGGGTCGCTCAGGAATCAAAGCTAACTCAACTCAGTCGCATTTGTTAGTTGAAGACACTAGCATTTAGGAAAAGACCTCAAAATCTGTATGGAAAGTTCTCTTTAGTTTTTTTAGTTTTGAAAAATTCCCAGCGTGTTATAAGCTATTTTTTCTGTGTTTTTGTTTGCCTCTTAACATAGGCACCCATAAAATCCATCAATTGAGTGCATCATCTACTGGGGTTTCTGGAATGTTATATTTTCTGTGTTGCTTTTATATCCTCCTTTTAAATTTACTAAAACTTAACATGAAGGGAGAGTTCAGTGGTAGAGTACATGAGCACTAGAGTGCATGTAAGTATGAGGTCTTGGGTTCAATCCTACATGCACATGTGCACACAGAGAGAGAGAGAGAGAGAGAGAGAGAGAGAGAGGGAGAGAGAGAGGGGGGGGGGAGGGAGGGAGGGAGCGAAAGAGAGCAAATACAAACAAAATGAAACAAAAAACAAAACAAAATAAAGTTTCCCCAAAAAATCTAACTTAGCATAGAGATGAGCTAATAATGAGAGATTCGTAGTATTAGCATCATCACAGGATCATAAAAGATTGAAATACCACCAGATCAAAAAATTATCTGGCCAGCCCACCCTTATCCCCTTAGTCTCTGCTGGATGTGGCCTAAAATCAAGAAAGAGGGAAAAAGGAAGGGATAGTGAAATGAAGGAATAGTTTGTGTTACTCTTATAAGTTTAAAAATATTTAAATATCAATATCTTCACAATATATTTGTTATAATAAAGAGCATAACAAATCCATTTACTTTTACAAAAATCAGTAAATATCTTCTCTTTCTGTTGTTGTTGCAAGTTTATTTCATAAAGTCAGCTTGTGGGCACAAGCCCAGTAAAGACCCCTGTGGTCAGGGGGAGCAGAGAGTAAGAGGTCATCAGCAGAGCCGGGCACCTTTGTGCAACATGTTACTTTGGTGAGGAGCATGAGACACCCCACGCACAATGAGCTGAAATACAGAGGTTTTCTTTGATTTTCTGGGGCTCTTTTTAATCCTAAGAGAATAGGAGCTACTGAGATTGGATTCCATCCATGCAAGAGAATTCTAAGTTTATATTATAACTAAATATATCTCACTTCTGGCACTAGGAAACAATTCATTTCTGTTGTATTAGTAACTTCTATACATTATGCAGATAAAAAATATACAGAAGAAAGTGAAAATAAAAATCACTCATCCCCTGCCACTCACAAATCATCTCTCTGAAGATTTTGATGCCTGCTTTTTCTCAAAACACACAGACACACATAGGCATGCACACACAAATACACTATATATATGTAGTATATATATATATACATATGGACATATGTATATATTTTCATATTTGTGGGGTCTTATTAGACCTATGTATTGTCGTATAAATTGAATTTCTTCTGTTGTTGTTTGCACTGCATAACACTGAAAATACATTTACTATCAATGAATGTATATGAATGCATTTCTGCAATTATATTTCTATGACATAGTTTCAGTAGCTACATTATATTCTATCTTATAGAATTTATATCTTCTATGTAATAAATAATGCATGCACCATACCATTAATATAAGATTCTTAGACTTTTCTAATAATTTTGGTTTGGGAATTACACCCAGAGGTGCTTAGGAGCTACTCCTGGCTATGTGTTTAGGAGTGGTCAGGAGTTGTGGGGAGCAGAAGTAGTGTTCAAGAGTAGTAGTCACTCCCTACAGTGCTGGGGGGACCAGATGGTGCTGAGAACCAAACCCAAGCCCTCTGCATGCAAAGTCTGTGTTCCAACCAGATCTTTGAGCTGTCTTCTGGAGTCTTTCAATGTTTTTGATATATTAATTAATAGCACTATTTTCATTAAAACAAAATTTAATTCAAGTCTTCTTATTAAATTATTTTTGTGTGTGAGGAAGCCCACACCCAGTGATAACCAAGGAATATTCCCTGCTCAGAGCTCGGGGTCCCTTCTAGTGGTGCTCAGGGGACCCTGTGGTACCAGAAATCAAACCTAGGTCCCCTGCAGGCAAGAGGTGCTCTAGTAGATTGACTATCACTCCATCTCTTCTCATTAACTCTTTTTTTTCTTCTCATTAACTCTTAAATTGCCTAGTATACTTTCAAAAACTTAGAATTGCTTATTCTAAATATTTTAAGAAAGGGTTTTTGTTTTGTTTTGTTTTGTTTGGGGATCACATTTGGTTGTGTTCAGAGCTTACTCCTGGCTGTGTGCTCAGAAATTATTCCTGGTAGTGCTCAGGGGACCATATGCAGTGCACTGAATGCAAGGAAAAAGCCTTGCTCCTTGTCCTATCTCCTGGCCCATAAATGTTAAGTTTTTTTAATATATTTTGCAAAAACTCATATGCACATTTAAACATTTTTTGATCATTAAATTTTCAAGTTAGACAAAATTCTACTACCTTTTAAGACATTATATCCAAAATTTCTTTTTCCCCTGTATTCAGCAAATTCATGGCAAGACTACAGTAGTCAATTTACTACTTCTCAAATTGTAATAAGTCTTTTTTACTAATAAATTTAAATTATTTGATTTGTAGTTATTCACTTTCTTGAATTACTCTATATTTGGAATCTCAAAAACTATTAGTTCAATCTTTTGGCCTATTCATATAGGCAAAGCATTCTAGTAAGTTCTATTTTTTTAAATTAACTTGATCATATGGCATAGAAGAGTAAACTGTCACTATTTAAAATGACTGAATTTAAAGTAGCACGTGCTAAGTCATTTTGATTTGCAAATTTGCTTGTAAAAGCCTTACCAGAGAAGTGCTCAGTCTTTTCATTTTAGCACAGCATGAAAAGCAAGTTTTTATGTTGATAGCATACATTTACTTGAAAAATATGCATCTACATATGTACATGCATGCTAAGCATATGCTTTACTGCTTATGCATAGAGAAGAAATTAACTCCCAGGTCAAATATTTCCAAAGCTATTTTGTTATTGCATCTGGTATGCAATTACTTTATTTGTTATTGTTTTGTCATTGCTTTTAATCCCTAGTTAGATTCACCCTTTCTGCTGTCTCAACCTTTGCAAATAATAGTATAATTTAGCACTTTGCTTGATAATTAACTCTGTTCAAAGGCTAAGAAAATGTTAACTGATAGACAAAGGAATAGTATTGTAACTTTAAATTTTACCCAAGATTACAATATGGGCAATTTCTTAATTTAAAATTAAAAAAATACAGGAAAATGTGGGGGGAAATGATCTTTCTATAAACTTTTATGGCATGCACAACTGTTCCTAAATAAATGTAATAAGAATATACACGATGCGTGGATTGATAAAAATATACCAAAGTCTATTTGGGCAGTATTATGGATCTAAGTAGTAAAATCAAGTAGAAAAAAAAAATCTGATTTTTGGAATATAATATGATAACTTTAATCATCTGAATGAAACAAAGAGCTAATTATGCATAATGACACACTGTTGTACTTTCAACACCTTTGGGGATCAATTTCACCTCAAAGTGAACAGAGCTAGTACCACACGGTTGACTATGAAGCACTGACCTCTCCGATTCAAATGCAAAATGCTATTGCAGATGAAACTCACTGGGACAAAATGTTCAATAGAAAGATTACATTTCCATTGAGGCAGAAAGATATTTGCCAGCATCTCATTAAGTCTTGGATACCAAATCTTGGATTTCAATCAGCATTGAGATAGAATGGCAATAGTCCAGTAGCAGGAATGTAGCTAGGTCTTTGTTTCCCATGGCATTTTGCATTTTTCCTGTAGCATTTTGCATTTTTCCCCCATCTACAATAAAATCTTGAAAAAATTTCCCAGAGAATAGATCTGGAAAGAAATAACCTTGCAGTTATTCTAATGTCAGCCATACAATGTGTTCAGTGCAGCCTCTGAGGCCTGATAACTTTGCCTCTCACTAGGGGAGGAGAAGGTGACATCATTTACATTTAGCCCAACACACAGAAAAAGGCTGAAATTCTCTGCACGGTAAATGTAAGCATCAATTCTTCCACCTTTGCAGCTCCACCTCCCATCATTAATATAGTCCAGCCATTTTAGCATCAGCGTTTTATCCTCTTCTCCTAGAAGTAATTTACTGACTTAATGGAAATGTGAGAGATTTGCTTTAACAGATTTTATGAATTTAAGCAAAAGGTCCTGCTGAACATTTCCCTCTAGAGAGAGGTTATTCTTTGGCCAGGAGGCATTTGTAATAGTTCAGTAATCAAAAAAGATTTGCCTTGGACTTGCTAATTTGCTCAGTCTCTTAAGTAACAAAAGGGTCTAAACTCTGCCTCTCAATTTAAAGTGAGCCCATAAAAGCTTCCAGCTTAGCAAGAAATCTAAGAATCCACGAGCTGGGCTTTTAACCCCATTTCAATTTGTGCAAGTGTAATATCATTAGGGCCTAATTTCTACTGTGGGGTAGCTATACTTCACACGGAATTTGTTTCATCAAGAGAGGTGGTGGAGTCGAATATTTTGAAGAAGACAAACTTCTGCAGAAATAAAGCTTGTTACCTCTGAAAAAACTACATTTAAAAAAAAATCCTCTTTCCTCTGAAACTTGGGTTCATATGCAGCAAGGAAATAACTCGCAATGAAATTTTGTTGGGGTGGTGGAAAAGTCAACTGTTACTCTTCTTAATTTGCAGGATTACATCTGAAAGAGAAACTGACTGGGTAGAATTATGTCACCAGAGCCATAGCTGTATCTCCAGCATCTAGAACAGTGCCAGGTACACGATTTACTCAGTAAATGAATGAATGAACTCTATCAAAGGGAGCCGTAATTATTATTAGTTGGGTCAGGAAAAGACACTCTTCTTTTGACTCAGGTTCTATCAACAGCCTGCCAATTCCTGATTTTTTGGGCTGGTAGCACCCTCTCTTGACTTCCAAATACCTCTTCTGGAACTAGCTACACTAATTAATGGGAAAATATGTAATAAGTTGAAGGCCTCTTAACCCAGAAAACAATTATGAAAAATTTGGCTGTGAAGCTATTGTTTTGGGGGGGGGGAACACCCAAATGAGAGCTTGGAATTCTTGAGACAGTAATAATTTTTAAAATCTTGGCTTATTGCCCCTGTAGTCATGTGCTCATCATAATTAGACTACAAGGTAAGGAGAGGGAGAAAAATAAGAGCAGGAAGGAGGGAAAGTGTTTTGCCAAAGCTTAATGAACTAAATTACCTCCTCTGGATATGTTATTCTGAGAATTATTAAAAACTCCATCAAGCAAGCATAGACAGTTTCCAGAAATAAGGCAAAAGGGTTAAGAATGCAAACACATACAGAGCCAACAGTGCTGAAAGCAGGAGGTCAAAACCACAACAACCAAACTTCAAAACATGTCTGTGAAGGCAGTGGGGTGGGGGGTGAGGAGGGAACCTGGGGACACTGGTGGAGGGAAATTGACACTGG